>NC_136431.1:127259369-127891869 GCF_052849685.1 Lactuca virosa
CATAAATCATTCCAGTGCACAATATGTCAAGAAAATCAGAAAAAGTAGATAAAACAAATTAGGATTGAGGGTTAGGAATGAAATAAAATCGATTTTCCAAAGGATTATTTTGTTCATCCACGTCCTCTTAATCGATGCAACATGTGTATTCTTTTCCTTCTTCCCTAGATCGGTGTTACAGGCATGTTATCACCTTCTTCCCTAAATCGATGCATCATTTTTATTCTTTTCCTTCCCCTGTAACATCCGGATTCCCAGGTATCTTATTTTAAGTATTTATTTTGAGTTTTAAGGAGGGACTCGGCGAGTAGGCGCTCATACTCGCCGAGTAGGATCGCGAATTCTTGTCTGGATTAATGAGGGACTCGACGACTCGATGCGTGGACTCGGCGAGTCCGCGCTGTAAAGTGAAACCCTAAATCTCAGGGCCTGAGCCCTATTTAAAGGCCTTTATGGCCTTCATTTGCGGCTACCAGTCCAGAGAGAGATACCCTAGCGATTGTGAGCGAGTTGTGAGAGAGTTTGAGCCTTTTGATCATTTTTGGTGTGATTTTGCAAAGGAGAAAGTGTTTCCAGCAAGGGGAGGTCAAGAGGATTGCATTTCAGTGGGTTTTCGGCTTGGATCTTCAAGTTTGAGGTAGCTATTTGATCCTATCCTTCTGTTTTGCTTAAGGGCATTGAATTTAGGGTTTTCTATACCCTTTTATGGCTTGTTTAGTTGTGTATAGTGTCCCATTGACTGCTAAACTCTAGATCTGGACCTTTTGAGGTCCAGAGAGCCTGAACCATGCTGCTTTTTGTGGTTCTATGGAGGAAATGGACATAGGTTGCCATGTTAGAAGGGATTTCACCGAAATAAGCCTTGGGAGCATTGTATGTGTAGCAAGATTCTACCTTTACGTGTTTATTGGTCATGGGGAAGTCAGATCTATAGATTAGAGAAGCAGATCTGACCTCAAGAGGTCAGATGAGTGTTGTCATGGGAGGAACTCGCCGAGCCCATAAGGGACTCGACGAGTCGAGTCGGGTTGCCCCGCGATTCGCGACCGGTGATGACCCGTTGAGTGTAGGGTTGACTCAGCGAGTCGAGTGAGGACCAGGGGCGAAGAGGACATGCATGGACTCGCCGAGTCACACGAGTGCACTCGGTGAGTCTGGTCAAAGTTTGACCGTTGACTTTTGTTGACTTTTAGGGTTTGGTCAACAATTGGACTTGTGGACCATTGAAGGGTAAAATGGTCTTTTAGCCTTCTTAGAGAATATGGAAGAGACTAGTCTAGCCTGTAAAGCCGTTATTGATTCGAGATAATTGTTTATGTGTTTAGGCGGAGGCTAGATCAGTATATGTGTGCGAGATTATCCGAGATAGTCGAGGTGAGTCTTCTCACTATACTGTACCTAGAGTGGTACCTATGTGCGACCGGAAGGTCTTGTATGCTATGAGATGTATGTGTTATATGTTGTTATGTGATATGTATGTGTTATGTATGTTATGTATGACATGGACCGGAAGGTCAGGAGGTTACGGACCGGAAGGTCGATACGGGTAGGACCGGAAGGTCTACCGGGATTCGGGACGGAAGTCCCCTGAGACACTTGGATCGGAAGATCCTACAGAGTTATGACCTGGAAAGGCATATGTGTTGTATATGGTATTTTGGGGAACTCACTAAGCATTTATGCTTACAGTTGCTGTGTTATGTGTTTCAGGTACTAGCGAGGATCGCGGGAAGGCGCCAACATGATCCGTACACACTCATAGAGATTATGTTTTGAGATTATGGGATTTGTTTGTTATGATAACATTGGACACAGTTGTTTGATATTGTTTTGATGATTGAAAATATGATTTAAAAATGAAAAATTGGTTTTGAAAATTTACGTTGTTACATCCCCTTTAAATGTTGATGTTGGGTTCAGTGTTGATGGATTCTCAAGTTCATCAAGCGCTACTAATGGCGATCCTTGAAGCAACGATAGTGAGGCTTGTGTTGTCATCGCCGGTATTGGTTAAGGAACAAGAAAGAAGAGAGCTTGGAAGAGAATAGTTTGTTGGTGGGGGTGTATACTATTTCCAAATTAATAATTATTTCTATTTAATTAAATAATTTATTTTAATAGATTAATAATTAATAATTAATAAATAAATGAAAAAAGAAATTAATAAGGGCATAATGGTCTTTATATGTCTGTAGGGATGAAGCGGGTAAGGTTTAAACTAATGAGGGACTTTCCGATTTAATTTTTAAAAATATGGACTAAACGTGTATTTTGACACTAGCATCAGGGGCGATTCGTGTAATTTACTAAAAAATTTAATATAATTATTTTTGTAATACATTGAATGTTAACTTCTGCATTTTTCGGTGGTAGTTTTTCTGTTTGATCTGTAAAGTCAATGTTTAAATAAAAACATGTAAGAAACTTTTTGAAATTGTTTGAAATGTATTTATAATCAATGTTTTTTTAACATTTAAATTAAATAATTATAGAAGATTACCTTATTCATTGTAGGCTTGCAAGTTGCAAGATCGTATCATGTAGAATCTTAATTTGAAACAGACGATGAACACTAATTTTCTAAGCTATTTGACACATTTTAAAGTTATTTTTTTTGGCTGCAGTAAATGAGGAAGACGGGATTAGATCGTTCGCTTTGTAATGTATGCGACTTTTTATATCCTCCTCGCTTCAAAGACATCCTTACAAAATTGGTCTCTATGTGCATAATTACAGTTTTTGTGAGCCTTTGATAAAAAAAGAATGGAAGGTCTTATATTTCAGCAACAAAAGTCTTTGGTCTATCAAGGTGTGTAGTAATTAAGAAATATGTTGATCATCAAGGTTGAGGATTCTTTACTTTCTTACCATTGTGTATGATCTTAACAGAATGGAGATTGGTTGTTGTTAGTTGATATCATTGGATAAAAAAATCAAAAGAAAAAAAAAATCTGTGCAAGTAAGTTTTGACTTTGGATGTTGTAATATGGGTGTGAATTTGTATATTCAAAGTCATTTCCTATTATGGGGCAAGGGAGAGAACGAAAGGTGCGGCTGAAAAAAGGATGCAAGGAATGGCTGTAAGCGTCATCATATTGACTTCTCTCTTTCTCAACATATTTTCTCCAAATTTTCTGATAACATCAATTCATCATGCTTGAATATTCCAAGATTCAATTCATCATAGATTCTTATTCAAAAACGGGATATGCATTTGCATAAACAATGGCCACCAATCCATTGGTATCCGGTGATCTCTCACTTCAAAAAGGGCCAACAGGAAACAAGTCTCTGTCCTTAAAAAACCCGCCTACGGATTCCGATCAGCAGCATTGGTTGTTTGAGAGCAGAGGAACGTACGGAATCGGAAACGCGTATAATGATAAAAACGACCGTGAAACTGGAACCAAATTGGCTAAATTCTTGGACAAACCATGGAAACCTCTCACCCGCAAAACTCAAGTTCCCCCAAGTGTTCTTAGCCCATATCGGTTCCTTGTTGCCATTAGATTGGTAGTCCAATTCTTGTTTCTATCATGGAGATTACAAAACCCTAATTTTGATGCTATGTGGTTGTGGGGGATTTCGATTTCATGTGAGATTTGGTTTGCGTTTTCATGGTTGTTGGATCAGTTACCCAAGTTAAATCCGATAAACCGGGCTACGGATTTGGTGGCTTTGAAGGATAAGTTTGAGAGCAAGTCTGCGGAGAACCCTAGTGGCCGGTCGGATTTACCGGGAATAGATGTGTTTATCTCGACTGCGGACCCTGATAAGGAACCGCCTTTGGTCACTGCTAATACTATTTTGTCAATTCTTGCGGTTGAGTGGCCTATCGAGAAGGTTTCTGTTTATATCTCGGATGATGGTGGTGCCATTCTAACGTTTGAAGCAATGGCTGAGGCAGTCGATTTCGGTCATGTATGTGAAATCAAAGCGGGTAAACATATATATACGATTAAATTTCTAAAGTTTAATGGATTGATAATTGATAAATATGTATACAGTTTTTATATAATTTTATCATTTAATTTTTTTAACTTGATTTGTTCAATTTTCCAAGTCTAATGGGTTTTCTTGTCCTCGTTCAAATTTGTATACAACTTTATTTTTTTTAAATATCTTCAATTCATTCAACTCATCATATCAATGTCTTAATTTTAATCATTTATCATTTATCTTTTGTGTAAAATCCTTTTATAAAAATTCAAATATAACGTAAATTAAATCAAGATATTGTATTTTATTTATTTTATAGTGTTGTTTATTCATTCAACTCATCATATCAATGTCTTAATACAATTAGCTATTTTCATAATGTGATCAACCCAATTGAATTAAATGCCACATCATTTGCAACTATGAGGCATTGTCGATGCCGTCCTGAAGATAACAACTAACAAAAATTTGTCTAATTATGCAGCTATGGGTACCCTTTTGTCGAAAACACAACATCGAACCTAGGAACCCCGAAAGTTATTTCACACAGAAAATAGATCACACAAAAAATAAAAAACAGGCCGATTTTGTGAAGGATCATCGTTGGATGAAGCGAGAATATGACGAGTTCAAAGTGAGAATAAATGGTCTTCCTGATGTCATACGGAAGCGTTGTGAAAGGTACAATCACAGCGAGAAAATGAAGGAGAAGAAGAATGATAGTTCAGGTTTAGGAGAGGCTGCTAAAGCAACTTGGATGGCAGATGGTACCCATTGGCCAGGTACATGGTTCACGCCAACAACAGATCACAAAAAGGGTGACCATGCAGGAATTATTCAGGTAAACTCATTTTGGATTTCAAATATATCTAACATGGTGTTAGAGAGAGCTAGTGTCTAGCACATGTGAGGACTTGATAAAGTCTCACATCTGTTAGATGTCATTCATTACCTTTATATATGTTGGGAGTATAAATCTTGACATTTTTGGTGAGCAAATCAAAGACTCTAGATATCTAACAAACTCTTTGAAATAAAATCTTGAATTTGAATCCGTCTACATAGTTGATGAGCAGGGTGCCAGAAAATGATCCGGTGATGGGGAAGGACAATGAAGGAAAACTTGACTTTACGGGTGTGGACATTAGGCTTCCAATGTTTGTGTATGTCTCGCGTGAAAAACGTCCTGGTTATGACCATCAGAAGAAGGCTGGAGCCATGAACGCATTGGTTAGGTCATCAGCTATACTCTCTAATGGACCTTTCATTCTTAACTTGGATTGTGATCACTATATATATAACTCCATGGCTATAAGGGAAGGTATGTGCTTCATGTTGGATCGTGGGGGTGACCGCGTTTGCTACATACAGTTTCCGCAAAGATTTGAAGGGATCGATCCTTCCGATAGATACGCAAACCACAACACAGTATTTTTCGATGGTGCGATCTTTTTCTCCTTTTTAGTTTATTATAAAGAAACCTTTGCCCCATAAATATTTACATTATAGCTTATATGTGTTTTTCACATGATTAGGGAATATGAGAGCCCTGGATGGTTTACAAGGTCCGGTGTACGTAGGAACTGGTTGCATGTTTCGACGGTATGCACTCTATGGGTTTAGTCCACCTCGAGCAATTGAATACCGTGGAATTGTGGGCCAGAAAAAGAAACCTGCGGCTACACTCTCTCCAGGCCGCTCATTACAGGCGGTGCGTGATCAAGACCATGATCTTGATACCTCAAAAGAAGAGCATCCTGATTTAAGCCTCCCCAAAAAATTTGGAAATTCAAACATGTTCGTTGACTCTATAGCAGTCGCCGAGTATCAAGGTCGGCCACTTGCCGATCATGTGTCGGTTAAAAATGGTCGTCCTGCAGGTGCACTACTTGCTCCACGCCCTCCACTGGATGCACTTACTGTAGCTGAGGCTATAACTGTTATTTCTTGCTGGTAAATGCTTCCTTCTCTCCTTAAGGGCTCTTTTGAAGAGAAAATCAAGGACTCCACATATATCTCACATAATATCACATCCTAGTCATACACTCACGTGTCTTTAGATATGTTGAGTCTCATTTCTCTCGTTAAGGGCTCTTTCGTAGGGAAAATCAAATACTCTAAATATCTAACAGTTTATGATTTTCCAATAGGTATGAAGAGAATACCGAATGGGGAGATCGGATAGGGTGGATCTACGGGTCGGTAACAGAGGATGTGGTGACAGGTTACAGAATGCACAATCGTGGGTGGCGATCAATCTATTGCATAACAAAGCGAGATGCATTTCGTGGGACAGCACCCATCAACATGACCGACCGGTTGCACCAAGTGCTCCGTTGGGCCACGGGTTCAGTCGAGATATTTTTCTCAAAAAACAATGCGTTTTTAGCCAGCTCACGTCTCAAGTTCCTACAAAGAATAGCGTATATTAACGTTGGCATGTACCCTTTCACATCTATATTCTTGGTTGCCTACTTATTCCTCCCAGCACTCTGCATGTTCACAGGGCAATTCATCGTGCCAAACATTGATGCCACATTTCTAACCTATCTCCTTATCATGACTATCACACTTGCTCTCATCTCTCTTCTTGAAGTAAAATGGTCTGGAATAGCCTTAGAGGAATGGTGGCGAAATGAGCAGTTTTGGGCCATTGGTGGCTCAAGTGCTCACCTGGGTGCTGTGATCCAAGGGCTGCTAAAAGTCATAGCTGGAATCGAAATTTCATTCACTCTGACTTCAAAATCAGCAGCTGAAGATGATGACGATATATACGCTGATTTATACGTTGTGAAATGGTCAAGTCTGTTTGTAATGCCACTCACCATTTGCATTACCAACATTGTCGCCCTTATTATGGGGACTGCGAGGACGCTTTTTAGTGTGATTCCTCAATGGAATAAGCTTTTTGGTGGAGCTTTTTTTAGCTTTTGGGTGTTGGCTCATATGTATCCATTTATGAAAGGGCTGATGGGTAGAAGAGGAAAAGTGACGACTATAATTTATGTTTGGGCAGGGGTGTTGTCCATTACTGTTTCTTTGCTTTGGATTACTATCAGTCCCCCAGACGACCTTGGTAAAATCTAGGATTTGCAGCTTTTTATCTTAATGGTTAGTAGTTGCAACAGTGTATATTAGATTAATAGATATATTACTGGTGAGTGGCAACTATAAGTAAGGATTTTAAGATCGAGGATTTGAAAAAGTACAACTTACAAAGAATTGTGTGAATTTTTCCTAAAGAGTGCAAAATAATCATGAGCTCTTCATAGTAAACATTGCATGCCAAAACGAAGGCAAGAACGTCCCTTTTTTGTCCAAAAATTGTCTAACAACTTTCTCATCAAAAAAAAAAACTTCATTTATTAAATTATTGATTATCACTTGAGCAAATTGCAACCCATTTTACCTATAGATTTGGATAATGACCATCCTTCACCATCTATAAACAAAATCGAAGAGCATCATCTAATCTCTTTCCTTTACACAACCTCAAAATACCACAACTAAATGCATTAGGTACAACCACATTGCTCATTATTTTCTTGAAAACTCTAGTTGCATCATTGAGCTTCTGGAAAAATCCTTAGAGAACTGTAGTATATGTTACAACTTTAGGGATTATTCCACTCTCATGAAGCCTCTTTGATGGACTCAGTTTCATTTATTTTGCTTGATATCTCATTAGTATCTTCTAATGGTGGAAGTTTCTATATATCACTGATTCTTTTTCTCCTTTTGCATAGCCCTTTTCAGCATAAACTTTGCCCAATAAAGAAGCAAAGGTAAGAAAATCGGGATAATATCCAACTTCCACTATTTCATTTGGACTTTCCTTTCAGACCCACCCCGTCTTTGCTTAGATACTCTGATGTAAAATGAGCTCGTTGTCTTGAAACTAGATGATCTACATATGGCTACTATATCTTCCTTGGCAAGAATCTTGTTTCCAAGAGCGCCAAAAAGAAGCCAACCATCTCTCAATCTAGTTCTGAATCGAAATACCATAACATGGAAAACACTCCGGTTGAGATTTTTTGGGTTACTCATCATCTATGGAACTACATCTGCTGCTAACGGATCACCCTACCATCTTATGTGATAACCAAGAGGGCTCTTATTCCCATTTCTCACAAGCATGTTAAACACATTGATATTATTTCATTTGAGACTAAACATTGTTTGAGTTGCAGCCATAGTTTTCTAGTTTCCAAACTGAATTAATATATGTCACGAGTAAATTTAGGGGTTTTAAATCCAAGTATAATATATCAAAAACATTTGTTGTGGAAAAAAAATCACATTTTAAATATAAATTTCATTCTAAAAATATCATACAAATAGTTCAATTAGAACAAATTAAATGTTATTTTGGAACCTTAATTGTATTAGAACAAAGTAAATGTTATTTTGGAACCTCATTGAACTTAGAGCGCATGATTTGTATCAAAAGGTTATAGTAGTACTATTCAGTTATAGTATTACTATATTGGGTAAATGTCATTTTAGCACAATAAACTATCGTGTTTTGTCTGATTTGGTCATTATTATTATTATTTTTTTTTTGCACAATAGCTCATTAAAGTTATTTTTTACGTGTTAAATAAGGGATTCGCCCCAATACTTACCGGTTTGTATACCATGCTTAATTAGCACTAGTGACATAGAGACAATAGGGCCACATAATTGCCACGTAAGCATTTGGATTTAAAAATTAAAAATTAAAAATGTTATAACCATTTACTCTTGCTGACATCTGATTCCTCCACCGTATGGAGACAACCCCTCTTTTTTCTGTATGTAACAACTAATAAGATCAGGTGATAACTCGTCATTTTTATCTCCGACGACAACCACCGTCTGTAACCTCCAACAACCACCGTCCGTTACCACAAACCAAAGCACATGATACCAAAATCAAAATTGAAACTTCAAATACCTCATCAAAACAAAAACTAATCAAAATCAAATCCACCTCATCCTTTTCATGTCCAACAACCACCACCTGTAACCACCTCCGACAACCACCATCAGTTACCACCAAACGAAGGCAAATGAAAATTAAAACTAGATATGATAACAATTAAATTCAAACCTAATGAAATCAAAATCAAATGTGATGAAATCAAAACCAAACATGTTGGAAATAGAAAAACAATACAGTATAGGAATCGACTATGTCCTACTGATGTATGAACCAAAACTAAATCAAACGATCGATGAAAATCAAAATCTAATACCGAAACTATAACATATTTTTGGAAATCAAACGATTTCTAGTTATATGCCGATGGTGGTAGTGGATCCGATTCACAAGGTACTTGAAATGACTTTCGAACAGAGTGTCAAAAAATCAGAGGGATGATCTGATTGTTCATATGCTATTTGTGGATGCTTGTGGGCTTCAATGTTGTGTATCACCGAAAGCGGTCACCGACGGTAATGAAATAGTACGAGGGTGGGTTGGACAAGAATAGAGAAGGAGATGGTCACTAGAAATAGCCAAGGCGGCGACATCATGTCCATGGAAGATAACATATTCTCAACGGCAAAAGCTAAGGAAACGCCAACAATTTCACTTCTTCGGGAAAGCGAAGATCAGCGGCGGTCCGTTGATGGTGGTTGGCGGCAGGCTATGATGGTTAGCAATCGTCAAGTGATGGTGGGTGGCGACTATAGCTCTGTGATTTAGGGTTAACAGGTTAATATGGGTTGAGGATAAAGGGAGTAATGGGGGAATTGATTTCGATGAGTTTTACATTTATCGGTATTTATTTTAATTTTTTATTAAAAATAATAATAATAATAAAATAAGAAGCACGTGGCTTTTTTAAAATAAATATCTTAATAAATGCCAAGTCAGTAGGTGTATACTGGCTGACCGCTTCAAATCAATAAAAATGATGTGATTGATACCGAAAATGTAACTTTAATGATCTATTGTGCAAAAAAAAAAAAAAATAGTGACCAAATCAGACAAAACACGATAGTTTATTGTGTTATAATGACATTTACCCTACTATATTTGATACTTTCGAGGTCGACTCGATTCTATTCTATTATTTAGTACGATTAATTATGTCCACACATAGAAAATGAGTAAAATGGCAAATTATCATAAGTTTTATTTTTTGAAAGCTTTATACGTCCAATGACTCAACTCAAAGTGCTAGACATTCATTCCTTTCAAAATTCTAGTCATGTGGGAACATCCGAACGATCAGTAGGCTTGGGCTCATATTCTAGAAGCAATGACTTTCGGGTCACTCCTCAACTAACTATGAATGTAAAATCATATATCGAATCGCATATAGTTTAATATAAGGGAAGATAGCTTTCCATTGAGTATGACTTAGTAATTGAAGGACTTTCTAGTATCTATATTAGTTATGTGCCTACTCTTATACACAAAAAGGGAGTTGTTCTGATAAGTGGAAAGCTACTTAAATCTTATTTAGTTTTGAGTTAAAAAAAATGGACCTTATGGTTATGTATTTTTTTTAATCAAATCTCAAGTTTTCAATTTAGACACAGCCGGGCTTTAATGTTTTTTTTTACGAGACTGGTTCCCGACATACATAAAATGACTAAATTACCCTTATTAGATTTGTTTATTCTTTTAATTTTAATTATTATTACTATTTTTTTAACAAGGGATCGATTTGGCCACTACCAAAATTCAAACACATACACACATGAAGTTAGAACCTCCATCTTCATGCTCATGATCTCTTGATACCATACCGAGAGTCTTGTATCGGAAAACACATGGATTGCAATTGGTCAAAGTTGCAATCCACGTTGCGTTTTCCACACATGTCCTATCAAGAGATTATGAGCGTGAAGATGAGGCCAACTAGTTCTTATTTTATGTGTTTGAGTTTGAATTTTGAACTTGTGATGTGTTTGAATTTCAGTGGAAACGCATCTGTTGATTAGTGGTTGTTGCAACTTCAGCAAAGGGAGAGGGTTTCAAAGAAGCGAAGTTGCAGTCAAGCAGAAGCGTAATCTTTACAAGTTGTTTCAAAGTGCAGTTTCACCTTTGGTGTCCTGAAACAAAGTCTTGTCTTTCGTGTTCTCTAGTCTTTGGTCTCTTCAAGGGCAGAGAAGCAAACTTGAGTAACTTCCATGGACACACTGTGTCCATTTTACTGAGAGAACAAGCTTCCTCATGGAGAACCTCCCGTGGGCCATATGAGCTCAACCATGAAGTTTTAGGTCAATGACACTATGAATACATTTCATTAATTGTAACCATGTTGTGTTCCGTGTCAGTCTTCATAGTATCTCTATTATTATGTTTGTGTTCGAGTTTGTTCAAGTGCTTAAAGTCCATCTCGTTATAATCTGAACACATTCTCGTGATAAAAACAAATATTAAGAACGGTATGTGCCCAAATTGAAAACTAGAGACTTGATTCAAGAAAAATAAATAACCCCGGGGACCATTTTAATAATTTACTCTTTGCTTTTCAATAAATTTATTCAACTCAATTACCTTGGGGGAGCCAACTTAATAAATATGTTTTCAACGTAAAGTTGAATTTATGTGGTTGTATCACATCTTGATGAATCTTATATAAACCAAAAATATTCATAAACCAAACTTCATCATATGGGTTTGTTCATCTTCTTAAAAAAAACCCATTTGATCAATCATAACAAATCTAGGTTCATCAATAAAGATGAACGTGTTGTTTGTTCATCATCATTGTGACACAGTTAAATAAACAAGTTTTACCATAATTACGATAGATAGATATATCAACATAATCTGCATAACATGTTTATTCGAAACAACCAAACACACATCCAAAACAGGTAAAACAATTCTCACATGAACCTGGAAAACATAGATACTAAAGAATCCACAAGCTCCTGAAACAAAACCACCAAGTTTGTTAAAAAAAAACAACAATAAGCCAAGTTTGCAAATCTTCAAATTAAAGTCACTTATTTGTTCTGCATTCACTACAAAATAAGGGGTTAAAACACATTATTTGACACCCTACGTAATCAGATAACCATAGGAAGAAATAGGTTTACCTTGATAAGATTTCCACCCTGATTGTTATCTCCAAGACCTGATGGGGGCTTCTGGTGAAACCAGGCTCTCAACAAAGGTATAAGCTTCATGACATTCATCAATGTTGTGAATCTCTGAGAATGAGAGATTCTTGGAATCATACACAACCAATTTTGCCCCAAATTGCAACAAAACTTTCCCATCGTTTGAAATACACAAAGGCACTGAAAATTGATCCCTCCCAGGATCAGTGAGATATGGGATTGAAACCAATTTAGTCCAAGAATCTTTCACCCCATAAACCTTCATCACCCATACATCTGCACGAATTTTACTATAATCACAAAGCACACACAACGATTCTCCCAAAGCCCCCAATGTCAAATCCTTGTTACCTTCATCATACACAGGTTGCAAAATTTCTCCATATGTCTCCTTTGCTAAATCAAGAGAAATTATCCTCCAAGAATAAAATGACCCAAAATCTTGACTAGCGGCCCAATGAAGAGCTCCATTTGAAAGCTTTCCAGAATCATCCAACGGGATACCATGAGGAAAAGCACCGATGTTCTTCCAATTTCCAAATTTCATTGAGTATATTTTCACTCTTATATTATAATTGCCTCCACTTATGAAAACACAAGATATTCCAACAACTTTGTAATCATCCTTAGACTCATCATACCCAAAACCATATAACACGTAGCTACCCGATCGCACATTGAAACCAACATCTGGTAATCTGTTCGATTTTCGAGTACCAGGGTTCCAAAGAAACAAATCATCGTCCTCAACAGCTATGAATAATAATCCATTGCAAGAACCGGCGATCCAAATTGATTTATAAGGATGTTTCAAAGGATAATCATGCTCTAGGAGATTAACGGATTCAGCATACAGCACATCATAGAGAGGACTGCTCTTGAGATTTATTCTTGGTGAAGTATGTAAAATCAATCGATGATGTGTGTAACGATTGTTGCTAGTTGACAAAGCGAGATGAGATTTGACGAAATGAGAATCCGATATCATAGAGCGCCATAATTTGCAAACGGACTTACATCGCAAGAGTGATTCAACGGGAAGTCTCGAGAGGATTTCAATAATGATCTCAGGCAGAAGGGTAGGAATCGACAGAGGGTCTTCAGACGTTTCTGTAGAGTGCGACGCCTTGATTCTTTTCGGTTGTTGTTGCTGTTCGTCTTCTTCGTCTTCGATTGCTATTTCCATTTTGACTCGCGACCTAGGGACTAGGGTTCTTCGGTGTTTGCTTTGGGGGAAAATATGATCAGTGTCCAGGGGAGACAATATTTGTCGGTAACCTTCGTACGTTACAGTTTATACCCTTATTGTTCAGTGATTATTAAATTTGGTCTTGAAGTTCATATAAGTGTGTACATCTCGTTCCCGAGTTCAACTTAACGAGAGAAAAGAAAAGAAATAGATAGAAGTGGGAGGAAAGTAAAAAAAAAAAATTAGTGTTCCCGAGTTTCATTAAACGAAGGAAGTAGAAGGAAATGAAATGATCACTTTCTCTCTTAACTTTCCTTCCGATTTGAAGAGAAATAACAAAATGTTTAACTTTCATTTCACTTTTCTCCGACTCGGAAATACGAAAGACAAATTTATTTTCCTTTCCTTTCTTTTCTTTTCTCTCATACTTTCTTTTCTCTTTTTTTCTTTTTCTTTGCTAAAATTCGGGTACGAGGTGCTAATGTCACTTGTAATTGTCTGGTTGTTATCCCCCGTTGAGATCATTTTTGTTTGGGAAAATAATTTTGTAGAGTAGTAAATAATTTCGTATGCATTAAGTAATTTTAAAATTTTTGTATGATTTATCATTATATTTATATAGTATTTGTTTAGAACTGGACTTAAGGTTTTATATGATCAACACTACATATTTATGTATGACCTTTATAGCACACAAAAAACAATTTTAATATTATGAGTAAATTACATGAATCATAACTCGGATCGTCCTTTGTTTAATTTAAACTTGCATACTTTATCCATTGTTTGTTTAAATTTGCATAATTCAACATTTTTCTAACGTAAAATGATTATACCGTATTTATTATTTTATTTTGTCTTTATAAGGAAAGCAAAAAATGATATTCTAACCCTTTATTTTCACATTTATTAATACTTTTAAACAAGTAAACCTATCACCCCACCTCATTTACCTAAAAATATCCTAACTTTTCATTCTCAACTCTTCATGGTTCCTCACCTCCTCTTGAAATCAAAATCTGGCCACCGGAGATATAATCACAACTGGAAACCCTCTTGACTGCCGTCACTGACCACACCTCATTTCCCTTCCTCTGTTCACGTCAGAAATAGCATCACCACTGGAAATCTGAACCATTATCGGAAATAGCATCACATGTAATGCTCGTGTTTCTCGCTAGACATTTTGTAAAAGAATTAGTATTTACCTGAGTTGATAAATGTAAATTTTCTTATGAATAAATGAATAGAAATTCTTCAAACATGATATGTGATTATATAAAGGGCATATATATATATATATATATATATATATATATATATATATATATATATACATACTAGTCGTTACCCGCGCAAAGCAGCGGCGACGAATAATTTTTTTAGGCGAAGCAAGACACTATAATATGTTTTTTTTTTATTTCAAAACTATCAAAAAAGGCTTTATTTTACGGTCCAAACCATTAGGATGATAAGTAGTGTTTAAAAGTCCAAAAAAGTCAAAAACATATTGTTGGTTGAACTCACAATAGTTGAAAAACATAGTTCTTAACAGTCCAAAATAGTGAAAAAAAATTATGTTTTAGTAGTGAAAATATTAGCAAATAAAAGGAAAAAGTAGTGTATTACGTTTAAATCATCAAAAGAATGACCCATGTTGTGGATTTATTCCATGATGATGTATATAAATATGCTAAATAGGTTATTGTATGACAACTTGAGTTCACCAAGTGAACTTTATTAAACTGTTGCAAAGTTTTATCGCCATTAATACATAAATGCATTGTTTAGGTTTACCAACCACAAATGTTTTGTTCTAAACGACCTGAAAACCCGACTCAAACGTAGAAAGTCAAAACCTTATATTACTTGATCTCATTTTTTTAATTGTCATATATAAAGACTCAGGTAAATGAAAACCAAGGATCATGCCATTTTATAAGGGCTTATTGCATAAACTCAAAACATCCTTAAACATTGTTTTACCTCTTATATAGACTCTAGTTCAATGACTTTTCTGAATTAAAATTAAGAACCAATTTGTTCTCTTTCCATCACCTTCAATTTCCATTACCGGTGATAGACTCCAACCAATAATCCTTTACTCTGCATCCCTATAACATATCCCAAACCCAAAATTAAATAATTTTAAAAGATAAATACAAACTCAAATTAGTTGATCTCATTTAAGAACACTCAAAACTAAAAAAAAAAGCCAAAAAAAATCCAATCCTTTTAAATAATTAAATAACACTCAAATCATGTGAAAGGGCGTGAAATTTACCAAAAAATATGTAAACCTTTTGGATAAGGTTTCATCAGCCAATAAAAATCGATCATACATCTTGCTTCTTGTTATATCTATAAACGCAAACTCCTTCCCATTTGCTTTCAATTTCACCAAAAATTAGTTAACCTAACAACATAAAGATTACAAAACATACAAAACATGGATTTATTTCATAAACATTTAAAGATATTGAGACATTTAAAGGAAAAACTCATAAAATTAGTATACGTAAGTTAAAAATATAGTTTCACATTTGATTATTACCATTCGATTTGCAATTTCCTTTCCAATTTTCCTAACCCTCCATTCATTAGCATCTCGATCAGCTGGCTCATGTTCCCTATATGATTTGATAAAAACTATGTAAGAGTAAAAAAGGCAAATATTAGACATTTAACAAAGACATAAACAATAGATATGTTACCTTGTCATGGTGATGACAGTGAGTGGTGTGAGGTTATGGTGGCAGTGTTAAGTTGCCATGTCATCTAGTGGATGGTCTTCTTTGTTTTACACCAGATCCAGCTTCCAAAAATCAAAATGAATGTGTACTTAGGAGGTGTCAAGGTATATTAGAAACAACAAAAAATAATGGTGGTTGTTGGTGGCTGTCGATTTCTAAATCAAGTGAGAGACAAGGAGAATGAATGCATGATTAAACCATCTCAGCATCAAACATTCCTTAGATGCAATATGTTTTTTCTGAATCCAACAAATCAAAACCCCACCTACATTTTATTAAGCCAAACAAATCAGAGCATTTAAAAGAGACAATCAAACCACATAAAACCTAAGTGTAACTTCCCATGCTTTTCGCCTATTAAGAAAAAGTAAAGTTATCATATCAAAAAAGTTGTTATAAACCATAATGCCAATCTATAGCATATTATACCTTGCAATAAAGGATTGGTGTTCACTTTTGAGCAAGCTTTTATAAGTCTCTAGCTCTTGCATTCTCCTATCTAACTCCAAACTCTGTATGTTGAATCCGCTTCATACATCTTTTCTTCATCCTCTCTAGATTTATCCCCAATTCCAGCTACCACCTAATGTTAATTAACAAGTGTAAAGAAGATGATAAGTATGTTGTCTTAAAGCAGATACCAGTGCAAGAAAACAAAGCGAGAAACTCTTGATAACTCTTGTTGGTAGCAGGGACCCGTTTGAAGAAGATACAACTAATGGCAAAAAAACCAAACCTACCCCATAATTCCTCTCGAGTGATTACACATTACACATTGAATCTTGGATTTCTTGAAACCTGCAACCAAACCAACGCAATTAGGGTTTTAGAGAGAAGATGAGAGAAATCGTTTCCAAAATTTGAATGTCTGATACAAAGAGAGATTTAAAGGAAGAAGAGGATTCAAAATTGGAATGGCGGATGCTAGAGAAATTTAATAGAAGAAGAGGATTCAAGCTTTTAAAACTGAATCGATATGAGGAATTGAACCGAGATTCAGGGGGTGCATGTGGATTTTGGGGAGTTTTCGTGGTAGCGATGATCAACAAAGGTGGAGGGTCTGGTGGTCTTCTTCCAAATATGTAGCTTGAAACTCGAAGATGTTGAGGTGGAGCAGCGAACGACGATGTAGTAGGAGGAACTGGGGTTGTTTTAACATGATGTGCTGAGGTTTCTTGAGAGTGGAGACCAATGACAGATAATATGTGCTGAGGGGGTGAGGGGGAATGTGTCTTCCAGTTTATAGAAACAGAGAATGCCCGGATATGGGGGAAATGACCAGATAAGGGAAGGAACGGGTCAAAATAATAACCATGAGGTGAATTAATAAGCAATAAAGAGGGGCAATAATAGGAAAGATAACAGCTGGAAAGATACGATCCGACTATTTGCGTATAAAATTTATTGTGTATTAAATACTTGTACCTATTGCATTATCAATTGGATTATTTATATTATAATATTAGTATATTAATAGTTTGTTGTACTTTAGGCTTAAAAACTTGAACGTCTTAAATTTATTTTTAGAAATAGTAAAGTTTGTATAATAATATAGTAAGATAGGATAAGATATATATATATATATATATATATATATATATATATATATATATATATATATATATATATATACTAGCCGTTTACCCGCGCCAAGCGACGGGTGCACATAGTTTAATTCGACAATTATTTTCATTCGGAAACATGTTATATTCCAAGGAACACAAGTTACTTTTCTACAAATCCTTTCCTTTCGTGTTTATTGTTTATAAATAAATGAAACAGTCAAGTTCTCTCCCGAAGTATAAATTAAGAATCGAACTTTCGGAATCATATCTTATTTCAGAAAACAAACAATGTATCGGAAAATAACATTAATATTATTGTATAAATCTATATTGTAAGTTGTTGGGTTCGGTTAAAAATAAAAATATGTAAAGACACTAACAGTATTACAGATGACATGGTTGTTATTAAACATAAAATATCCTTTTTATATATTCGTATATGAATTTATTTATATATTCGTACATAAAGTGTCTTTTTTACTTATTTCGGTTGGGTATGCTTCTGTATAGATCTTGTTCTACTGTATATTTAAAAAATCTATTGGTAAGAGAGGTACGATTGCTAATAAGAAAACGATATGAAACATATAAAAATGATCAGATTTAAAAAATGTTTTAATTTTCAACTAAACGGTGATAACAAAAATCACAAGGAGCATTTTATAGATTACTCTAGATGAAATTTATAAGTAGTAGAACTTTTATTTAGATTGATCCAAATTTGACCCAAGTTGAATATTTATATTTGGTAACTAAAATTTAAACAAAAATTATTAATTTGTTATAGCATAAAGTGGCAATAAAATGATAAACATTGTCGACAAATTTGCCCTTGAAGTATAAACAAAACACTTGATACATGCTCTATCACAAGGAGCATTTTATAGATTACTCTAGATGAAATTTATAAGTAGTAGAACTTTTATTTAGATTGATCCAAGTTTGACCCAAGTTGAATATTTATATTTGGTAACTAAAATTTAAACGAAAATTATTAATTTGTTATAGCATAAAGTGGCAATAAAATGATAAACATTGTCGACAAATTTGCCCTTGAAGTATAAACAAAACACTTGATACATGCTCTTATTATAGGTCTATTACCAATCTTTTGGAATTTGGACAGATTAGCTTGAGCACATTGAAGATACAGTAAAAACTATCTCACTAACATATGATTTCTCCTGTCCAAGCTCCTAAAAACTATTTTCTTAAAATAAAAGATTATGTATCAACGTCATTGGGCTGCAAACACAGATTGCATAGTCATTAATAATTATATGATGATATTTGCTTATATGTATGTACAGACCGATTGCAAACGCCAATAATGGTTTTTTTCTTTACAATCATTGTGATGTAGCTAGAAATTACATTACTGATTATGGTAATGGATCAAATTCGTTATTGAGTTCCGGTATGCAAAACCATTATCAACAATTTCGTTTGACCAAATCCAATGCAAGTTACCAAATCGTCAATGTCATTAATCATTAAAAAAAAGTAAGTTGCTATTTCTTGTACTTATAGCCACCAGTTTTTAGAGTTAGATGCAACGAATACTGGCTCTAGATCGAATAGAGCGCAAAAGGATATTCTGAAGACTTGAAACATGGGGATGTAGCATCATTTAGCTTCTGGTGCACATAAAAAAAAGACAAATATCAATCCAAAGTCTTGCTATTATAATCAACACACTTGTCACTTTTATTGCATCAATTACCTTTATGTCTACTAATTATAATGTTTTTATTTACATTAATTATTATATCTAATTTGATCGATAAAATGAAACAATTTTAGCAAATAAGTGTTTAATGAAACTATTTCATCATTTATTTGGAATTTCATGATATTACGCAGTGCTTAAAACACCAGTAAATAAATTCACAATGAGTATGACTTGTATTTAGCTTACCACAAACAGACTGGAATCATCTTTGACCAAGTAAACTCAAGTCATGTTTCACAAACTCCCAAACATGGTTTGATGTTAAAACTTTCTGGTAGTAATTTATAAACTTTAACCCCCAGTCCAGGACACTTAGGTAATCGGAAGCCATCAACCGCCAATAAATTAGTGAAACAAACTCCTTTTTGTCTAAAAATGTAGCTTTTCCTAATAAGGATACAAAAAAATTCATGTTAAGCAAAAACAAATCAGGATTCTTGAAGAAAGTAATACATGAGAGTAAGATTACCTTCTTGGGCTTCTTTTTTAAATCAGCCAAAGTGGGTTTAAGGATTTAAGAAAATTTCACAAAATATAAGATAAGAAACCCATTACAACATTTCAATCTGTCAAAAAAACACAAGATCTTATATGTACGTGTGATAAAAAAAATACCAGAAAGATGGACAGGGGAATGTTGTTTACCACAGAATCTGAACTTACTCATCATGACGGGATTGGGTGCAAATGCAATTTGACAATACTTTAATTGCTTTGCAAACACATATTAACAATAAAGCCAATAAAATTATTTTTTGATACATACCTGTAATTTGGTTAAAAAGATGCAGATAATTAGCTACCTCATCCTCTCCTCCTCCTTCCATGGTAAGGTGTGGTCCATTTGGAATTAGATAGTAATTACTATTAACTAAATTTTATAAAGAGGAAAACATCAAATTGTCATCTAATGCAAGAAAATCTGGAGAACACACGGATCAGATCAATTCATTTTAATACCTATTTCTCTTATACTTCAGTTAGCCAATATCAATCAAGATCAGGGGCATGTTGGAACCATATAGTAGGTGCTGGTCTGAAACATAATATATGAGCAAAACTAAAGAGTTTATCAAATTTTTGTTTAAAACTCCTTGTAACCACTTAATTCCAACGTATTAGGATGGGGTACATTACCTGCCGGTGTTAATTACTTGATAAATCCAATAAAAATGCCATTAACACCCATGGTTATGTCAAAAGGAAGAACTTTTGAGGTCAACAATGATGATCCAGGAATTTCATTTCCTGAAGGCGTAAAACATGAAAAAAAGTAAAAGGCATAAAAATCTAGGGTTTCCTTTCACCCTTTCTCTCCAATCGATTTCTGATTCCTCATTTGTCTCTGCAACATGTTTAAATTGAAAAATATAAGAAGAAAATTAAACATCATATTGAATAAAGAATATATAATTGAAACAAAGACCCTTTTCCCCCAAATCACCATGATCGAATGGCCTTGTCCCTCTACCCTTTTTTTTTTCTCCGGTCGATTCCTTTTTCCAAATCCAAATGCATATCTGATCTTCAAACCAATACTCTGTTAGTTTTTTTAAGATCAACATTTCAAGAAAAGTATGATTAATAAACGAAACTTTGAAGCAATAAAAGAACATTAGAGAGAAGGAAAAAATGAATACTTGATGTAAGGGTTTCTAGTTGTTTCCCAGTTTCTAATTCATCATCCTCTGTGAAAACAAATAAAAAAAGGCAAATCGTAAAGAACCAGATGTGTGTATTTAGATCTAGGTGTGTGAGTGTGAGTCTATTATGGCAAACCAGAGAGTGGTGGTGTGGTGGGTGACTGGTTCTGTTGGTTTCTTAGAGAGGGAAGAAGAAGGAGAGAAAGATAAATATGGTGGTGGTGGTGAGTTGTGATTGAGAAGCTTCATCGATTCCTAGCTGTAAATGGAAGCAACAAACTGAACCTATCAAGAAATCGAAGCAACAAACCATTGAAAAGATAATTATAAGAAGAACGGGAGATGTTATATAAAGTGTAGTTGGTGTTGACCGATTCATTTGGCTGAAAATGAGAAATACCAGTTGAAAGGCAACACGACTTTTTCAATTAGATAAGATTTACGTAATGCATAATGTTATTGTATATGTTGCTTTAAGGTTTGTACCTCTTAAAATTCAGCATTTGAGGCTAAATGCTTATTATATATATATATATATATATATATATATATATATATATATATATATATATACCTTAAAATGCATTTACCATGTTTTGCTGAATTTTAAAAGGTACATCCCTTAAAACAGCATTTACAACAACTTTATGCAAAAAAAAATCTTATCCGTCAAACAGGTGAATCAGTCAAAATTGAGCCACAATTGAATTGGTCAAGATCTTAAACAATCTTGCAGGTTCTTTGACCCATTCCCCATTCTCTATCACGTCCAACAACCTCCCCAATGTGTCGCCATTTCTTCCGCCCTATAATCTACACCTCTCTAATCTTCTTGGCCATTTATATAACCATCATACACTTTTCTACGCTACCCGCTCCTGCTATTCAGCCGCCGACCACTACCCACCTACCCTACACCTCCGGTGTTGAATCGACATCGCCGCCATCATCAAGACGTTCCACCATCAATATCCTCCTCCTTCTCCACTTAATTGGAGACCATTGCAAGCCATCACCCATACTCCCAATCTTTTTAAATGATGACCACACTCTCATTTTTATGCTCTCCAAAAATGAATGTTGTTCTCCCCCTTCATCTCAATCATCAGTTAATAGTAACACAACCACCTCTTTCTTCCCTAACCGGTGACCTCCACCACCACACACAGTCGTCTACACCTCCATCATCGATTTCATATCTTTCTGATTTATGTTTTAAATGGATTTTCAGGACTCTAATGAAGTCAGTACCATGATTACCACAGTCTTTTCCAGTCTTCGCCCTCAGGTATGATTTAAGATCATATGTAGATCACCTTCTTTCTTTCTCTTATCTTCCTTTACTCCAGTCACCAACACAGAAAACCCCACCGGTTCTTCCCTTTTGTTGATTTTTTTGAAATCATATGCATATCAAGGTAAGATTTTCTTGATTTTTTTTAAAAATTTCGAATGTAAAGTTTAGGACTTTCCACACTCAAGATCGATTATTTTCAGGTAAGTATCAACTCAAGGTTGTGGGTGGTTTGATTTTTCGACTTTTCATATCGCAAAAACCCACTGTTTCTCCTTTTTCTCTCTAAACCCTATCCATCGTATCTAAATGTGTGTGTGATTACAGGTCCTGTCCTGAAAGCAAAAAACCATTTTACTGATTTTTGTTGTGGGTTTGTTTGGTTACATTTATGAGGAAGGTATCTACCTGACTTTCACGTTTGTGTTTTTTTTTGTTCTTTTGATTGTATGAAAAAGTTTGTGCTTTTAGTTGATTCTATTTTATTCTAAGTTTATGAAGACACGGTGGAAGCTAAGTCAAAGGAGTGGTATGTATGTTTTTCCTTTCTCAATCAATATACTTTCAAATTCACCTTGGTTTTGATGTTTTTGATGTTTGGAAGAGTATAGTTATAACTTAGTCTTCATTTCATTATTTTTTTTTTGTTTCCAACAATTTTTGGTTTATAGGCACTTATATTGAGGTCATAACAAGTGAAATCACCTCACTGGAAGATGAGGGTATGATAACTCTCACTAGGATTGAACTTTTTTTTGTGAAATTTGTTGTAAGACTTTAAATGTGCTTTTTTGATGATTTTTTAGGAGAATCAAATATTGGATCATTTTTTTTCTATTAAGGAACACACAAGGTTTAAGTACACACTTGAAATTAGACTTTTTTTATTCTAATATATGATTTTTGTCAACATTTCAGGTTGTTTTCATTCCAGGTTTAAGAATGTGAAGTACTTCTGATGCATCATCTGTTCGTGTGTTCTTTCTTGACCATCCGCTTCCTAATCGTCAATGAACATCCATATAACTCTATCTCGACGCAAAAGAGGTAAAGCACCCTGATTACACTTCCCATGTTACTGAAAATGAATGTAATTTTCATTTTTCCTATTTTTCTCTTTTTGTGCCAAGAACATCTGTTTTAATAAGGTCTGTTTACCTTCATTGTGTTTGATTTTCATAATTTTTGTTTTCAGATTTAGTAGGTTTGATTTCTCATCTATATGTTCTCACATTTTTTTTTATCTTAGAGGTTCCATTGTTCCATCATTTTTCATTATGTATCGATTGAGGTGATTTCTCATCTATATTTTTATTTGATTTTATGTCCGCGTTATGATTTTTCTGCTTTTGTTTAGTGCCTGTGATCGATGGCTAAGTAGACGGCTATTTTCACATGGGTCGTCTTTTCCCCAATCCGTTATCGTCCCCATGGAGATCTTCGAAATTACAAGTATATCTTTGTCCTTTGCAGGTGATGAATAATTAGAAATATTAGATTACTGATTATGAAAAGTCATGAATGGTGAGTGTTTTTTAGATTTTATCTTTTATAATATATAATTTTCAATAGTTGGTGACTTTGATATCCATAAGCTGCCCTTTGACTTGGCATATGGCTTCTAGGAGTTCCTATAGAAAAGATGATGGAATATGTTGTTGAGGTACTATCTGCATCTATTTCATATCTTAATTTTTGGATTAGTTCCTTTGTTTAGTAGTCATTAATGGTTACCTCCTCTGTTTTATAGTAATTTGACTTGATTTTTATTTTTTGTACAAGAATGGTGTATGTGAACCACAATTAGTTGCTGAATAAAAAGTTAAAATCGGTGTATTAAACATTACTCTTTTGATGAGCCATTGACAATATAATTTTAGTTTGTTAAATTTGACCTTTTTAATTGATGTCCTTGGTGGTTGACATGCAATATTGATGGTTATCAAGTCCTTGAATGGTTTCGTGAATTAACAAAAACAAGTTCCAAATGCAAGGAGTATATTTACTACCTTTTTCCATTTATGTGTATTTTTTTTACTCACTCTATTAAGGTCAACATGGAAATAATGTTGTTGAGATGCCATTTTGTAAGTCTATTCATCAAGAAGTTTTGTATGTTTCCCTTCTACTAGCAAATCGTCATTAAGATTAAGTAGTATCGATCATCACTTGTAGTTTTTTTTATTATACTGTTCAACGGATTCTGATGCAGTGCATTGTTATTCTTGATCTTTGTTTTGGTTGCTTGTGAATCCATGCGATTAGATGGATGAATAAAAATGTACTTTTCTGCATTTAAGTTTCAATGTATTAATGGTTTTGTCCAAAGTTTTTTCTTTGCTGGAACTACTAAGAACTATAAACTCTACTTTACATCTTGGACAACACATTTTTTTATGAATTTTAAAGAAAGATGGAAATAGTGGTCTCTACTTATGAACCAAGGAACTAGAAATTCAAATTTAAATGTTTAGTGTCTTTTTTTTTACTTAGTCCAGCTACTTGCTTTTTTTTTTTAATTAATAATCTTTTGTTGTTCAAAGGAAAAAAATAAGATGGAAATTTTAAATGGTTTAAAATAACTCTAATTTCATGGTGAAGTAAAGATATTCACGAAATTCGTAAGTTTTATACATGTCTTGGATTAATCTAGAGGATGTGAAATAACGACCACTCTGATTCATCCATGCTTTGTTGTGGTTTTTCTGTCAAACACCAACATTTATGTGTTTGTGGTTGTGTAAAAATCTGTAGGCCTTGCATTTTGACTAGGGCTTGATATGTTTCATGAAAAAAATGTTTTTTTTTGTTTTATCTTTTAAAGATTATATGATTTAAATTATTAACATAAATAAGCAATAAGAAATTTGGAGAATTTATTAAGTTATATTTTTAAAAAAATAAATAAATAATAAGTTATAATTCTACGTTAATATTCCAAATAAGCATAAATTTAAAATTTAAATTGACACTAGAGGCGGTCAACGTTAGTCTAACTCTAAACGATATAAATAACTTTTATCCCGTGGAATTGTTGTACACGCTTAGTGTTAGTGGTTTATCCCCTCATTACCTATGACTAAAAGTTGGATGTATATTGTTACGAAATCTCAACACATCAAATGGATTGTGTAGTGGCACCAGATTGATATGTAAAAGTTTTCAGCACAACCTCATTGATGCTGAAATAGCTGTTAGTCAATATGCTGGAAAGAGAGTATTTTCGCTAAGGATTCATCTATGTCCGTGTGAAGATGACATGTTCCTATTCAAGCTGAATAAAAACAATATTCAATTCGATTATGTTTCCCAATGACATTCGATAAAGCTTAGGGACAAACAATTTCAAATATAGATATTTATCTTCCAGAATCGGTTTTCACGCATGGTCAACTTTAGGTGACATTATCGAAACGGATATCACGTGTCAATACAAAAGTATTAGTGAACCTTAACGAACAATTCAAAGGCAGTGACGTCTATACATCAAATGTAGTGTATAAAAAAGTGTTGCACAACCAACCATGTGTTCATATACATTTGTAAAGAATCTCAACTTTTCATTTTTAATTCATTTTTATTTCGTTTCTGCTAGCGTGACTCTTATTGTTAATTGTTTAGATGTCGTAAACTATTTGTACAAAAACGCTAATTGCATCTAGAAACTAATTTCCGTAAGAAATTATTCGCACCCGTCGCTTTGCGCGGGTAAACGGCTAGTATATATATATATATATATATATATATATATATATATATATATATATATATATATATATATTATGTACATGAAGTTTGGACAAATGTTATGGGTATATAATATTTGTATAAAAGCTTATTCTAAAAATTTATAATTTATGTTAAATAAAAATTTATGATTAAAAGAGTATTTAGAATAATAATCTATATAAAAGTTATAGTAATCGCGATTACGAACCCATGAATGTAAAGAACGCTAAAATCTGACGTCATATGAAAAATTATAATTTTTCGAAGTTACGCATTCGACACAGTACATCAATATTTGTCATAAAATACGAATCCGTTGAATAAAGAACATAAAGAACAGAGCTCATATGAAAAAGTTATGAATTTCGCAAAGTCTTTTCCAATGTAATATTTACAGATTGTAAAGCGAAAATAGAATGCAAATTAGTTGTTATGATCTAAAGAAAAGTTGTAGTACTCGGAAATATGAATTTGTGGATATAAAGAACGTCGAAAATGGAGCTCGTATGCGGGAGATACGATTTATCAAATATCGCCAAAATTTACTTGATGAAGGAGACGTGGCACCACCCAGAAGGCACCACGTGACAAAATCGCACACCCCTTTCCACACCTACTTGACGATAGGGATGAGCATAGGCGGGTACCCGCCTCATTTGGCGAGAATTGGAACCGGAACCAGAACCTATCTAGGCAGTTTTTAAAATTTTGGAACCAGTCCCAGAATCGACGATTCCGGTTCCAAGAGCGGGTAACCCAATTACATCAGTTTCATTAACTTTTGTCAATAAAACCGTAATTTAGTTTGGTCCAAATCGAAACAAATCAGATCAAATACGGACACAATTAGACCAACATATTCTAAACCGGTCTAAATAACACACACATATTCATACAAATACAAATATATATATATATATATATATATATATATATATATATATATATATATATATATATATATATATATATATATAGACACACACACACAAACATATTGGACCAATTTATTCTAAAACGGTCTAAATAACACACACATATTCATACGAAATAATATATATATATATATATATATATATATATATATATATATATATATATATATATATATCATTACTATATATAAAAACCCTTTTGTTCTGGTGCTTTCTAAAACAAATTGGTAGTGTTCTAATGCTTCCACGTAACCCACTATTGAACGAAGCCTTCTGCCCAAATGTCGACTCAATCCTTCCTAATCGTCGCATCCATTCTAATGGTAACAGAGATACCAACTACCCATCCTCCCAAACAGAGATACCAACTACCCATCCTCTCAAAGAAGAAGCCTACTCCGACGGACACAATTTACCATAAGGTCGATTAAATCCTTTTCATCTTCCGTTTATCCTTCAACGCTTCACATTTGCACTTCGAAAACCGATTCTCCATCTCCTCCAAACGAACGTCTGGATTCGTCCCCAACAAACACTCCGAACAAATCATACGTAAAAAACCCTAATTCCGGGAATTGTAAGTTCTCAAATCGACTGCAATTGACCGCTTTATGCTTCAATGGCTGCTGGATTGACGCGTATTACCATGTGTTCTTATTGAAAATCCTTAGGTCTATAGGTAACTTTCATTCTTATTCTTTTCGATTTGTTCCCTGTGTATTCATGAATCTGGGTGCTTGCGTGTTTTAGATTTTGGGATCTAGGGTTCTTTCATTTTATTTCTTTTGGTTTAATTCAAGATTGGTGTTATGATATCAATGGAAGCGTTGATATGATTATTATATGATTTTTGTAGTTCAATGAATCTAGGGTTTTAATTTGGGGTATAAAGAATAGTATGCTTAATGTTTGCTATCTGTACTGTCACAAACTACTGGTCTGATAAGATTGGTAAAAAAGTCATGTTATGTTCAAAGTCAAAAATGAAAAATATCATAATTAAATTCTGTAAAGCTATCGTAAATTTTCAATATTAACTCCATTGCCAGGTCATTTATTGATGCGACGTCTGGGTTATATAGAGAACAATGAAATTAGTAAACCTGTCAACACCCTCCATAACTATTTCGAATGCAAAATAAAATTTCAAACTAAGCGGTAATAAATTATGTAAAACAAAAAGAGTTGGGCTGCTAATAAGCAATATTGGCCCATATTTATTCAGCCAAATGAAATTTAGCTATTGTACTACAAGAATACTCACTAATTGATGTTTCACAACATTTTATTATTTAATACTGGAAACTAATTGCAGATGGTACACTCTGCAATTCAATCGATAAAAATATTTGGGTTTTTTTTAAAAGTCACAAATCTTTCACAAGCACTTTTAACATGGACTCATTCGTCCTCTAAATGTAAAAAGAACTTCCTCAGATTCAAGCAAGATTTCATGAAATAATACAAAAAGTGACAAAAAAAATACATTGAAGCATAATGGGACAATGTTAAAAAGAGCCTATTAATCATTTCCATGATAGCAATATCAACAGTGGCATAAACATGAGGATTGTCTCTGGATTTACTCTTATACCCTTTAGTATCAAACAAGCTTACGGAGGCTAAAACTGACCGTGGACTAACTCCTTCAATTGAAAAAAGGTTAATAAAAGATACAAAGGAGTACATGACTGTTCTCAAACGTTGGCACAACCTAAGACTATAGTTGAAGCAAGAAAGTGCATGATGTAATTAATAAAGGGAAATGAATGTAAGGTACTATAATAAACAAATGAATGAAATTACATTGCTATTTTGTCGTAAAATATAACACACCCTTTGCTAAGATGGTAATTAGAAGTATGTCAAGTTAGTTAGATAATTTGATTTTTAAACATAAAGCCATATCATTATTTTGTAGATCCAAACACTAAAAATTTAAGATTCATAATTCAGATAGTATTGTGAACACCAAACATAAATATATTAGACTAGTTCAATACATATCGATCGAAGGCAAATGGGCAACAAGCTGCGCCGCTAGCCCTTTCTGGATGGCAAACTCAATTCTTTTAAAAACAACATTTGTGGATCTAGGAGATATGACATTAGAATGCATGAACCGTTGGACTCTATTGAGGAGCTCCACCGCCTCTGGTGCGAGAAAACCAAATGTATCGAATGCAAAAGGAACAAACAAATGTTGATTTTCTATACATGCACTCTCGTGCTTTACCACTTTGCACGCAGCGGCTTTCAAAGCGGCATGCCCAGCTGTGAAACCCCCGCTCCCCAAACCAACGAGATGAGAGACCCCAGTAAGATCCACGCACACATGCTTCCCTCCTATCCATCCAAAGACCAAAATGTCAGCCGGTTTAAGTGTGGACCTTCCATCCTGCGGGTCCGTCAAAAAGTTCACTGGCGCTTCTTTCTTCACAGAAATACCAGCACGCCGACAAGCATCAAAGAGAACATCCCGAACCACATCATGTCTATACTTGAAACCAGGGAGCTCTCTACAATGAACCGCGTGTTCCCCAAAGGTATCCAAACATGTCTTGCGACAAACTGGGCATATCTCGTCAATTGGGAATATGAGAATCATGAGGCGGTAACGAAGGATAGTTCGGTACTCCACAGGAGACATATGCTGACCAAGACCATCAATAGGGATAGTTAGCAGAAAATCCTGAGCATGAGGTGCCCGCAGACACTCAAAGACTGCTTTCTGTCTGACAGTCATGTCGAAGTCGAAGTCGACTTCTACCGGTCCTTTTCCAATAAGTAGATTACCTTAAAAAGCTTTAGTATATCAACCTGCAATAACAAGGATCATCCATTTCTTGCATTTAACCCAAATACCCAATAATCATCTATTAAAGACTCGAACAAAAGAAAGTATAAAATCCCTTGAATAAAAATAGATCAAAAAATTAATGCCTTAGAATCCAGATGCATAAAACTATCAAAGTAAGACAAAGCTTTACTTAATCTAGCATTATAAATTTAAACTCAATTTGCCACTTGTAAGGTCCTGAAAACGGATCTTACCAGTGATTAAACAATCGAACAATCAACTAGAACAAGAATTGGAGTAGAAATAGAATAGAAACAAGCTTGCACACGCTTTATAACTTGAAAACGTCAGGTACAACTTGCTTACAGCAACCGTAAACTCTCTGGCATCAACAACCACTAATGACCTACACAACCACTATATATAGGAGACTTGGGCCGCAAACAGGGTTTACGGCCGTAAACAGGTTTACGGCCGTAAACACACTACAAGGCCGTAAACACCACAATAACCAACAATTACATCATAAAGACTCAAAAGAACTATTACAATTTGAAAGCCTAGACCAAACCACTAACTGGACCCTTCAATCTCCCCATTGGTTTGGTGCTAGCTTGGAGTCAATCTTAGTCGACCACCATCACGTCTGACTTCCCCATTGCCCCGTTCAACATCCTCTTACCAATAATCTCGGCAACCACTGCTGTGTACTCCTTCGCGGCAGGCTCAAAGATGTCTTCAGCAACTTTGATCTGATGTAGATTCAGCTGGTGAATATCCCATTTCCCAAACTGAAGCAAATCTCTTTTGTCATATAAAAGAATGCATCCATTTTCAAGCTTTATGACAGCAGAGGCTGTAGATTCATCAAACACCCAGTAAAGCATGGACTTTAAAGATCCATCTGGATGATTCTGAAGTATAGGAATTTGTTTTACTTGTTTGGTAGCTAGCCACATCACAGATCGAACAGGACGATTGGTTTTGGGATCAAGTACACTTGGGTATAATTTAATGATCGACTCTGCAGTCTTCATTGAAGGAAAACCCTTTGCCACTTGATCTTCCAAAAATAATTTGAATTGTGCTACCTTGGGATCATTTGAAGGATTAGCAAAAGGAGTTCTTGATAGTTCTGTAAGATCAACCCTGGTCCAGGAGTGGAAATCATGAGCATCTTTATATAGTTCTGTGTTGCCACTTTTCCGTCTCACGATCCACATATTTAAAGTGTCGTGAAACCCCCATGAGATAATCCCTGACCTATCACCATATACATCTCTAAAGCGTTTCTCTCCAAGATCTGTAACGGTGATGTTAGGTTGATCCCCAGGAGCATTTTGATCCGAGCTCCTCTTAAACAATAATTGACCTTTCTCAGCTGTTTTGGCTAATTTAGCACGTTTCAAAGCCACCACATTTGGAGCTTGAGCTGGTTCCTTATCAAATCGATCCACAACTCGAGGAGTTTGAGCAGATGCTGGAACAACGGGGGCATCTTGATTAGGAATATAAATTCTAGGCTCATCGACGGACGACTTGAACTTATCTCCAAGTTCTTCTTCCAACTTCTTCTTAAAGTCGTAGTAACTTGCAGTGAGAAGACTGAAATGAGTCTGAGGATCAGTAATTTTCTTGGTCTTTAACACCTTGTCTTCTTCAAGATCAGCAACTTGAATCTTGAGCTTGGAGTTTTCAGTTAAAAGATCAGCCACCTGAATGTCAAGCTCAATATTCTTCTAATTAAGCACATTGATTTCTTTTTGAAGTCCAAGAAGTATGAGATTATCTCCTCCTGAGTGACCTTCTCCAATAGAAATTCCCTTGGCTCGGGAGGAAGGCATTGAGCTTTGTTCTTGAGCCAAATGCATGGCAAGCCTCACAGAGGCAGCGTCAAGATCAGGCCTGGGAGGAGAGAATCCAGCAGGAGTTGAAGAACCCCCAGCTTCATAGGTGGTGCTAGGTCCTTCATTGATAGGTCCTGATGAAACAATAGGAGTAGTGATTGATAGTTGTGTTGGGAGGCCTTGAAGTATATCAGAAACGAGAATTCCCTATCTGGGATCACGTCTTCTTATTTTGTGAGATGGTTGAGAGGTCTGGGTTGTTTTATGATCACTCTGAAGTGGTTCTATGGTAGGAGAAACAAAATCAAGGGGAGGAATCCCTGACACTGTCTCCATAGGAGTTGCTGTGTCAACCACTTGTTTGTGAGTAGGAGGCGTTGATTCGAGAACATCTTCCATTTCCCGTATCTCCGTTGCTGGATGAGCAACATCATGGATACTGTCAAAAAACTTGTCAAGGTTCTCATCTGACAATAGGTGTGCACTGCTTTCAAGAGAAACAGTGATATTATCCCTGTCAAAGCCTGTCAGATCGACATCTTCAAACAGGTCGTTTTCACCTTCCACGACTTCTGTTTCATGCTCCATGGAACCTTCACTATAATCACTTTGAACACATACTGATGTCAGATCATGTTCCTCAGCCACATGTGCATTAGGAGCTGGAGTATCTTCTTCTTCATCGTGATCTGACACCGTGATAACATCATCTTCTGAAATCACCCTCTCTGAAGACGTAGGCTCAGAAGATAACTTGTCAGACGATCCATGAGACTCAGATGTTTCGTTCAGCTCAGCAAATTTTCCAAACTTCTCAAGCGGATATTTTCCTTGGAATACAACCTTTCCCTTGCGATTCTGCTTGATTAGCCCAACAGTATGTGGACCTAGAGACTTCATTTCTAAGGTATCTCCCTCCTTTACCATCTCGGGAAATTGTATGTCAATGAACATTTGGATGAACCTAGGATACATTAAGAAAGTATCCCGGGTTATTGCGTTGATGTTCACCACGAATTCTTCTAAGATAAACTTCGAGAAATTGAAGTCTATCCCTGCAGCAAGTGACGCAATGGCTCCCATATTCCTCAGAGAGATCTCGTCAGCACCGGACCTTCTGCCAGAAATGCAGCTCACAAAGACATGAGCCAGAAATCTCCAGTACGGTGGCAGAAGCTTCTTCACGGTAGGAGGAAAGTTGCCTCCATAACCCATCCTTTTCAGAATCTTTTGAACGTCTTCAATCCCAATCTCAGTAGGAAAATCAGGTTGATCATCAATTAGCAAAGCTTCTCTGATGAACTGTTCAGTTATCTCAATTTTGCATCCCTTCACGACCGCTTCAACAGTAACTGCTCCATCATTATCCCTTCTTATCTTGGCAGTCTTCCAGAATTCCCTGATGATATTCTGATAAACGACAGGATTCATCGTGATAGCAGAAGCCAAACAGCATTCCCTCAGCCTGTGGATCATCGACTTGAACTCTCCATGAGCAACAGGAGGTTCCGCCAGTACGATAGCCAGATTGTGCATGTCAGCGAATTTCAAGTTTGCCATTTGATCTGCACTAAAACAGGCCAAGTAAGAAAACACAGATATTTGAACAATTAAGCTTTAAGTTTTTCTTATTTAATCACTTTAATTTTTGGCCCAAAAAAAAATTAATTTTGACTTTTTGACCAAGTGGAGTTTACGGTCAAAGAGGGGCTTACGGTGAAACTAGGATTTACGGTCAAACTTGGGTTTACGGCCGTAAACTGATGGCCGTAATCTCATGGCCGTAAACAGAGTTTACGGCCGTAAACTCCTTGGCCGTAAGCTCCAACCGTAAACGCCGAAAATGGTTTTTCTTCGATTGAAGCCTCAAAATCCGTCGATTTGATGATCAAAACACATATTCACGGCCGGTTTTCACATACCTTGGAGATTCATCGAACAATTTCACCAAAAACGAGAATTTTTTTTCGAGATGAGAGAGAGAGGGAGAGAGTTTACGGCCGGAAATTGGAAAAATGAGGAGTGGGACTTGATTTCGGCTGTAAACCCTCCCCTCCTTATATACCTTGTTCGATTTTAGCAGTAATCTACACAGTGTAAGGCACAGTCCAAATCCCAAAAATTTTCAAAAATAAAACCTTTTGAGGATTAAAAAATTAAAAATTAACATAAACTAAAAATAAAATAAAAATAAAAATAAAAATAATTTCTAAAATTTAAAATTTAAATTTTAACAATTATAAAAATAATAATAAAAAAATAAAAATAAAAATAAAAATAAAATAAGACTAGACTTATCTTAACAAACACTGAATATAATTTTGTGACACTGGGATCAAAGTTGTTAGACAGCCTTAATCCACTTGTCGGTACCTCTACCTTCATGTCTATGTCTGGTCGATCGCTGTTATTGTGATCCACTTAAACACGAAAAATTTGTGACAAATTTTGGACAAGATAAGAAAGACAAGACATTTAGCTCCTATATTCTTAGATAAATTTCCTAGGGACCATTTAGCTGACGACGACCAGGGATATTGTTGTCCACCTAAATTGAGCAGCGAGATCTATAGACAATCTGTAAGTGTTCAATTTTAATTGTACAAGAACATGTTTTCCGCTTCCTCATATGCTCCAGTAATCAAGGACTTCCAGAATACTCCTTACATCGGGTGAGCAGACAATCATTAAGAGAGAAGATAGATTTAGAATACATATGTTATACACCCAGGTCAGATCTCTTCCAATCACGCATAGGATGAAACATATGACTAACTGAGGTTTTTAGAGGGATTGAGAAAAAGAATGATGCATATACTGTGTACCAGGTCGGATTAAAAGTCACGCAAAGGAGACAGTATATGGCTAACAGATAGAAAAAATTGCATAGATAGAAAATGCAGAGAAATAGAGTTGGATATGTTACAGTCCAGGTCGGATCTCTCGATCACGCAGAGGAAGCAACATATGACTAACAGACAGAGAGAAAGAAGATAATTTTCTACAGACCTAATTTATCGGAATTCAGCAGTCACCCCATCAATACCGGAATTAAGGACAAAATCCGCACATCGAGGAAAAGTTAATCCACAGTTCCAGATACGAGTTCTTTTAATGTGACCAGTAGATTCCCATGTATATCTCCCTGCTCAACCTATCCAAGCGTCGTATTGTCAGGCTAAACGGATTTAACTAGGTCAAGATTTGTCAAGTCTATGAATTCCTTAAGTTCAAATCTGCCTAGTCAAGTCCATCTATAATCTTTCGTGCCTACCAGCGCATCGAATCACAGATCGTAAACGATTTTAGTTTTGGTACGTTACGCAGATTCAGATTGCCTGTTATCACTTGATAATATCACTTCCCGTCACATCGCCTACAAGCAAAACTGTTAGCAACATATTTTTGATTTTCTGATTTTTAATGTTTTTGGGTTTTTCATATTTTCTGAAAAAAAAAAAAAAAACAGAAACAAAATATTTTTGGATTTTTTAATTTTTCAATTTTTGTTTGGTTTTTGTTTATTTCTCCCCCTAAATTTGTGCATGGGTGAGAATGAAATCATTAAAATGCGCAAATTTAAACTAACCTAACCTATAACAAAAATTTAATCCTCAAAACGAATCATTTTCAAAAATCCCACAAGCACATCGAATCGAGCTTTGTTAAAAGGCTTGGTGAACAGATCCGCTACATTATTAGCAGAGGGAACCTGTTCCAGCCGGATGAGCGAGCGCTCATAACAGTCTCTGATAAAATGAATTTTGATATCAATATGCTTGGTTTTGGAATGTTGAACAGGATTTTTAGTAATTTGAATCGCAGCCTCATTATCACAGTAAATGGGGGTTTCTAGATAATTCAAACCGTAATCCAACAGCTGATGTTGGATCCAGATAACTTGAAAGCAACAAGCAGATGCAACAACATATTCCGCTTCTGCTGTTGAGGTTGAGACGGTATGTTGTTTCTTGCACTGCCATGACACCAGCCTGTCGCCAAGAAATTGACACCCTCCTGATGTAGATTTCCTGTCAAGCTCACAGCCTCCATAATTAATGTCAGCAAAAGCATACAAATCAAATTCGAAATTTTTCAGATACCAAAGACCCAATTTTGGGCTGCCTTTGATATACCGAAAAATCCTTTTGACAGCAATAAGATGTGAAAGTTTAGGATTAGCCTGATAACGTGCGCATTGACAAACTGCAAACATGATGTCTGGATGGCTTGCATTAAGATACATCAACGATCCGATCATCGATCTGTAGTGAGTCTGATCTACGGATTCACCATCTGTATATGGATTCAGCAGGGGTCTTTCGGCCATCGGCGTCGAAGCAGGTTTTGCGTCTTGAAACCCGAACTTCTCAAGAATATCCTCCACATACTTAGCTTGATGGAGCAGGATTCCGGTTGAATTTTGTTTGACCTGAAGCCCCAGAAACATGGTCATGTCACCCAATGAACTCATCTCAAACCTCTTTTTCATAACGGCTTCAAACTCTTTGCATAGCTGTGGACTGGTAGACCCGAAGATAATGTCGTCAACGTAGATCTGGACTAGAATCTGATCATTACCAAAATGCTTGATGAATAAATTTTAATCGATAGTGCCACGAGAGTATCCATGATCGAGCAAGTGCTTTGTGAGAGTTGCATACCACGCTCGAGGAGCTTGATGTAACCCATACAACGCCTTGTCCAACTTATAGACATGATTAGGAAACTTCGAGTTAACGAACCCAGGGGGCTGATCAACGTAGATTTCTTCCTTCACCTTGCCATACAAGAAGGCTGTCTTGACATCCATTTGATAAACCGTGAAGTTCATGTAGGAAGCATATGCAAGGAAGATACAGATAGCCTCCAAGCGAGCCACTGGAGCATAAACCTCAGTATAATCAAGACCCTCGACTTTTCGAAACCCGCAAACCACCAATCTTGCTTTATTGCGTACTATAACACCAGAATCATCCTGCTTGTTTCGATAGACCCAGTGTGTGTCAAGAGACTTTTTGCCCTTTGGTAACTCAACCAATTTCCAAACCCCGAGCTTTTCAAATTGATTTAGCTCTTCATGCATAGCATCTACCCAGCTGGGCTCATTCAAAGCCATTTCAATATTCTTGGGCTCTATTTGAGATATAAAGCAAGAATCGAGACATGTATTGACATCTCCACTCTGACTTTTGGTTCTAACTCCATCACCCAGCTGACCAATGATGTTTTCGATCGGATGATCGCGTTGAATTCTTAAAGGTATCTCTTGGCTGATATCATTGAGTGAGACGGGAAGATTGTGAATGTTGACACCTCCATTATTTGCTGATGGTTCCACATTAGATGAATCTGCTACAAACTCATTAGCAATTTCTTCAGGAAAGAGTAGTTCCATAAAAGTTGGAGTGACAGCGGAAGCATCTCTAGACATGAACTCTCTTTCAACAGGAGTAAGAGGTGTAGCATCAGCATCTGGAGTGTCATTTTGAACTGGAGACTTTGGACTACCAAGTCGAACAGATGACTCCCCCTCAGGTGGTGAAGAGGGTACCGTTGGAGGTCTGTAAACAACTTCTTCGTCTTCGTCTTCAGAAACAATCTTCGAACCAGAGGAGGACCCATATGAACCATCTGAAGACACATTAATGGACTTGAAGAGTGATGTGTAATCAAATAACCAATCAGGGCCCACTCGAGCATCCATCTCAGTCTCCTTCAACCAGCGCACGTTGAAGGATTCTACAATCTGCTTCGTCTTCTTATTGTAAACCCTATACGCGGTGCGTGCAACATATCCTACGAAATAACAATCATCGGCTTTGGCATTGAACTTTGGGTTGGACTCTAGGTGAAGAAGGGTGCAAGGGCATCCAAATACACAGAAATGACTGACTGAAGGCTTGTGACCATATAGAATCTCATACGATGTCTTCATCTGAGCTTTGTTGATTAAAACACGATTCTGCACGTAGCAAGCAGTGTTAATCGCCTCAGCCCAAAAGAAAACAGGTAACTTGGAATCACACAGCATCGTCCTTGCATCGTCTTTTAATGTTCTATTTCTCCTCTCAGCAACACCATTTTGTTGAGGCGTGTGAGCAGAGCTGTATTGACGCACAATTCTTGAATTATGTTCCATTATCAGTACGAAGCGCCTTCACCCGGTTGTTGGTTTGGTTCTCAATCATCACGATGAACTTCTTTATCAGATCAGCAACCCCAGCTTTGTGGGATAAGAAGAAGACCCACGTAAAACGAGAGAAATCATCGATCACAACCAGACAGTACGACTTCTGTTGATGCTTAGGACGTTGACCGGACCAAATAAGTCCATATGCAATAACTGGAGCACCTGACTGATTGAGTTAACATGTTTTGGCAGGTGTGGTTTTCTATGATGTTTTCCCTGGGCACATGACACACACTTCTAAAAAGTTATAAAGTCTCTGACAGGTAAGCCTCAGACCATCTCATTCTTTGCAAGACGATTTAGGTTCTTAGCGTTAGCATGACCGAGTCTTCGGTGCCACAGCATTGCGTTTTGTTCTGAGACCTTCGAAAAGAGGCAAGTGACCTGTTCAGGAATGTTGCTGTTCATATCAATAATATACGAATTTCCATCCCGCTTTGATTTGACAAGAATCCACTCTTCTGGGATGATAATGCCTGGCTTGAGAATCATGCACTCTTTGTCGGTGAAATGTGCAAAGTAACCTTTGTCACAAATCTGAGACACACTCAACAAACTGTGTTTTAACTCGGGAGCAAAGTTGACGTTCTCAAAACTCAGCACTCCATTTTTTACGGTTCCTCTCTGAGTGATCTTGCCACCTTCTCCGCCCGCAAAAGAAACATATCCCCATTAAAAGATTGAATGTCGCTTAGTTGGGAGATGTCTCCTGTCATATGCGGGGAGCAGCCGCTGTCGACGTACCACGGTCTGACGACATTCCTTCGCAACTGTCCCTGCAAAATGAGCGGGATCATTTAGATTTGGGAACCCAGGTCATCACTGTCCTGGGTTGCCTCTTCACTTTCTCTGATTGATCTTTTAAAGTCTTCAATTTTGAATCATCATTTCTAATCTTTTCAGAGGAAGCTGATGATTGATTGGAAGTTAATTTGGTCATCCAATGCTATTTAGGTTTCCTAACAGTCACAGGTGGCTTTGAAATATGTTTCTTATCAGTTTGCACTGAGCATCTGGATGTTTTACCAGAAGTGGTTGAAGATCCAAAACTGCACTTTGACGAAACTGATCTTGGCGGAGCCTTGTTCGGTTTTGGCAAACTGTTTGGGACTTTGTTCTTAAAAACCCTTTTATTCTTTTGAAAAACCGCCCTTTTTCTACTTCGATCATTCTTCCAATCATCATCCCGAGAGCGAGTTCTTGAGGACTTTATAGTTAAAGACCTTCCTCTAGATTCGTTCTCTCCTCTTGGTGACATATAATGCACAAAAATCCTATTTTGACAATTCCTAGCTATATGACCACCAATACCACAATTAAAACAAATCTGTTTATTATTATTGGAACTGGTACTGCCTTTCTCAGATTTATTTTCTTTACTGTGACAACCCGAAATTTTCATTTGTATAAACTCTGCAGTCAAGCACTTCAAATAATAGTCAAATTCATTTCAGTACATTTTTGGCCGGTTTTAAGTCTGTTTGGGTGTTTTTATTTTATTTTCGTCAAACGAATAAATAAATGGAAGTACTTTTTAGGAGTGTTGTGCAACAAATAAACATTTAGCACCTTGACTAGGTGTTTACGACCAAACAAGTGGAGTTTGGGCCGTAAACTCCTCCTTGATCAAGAACTCATGCATATAGCATGAGTTTACTCTTCATTCCCCCATTTCTCACTTCCAAGCTCAAGAACACCCAACTTTTCTCTCAAGTATCATAACACATTTCTTCAAATCCTCTAAAAATGTAAGTATTTCTTCCTTTGATTTGTTGATACAACACTTTATCTAGTGTTTATACACGATTTCATCCATGGAAATCTCCTCTTTTCTTAGATCTTCAAGTGTTCTTCAAAACACCAAGAACACACACTAGTGTTCTTGGCCCCTAATCACTCTTACAAGCTTCATATAAGTAAGTATACTCCTCCTAGCTAGTTATTTGCTTAGTATACTTGTTAAATCATGGAAGAACACCAAGAAACCCTCAAGAACACATGGGTTTACGGTCAAGGGATCTCCTTGAACCGTAAACACCACCTAGTGGTGTTTAAGTGCCACTAACACCTTCTAGGGCTTAGATATTGGACTAGAACCTTGCATGCATGAGCTAGTAACCCCAAAACACGAAATGGTTGGAGTAACCATGAGTTTACGGCCATAAACTCATGGGTTTACGACCGTAAACACATGTGTTTACGACCATAAACTCCCAAGGGTGGTCCAAGGACCGTAAACTCCAAAAGTGAGCCATTTTGAGCCCTTGTCCCTTCCTAAGCCTTTGATTCAAACCTAGAACACTTCCTTGAGGGGTATAAGACCTTAAATCACACAATGGTACCATTTACCATGAGTTTACGACCGTAAACTCATGGGGGCAAAGACCAAAAAACCGTAAACACCTCTAGGGTTACCAAATGAGGAGTAAACTCCAATGTGAGGCCATACTCTCTTTAGATCCAACCCTTTAGTACTCCTAACACTTGAAACAAAGTGTTTCCATGTATAAGGGTGTCTTTACTTGATTAATTAGTTGTTAAATGACTAATTAGATACATTTATGTATCACTACATGTTAAATAGCATCCGCGTGTGTGTTCAAGTCCTCACTTGACACTTAGCATCCTACCCGGCACTTCCATCCAAACCACTCACTGCAGGTGAGTTCATACCCCTTAATTAACCTTTTAAATGTTTTAAATGCTTTTATGGGGGGATACAAGTTGAATCATGATAGTTATCATATCAATCACATGTGATTAATAACTATCAAACTATGGATTTACAACACTTTTAGATGTTTTACCAAGTAAACTACTTCAAAATGAATTCTCGAATGCTTTTACACGTTGAACTCTTCATCAAACTTATTTTTTTTTTTCTAAACTACATCTTTCCCTTCAAATTCTGTTATGACTAAGTTTCAAGCAAAGGTTTTCATGTACTCAAACTGTGTTCCAAATAAGGGATTTCTTATACTTTAAACTGTTTATATCAAACAAACTACTTTTAAGTTGTTTTATAAATTGACATCAAGTCATCAATTCTTCTTATTAAACTTTCCTAATGTTTTATAAAACTCCTTTTAAACTTTTATATTATCAATTGCATGCCTCTATATGTATAGTTATATAAGTAATGTTTAAAGGACTTAGGACTGCTAACCCACCTTATTTCCTGTTCCTTGTTTGGTTGTGGACTTAGGGTATCCTGTTAATTGTCCGAAGGTCGTCTAAATATTAGTTATACATTTTGTATACATATATAGACATAAAAGTTCTATCAGTCAGTTCAGTACCTTTGGGTAGCAAAGGCATCCTTCCATTCATTCATATACATATCTTACTAGTAACTATTATAGGTATAGTTAGGAGATACTATTTACTATTTCTAGTACAAGGAGTCACACAAGAGTCAGTTCATTCATGAGTCTATACAAATATTTAAATACTATAAATAGAATGTGACATACTACTTCTCGATACGACACTTCATTGTGGTATCACCTTGTAACCAGAGTCTCCTGGAGGGAGAGCGGGCATTATGTGTATAGATCTATACGGGACAGACACTCCCACATCCCGACTGCTAGCTACAGTCCGAGCCGATAAGGCCCAGGGGTGACAAAATGTCACCATACTACGTGTGACCTGGAGGGTCATCAGTTATTCAGCCGTCGATCAGCATGGTTACATACGAGTTCACATTCAAATCCTTTATTTACCCCAATTAAGGATTAAAGGCCAATTTAGACTTTTCGAGGTGTGTCGTTCATTCGATACCACCTGGAGTCTACACTTCATTCATTTAGACTTTTTGAGGCGTGTCGTTCATTCGATACCACCTGGATTCTAGACTTCATTCATTTAGACTTTTCGAGGCGTGTCGTTCATTCGATACCACCTGGAGTCTACACCTCATTCATTTATACTTTTCGAGGCGTGTCGTTCATTCGATACCACCTGGAGTCTACACTTCATTCATTTAGACTTTTCGAGGCGTGTCATTCATTCGATACCACCTGGAGTCTACACCTCATTCATTTAGACTTTTCGAGGCATGTCGTTCATTCGATACCACCTGGAGTCTACACTTTGTTCATTGAGTCTATGTTTTATTCACTTTATAGTCAGCAGTGGCACTGCTGAGGTAAAATATTATTTTCCCTATTACAGTTACTTTGTGATTTTATCACCTACACGTTTATGTATAGCTATATTTAGATAATAATAGTTATACTATGGGAAAAACCTCCATTTTTACAGAGGCGCAAATCTTCAAAACAGTCGGGTCTCGGTAAAAGACTGCTTTTTATACTAGTAGGAAATATGGGATTTTCTAGGGTTTTTCATACTTATACCAAGTTTTCATAAAACAATTGCAAGTCTTTTCTTTACTGTTTTACAAAGCAATGACACTAAAATACTTATGTTCTCACCAGCTTTAAAGCTGATACTCGCTTTCAAAATAACTTGTATTCTCAGGTCACCAGTAGACAGGTACGATGACCAGGTTTTGAGGAGACGGAGCGGTCAAGACTAGTCTTTTATTTCTGATTTTTTATTATCATGTTGTATACTATGAAAGAACTCACATGTATAAAAATTCTACTATTAATGCAATGGATGATGTTGTTGCTTGTTTACTACTTTACATTGTTGTGATACTTTACATGACGTCCTCCGCCCCAGAACGTTTCCGCCGTTCTTGGTTTTGGGGTGTGACAGATTGGTATCAGAGCATTGTTTATAGTGAATTGAGTATATCAACCCATAAAAGATATACAGACTATAAATACAATGGGACTAAAATACTCTGACCAAGAGTTTATACTTTTAAATAATAAAATATTTAATTAAGTATACATGCCTGCATTCATACTAAAATCAGTGTCACAATGACAAAAACAAAAGTACTACGATTGTTGGGCAACACAAGTAGACTTAGAGACATATAGTCAAATCTGGGAAGATATAGCCTGATCAACTATATTATCCGAGGATTGACTAGCATGTGCCTAAGTGTGGTTGTGAGGTTGCAACAAGTCTAAAAACTTACCAACAATACCACAATGAAAACCTTAGAACAAAACATAAACCTAAAATACTATAGGGGTATTTTGTGTTACTATAAGTTACTTATGTGATTATTTCTTATATCCCTTTTCTCGCATAGATAAAATGGCCGAACCCCATCCCCACGGCAACCCGTACTTCCCGAACGAAGGCAATGCTGGATGGTTTGAAGCAGAGCCAGAAAATGATCACCCAATCCCTGTGGATGATCACCAGACTGAAGGCTTTGCAGATGGTTCTGACTCCGAGCCTGAAGTTGAGAACCTACCCCCGGTGGCTCCCAATCCAAATCCTAACCCTCGTCCGACTTTTCAAGGCCCGACGCCTCCTTGGGTAAAATGTTTGGAGACATGGAGCGAAGAGCAAGATCAACCTATGCCGTTTAACGGAGACCGAAGCTTCTATAACCTGAGCGAGGGAAGCTCAGCAGACAGGGTTCTGCCAATCCTGGTCCGCAGGATTGCCCGAAACGACATTCAGGGCAGGACAGCACTCCATCGAATCACGGAAGTTGACGCAAATGCGAGAATGCATACCCTCCGCACCATTCGTCTGGAAGATGCTCGCGAGAGATCTAGGGGAGACCATGAGGCCCTACTGCAAGCACTAGTTGAAACTCGAGCCGAAGTCATAGAGCTCCGAGTACGCTAGAGGGTGTACGAATGACACCTGCTAGATATGGAACGTCAACTGGCTGAACTACGCGTTCACCAGAGGGATGACCGTCACCATTAAGAGATGCTTTACCTTTCCTTCCTTGTTACAAGGAATCGTTTTCCTGTCTATGCCCTATGTAGCACTTTTCTATGTAACTACCCCAGTACCGTGAGTACTTTCTAGTTAGGCCAGTATGCCGTCAAGACATTTCTACTTCGGATATGATGTAAGACCTACTCCAAGGTCAATTTTCCCAAACTTATTACATCATAATTTTCAACGATATGGACAGTCGGCTAATTTCTGTGTCAACTTTTGTTCAAATACTTTCATCCTACTATCGTTAGAATTCTATCTGAAACGCACTCTAGTCAAGTTATTGAGCTATGGTAATTTAGCTCAGAGATCACTTCCAATTCTTGTCGAAGGTTGGATAGCAATCGTCTTATAACCATTCTATGAACTTACTTCTACTCTTTACTAGGACTACATCATAGGGATGTAGGTCAAACCCTCGAGAACTTACTCCTACCCTTTACATGAATGGTCGAAATACATATAGGTTCAACCATAATCACTCACGAACTCATTTTCCTTTGTATAACAGAATCATGTCGTCATCCAGAAATAACCCGCCGAGCAACGAAACCCCTATCCTTCATATCGACGCCGCTACCTTCCAAGCAGCAGTATCAGCTGCCGTGACAGCTGTCCTTGCACACCTCCACACTAGTAACGAAAGCAAGGCTGAAAAAGGTGTTGACAGTTCAAATTGTTGTAACCACCCGGGAAGTCAACAAATGATAACTGTTGCGAACACCCAAAGCCACAACTCAGAGTTTAAGAAAAGAAAGCGTCAAGCTCAAAAGGAACGCAAACGGTTTCAAAGGATTGCCAGGCAACAACAACCAGTGGCGACCCCTGCCACCACAGCACCGGTCAAGCGATATGAGGGAACACTCCCGAAGTTTAACAAGTGTAGCTACCATCATAATGGAGCTTTCCGGGTACTGCAATGCATCAATTGCAACAAAACGGGACACACTGCTCGTTTCTGTAGAACCACCTCTACCACCGGAGCCAGCCAAGTTTGCTATAGTTGTGGTGAGGCAGGATACTATTACAGGGATTGTCCAAAAAGGAAGATCAACGAAAACAACCGGGTCCACATAACTCCGACCCGACACTTCACTTCCACCACTAATGCTGGTACAAGCCAGATATGTCATTTATGTGGTGAGATTGGGCATCTCCAGAAGGATTGTCCAATAACAGAGAATTCTGGCGCAGACGGGAAGATACTAAGGATCACAGCCGCACGAGAGACTACTCCGGACCCACGTTGAAATTCTAGGGCGTTTCGTTTCAACAACCTTGTAAACTGTTAAACACTAGTGCAACTCGAGTCTTGTCTTTGCGAGATCCCTCCAGTTAAGGGGCTCTTGTGCTGCGTATACTTGCTTTTGTAGTATACCTTATTCGCAGCACTAGCCTTGTAGTAAACTTAAGTACTGTAACTCTGTTAAAAGTTGCACCGTTGTGTTTAGTTTGTAACACCTTTATGAACTAAGTCTAATGCCTCTTATTCTGAGTAGTCTGATATTTTCATATAACTTGAGCAAATCCGACCCTCACAATACCAGTCTCACGCGTAAATTCTTTTCTCCGAAACCGCCTCTCTAGCGAAGCCGTCATTTTAGAACTCCGAAGTACTCATGTGGAGAGTATCTTATGTTTCATATCCTTCCTAAAGACATCTCAGCAAACCTCCCCGGAGTACCACTCGTACAGTACGTCAAGTTCAACCCGAAGACCCATACGGTTGATCTATCGCTGGAGAAGGTATACACAAGGGTGGTATATAATCAAGGCTCTACAGGCTTAGAATTAATGATTCCGCTTTAACTTCTTTTCCTTGTTTGGATGTGAGCTTAAAGAAGAATCATTTATTCGACTGCCTTTTCGGTCTTAATTATATACGACTCGTATACACGAAGCTGTGATTGATGAACCAAATATGACTTCTGATATGAACTTTAGGATGGAGACTGCCCAAGACTACGAGTGATCGTAATGCCATGTGGATAAACTTAGAATCCAATCAAATGCCTTCTCACCGATCGAGACAATAGATTCAGAAAGAACATAAAACTCCCAGGATTTACCTCCGCAACGTCAAATTGAACTTAGGATCGACTTAGTTCCAGGGGCTACCCCAGAAGCCAAACCGCCCTATCGTCTAGCACCTGCATTGATGCAAGGACTGTCCGATCAACTTAACGAACCACTCATCAAGGGCTTTATAAGACCAAGCTTCTCACCCTGGGGAACTCCGGCCTGGTTCGTTGAAAAAAAAGACTGATCACTTCGGATATGCATCAATTACAGGAAGCTCAACAAGCTAACCATCAAAAATCAGTACCCTTTTTGCCCTACATAGACGAATCATTTGATCGACTGTAAAAAGGGAAATCTTCTTTTCAAAATTCGATCCAAGATCCGGGTATCGCCGACTACGAGTGCTAGGGGAGGATGTTCCGAAGACAGTCATACGAACTCGTTATGGGTACTACGAATTCGTAGTGATGCCGTTCGGATTAACAAACGCACCACAATATTCATAGATTTAATGGATAAAGTGTGTCGTCCTTACTAGGATCAGTTCATCATCGTCTTCATCGGTGATATACTTATCTACTCTCGTAGTAAGGAGGAGCATAGTCAACATCGTCAACAGATCTTGGAAACATTCCGATCAGAGGAGCTCTAAGAGAAACTCTCTTAAACGCGAGTTTGGATTCGAAGAGTCAAATTCCTGTGTCACATTGTTAGTGAAGAGGGAATTCAAGTAGACACTTCCAAATTCAGGGCTCAGTTGCATTTTGATGTAACGAGGTAAGGTCATTACCTAAGCCTCCCATCAGTTAGAAACCCTCAAAGCTAGCTATGAAATTCACGATCTAGAGTAAGAGGGCATCATTAGAGAAGACCGTTCAGATTAGTGGACGATTAAAGCCTCTAGTGCCTGACAGAAAAGTTACGCAAGGCTTTTCGAGATTCTCGCTAGAATCGGCCCTGTAGCTTACAAACTTAACTTACCCGCGAACTCAGTAACGTACATTCTACTTTCCACGTCTCGAACTTGAAAAAGTGCCTGTCCGACGAGACTCTTGTAATCCCACTCGACGAAATCGAGATCAACAAGAGCCTCAACTTCGTGGAAGAACCTGTAGAGATCATGAACCGAAAGGTCAAGCAATCAAAGCAAAGCCGAATCCCGATAGTGAAGGTTCGCTGGAACGCCAAGTGAAGACCTGAATTCACTTGGGAGCGAGAGGTTCAGTGGAAACTAAAATATCCTCACCTTTTACTTAGTTATTTTGTAACTTCTTATCTGCTTAAACTCTAATTTCGGGACGAAATTCCCTCTAACGGGGGGATGATGTGACAACCCAAAATTTTCATTTGTATTAACTCCGCAGTCAAGCACTTCAAATAATAGTCAAATTCATTTCAGTACATTTTTGGCCGGTTTTAAGTCCGTTTGGGTGTTTTTATTTTAATTTCGTCAAACGAATAAATAAATGGAAGTACCTTTTAGGAGTGTTGTGCAACAAATAAACATTTAGCACCTTGACTAGGTGTTTACGGCCAAACAAGTGGAGTTTGGGCCGTAAACTCCTCCTTGATCAAGCTCATGCATATAGCATGAGTTTACTCTTCATTCCCCCATTTCTCACTTCCAAGCTCAAGAACACCCAACTTTTCTCTCAAGTATCATAACACATTTCTTCAAATCCTCCAAAAATGTAAGTATTTCTTCCTTTGATTTGTTGATACAACACTTTATCTAGTGTTTATACACGATTTCATCCATGGAAATCTCCTCTTTTCTTAGATCTTCAAGTGTTCTTCAAAACACCAAGAACACCAAGAACACACACTAGTGTTCTTGGCCCCTAATCACTCTTACAAGCTTCATATAAGTAAGTATACTCCTCCTAACTAGTTATTTGCTTAGTATACTTGTTAAATCATGGAAGAACACCAAGAAACCCTCAAGAACACATGGGTTTACGGTCAAGGGATCTCCTTGAACCGTAAACACCACCTAGTGGTGTTTAAGTGCCACTAACACCTTCTAGGGCTTAGATATTGGACTAGAACCTTGCTTGCATGAGCTAGTAACCCCAAAACACGAAATGGTTGGAGTAACCATGAGTTTACGGCCATAAACTCATGGGTTTACGACCGTAAACACATGTGTTTACGACCGTAAACTCCCAAGGGTGGTCCAAGGACCGTAAACTCCGAAAGTGAGCCATTTTGAGCCCTTGTCCCTTCCTAAGCCTTTGATTCAAACCTAGAACACTTCCTTGAGGGGTATAAGACCTTAAATCACACAATGGTACCATTTACCATGAGTTTACGGCCGTAAACTCATGGGGGCAAAGACCAAAAAACCGTAAACACCTCTAGGGTTACCAAATGAGGAGTAAACTCCAATGTGAGGCCATACTCTCTTTAGATCCAACCCTTTAGTACTCCTAGCACTTGAAACAAAGTGTTTCCATGTATAAGGGTGTCTTTACTTGATTAATTAGTTGTTAAATGACTAATTAGATACATTTATGTATCACTACATGTTAAATAGGATCCGCGTGTGTGTTCAAGTCCTCACTTGACACTTAGCATCCTACCCGGCACTTCCATCCAAACCACTCACTGCAGGTGAGTTCATACCCCTTAATTAACCTTTTAAATGTTTTAAATGCTTTTATGGGGGGGGGGGGAATACAAGTTGAATCATGATAGTTATCATATCAATCACATGTGATTAATAACTATCAAACTATGGATTTACAACACTTTTAGATGTTTTACCAAGTAAACTACTTCAAAATGAATTCTCGAATGCTTTTACACGTTGAACTCTTCATCAAACTTTTTTTTTCTTCTAAACTACATCTTTCCTTTCAAATTATGTTATGACTAAGTTTCAAGCAAAGGTTTTCATGTACTCAAACTGTGTTCCAAATAAGGGATTTCTTATACTTTAAACTGTTTATATCAAACAAACAGCTTTTAAGTCGTTTTATAAATTGACATCAAGTCATCAATTCTTCTTATTAAACTTTCCTAATGTTTTACAAAACTCCTTTTAAACTTTTATATTATCAATTGCATGCCTCTATATGTATAGTTATATAAGTAATGTTTAAAGGACTTAGGACTGCTAACCCGCCTTATTTCCTGTTTCTTGTTTGGTTTTGGACTTAGGGTATCATGTTAATTGTCTGAAGGTCGTCTAAATATTAGTTATACATTTTGTATACATATATAGACATAAAAGTTCTATCAGTCAGTTCAGTACCTTTGGGTAGCAAAGGCATCCTTCCATTCATACATATACATATATTACTAGTAACTATAATAGATATAGTTAGGAGATACTATTTACTATTTCTAGTACAAGGAGTCACACAAGAGTCAGTTCATTCATGAGTCTATACAAATATTTAAATACTATAAATAGAATGTGACATACTACTTCTCGATACGACACTTCATTGTGGTATCACCTTGTAACCAGAGTCTCCTGGAGGGGGAGCGGGCATTATGTGTATAGATCTATACGGGACAGACACTCCCACATCCCGACTGCTAGCTACAGTCCTAGCCGATAAGGCCCAGGGGTGACAAAATGTCACCATACTACGTGTGACCTGGAGGGTCATCAGTTATTCAGCCGTTGATCAGCATGGTTACATACGAGTTCACATTCAAATCCTTTATTTATCCAATTAAGAATTAAAGGCCAATTTAGACTTTTCGAGGCGTGTCGTTCATTCGATACCACCTGGAGTCTACACTTCATTCATTTAGACTTTTCGAGGCGTGTCGTTCATTCGATACCACCTGGAGTCTACACTTCATTCATTTAGACTTTTCGAGGCGTGTCGTTCATTCGATACCACCTGGAGTCTACACCTCATTCATTTATACTTTTCGAGGCGTGTCGTTCATTCGATACCACCTAGAGTCTACACTTCATTCATTTAGACTTTTCGAGGCGTGTCATTCATTCGATACCACCTGGAGTCTACACCTTATTCATTTAGACTTTTCGAGGCATGTCGTTCATTCGATACCACCTGGAGTCTACACTTCGTTCATTGAGTCTATGTTTTATTCACTTTATAGTCAGCAGTGGCACTGCTGAGGTAAAATATTATTTTCCCTATTACAGTTACTTTGTGATTTTATCACCTACACATTTATGTATAGCTATATTTATATAATAATAGTTATACTAGGGGAAAAACCTCCATTTTTACAGAGGCGTAAATCTTCAAAACAGTCGGGTCTCGGTAAAAGACTGCTTTTTATACTAGTAGGAAATATGGGATTTTCTAGGGTTTTTCATACTTATACCAAGTTTTCATAAAACAATTGCAAGTCTTTTCTTTACTGTTTTACAAAGCAATGACACTAAAATACTTATGTTCTCACCAGCTTTAAAGCTGATACTCGCTTTCAAAATAACTTGTATTCTCAGGTCACCAGTAGACAGGTACGATGACCAGGTTTTGAGGAGACGGAGCGGTCAAGACTAGTCTTTTATTTCTGATTTTTTATTATCATGTTGTATACTATGAAAGAACTCACATGTATAAAAATTCTACTATTAATGCAATGGATGATGTTGTTGCTTGTTTACTACTTTACATTGTTGTGATACTTTACATGACGTCCTCCGCCCCAGAACGTTTCCGCCGTTCTTGGTTTTGGGGTGTGACATTTACTGACACCCTTACTTTTCTCACAAGAGCATGTGTGAGAAACAGGTTGTGAGATAAGTGAGGGTGTATCAGATGGTGTGACTTGTGGAATTGGTGTGTTTTCATTAGAAGCATCACAAACATCAGGATTATCAAATAATTCATCAAACACTTCAAAGAAATTTAATTCAGCAGGAGCAGATGCGGAAGTATCACAAAAACATTGTCATTTTTAACATCAGAAACAAAAGATTTTTCATTGGAAGCAAAAACATCAGGTTCAGACTCAATTTTATTATCAGAAACAGATCCTTCAACTTCGTGCTTTGACTGATCTAAGGATTGATCTGCAGGGGAAGTAGAAACGTTAGTATTTTCAACATTAATAAACCTCCTGAAACAAAACCAGATGGCTTGCCATAAACCATGAATAGTTCGTTGGCAATCTCCTCTTTAGACAAAGGTTGATACTGATATGTATGATTAAAAGGAGGAGGTACATTATCGTATCCTAAACCCTTTTGCTGGTTTCGTTTGAACTGCAGGCAATGGTCAATCATGTTGGCAACTACCTCGCTTGATACATAAAACCTTTTAAAATGAAAATTTGCAGTTTCAAATTGTCTCTTTAATGTATCAAGCTCAGTAATTAACTCATCATTCTGTCTCTTGATATAATCATAATTTTCACATTTCTCACTGTAGTCTTCCTGAATTCTCTTAAAGTCCTTTATTTTTGTTTCTAACTGGGCCTTTAGGGTTTTTTGTCCTTTTCTAAGTTGATAGCCCTCATATCTAAGATCCTCTACTTCTCTACGTAATGATTGTATTTCGTCATGAAGAATTTTAACATAATCAATACATGCCTGAGAACAAGAAGGTAGACTTACCTCACTTTTCTTGGGCTCGGAAGTAGAAGATACCATCAGTGCAAAATGCAGCTCCATCATCTTTTCTTCAGGATCAGCTGCGACATTCTTCAAGGGAGCATCATCATTGATTTGGGCTAGGTGAGCATTTTCAGGTTTTGAAATATTCAGAGCCTGAATCTGGTCCTCCCAGTCAAATGACTGAGCAACCATAGCAGTCTCACTGTTATCCATAGCACCTCCACGGTTGTTTCCCACCGCAACCATCGTCCTGTCATTGTTCAACCTTCGATCCGGTTTCGGGCACTCACGAGCAAAATGACCTGGCTCGTGACAGTTGAAACATCGCAACTTTCCCTTATTGAACCCTACCTTTTTATCAGCATTCATCCCCTAGTTATTTTTCCCTGTCTTTTTAGCAAACTGCTTCGCCCTGAATACTGCCATAGCAATTTGCCACATAATATCCATCTCTTCCACATCTTCTGGATGAATCTGATCCAGATCAGCAAATGACAACTGAGGTGGAAGCTCTCCAGCTACAAAAGCATTATAGCAGTTAACAAGTCCTGTGGCGAGAGCAAGATTTTCATCACTTTCCTTTGTGTTTGAGGAAGAGGCTACAACTGGCACATTGGAGCAGGGAACAGCTTGTGGAGTGACAAACGACTGGCTTTGAGAATAAGGCATGGATGACGCAGTAGTAAAGGTTTGAATCTGAGGTTGTTGAACAGCAAATGCTTGACCCGAGGAAGAAATGATTGATGAAAGGGCATTGTTAGAGGAAATTCCGAGATTTGCAGTCGAATACGAGTTCACATGGTTAATCTCTCGCTGTTTATCATCAATATCACAAGCTTTGATGATCGCCATTGTTTCAGCAAGAGTAAGGCGATTCAGATCCTTGGTCTTCTTAATAACAGCAACATTCATGTCCCATGACTTTGGAAGAGCATTCAGTAGCTTTTTATTTATCTCGGACTTGGTCAAGAAGATCCCAAATATGTTCATATCAGTAGTGAGAGTTGTGAATCGCTGCAGTTGTGCCTCCAGGGTTTCTCCAGGAATGTAGTTAAACATGTTGAATTTCTGTCGCAACATATCCTGGCGGCTTTCCTTCATGTCTTCATTTCCTTCATGCACCTCAATCAGGGCTTCCCACAAAGCTTTAGCTGAAGTATACTCTCTAAAACCTTGAGCTATATCAGGAGATAAAGCCATGGTCAGAGTGGCCAAAGCCCTTTCCCGTTCTTCAACTTTCTCAAAATCGTCATCTGTATAGTTCTCAACTGCTTTGTCAATCACTTGTCCTGCAACCGTCATAGTAATTCGGACAGGACCCTTGATGATGCTTCTCCAAACTTTGAAGTCTTTCATTTTAATATACTTCTCAATCCGGTATTTCCATTTAGGAAAACCATCTGCAGACAGCAACCTCGGAATACGTGTGGTTGTACCCATGACAGTATCCAGTTCATGATGATGTGATTGACTTTGAGAATCTATTGATGATTAAATTTTAAATCAGAAATTAAAACAAAAGAATGTCAAAAGTGAGTTTCCGGTCAGTGAGTTTACGGCCATAAACTGAGTTTACGGTCCAGTAGTTTACATTCAATAAAGATGCACTGATTACGGTCTTTGAAGATGAGTTTACGGTTATTGAAGATGCTTTGTTTACGGTCCAAGAACACAGTTTACGGTCTTTGAAGATTCTTGAGTTTACGGCCGTAATCTCTTTGCAGTAAACATCCAGAAATTTACATGAACACGAGTTTTTATCAGATTCGATCCCTTTTAGCAGTGAAAGTACCAAACCCAATCTCGAATAATGATGAATATTAGTTTACGGTCCGAAAACTCGATTGAATGATGCTTTGACACCGATTTTGCTCTGATACCAATTGTAAGGTCCTGAAAACGGATCTTACCAGTGATCAAACAATCAAACAATCAACTAGAACAATAATTGGAGTAGAAGTAGAATAGAAACAAGCTTGCACACGCTTTATAACTTGAAAACGTCAGGTACAACTTGCTTACAGCAACCGTAAACTCTCTGGCATCAACAACCAATAATGATCTTTGGTATCCGAAAAATTCTGAATTTGATTTATATGCTTTCGCTGACAGTAATTATGGAGGCTGTGAGCTTGACAAGAAATCTACATTAGGAGGGTGTCAATTCCTAGGTGATCGTCTGGTGTCGTGGCAGTGCAAGAAACAGCACACCGTCTCTACCTCAACAGCAGAAGCGGAATATGTTGCTACATCTGCTTGTTTCTCTCAAGTTATATGGATCCAACATCAGCTGTTGGATTACGGTTTGAACTATCTAGAAACCCCTATTTTGATGTGATAATGAGGCTGCAATTTAGATTGCTAAAAATCCAGTCCAACACTCCAAAACCAAGCACATTGACATCAAAATTCATTTCATCAGAGATTGTTATGAGCGTTTGCTCATTCGGCTGGAACAGGTTCCTACTGCTAATAATGTAGCGGATCTGTTCACAAAGCCGTTTAACAAAGCTCGATTCGATGTGCTTGTGAGCTTTTTGAAAATGATATGTTTTGAGGACTAAGTTTTGCTTTAGGTTAGTTTAAATTTGCGCATGTTAATTTCAATCTCACCCATGCACAAATTTAGGGGGAGAAATAAACAAAAACCAAACAAAAATCTAAAAAAAAAATATTCAAAATCCAAAAACATTAAAAAATCAAAAAATCAAAAAAAAATATGTTGCTGATAGTTTTTGTTTGTAGGTGATGTGTAGGGAAGTGATATAATCATGTGATAACAGACAATCTGAAACTGTGTAAGGTGCCAAAGTTGAATTGTCTAAGCTCTGTGTTCGATGCGCTGGTAGGCACGGAAAGTTTTCAAAATGGACTTGACTAGGATCAGATGAACTTAAGGAATCTAGAGACCTGACAAATCCTGACCTAGATAGTTCCATTTGTCCTGACAATACGACGCTTGGGTAGGTTGAGCAGAGAGATATACATGAGAATCTGCGGATACATTAAATGATCTGTATCTAGAACTGTGGATTAAATTTTCCTCGATGTACGGACTTTGTCCTTAATTCCAGTATTGACGGTGCAACTAGGGAATTTCGATAAATTAGGTCTGTAGAAAATTATTTTCTTTCTTTCTATCTGTTAGTCATATGTTGCTTCCTCTTCTGATTGGAAGAGATCCGACCTGGAATGCAACATATGCAACTCTATCTCTCTGCATCTTCTTCTATGCTATTCTTCCTACCTATTAGCCATATGTTGTCTCCTTTGTGTGATTATCAATCCGACCTGGTACACAACATATGCAACCTTCTACTTCTCAATCCCTCTAAACTCTAGTTAGTCATATGTTTCACTCTCTGCGTGATTGGAAGAGATCCGACCTGAATGTACAACATATGCATTCTAAATCTGACTTCTTCCTTAATAATTGTCTGCTCATCTAAAGTAAGGAGTATTCTGGAAGACCTTGATTATTGGGGTATATCAGGAAGCGGTAAACACGTTCTAATACAATTAAAATTGAACATTTTATAGGTTGTCTGTAGATCTCGCTGCTCAATTTAGGTGGACAACAATACCTTTGGTTGTCGTCAGCTGAATGGTAACCACTTTTAGGAATATTATCTAAGTTCATAAGATCTAATGACTTGTCACTTATAGTGTGTACAAAAATTTATCAAAAACCTTTTGTGTTTAAGTGGACCACAATACCGGCGATCGACCAAACTTGGACATGAAGACAGAAGTATCGATAAGTGGAATGAGAAATTAGTGTTGATTCATTTCAATTTTAATTTTAAAGTTTATTTTATTTTTTTATTATTTTATTTTGCTAAGAAAAACAGAAAATTAAAAAAAAAATTTAGTTTAGTTTAAAATTCTTAGATTTTATTTTATTGTATTTTATTTTAGTCCTTAAAATGCATCATGTTTAAAGTCTTTTGGGGTGTTGGGTTTGAGTTCATTTGGGTTGCAGCCCATTTCAGGGGGAGTATATAAAGTGGGGTGGCCGGACTCACTTCCACTCTTCAATTTTTTAGTACGGCCGCACACACGAAACACACACACACACACACACACACACACACTCTCTCTCTCTCTCTCTCTTGAATCTTCAAAAACTCGATTTTCCTTGAAATTGACTGCTGGTTTGTGTAAGTTTCATCTAATCGATCCCTGTAATGGTGTTCTTGAGCTAAATCGACTGAGAATCCACAGTTTATTGAAAACAATTTTTCGGCAAAATTGGAACGTGTACAGCCGCACACCCGTGTACGACTGCACACCCGTGTATGGCCTCACACTCCGTGTACGGCCTCGCACCTTGTGTACGGCTGGACTTCTGTGTACGGCTACACACTCTAATTTACCCTTAAAATATTGAAATTTAACCAGTGAGCAACTTGATTTAACGGTTTATTGGGAAAAGCACTTGATGTTTATTGATGAATGTTTTTTGTGCTTTTTGTCAGCTCAATATGGCAGATCTTGAATTCGCTAAAGTTCGCAACTTGGTTGTTTACCTTGCTGATCCTCCAGAGGCTCACTCTGAGTTTCAATTCATAGTGGATGGCCTAAGAAGATGCTGCCTGTTCTATGCTCTCACCACCTGTCTGGTCATTTATCAAAAATTAGTTAAGGAATTCTGGAGCAACGTAGTTGTAAAGAAGGATAATAAGGGTGCAAAATTTCTTGAGGCTTCTGTACGTGGAAAGAAAGTCTTGGTTACCGAGCGGATTATTCAAGAAACTTTGCAGATCGGTGATAAGCCTGAATTCCCAAAGGAGATTGATGTAGACAGGGCTCAAGAGATTCTGAACCAAATGGGTTATGAAGGAACTTTTCCCCCCACTCTCAAGAAGCTATTGCCTCCGTGCTGGAAATATTTAGCTCATGTATTTGTGAGCTGTATCTCTGGCCGGAAGTCAGGAGCTAATGAAATATCCCTGGTTAACACCGGTACAATTGCTGCCTTAGCTTTTGGATTTGAGTTCAATTTCTCAAAGTTTATTCTGCATGAGATGATTTTGAACATTGAAGGAAACAAGAGGGATAAGTTCTTCATGTACCCAAGATTCCTTCAACTTATCTTCAATGTCAAGCACCCTAAAATCGAAAGAGGAGGAGAGACTCTGGATCTCAAGTCTATTGGCTCAAGTGCTTTTGGTCTGATGAAACAAAATTGACCAGGAAAGGTTAATTTTGAAGGGAAATTTCCACTGATCAAGTTTGGAATTTTTGCTGAAGAGAGTGAACAATCTGAATCCGATGCTCTTTCTAGCCCCACGGAAACCGAGGATATCGTTATCTCAGCTTCTGAACATGAAAACGAGGAAGGTCGTGTTTCCCCTGTCGCAATCGTGGCAGAAGAGCATGACCAACTACGAAATGTGGAGGTCCAGAGTAACTTTGATGTAGAGGGTGATGGTGAAGAAAATGATGGTGATGATGATTTTCTCAAAGACATGGATTTTTCTAGCTTTGACAATGAAGAAATCCCACTTAATCTTAATTTTGATCATTACGACCTAGGTCCAAGTTCAGCATTCTTTGACAGGTTCTTTATCAATGACAATGAAGTTGTTCAAACAGCAACTGAGTCTAGGGTTGCTGATGACGTTCTTAAAACAATGCCTCCTACATCAAGATTGATGGTAGAATCTTCAAGCCATACGGATGCAGTTTCAGGGATTCCTCCCTCTAATACTGCTATTCCTACATCTGTACCATCTTCTAGTGATCCGACACAGACACAAACCTCTCTGCCTCCTGTGAAAAGAAGGCGTTTTGATCCGAGGAAGGGAGTGCTTATTCAAGATCAAGCACCTCTAGCTTCATCCACAATCGTCACCACAACAGTTACTACACCACCCGTTCTTACCCAACAAGGCCCAAGATGTATGTATGAATCTGGAGGATCTTCAGTTGTCCCAGAATACTCTCCCACAAGGCCTTCACTAGATGAAGCCTCAATTAGGCTAGCAAGGCACTTGGCTCAACATAGTTCAGGACCTTCCTCACGTGGAAAAGGGATATCTATCGAGGAAGGTCGTTCAGGGGATGATGATTCTGATGTGTCCTCTCTCAAAGAAGAAATTGGCATTCTAAAACAGCAAAATATTGAGAAGGACATTTTACTTGGAAAGCATGATGTCAGGATCGCTGAGCTTGAAGCAGACAATGCATTGAAGTCAAAACAGATTTCTGTGCTGCAAACTAATCTTGGATCCGTGACTGCTTTTTACTTCAGCTTGAAGAACAAATTGTTTGAAGCCTTTGGTGACAAGTTCAAATCCTTGTTTCAACAGCCTCATGATATTGATGATCCTCCCACTACTCCCGTTCAACCTTCTAAAAACGAAATTCCTGTTGACCAACCTCCCCCAAGAACAATAAGAATTGTCGATCGATTTGAAAAGGAGCCTGTAAATGCGATTCCACGGATCAAAATCAAACATGGCCAAATAACAGTCACAACTGAGCATAAGGAAGGCCTGGTTTTCTTAAAAAGATCAAATAAGAATCGTAAAGCAGATGAACCTCAACTCACATTGACTGATCTTAAAAGGAGAAAATTTGGTGATCAATATGGTGATCGTACAGGGATCAAGATGTGGCGTTATGATCCTGAGCTTAAGTTGTGGGTGGTTAAGAGGAATTCTGGAAATCCAGAATACTACAAAAACATTCATGACTTCAACTCCTGGACGAAGGTTGATCTCTCTGAACTCTCAAGGGCTCCATTCCACAATCCTTCTCAAGATGCTAGTGTTTTCAACTTCAAGCAGTTTCTGGATAGACAGGTCAGGGATAACTTTCCAATGATGAAGATTGCAAAAGCGTTGGTTATAAAAGACAAAGATATCCTTGACCCTGAAACTAACCAACTGATGAAGATAATGTTATGGCCAGCTACTAATCAAGTGAAGGAGATTTCAATTCCACAACACTTTAGTGATGGATATCTTGATGATATGGAATTTGGGCCTATAATGATGAAACAACAACTGCTGCCATAAAGTTCAAAAGCAGAGAAGGAGTTCTGAGGTTCATTACTGCTAAGGATATCCTGAGATTCAGAGAGAGAGACATTCATACCTTGTCCCGTCATCAAATCATATGTAGAAGGGAGGTCATGGAAGCTGCTGCAAAGGAATTCACAGGAATGGTTGCCACGATCATCAATGACAAACTTTGGATGGGATCTATGGGAAAATCTGACCGAAGGTTGTTCGAGAAACCAAGTGATTGAAGACCATGTCTATGCTATCCACAAACCAAGGGGGAGATTGATAGGTCATAATATAGTGGTTTGGGTTAGGCATCTATCTTGTAAAGGTCTTGTTTGGGTCTTGGGGTTAGTTATGGTGTTTGTTTCTTTTGTGTGGCAGTGTGCGGCTGGACACGTGTGTGCGGCACCACACGCGTGTGTGGCTGTACATTCGTGTGCTGCTGGGGTGATATAACTAGTAGGTGTCTGTATCAGTCTTAGGGTGACGTATGTGTGTGTTTTCCAAGGTGTATTTGACGTTTATATGATATAAATGTGTGCATGCTTGGGTTAATTCTTCTACTACTCTTTCTACACTCTGATTGATTACAATATCATTTGATCACTGATTTGGATCTAAAATTTGGGACTTTACAGTACATACTTATACGCCGAACGTACTCACCAGCCATAGCCATCTTTCCAATTTAGCACTTAATCTATTAAGACTTGGATCCAAACTCATATCTGACTTCCCCAAGGTGGTTAATCACATAAGGTTGCCAACTTTATGTGTATGCATGGCTAAATGGGACTGTAGAGCTCAAAGGAGCTTAATACTTGACTTAATACATGCATGGAACCAAAACCACCATAAAGTGTGCACCTTTATGCCCAAGGAACCGATGATATATCCAGATCTACTATTACAAGCTTCAAAACAACTTTAACTCCCAATCATCAACCAAAAGGGTCAAAATGACCAAAAATGAACCAAGAAGAAGATCCATGAAATGAAAAGGCAAGGTTTGGACTTTATACATCCCATGCCACCAAAAGGAGATGCAAATGTTGGATCTCAAAGCTTTCCTTCAAAGAACAAGTCTTCAAGCTCCTTCTTCTTATTCTAGATCCATAGGAACTTTCCATAAAAGCCTCACAAGAGCTCAAGATCACCAAACAAAGACTATGGAACGATTTAGGGTTTTTAGGATATGGAGGCTAACTAAGAAATGATCAAAAGAGGCTAACATAAAGCTTATATAGTGTACAACACAAAAATTAGGGTTTTCCATTCACCCCTCGTACGCCCAGCGTACTCCTCATACGCCCAGCGTACGAGGCTGATGTCCCGTGACCCTTATCCACTACTACGCTAAGCGTACACCAGAGGTGCACCAAGCGTAACTTGTTATACGCCCCTCATACTATGGTTCCCTCTTAAACCTTAAAACACTCCAAAGACCATAACTTCCTCGATCTAAGTCCGTTTCCGACGAAATGTATATCCACGGAAAGGTGACAAGAAACCCTACACTTATAACAACTCACCTTAGCCTTAAAACTCCCCGAACCAAACCCAAAATTCATAAAAGACTGAATTAACAAATTACGATTATGCCCTTGGGCTCCGAAACACCATCGAACACTCGGATCACTTAGACTATAACACCCCCATCCAAAAAGGGCCAAAGCCTTTCTTCCCCAAGGTCTCAAGCCTTATGATAACTAATGTTCGGGCCACAATCCCGAATAATGAAACGATTTGAAACTGGGTGTTACAAATATCCCCCACTTAAGTTCGATTTCGTACTCGAAATCATTCCTTGCCATCCCTGGCATGCCCGACAGCCTGAGGGACACAACCACAACCTTGAACATACAATGACCCTCTGAAGGCAATCAAACCCATCAGAACTTTCCAATCCGAAGAAGACGAATCCATAATCCCATGCAGAAACCCAACTTACCTCACCTGAAATCTGAAGTCTCGAACTGCTCTGACTCCCTACCAGACCGCCCATACTGAACCAATGCTAAATCCATGACACTTATCCATCAACTATCTACTCAACTCCTGATGATTACAATTCCATGAACATAATGAGAGACAAGATATTGATTTCCTTAACTGTCAGACCGATACGCTGCTGCTATAATCATGAATCCCCATAACTTGCCCGACCTTCACACAGGTAGAATCATACCAGAGCATAGATACATAAGCTAAATCCTAAACCCTCCAGCTAATGCCTTTGACATACAGATTTCTTAACCCACATCTCTATGAAATACAAACCTTGAATGGATATACTCGCGAATTCCAATGCGAGTTTCCACCAAACCCACTCGAAAATGGCACCCATAATATCTTCTCGTAGATCCTTCCTAAAACTGATGAGCATCCAATTATGGATCTACCCCCAGACCCTGACTGGAGACACTATCAGAACATACATAAATGGTCCTCTAAACATATCGATTGCAAACTTTACCCAAATCCAAATCCATACGATGTACCACAACCTTAAATACCCTTGATTCTCTGTCATGCCATTACCAACCTCTGCTCCAACGAGCAGAGAGGATCAATCCAAAAATTTCCGCATTGCATCCAACCCCATCCACTCAGGTGTACTCCCTCCTGGAAAACCACTCAAGCATTCATGAGGAACTTATGACTCACGGCTTCAAAACTGATTCCCAACTTGATAATCAAACCCCTAACAACAGCTTGTGAACAAACGGAAATATAATGCATACATTCCACTGATACTTTTTGATACCTGACTGATACTCCCAACAATCCTTAACTGTTCCCTTTAAACAAGACACATTACACCTCTCTCGGCAATACACATATTGAATTACCACAATACACATCCTTAGGGAACACATAATCTCGTCCCAAAAGGGAAGAAACACCAGAGCTCTACTGAGCGACAAACCTTAAACATTAACAGATTACATTCCCATAATTCGAAACAGACCCCAAACCTTGATTTGAGACTGAATAGATTCCATCAATATGCGCATAGCTCACAAAGGCTTTCTAAATGCTACCAAAAACCCGATCCTGCTATATTTCACACCCCAAAGAGGGTAACCACATCCTAAGCCAAAGGAACAGAAACATACTGAACTTGATGGTAGTTGACACATTCCTTGAACTTAACTGTCACCACTTGAATCCTTCGAAGAATCTCCACCGAATGATGAACTCAATGAACCATGGTCTAGAACACATTGCCACTTAACCTAAAGAACCACAAACCCACCTGGAACAGAACATACACGTTTCTGGAAATGGTTCACCGATCAACATCTGCCCAAACTAATCTGAAAACAACAATCCAAACAACAAACTGCAAAATCCCTCAATGACTGATAATCAACCTGAGAATCCCAGTTCTCCCCCACTTAGTGCTCGAACCATCACCCACTAGTGTTGAAACCAAATCATAACCCAACCGGCTCAACTAGGTACGACCATACCTGGACCTAAAATGAATAATATACGCAAAATGATCCTCTATATACAGATCAAACGAATCCCACGAGAATCCTGAATTCCAGCTCAAGACCTTCGAAATTCCCAATTATAACCACTTAGCATTAAGGATTTCACACGAGAGCATAAGCAACTACCGACTTATGATCCACATTACACTCCTTGCCTGCTATCCCAAATGACAATCCGACACCTGGCTTTCTTGTATCCTAAGAATATGAGCCCTAGCTCACATAACCAAGTACTCATACCACAATCCACATGAGCACACTGGCGTTGACATACAGTCGCCAACCACCGTGACCAACAGACCCCAAGCTAAGTTTGCAACTTAACTCTGGAAGTCACAAGCCTTATCACTCTTCCAAACTCAGAACACTGAAAGGGCATGATCCTTGGCACCGATACAACAATCCAATCAGTCAATCAACCACTCAACTCCCAGCTGAAATCCCTAAGCCGATCATAACTATCGCTTTCTTCTGGAATCTTGCTACTTAAGGCATGGCCTCGAGCAAAACCCTTGAGACCTCCAAACCAACATACTCGTACAGGTCTGAACCATTCAACCCATACCAATATCGCCACTAGGGCCCAAATAATTACCAGACCCATCCTCATGCATGGGCAACCATAGCTAAAAGATCGATATGTACGGAACCACTGCCATGAATCATGGTATCAGACCATGCCATCACCCTGACCAGCCCTTAGAATCCCTGAGACTTTCCTTGATTCGAGTATGGATCCTGTGCTTCCAGTAGTACGGGCCCAATACTACCTTCCATACCTATCCATACCCTTCCTCAAGGATCATCTCGGGTCTTCTAAGACCTATCCAAAAGATACACCCAACACCTGCTCCACAGCAAAACAATCGCACTAAAATACTCCTTAGGTTCTCTTAGGATTCCCCCACACCTCCCTTGCCATCAGCTGCTGAAGAACCCCTACCAATGTCAGCTAACCACTTCATGAATACAATTACATGCAACAAAGCTTAAATAATCCTTTGACTGAAGGACTCAACAATACAACGGTTGGACTCAGACAAGAGCTGTTTCATAGGTCCAACCCCTTCATTCTAAGATTATTTAACCCTCATAACATGTAATTTAAAGTATTCATTTGATGGTTAGCTCTCATCGACATGGGTCCCACAAAGGACGAAGCAAGCAACATTCGATCAGAGGAGCCGACTGGCACTAAAACACAATAAAATCAGATAGATTCTCATATGAACTCTCGATCTCAAACTCCCAGCATCTTGAGCGCACCTTCGCCCTGCCCTCACTCTATTAAGAGTGGCTAATCATCCCTTACGCTGACCCGATATGAACCACACCCATTATAAGGAACCACCGCCTCCTCATCCAATAATGCAACTGGCCGGCTGACCCCACATGGCTCACCATACCACTAACTGCCATGCGACTCTCCATTGGTGCCAGAAGACTATCGCATGAATACAATCACATGCCCCACAATTTAAACAATATTAGGCTAACAGATTCAATCCCGCAATGGTTGGACTCAAACAAGAGCTACACAGCAGGACCAAACCCCTTATCCTAAGATCATTTAAACCGTGTAGCATGCGACTTAGTGTATCCACTCAATAGCCAGTTCACACATGAAAGAGTCATACAATAATTAATCAGGGATAAGGCATCATATAATCATGCAATTCTATCATGCAATTCCTGAAGATCCTTAGCCTATCACTAGCATGTTGTTCTATCATATCACACGATCAAATAACAGTGTGCTAATTTGGGGTCTACTTACTGGCACTGACTGATCGTACACATCGCATCCCTCTTGATTATTTTGAAAACAATTTGAAAATCACTTTAAAATCTTTTTCCTTGGTTTGAGACTAGATTCACACGAGTGTTCCTCCAATTCACTCAAACCAAGGCTCTGATACCCTCTGATACAATTGTTGGGTTTTAAGCACTATAACACTCCTATGGTGCACATGCAACCCTAGATGCTTTGGATCTATGTTTTCTCTAATTATACATGCATTTTCAATTTTCCAAAGTATACATCCTAACTAGCATACAATGGAGTATATATAATACAAAACTCATAGTTAGATGAATACCTCTTGATGTAGTTGTAGGTCTTGGCCTTTGAAAGCTTTAGCACCTCAAGTGTGATGCCTCTAATGTGTCACAAACACCAAATGAAAGAGGAGACTTGAGAGAATAAGCTAGTTAGCACAAAATCAATATCACTCTCTTAGAATGAATGGGGTAACCGATTTTGGCTCTAGGGGTGTGCTTTTATAGTGTTGCAAATGCTAGGGTTTCATCCATGAAAACCCTAATGCACCATGACCCTTCATATTAATTAGGCTCCATGGGTTAAGCCTCCATGGACTATCACATTGGTTTAACCCATCCTAATTAACCATGGATCTTTGGCCCACACTATAAGAATCATTTATTTACTTAATCAGTCCCTGTATACTTAATTAGTCTCTTTTGATCACTAAATTAATTCCAAATTAAATCTTGATCAATACTAATTAAATAATATGATTTCTCAATTAATATAGTACACTAATAATATATTAATAAATCACAAATAGCCTTATTCTCAAAAGTCCATCCTATCAAATTGCACTGGTGAAGGAAACCCAAAAGGACCATGCTACAATCAGGTCAAGTATATCCCAGTTATAGTTATGGGCTTAGACATAAAATCCAACAGTAACATCCCAAAAATTTCAATAATTTTAAACTTTTAAAAACACCCCTTTTACTAATAAAAATGATTAAAAAATTAGTGTTCTCAAAACATTATTTAAAAATCAGTGTCTCCCAAGATCAATGACAGAAAAGCAAGATGTGTACGGTCACGCCTTCGCCTTGCCACGTTTCGTTGAAGTACCTGAAGCCATAAACCAAAAACTATAAGCACAAAGCTTAATGAGTTCCCCCAAAGTACCAACACACAACATATAAAATACACCACAAACAGTATAGTATGGGTCCAATCAACCATCAGGTTGGAATACCCCAGGCCCCTCAACCATCGGGTTGGAATGCCAACATGCTATGGGTCCAGTCAACCATCAGATCAGAATACCCCAGGCCCTCAACCATACGGTTGGAATGCCAACATACTATGGATCCAGACAACCATTGGGTTGGAATACCCCATGCTTACAACCATCGGGTTGGAATGCCAACATACTATGGGTCCAGTCAACCATCAGGTTGGAATACCCTAGGCCCTCAACCATCGGGTTGGAATGCCATCATACTATGGGTCCAATCATCCTTGGGATGGAATACCCTCGGGCCCATTCAACCATCGGGTTGGGATGCCCCGACCTGTTGGCTTAGGCACAGAGCAGTGAAGCCTCAGCCGCCGACAAAACATGTGAACATATAAAAGATGATCATATAACAGTCTACATCCAGTCAAACAGATCTACAGATCATTAAGCATAGCAACATCCTATCTACCAGGATACAGATATAAGGCCCAAATATGGCCCAAATTTCGAAATTGGGCCCAATTCCTTTTGTGGGCCTTCACCCAAGAAAGTCCAACCAGTCACAACAGCCCAACCCTAAAAATCAAGATGGCCCAACATGGCCCAATACAACCAAGCCCAAAACGGAAGAGCCCAATTCTGCCGAGTACACGAGGCGTACTCAGCCTGTACACTCAGAGTACAGCATGGAAGGCTTATACGCGCAACGTACATACTTGTACGCCCAGCATACTCACCAGCCATGGCCATCTTTCTAATTTAGCACTTAATCCATTAAGACTTGGATCCAAACTCAGATCTGACTTCCCCAAGGTGGTTAATCACATAGGGTTGCCAAATTTATGTGTATGCATGGCTAAATGGGACTCTAGAGCTCAAAGGAACTTAATAAATGACTCAATACATTCATGGAACCAAAACCACCACAAAGTTTGCACCTTTATGCCTAAGGAATCCATGATATATCCAGATCTACAATTACAAGCATCAACACGACTTTAAATCCCAATCATCAACCAAAAGGGTCAAAATGACCAAAAATGAACCAAGAAGAAGATCCATGAAATGAAAAGGCAAGGTTCGGACTTTATACCTCCCAAGCCACCCAAAGGAGATGCAAATGCTGGATCTCAAAGCTTTCCTTCAAAGAACAAGTCTTCAAGCTCCTTCTTCTTCTTCTAGATCCATAAAAACTTTCCACAAAAGCCACATAAGAGCTCAAGATCACCAAACAAAGACTATGGAACGAATTAGGGTTTTGAGGATATGGAGGCTGACTAAGAAATGATCAAAAGAGGCTAACATAAAGCTTATATAGGGTACAACACGAAAATTAGGGTTTTCCATCCCCCCCCCCTCGCACGACCAGCGTACTCCTTGTACGCCCAACCTACAAGGCTGCTGACCCGCGACCCTTGTCCACTAGTACGCTAAGCGTACACCATAGGTACACCCCGCGTACTAACTTCTCAGCTAGTACACCAAGCGTAACTTGTTGTACGCCCCGCGTACTATGGTTCCCTCTTAAACCATAAAACACTCCGAAGACCATAACTTCCTCGATCTAAGTCCGTTTCCGACCAACTTTATATCCACGGAAAGGTGACGAGAAGCCCTACGCTTCTAACAACTCACCTTAGCCTTAAAACTCCCCGAACCAAACCCAAAATTCATAAAGGAATGAATTAACAAATTACACTTATGCCCTTGGGCCCCGAAACACCATCGAACACTCGGGTCACTTAGACTTTCACACCTTCATTCAAAAATGATCAAATCATTTCTTCCCCAAGGTCTCAAGCCTTATGATAACGGATGTTCGGGCCACAACCCCGAATAATGAAGCGATTGAAATTGGGTGTTACACATTTTTGGAACTAGATATGAGCATTGGATGTTTTGGCTTAAGGGATTAAGTCATTTTATAAGTTGGTCATGGGTAGGGTGAGTACGCAGGGCGTACCTCCTAGTAAGTGGCACGCATTAAGTCAAATGGGCGTACGCTGAGCATACCAACTGAGTACGCGGGGCGTACTCAGTCTGTTGGGTTTTCTTGATTCGTTGACTTTTTTGACCTCGAGCAAGAACTGTGGAACCTTACGGTGCAGAACTCGGACATTGACGCGTATATCTCGAGGTTTAGCGAACTAGGTCTTTTGTGTCCTGGTATGATTACGTCCGATGGAAAGAAAGTCGAACGATTCATCTGGGGATTGATGCCTCCCATCCAGGGTAATGTGATTGCCTCGAAACCCGAGACCTATGACAGTGCAAGGCGCCTAGCCAAGAAGCTTTATGATTACAACGACAAGAAAAGTACCAAAGCGACCGAGGGAGAAAACAAACAAGAAGGAGGGAACAAGAAGAACTGGGAGAACAAACGTAAAGGGCGACATAATTCAGGGCCGTCCAAGAAACCATAGACTGTAGCAGTCCATTCTGCAACCGCTCCAGCCACACCAGCTCCATCCGCCCCAACCTCAACCACAACAGCGCCAGCCAAGTCATACGCGGGTTCCAATCCCAAATGTGACAAGTGTAATTATCACCACTTCGGGGCATGCAAGGACTATCAATGCACCAACTGCAATCGAAAAGGGCACATTGTACGATATTGCAAGATGCCCCACATCCAAACAAACAGCCTAATGACAACAACGTCGGGGCCAGTCGTGCATGTTACGGATGCGGAGAAACCGGCCATTTTAAATGCAACTGCCCCAAGAACAACAATCAGAACGCAGTAAGAGTCCTAGCCATGGGACAAGGAGAGGCAGTGCAAGATCCAACTGTGGTGACTGGTACATTTCCCCTCAACGATTCTTATGCGTGCATTTTATTTGATAGTGGTGCTGAGCGGAGCTTCGTAAGTCACGAATTCAAACACCTACTCAATCAAAATCCCCACAAATTGAACGAAACTTTTACAGTCGAAATGGCCAATGGTAAAACAGAATCAACCAACTATATCTACGTAGGGTGCACATTAGCATTAAATAATCACTCATTTCCAATCGATTTGATGTCTGTTAATATTAGGAGCTTTGATGTGATTGTTGGCATGGATTGGTTATGCCCCCACCATGCTGAAATTATGTGTCACGAGAAGGCCGTTCGCCTTCATCTTCCCAACAACGAAACCCTAATAGTTTATGACGATAAACCCGACACAAACCTCCGACTCATTTCTTGCATCCAAGCACAAAAGTGCTTGCATAAAAAGAATCATGCCTTTCTTGCTCATGTTGTGGATAAAACAAAGGAGGAGAAAAACATTAACGATATTTCAGAATTATGTGACTTTCCTGACATATTTCCTAAGGATTTGACAGGAATACCCCCCGAGCGTTAGGTTGAGTTCCGAATCGATCTTGTACCTGGAGCCACTCCAATCGCCAAATTACCTTACAGGTTAGCTCCTGCCGAGATGCAAGAGTTATCTATCCAACTAAGCGAACTTCTTGACAAAGGATTCATCAGGCCGAGCTTTTCACCTTGGGGAGCTTCGGTCCTGTTTGTCAAAAAGAAAGACGGATCTTTTAGAATGTGCATCGATTATCGGGAGTTAAATAAGCTCACTGTCAAGAATCGATACCCACTCCCTCGAATCGATGATCTATTCGACCAGCTCCAAGGAGCCAGCTACTTCTCCAAGATAGATCTGAGGTCCGGATACCACCAACTAAGACTCCGAGAGGAGGATATCCCAAATACTGCTTTCCGAACCCGTTATGGGCATTACGAATTCGTAGTCATGCCTTTTGGTCTCACAAATGCACCCGCAGTCTTTATGGACCTGATGCACCGAGTTTGTCGGCTGTTTCTCAACAACTTCGTGATTGTCTTCATCGATAATATACTCGTTTACTCTAAGAGCGAGGAAGAGCACAACCAGCACTTACGACAGATTCTGGGAACTTTGAGAGCGGAGAAGTTGTACGCAAAGTTTTCCAAATGCGAGTTCTGGATTCGTAAAGTGGAATTCTTGTGACATGTAGTCAGTGAAGAGGGAATACATGTGGACCCTACCAAGATCAAAGCTATTGAGGGCTGGGAAACCCCAAGAACCCCAACCGAAATCCGATAATTTTTAGGCCTTGCTGGTTATTACCGAAGGTTCAGCCAAAATTTTTCCAAAATGCCAAGCCTCTCACCACTCTCACCCAGAAGGGCGTATCTTTCCATTGGAATGACAAACAAGAAGCTGCCTTCCAAACCCTGAAACAAGCTCTTTGCAGTGATCCAGTGATGTCCTTGCCAGAGAGAATGGAAGATTCTGTAGTATACTGCGATGCTTCTAATCAAGGGTTAGGCTGTGTGCTTATGCAGCGCGGAAAGGTGATATCTTACGCATCTAGGCAACTAAAGACCCATGAAGTAAACTACACCACCCATGATCTCGAGCTTGGAGTTGTGGTCTTCGCCCTAAAGATTTGGAGGCACTACCTATACGGTACGAAGTGCACCATTTTCACGGACCACAAGAGCCTCCAACACATTCTGAATCAAAAAGAACTGAACATGAGACAACGGAGATGGGTCGAACTGCTAAACGACTATGAGTGCGAAATCAAGTACCATCCAGGCAAAGAAAATGTGGTAGCCGATGCCTTAACCCGAAAGGAGTACCCCGGGTCGCCGAGTAAAGACACTAACAATGACCATCCACTCCCATCTATCCTCACAAATCAAGGAGGCTCAGCAGGAAGCCTTGAAGCCAGAAAACGTCGCCAGTGAGGCATTACGCGGAATGGAAAAGAATTTGACGGTCAAAGAAGACGGAGCATACTACCATATAGACCGGATCTGGACACCGAGGTTCGGTGGATTCCGAGACGTGATAATGCATGAGGCTCACAAAACAAGGTACTTTGTCCATCTCGGGTCCGATAAGATGTGCCTGGATATCAAACAACATTATTGGTGGCCGAATATGAAAGCGGAGATTTCCACTTACGTGGCAAGTATCTCACTTGTGCCAAAGTTAAAGTGGAATATCAAAAGCCCTCGGGACTACTTCAGCAACACGAAATACCCGAGTGGAAATGGGAAAGGATAACAATGGACTTTATAACCAAATTACCCAAGACGGTAGACAGTCTGGATGCTATCTGGGTGATCATTGACCGATTAACAAAATCCACCCATTTCCTGCCAATAAAGGAGACGTACAAGATGGAAAGGCTAACGCGAATAGACCTGAAAGAAGTAGTGAGACTCCATGGGGTGCCCATATCTATTATCTCTAATAGAGATAGCAGATTCACCTCTCATTTTTGGCGGTTGCTCCAGAAGGCTTTTGGAACCGAACTTGATATGAGCACTGCCTACCACCCTCAGACTGATGGCCAAAGCAAGCGAACCATTCAGACTCTAGAAGACATGCCCCGGGCATGTGTAATAGACTTCGGAAAAGCTTGGAATACTCACCTGCCTCTAATCGAATTCTCATACAACAACAACTACCACACGAGTATAGGAGTCGCTCCCTTTGAGGCCTTGTATGGCCAGAAATGCAGATCGCCCCTCTGCTAGGCTGAGGTGGGAGACACCCAGCTAGCAAAAGGGCAAACACCCAATAACACACTCACTGGACCTGACATTATTCGAGAAACCACGGAAAAGATAGTCCAAATTAGAGTACGACTCCAGGCATCAAGGGACCGACAAAAGAGCTATGCAGATAAAAGGTGAAAGCCTCTGGAATTCCAGGTGGGGGATCGAGTGCTATTAAAAGTCTCCCCTTGGAAATGGATTATACGATTTGGAAAGAGAGGTAAACTAAATCCCCGATACATCGGACCATTCGAGATCCTTGCCCGGATCGGTCCGGTAGCCTACAAACTCCAACTACCCTCAGAACTTAGTAATGTACACCCTGTATTCCATGTGTCAAACCTAAAGAAGTGTCTATCGGATGAAACCCTCACAGTTCCTCTAGATGAGATTGAAGTAAATGAGAACCTTCTATTCATTGAGCAGCCTATCGAGGTTATGGATAGAGAAGTTAAGCGCACAAAACAAAGTCGCATCCCCATTGTGAAGGTTAAATGGAATGACAAGCGCGGACTGGAATTCACGTGGGAACTCGAGGATCAAATGATGCAAAAATACCCTCACCTTTTCGCTAGTTCGTAAGAATGACCTCTAAAGAATTTCGGGACGAAATTCCCTCTAACGGGGGGATGATGTCACAACTGGAAATTTTCAAGTCTAGAAACCAAGCCAAAAGAGTCTCGTATATGTAATATTTTTGAGAATTATACTACCCTAAAGCCTCCTAAGTAAATGAAAACAATAAGAAATTTCAGTTACATCAAGATGTTGATCATATCAACATAAAACCAACTCAATAAAGTTTTCTATACATCAAGACCATGAACACTTCCCTAGGAAGCATCCATGGCCGTGAACTACCTCATAAGGACCATGCTTGGCCGTGAACACACCCCAAGAGACCACTTTGGCCGTAAACCATCTCAAGCCATTAAGCCTTGGCCGTAAACCACCCTAGATCATCAAAGATAGCCGTAAACCCCATGGTGGGCCATCCTTTGGGCCGTAAACCCTTAGGGGAATCCATTTAGACCGTAAACCTTAGTTTAAGGCCCATTTAAGTCGTAAACCCCTCTAAATTCAAGTATGTTTACGGTGATTGTTAGCTGTAATGCGTAAGTTTCCAAGGCAAATCTCAGTAATCTATGCCTTAACCTCTAGTAATAGACATTACCTAACAGTAAACCAAGACAACATCCCATCCAAATTCTTATCCCCATATGATAGAGCGTAACCCAATTTCTCACTTCACAATTCATTGCACTTTCTGTGAACTCTCCCAAGCACTCAAGTCAAGCTTCCATTTTCTTCACCATTTCTTCCAAGTCCCTGTAAGTAACTCATGCCTAATAGATGATTCATACAATTAGTTATTTTTAATATTCTACTCACACATAAATTTATGTGTTCATACCCTTATGCTAGCAAAGATCCTCAAGAAATTCCTCCAACACTTCAAGTGTTCTAGCTCCAAATTTCTCACCTCACCTCTTCACCCACACATTCTCCTACCCAAGGTAAGCTTCATACCCCTATTTTTGATCTTTTCATTGTTTTGGGGGAGGATACAAGTCAAATCCTTGTTTAAATCATTATATATTTGCTTGTTATGCATGTATGCTAAGTTATATGTGCTAAACTTATGAATACTCCATATGAAATGATCCATGAACTCGAAATCTTGTGAAATTCTCAAATGTTTGAACCATATGTCACAAATTTTGTATAAGAACCAAGAACTAGCATGTTACAACATATGAGTCACAAATTATTATGACAAAACTATAAGGATTGCTTCAAATTTTACTTAAACAAGTTGGTGGACAAAATATTTGGAAGTGGTTAAATTATGGAAATAATGATATTTTTGGGGGACCACTTTCGGCCTATATATATATATATATATATATATATATATATATATATATATATATATATATATATATATATATATATATATATATATATATATATATATATATATATATATAAGGATCATTTTGGAACATGGGATAAATTTGAGGAATTAGTGAGCATCTCAATTTCTAAAGGACCAAAAATGAAATTTTTGGATAAACAAGGGCCTTCTAGAACATTTTCGTAAATATAAGTCTAAAATGAGCATTTTAGAAGAAATGGGCCATTTTCAGCAATTCACATAGTTTTGGATCACTTATGACACATTTTGACAAATATGAGTCTTATTTGATAATTTATAAAATGAAGGACCATTTTTGCCAACATCGATAATATTGGGTCATTTTTTTTTGACAAACATGATTTAAAAGGGATTATTTTCAATAAACGAAAACAAAATATCTAGTCAACGAGTACAACTATTTTTATTTATTTAATAAATAACGGATTACAACGATTTTGCATAAACACGTGTTAGTATTCTAGTCAGACGCATCTTCACCATACCTATATATATATATATATATATATATATATATATATATATATATATATATATATATATATATATATATATATATATATATATATATATATATATATATATTAGGGTACATTTAAAGTCCTGTAAGAGTTATGAACAGAGTCTCCTGAAGGGAGAGCGGGAATTTGTGTATAGATCTATACGGGGTTGACACCCCGCACCTTTGTTGTTCGCTACAGCTAGACCGGCCAGTCTAGGGTGACAAATGTCTTAAACGAAACTGGCGCCTGAAGAACGTCTAGACAGGCACTCCGTCATATTAGTATGGTTATAACGACTCACTTATAATATAACAGTTATTATTTATAAATTTACGCAAGTTACACCTTTCGATTATAAACAACTATTGCTTGGATACATTAAACGAAGCTTTTACCACCCAAGTCTTAGGATTTTTAAGACTACTATTTTGTACAGCAGAAAATATAGGATTTTCTGAGGAAAACGATTTTATACGATGTCGAAATTGATAAACTAAAACACCATGCAACTATACTTGATTGGAAACAAGACTTACAACTATTTTGATAAGAAGATATTGGATTTTATGGTTTTTCCAACTATCACAGATTTTTATACAAAATGCTTATGAACTCACCAACATATTTTATGTTGACGCTTTTCAAACGACTTGTATTCTTAGGAAATCAATAAGCAGGTTAGTGGAACGCGGATGCATAATTATTTTGATGTAGTTTGGAATTTACTTACTGTTGTCTTTTTGTGTAATCCGAGAACATGAACATGATGTAAAACAATGTAAGTTTGATATCTTTATGTATGATGTTTGGATTTGCTATGTTTCATTTATATTCAATTGTTATGATACTGCACAATGACGTCACCCGCCTCCGGACGTTTCCGCCATTCTGGTTCGGGGGTGTGACAGGCTCATGATGGGTTTGGGTCCAATTTGGATATTTGGGCCTTATTGGGTCTTGTGGTGCCACTTTAGGGTTTTGGGCTTATGATGCTAGTGGCTTGGGCTTTGGATTTTAGCAAAATAAGGAAAAGGGTAAAATAGACTTTTACCCTGAAAACCATTGGACTATAATTCTTGTTTGGGTCGAGAATCAATTATTGATGGAATATTATTTGATGATGTCAGTGCGAGGTTTCCGGCAGCAACAGTTCGAGTGTTCGGTTATCTTGGTTTGAGGTGAGTCTCCTCCCTGTATCCATGGGTCAAAGGCACCAAGGTCGGCCCTGTTGGGTATGTTATGTTGTGTCATGGGCTTAGTATTGTATATCCGGATTGGGCCTGTCCATCCGTGATTATTATAGGGTTTAGCTATAAATAGTGCATGCATGTATGCCTTAGATACTAACGTGATTATAGTTATTATTGCTTTGTAACCCTAAACACCTCTACAATCAAAGTTCTTAATCGAGCTCTTCTCAGGTGTTAAAGTTTAATCATTCGACATCAGTTAAACCATTCCTGTGTTCATCATTACGTCTTTGATTGTTTTTCTGCTTAGAATCTATCGATCCTACAAGAACTTTGTTCTAACAATTGGTATCAGAGCAGGAGACTGTGTGATCAATACACATTCCTTCTGTGTTAAGAATTCTTTAGGCTTTTCGCTTTTATCGAATATATAGAAGCCGTCTTCTTCCTGTCGACGGTAACTCTTGTGTTTGATAAAACCCTAATCTCAAGTTTACAGGTCTGATTCTAGCGGTTCTAAAAAAGGCTCACCATGTCTCACGAAGATTCTCAAACTAATCCCATCAACATCTCTAACAGCATTGGATCCACTACAAGGGTTCCCATTCTTTACACTCAAGACTATGAAGTATGGGCACATCACTTTGAAGATTACGTGGTTAGATCTGAAGATAATGGTTATCTCATCTGGGAAGCTATCACGCTTGGGCCGTTTGTTCACTCTGGAACGAACACGGCAGTGAAGACTCAAAAAGAATATAATAAGCTTGTGGCGGACGTAGATAAGATGCCACAGGATGAAAAGGACAAGTTGTTATGTAATGTGAAAGCCATGAGAATGATCAGATTCGCACTGCAATCTGACACTTTTCGGTTAGTTGGTTCATGCACGACGGCTAAAGAAATATGGGATAGGTTGAAGGAACTCTACTCAACCGATGAAGATCTAGAACACTCTATTCAAACCTTGCTGCTCTCAGAATTGGAGTTTTCGAACAGAAACCTGAAGAGAAACTGATACAAACCTTCGATCGCTTCAATCATCTCCTAATCAAGATGATCAAGCATGGTATAGAGAGAAAATTGATCGAGCAAAAAGTAACCTTCATGAATGGTTTGAGACCAGAATGGATGGCAGTGGTTTCAACAGTGAAAGCTCACGAACAATTTAAATCTTACTCACTAGCGAAACTTGTGGGTATACTTAAATCCCATGAGAGTGTGGTAACCAAGGAGGCGAAGGTAGTTTCGGGTGTGGGATCGTTAGCCCTTGTCTCAAAAGCCAAAAGTGTTGCAGAAGAAGAGGAGGAGTCAGATATGTCTGAATGTGACCTTACAAGCGAAGAGTATGCAATGATGGTCACCAATCCAAAAAGGTTTGCACGAAAGAAGTTCCCTGTCAATAAGAACCGAAACTGGCAGGGAAGTTACATTTCTGAGAAGGTGAAAGATGAAACGAAGAATACTTCTCAAAAGGATGACGACAAGAAGGAGAGCAAGTTTGCAGGAGACTCTGGATTCGACTGCAATTACTGTCATGGCAAGAACCACTTTGCCAAAGATTGCATGCTGAGGAAGATGGCTGAGAAGAGAGATGGTGAAGATGATTAGGCGTATTACATGCGAAAGTTGGAAGAGATCAAGAAAAAGAAGGCAACTAACAGTTCAATGAATGCCTTGATTGTGCAGGAAAATGCGGATGAAGATGAGTTCGGTGGCGTTGAAGTCTGGTCAACCGATTCTGAGGATGAAGAAGTAAGAAAGCCCACACATGGAAGAGCTTATGTGGCGAAGGATACAGGTTCGGATGGAAAATGTTTGATGGTTATAGCTGGTAGACCAACCGAAAGTGCCAGTAAGGAGCCGAACCTAACTGAGGACAAGTGCTTTGCAGCCAAGCCCGTGAGTGAGAAGATCAACGACTGTGATCGGATGATCAAAATGGTACAATCCATACTTGAATCACTTAAAGTTCTAGTAACAAATTATGAAGAAGAATTAAATGAATTAAAATTTAAATTTTCTAACTTAAGTGGTAGTCTCATGCAAACTCGCTTAGCGAACTCTAACCTAACTGACCAACTCAGCAGGGTGTCTTCAAAGAGTGAGGAGAGAAGGATGTGGATTGAGCTGAAGGAGACGGAGTTAAATAGGGATAGGGATGAAATTATTTATTTGCAACGAGACAATTTAAAGTTTTTGAAACAAATGAATGTTTTTTGTTTAATTGCTAAACGCTTATATACAAATATTGCTCAGTTGCACTTAAGTTGTGAAATAGGGAAAAAGATTCATAAGATGATCTTACCCTTCCTTGAATTTAAGGAGGATGAGATCATCGCTGAATGTGAATCCATAATGTCCTCAGAAGAGACATCCATCGCTTATAAAATCGGACTGGACAAGATAGAGACCCTCATTGACTCTAAGGAACATAAGTGTATGCTCAAAAATCTTTTAGATGAAAATGATAGGTTAAAAATTAAGTCCGAGACCATTCAATCATTTGACTCGTCTAACGCCAAGTTAATTTCAGAACATAAAATGAATATAGAAAATACGTTTGAATTTGATGAGGAAAGTGAGATGAGCGAAATCTCGGTAGAAGACGTGGTTGATTGTTCTGAGTTTAAGAAAAGCGAAACCGAGAATGAGAAACCCCTCATATCTGAAAACTCGGTTGAATATGCTCGCCTGTCAAAGGACAAGCAACAGAAACTCAAAGAGAAAGTAATGGTTTATCAAAAGGTTCAAACTGTGCCAAATCAGGTATATGCTGTTACAGGGGTCACTGCAAAACAAACAGCAGAATTGAAAATCTTGGTCGACAAAGACAATGCTGAAGGGTGCGACGATTATTTCTGGTCAGCCCCTATTGATAACGCAGACGAAACCATCAGCTTATCGGAGCAAACCTCATGGAGGGTAAAAGGAAGATACGTTGCAGAACCCATCAACAACCCCTCAAGTTTTGACAAACCAAGCACAAGTGGAAAAAAAGAGATAGCTGAAGAACCAAAGAAAACACCGATTGTTTCTTCCAAGACTGCCGAAACTCAAAAGGAGAAGCCAAAATCAAGCTTCAATATTCACAAATCTCAGAAGGAGTTAGCTGAACAGAAACGCCAAAGAAAGCAAAGATACATGAAAATTTTGAATGAGCGAAAACGTTATTGGCAATCTCAAAACCCCAACTACGTTCCTTCCAAGAAAGAGTCAATTGCCAAAGAAAAGGAAAAACTAAAAGGAAAAGAAAATTTTAGTCCAAGCTCCTACTATTCCAAAGCTCAGAACCGAACGTCTAGTTTCGGTTCCAACACCAGCGCTCAGAACCGAACGTCTAGTTTCGGTCCCAACGTCAAGGCTAACAACCGAAAGTCAAGTTTCGGTCCTTCCTACTCCCAAAGAAAACCGAATTCAGTAAAGGACATCAAAGGAAAGGGAAAGCTTGATTCAGATTCTGATATCAGTAATAAGAAAAAGTCAGCTAACCCTAGGATTCAAAAGAAAATTCCAAAACCATCTAACAACACACCATCTAATACACCACAATTTAAACAAGAGAAAAACAAAATCAAGGTGTATACCATCAAAAGAAAAGACCAAACAACTCTAATAAAAAGAACTTATTTGGTTGATATTTCTACTGCTATTCCTTTTTCTGTAAAAGACTCACAAGGGCCCAAGAAACTTTGGGTTCCTAAATCTGCTTGAATTTGCAGGTTATAAGTGACGATCAGTTCGATGACGAATGGTACATAGACAGTGGCTGCTCGCGTCACATGACAGGAAGGAGGGAAGAGCTGAGGGAGTTTCGGTCCCTTAAGGATGGTGGATGTGTGAAGTATGGAAATAACTCTTATGGCACAATCAAATGATATGGAATGATAACCAACGGAGACTTCTCGATTCGAAAAGTAGCTTATGTGGAAGGGTTGCAGCATAACCTCATCAATGTATCACAATTGGTTGCGGGAACTGGTTTGAAGGTCTCATTCGATGATGAGGGATCAGAAATAATTGAGAAGCAATCCAAAAGAGTTCTGTTGAAGTCTGAACACATGGGAGAGATGTATCCTTGAAATCTCAACCCAATTCGAGGAAAACCAGCAATATGCCTGCTGTCAAAGGCGAACATTGATGAAAGTTGGTTGTGGCATCGACGCCTATCACACCTGAACTTCAAAGACATTAATAAGTTGGTGCTTGGTGATCATGTTCGAGGCCTTCCTCTTCTCAAGTTTGATAAGGAACACCTATGTGCAGCGTGTGAGATGGGCAAACAAAGCAGAAAGAGCCATCCTACACGTATCAATACAAAGATTGTTGAAGCTCTTGAACTTCTGCATATTGACTTATGTGGACCTTCGGCTATCGAAAGCTTCGGTGGTAGTAAGTTCATTCTTGTCATAGTAGATGATTTTTCACGCTTCACCTGGGTTTTCTTTCTTAAACAGAAATCAGACGCAACTCCCAAGTTGAAGACGTTCATCAAGCAAGTGGAAGTGCAGCTACGAAAGCTGGTGAGGAATATTAGAAGCGATAAGGGGCTTGAATTCAAGAATAAAGATTTTGAGGACTTTCTGGCTGAAAAGGGGATATCTCACAACTTCTCGGCCCCCTATACACCACAACAGAATGGGGTTGTTGAAAGACGAAACCGTTCTTTATGTGAGGCAGCCCGAACCATGCTAAGCTTCGCTTCTCTTCATCTATACTTCTGGGCTGATGCAGTTTCAACCGCGTGCTATACTCAGAACCGATCCTTACTCAACAAACGATTCTTTATCACTCCGTATGAGATTCTGAACAATCGAAAGCCCAACGTTAAATTTTTCCACGTGTTCGGTTCGAGGTGCTTCATTTTCAATTCCAAAGAGAACCGAAACAAGTTTGACGTCAAAGCCAATGAGGGAATTTTTCTTGGTTATTCACTCACTTCAAAGGCATACAGAGTTTTGAACAAACTCTCTAAACGAATTGAAGAAACATATTATGTAACCTTTGATGACAACTACATGAAGAAAGTTCAAAGAAGCGAAAGTGCCTTGGGGGAAATATTTCCTGAATCAGGACAAGTCTCGGTTCCAATTTCCAACCAGTTTGAAGAGTATATAAGGCTATTTGATGAACCAGAGAAGGCTGCACACTCAGAGGCGAAAGCAGCAGACAACAAAATCGACAATCTGAAAAAGATCATAGATGAAGCTGCAAAAGAAATGGAAAATGAACCTCCTAAACCGACTGATGGTCAACCCTATACTGACCCTCCAAACAACAGCTCAATGTTCAAGGGGGAGGGTTCATCTGCACCAAAGACAACCAATATGTCTTTCGAGGGGGAGAATCCAATTCCAATCCCAACCCATAAAAGTCTAGTCGAGGGGGAGCATCCAACTCCAATCTCAACCAATAATAGTCCAATCGAGGGGGAGAATCCAACTCCACCAGAGGAGGAAAACTCTGAACCTGACAAGGGATACGCTTCGCCATTTGAGGGGGAGAACGAGAAAACAAATGACGAAGGTGATCAATCAGAACTTGAAGAAGAGGTAAATGCAGAGTTGGATCCAGCCTATGACCCTAATTACCCTCCCCTAACGAAATGGACTAAGGACCATCCCAAAGCACAAATAATTGGTGAATCATCTGAGCGAGTTCTAACACGTTCTCAATGAAAGCGAAACAAACTGCATTATTCTCTAATGTTGAATTGTGTATGTTTAATTTGTTTGTCTCCAAAGTCGAACCAAAGACGGTTAATGTTGCACTTGATCACGCTGATTGGGTACAAGCCATGCAAGATGAACTCCATGAGTTTGAACGTAATCGAGTTTGGAGGTTGATTCCCACTCCGAAGGATGCTTCGGTGGTCGGCTTAAAATGGGTCTTCAGGAATAAGTTGGACAAAGAGGGGAACGTTATACGCAATAAGGCTCGGTTGGTGGTGAAAGGATATTGCCAAGAAGAAGGGATAGATTATGAGGAAACCTTCGCTCCAGTAGCAAGGTTGGAATCAGTTAGAATCTTTCTGGCATATGCTGCTCATAAAAACTTCGAAGTTTTCCAAATGGATGTGAAATGTGCTTTCTTGAATGGGGAACTAGAAGAAACGGTGTATGTTGAGCAACCACCTGGGTTCGTGAACGAGAAATACCATGATCATTGTTATGTGTTAGATAAAGCTGTATATGGTCTGAAGCAAGCACCGAGGGCCTGGTATGAAACTTTAACTCGCTTTCTTAAAATGTCAAAATTCAAGCAAGGTTCGGTTGACCCAACCTTCTTCCGAAAGAAAGAAGGCGAACATCTAATGATAGTTCAGATTTATGTCGATGACATCATCTTCGGCTCTACGAATCCTAGCTTAACGGCTGAATTCAGGAAGTTGATGGAGACTAAATTTGAAATGAGCGCAATGGGTCCGATTAATTTTTTCCTTGGTTTGAATATAAGACAGGGACCAGAAGGTATTTTTATCAACCAAGAGGCCTACACGAAGAACTTACTGGCAAAGTTCGGTATGACGGGAGATTCGAAAGTGAAGGTTCCTATGGCGTTTGGTACAAAGTTAACACCATCCTTGGAAAAACCGGCTGTTGACGTAACACTCTATCGTCAAATGATAGGGTCTCTTATGTATCTAACGGCTAGTAGACCAGACATTATGTTTTCTGTTTGTTATTGTGCCAGGTTTCAAGCAAATCCAAGAGAACCTCACATGGTGGCAGTGAAAAACATTTTCCGTTATCTGAAGCGAACCTCTTCTCTCGGTCTTTGGTACCCTGCTAGATCTGGATTTTTTGTTCAAGCCTTTTCTGACGCCGATCTTGGAGGATGTGGTCTGGACCGAAAGAGTACAACTGGTGGATGCCAATTCCTTGACGGTAAACTTGTTAGCTGGCAGTCCAAGAAGCAAACATGTGTGTCTCTTTCAACAGCCGAAGCTGAGTATATAGCTGCAGCATCCTGTACCTCTCAAGTGATACGGATACAAAGCCAACTAAGGGACTACGGGCTAAGCATGAAGAAAATACCTCTCTATTGTGACTCAGAAAGTGCGATAAGAATATGTCATAATCCAGTGCAACACTCAAAGACTAAGCATATTGCACTTAGATACCATTTCATCAAGGACCATGTAGAAGATGGGAACGTGGAAGTACATTTCGTTCGGTCCTCTGATCAACTGGCTGACATATTTACTAAAGCCTTACCAGAAGCAAGCTTCAATAAAATTTTACAAGGTTTGGGAATGATGGAAGCAGAGTCGGTACCGAACCCTCAAATCTCTCTCTAAAAATTAGACAAGCGAAATAGAGCGAACGCTCGGTCTATTTCGGTTTCGGATTTCTAAGGAACCGAAATGAACCGAACGCTCGGTCTATTTCGGCTCCATAATTTTCGGGAACCGAAATGAACCGAATGCTCGGTCTATTTCGGCTCCAGAATTTTAGGGAACCGAAACGAACCGAACGCTCGACTTATTTCGCTTCATTCTTTTAAGGTTTGGTTTCGGCTGTAAATTTTGTTTATTTTTTTTAAGTCTATTTCTTACTCTATTTTCTCTTTCATTTCTTTATTATTTTTTTTAAGAGTGTTTTGTGCTAATTTCTTTTGGTTTATTTTTCTGTTTTTATTATTTTTCAGAAAACTTCAAAAATCCAAAAATATTTTTTCGTTTATTTTTCTGTTTTTATTATTTTTTAGAAAATTTCAAAACTCCAAAAATATTTTTCTAAAAGTTTTGTTTTGTTTTGTTTTGTTTGTTTTGTTTGTGTGGTTTGTTTGTTTGCTTGTATTTTTAACTAGGTCCCAAGTATTTCAGTGCAACATAATTTGGAGCTAAGGCAGGTATGATTATTTTCCTAAGAACTAGTTAAGTGTCCCTAGAAGCATGCTGCTGCATGTCGACCGAAGCCTTTAAGACTACGAGCAAGGCCTTAATGATTCGATCTATACATATCGTTTCTTCCCAGTCAGGCTGTTAAATCAACTTAAGTCAAGAGCTACCTTACTCTTCTCAAATGAGTTAAGAGTTTTCTGCTTTGTCACGTTTATATAGCAGCGGTACTTTCGGTTCCTTAACCACCTTCCTTATATTCTCCATCAACTTTCGGTTCACCACTGTAACCCTTGAGACTCTCAGCTTTTACCACTGAGGTTTATGGTTGCATAAAATCTGTGTTTATGATCTTAGATACGTACACCACGTGCTGAGTGAAACCCACAATCCAACCAACAATGAATTGACGGTGAATCTTTATATTCAAGATCTTACTTGTTACATACCGAAATCTCATTTTATTTTTGAGTGGTCTTTTATGAAATTGTCTAACACCAAGGCATTTCTTCCCAAAAAGATCTAGCTTGTTTTTTGTTTTTGAGATTTATTTAACATCTTTAGTCACAGCAAATTATATCCCACCTACTTGTTCAACAGACCACATCGGTCTCACAAGTACTTCATCCAACGTTCGGTCTTATGTTAAGAATCGACGTTCGGTTGAAGATAAGCCACCCTTAGCCTATTATTTAAAAGAAGCCTTTCGGTGTTTCTTTACAAGCACTCGATCGTATTGTTTCGGGAAACCACGCAAGCACTTCAAGCCTCTCTTGACTTTGAAGGAAGAGATTCTTGCCCGCAATCATCTGCTTTATGTCTTATAACAGACATCACTCACATCCTATACACATTTCGCTTTATTTCTTAATCTTTGGCACACTCTTGCACGAAAATACTTTGTGATTTTCCAAAATTCTGGTTGTTGTTTCTTATGGCCTTTTTGAAGTTTCTTTTAGGCGCGAAAATGGCTGTTATCATATCTGAAGCGAAGGTGAATTTGAAAAGACGATATGTGGATAAGATTTTGGGCGCGTGAATTTGAACGGTTCCTAAACCCACGTTTGCTGACGTCTATCTGGGGAAACCAAGCTGTCACATCGTGCTTTTTCAGGCGACGTTTCAGTGATCGTATCATCATCACAAAGATTCTTTCTCTCTCCTGGCAACGGTATATAAAGGGTTTCTCACACATATTGTACCTTCTTACCTTCTTCAAATTCTCTCAATACACCAGTAGATCTGCAACTATTCATCTTCTTCGTTATCTCAACAATGGCGGATTCCTCATCTGTTGAAGATCAAACTGCATCGTCCTCATTGCTCGTGATCAAACCCAATCAGAACATGATCATTCAACTGAACCCGTTTCTGTATGATTCGTACATGCTCCAAGTTGTTGAATGCCTCAAATACTCTCCTCTGGTTATCGCACTCACACAGGTGGAATCTGTCCTGATGTCTCTATTATCGCAAGTCTACTCTACCACAACCTATGACAAGAACAAGGAGAGGATCTACTTTCAAATCTTCTCGTACAAGGCATCAATTTCGAAAGGGCGATTATGTTCCCTGTTAAAGCTTGCCGTCGATGCCTCTGTTATCTCTCCCAATTTCGCAACCACAACTCAACTGTTTACAATGCTCTACGAGATGGGATACAATGATGTTCTTACCACCGTGACGAAGGTTAAGAAATCATGTTTGCCGCCACAATGGAATGGATTGCTTACTCTTCTCAACAAAAGTTTGGCGGAGAGGGTTGCTGGGTCAGATGGTACCAGTAAGGGTTTTCTGACCATTCTCTATGGTCTCTACAATGGGATTAATCTCGACTATGGGTCGATTATTTGGTCACAAGTGGTGCAAAGTCTCAACACTTCAACGAGACACTCTAAAATTTCTTGTGGTCGCTTCTGGACCATCATCACGCGAAGGGCTATTGATTCTTTGCAGATTCCAGTAATGAAGGATGCCCTGGTCTCATCTGTGGCTACCTTTCATACGAAGAAGATCATCTTCTCTGATGCCACAAAGTTCTCCCACAATGGTTCCATACCTGAGACGATGTACAGGTGTGTATCAGCCGAAAGTAAGGTGATGGCTGATTACCGAAAGCTTCCTCCCAAAGGACCGAGAGTACTGACTCCTGAACAGCAAGCTGCTTTAGAAGCTGTGGAGAAGCCAGCCAACCGAGGCAAAAGGTCAACTACTAAGAAAGTGACAACCGAAGGTCCTTCGTCTAAAGCTGCCAAGTCTAAAAAGCGAAAGGCTGATAAAGGTGATTCTTCGGCTCCAAAGAAGATTAAGAAGATGGAGAAGAAATCAAAGAGTCCTTCTCCTCCCAGCTCAGACAATGATGGGGAGGATGAGGAAGAGGAAATTCAGCATCATGAATCACCGAGAGGTAATACACCTCCTCGTTCACCAACTCCCACCGAATCTCTTAATGACAAGGTTCCAACACCTCCTCCACCTCCACCGAAAACCATTGTTCCAGTTTCGGTTGCTCCAATTCCACCACCTCCTACATCTCACACCACCACTTCTATTCCACCACCACCACCAGTTAGTACCATACCAATTTCAATCACTCCTTTACCACCTCCTATCATTTCCCAAGCAACTACCACCACTACAACCGAACCGACAGTTAACGTCAACGTATATGATACGGGGGCGAATACTGAAACCGAACCTCCTGTTACTTCCAAACCACTTTCATCCTCACCTTCAACCGATTCTGGTGCCACTCTCGGTGGTGATAATGTTGAGTTTGACTTGACTTATTACAGTCCCTATCGGCTTCCAACAGACGACGATGAAGAGGCTCTTGTCTCATGACAACAATTGCAGAGTATTGATGAAAAGCTTGATCAATTGCTTGCCTCTAACAAGTCATACAACGATGTTGTGCTCAAAGCTTTTCTGGACACCGCTTTTGAGCAATATATTGGGGCCATTGACAAATCGACGAAGGCCGTTGAGGATTCCACTTCTTCTTGCAAGAATGCCACTACTGAAGTTGCAGAACTTGTTCACAGCTCTCAGATTTTTCTCGAATCACTCAAACGTCATGCTAATTCAAATGCAGCCAACGTGAACGCTTCAGTTGATTCCTTATCCAAGTCACTAAAAGAGGAGCAAGCTAAATTTGAGTCTGTTCGTTCTTCCATTCAAGCTGAGAACACCTCTCTTCTTAGCTCGGTGAATTCTAGGCTTGAAACACTCCAGGCTGATTTAGTGAAGGAGAGTGCATTAAAGGAAGATCTTGCACGCCAAGCCTCTACTATTGAAGTTCAGAAAGTGCAATTAGCTCAAGCTGAAAAGGAAATCTCACTGTTGAAGACTGAGCGAGCTGTATTCCGGAGCTGTGTTGGTGATGTAAAGAATATGCTTACCAATCTTCTTAGTGCTCATGATCCAATACTTACTCTGACCATCAGGAATCATCTGACTTCCAAGCTTCTTCCAGCCCTTGCATTGTTACATGAAATGAAGGGTGTTTCGGAGAGATTCGTACCTCCAAAACAAGGGGGAGAAGGTGCTCACACTACTCAACCGAAGGTCACAGTCAAAACCAAACCGAAGGGTAATGAAACTTCGGGTTCTGGTAATCAAGATAAGAAAAGGGGATTGGATGATGATAGTGATGAAGAAGAAGAGACAATTGTCGAGGCTCTGAAGCGAAAGAAAAGGGATAAAGAATTGGATGAAAACCTTCGGGTTGCGAAGGAAGCTGAAGAAAGGGAGCGAAAGAACAAGGAAGAGCAATATGATATAAACTGTAAAAAGGCCTTGTTTCCTCTCTGGACAAGAGAAACGCTCATCAAAGAGGCAATAGAGTTTCCAAGCGTATACTGGCTGGAACCTGTCGCTTTTTTTGATTGTGAAAATTCAAGGGACTCACAGTTCGATATGCCTATAACACGAAAGGCATTTACATTTCATTGCTTTGATTCGACTGTTCAAGTTCCCTTCCCTCATCCTAAAGTTGATCGCGAACTTATCGATTTTTATCTGAAGTTCCGTCAGCCACAGTACCTGACATGGAGTGCACAGAAGATTATTGCTGTCAAGGTGCTGAAACCTTCATCTGCAGGGAAGTTTATCAATGTTAGTTTCAAAATAACCCGAGGTTCAGCAAACTCGGTTTTGGTTATATCCCTGGCAGATCTTCCAAACTTGAATCCTCATGATTGGATCTTGTTGTTTAACATACTGCTCACCAATCCGAAAGAATATGAGTCGATCCTGGATCATTTGAAGAGGATGTTGGCCTCCTATATCCATGAAGTAGCTGCAATGGATCAGGAGATAGCTAAAGTTATGAATAAGAAATCCACTGTAAAGCCAACAGCAAAACCTGGATATGTGAATAAATGAAGATGGGGCAAATTGATTCTACACATCTCACGGTGATGTTCACAAGAGGCGAAGCCAATAGATTTATTTTCGCTCTTGTTGACAAACATCTGTTCTTAACAGACTGCTTAGAGCACATAATTAGTATCATCCATCGGTGCAAGCAGAACTCTGAGGCAGACAAGAAGAACTTCACGGACATGCTTCGGTGGTATATCACGTTTCGTCATACTCTTTTGGCCATCATACCAAAGGTGTTCAAGACTATCAAGAAGTCTTCTATAGCTCAACCGAACTGAGCTTTCGGCTCCATTGACGCAAAGGGGGAGATTGTTGGGTATGTTATGTTGTGTCATGGGCTTAGTATTGTATATCCGGATTGGGCCTGTCCATCCGTGATTATTATAGGGTTTAGCTATAAATAGTGCATGCATGTATGCCTTAGATACTAACGTGATTATAGTTATTATTGCTTTGTAACCCTAAACACCTCTACAGTCGAAGTTCTTAATCGAGCTCTTCTGAGGTGTTAAAGTTTAATCATTCGACATCAGTTAAACCATTCATGTGTTCATCATTACGTCTTTGATTGTTTTTCTGCTTAGAATCTATCGATCCTACAAGAACTTTGTTCTAACAGGCCCATTATTGGGTTATATAGTATGTTATCTGTTGTGTGATATATATATTGTGTTTGCATGATCGGGTTGAAATATACCCCAGGGCGGGGCCCAATATGGCATGTCGGGTTGAAATATACCCCAAGTTGGGGCCCATTATGGTATGCTCGGGTTGAAATATACCCCAGGGTGGGGCCCACTATCGTACGATCGGGTTGAAATATACCCCAGGGTGAGGCCCCAGGGTGGGGCCCATACATTCTTTTTTGGTTGGAATATACCCCAGGGCTTGGCCCAGTTGTATGTTTGGTATGTGGTACTTTGGGAGAACTCACTAAGCTTTGTGCTTACAGTTTCTTGTTCATGGTTTCGGGTACTACCGATTCGAAAGGGAAGGGCTCGGGTTGATCGTAGCACATACACCCATGTTTTTCCGCAACTTGTGATTTTGGGATAGTACTCTGATAAATATTTTATTATGAAATACTTCTAAATGGTTGAATAAAAGATAAATGGGTATTTTGATTATATTGAAAATGAAATTTTTACCTTGTGGTTTTCGAGACGTTATAATGTAAACTTAATGCCAGAACCGATTTTATATGTTGAAACACAAAATTATAAGTACATCGGTGATGATGATGTTGGTACATATGTTAATGATGTGGGGGCACATCATTACTTTGACCACAAACCACTACCCGTCGTCATTAAGGTCGGTAATGAATTTGGAAAAGAAGAAGTTCCTTTTTTGAATGATGGTGAATTAAAAGTGTTGGATTAGGTGTCTAAGTCAATAACTAAATTGGTATATACTTGAACTATTGGCAAAGTCCTTTTGGGCTGCCTTCAAACCTAATAATTAAAAATGACGACTTTTAGAGAGAGACTGTTTCATTGATTTATTATATGATTAATAAATAATGTTGAGTCCATTTGTGTTGCGTCATGGGCCTTACGTTTTGCATCCGGATTGGGCCTGTCCTTCCGTGATTATCTAGATTAGCTAGTAGGGTTATACTATATATATGCATGCATGTATGCATTATATGATATTGATTATCACGTTCATAACTTCTGTAACCCTAAACACCTCTACAGTAGCAGTTCTTAATCGAGCTCTTCTGAGGTGTTAAAGTTTTAATCATTCGACACATTCAAAGTCATTCTTGTATTCGTTTTTACATTCTTGATTGTTTGCTTGCTCAGAATCTAACGATCCTAATAGAACTTTGTTCTAACAATTGGTATCAGAGCGGGAGACTGTGTGATCGATACACATTCCTTCTGTATTCAGAATTCCTTAAGGTTTCCGCTTTTATCGTATAAATAGAAGTCGTCTTCTTCATATCGACGGTAACTCTGTTTCTGATAAAACCCTAATCTCAAGCTTACAGGTTTGATTCTAGCAGCTCACCATGTCTCACGAAGATTCGCAAACAAATCCCATCAACATCTCAAACAGCATTGGATCTACAACCAGGATACCCATTCTCTACACTCAAGACTACGAAGTATGGGCTTATCACTTTGAAGACTACGTGGTTGGATCTGAAGATAATGGCTATCTCATCTGGGAAGCTATCACACTTGGGCCGTTTGTTCACTCAGGAACGAACACTACTGTCAAGTCCCAAAAGGAATATAACAAGCTGGTGGCGGATGTAGACAAGATGCCACAGGACGAGAAAGACAAATTGCTATGTAATTTGAAGGCCATGAGGATGATCAGATTCGCCTTGCAATCTGACACCTTTCGGTTGGTTGGTTCATGCACGACGGCCAAAGAAATCTGGGATAGGTTGAAAGAACTCTATTCGACCGATGAAGATCTAGAACACTCCATTCAAACCTTGCTGCTGTCAGAATTTGGAGTTTTCGAACAGAAACCTGAGGAGAAGCTCATACAGACTTTCGATCGGTTCAATCATCTCCTAAGTAAGATGATCAAGCATGGAATAGAGAGAAAGTTGATCGAGCAGAAAGTAACTTTCATGAACGGGCTAAGACCGGAATGGATGGCTGTGGTTTCTACTGTGAAAGCGCATGAACAGTTTAAGTCTTACTCGCTAGCGAAACTTGTGGGAATACTTAAGTCCCATGAAAGTGTAGTAACCAAAGAAGCGAAAGTAGTTTCTGGTGTGGGATCGCTAGCACTTGTCTCAAAAGCGAAAAGCATTGTAGAAGAAGAAGAAGAGTCTGATATATCTGAGTGTGACCTTACAAGCGAGGAGTATGCATTGATGGTCACCAATCCTAAGAAGTTTGCACGAAGAAAATTTCCTGTCAACAAGAACCGAAACTGGCAGGGAAGTTACAGCTCTGAGAAAGTGAAGGATGAAGTGAAAGTCCCTTTTCAAGAGGATGGAGACAAGAAGGAAAGCAAGCTTACAGGAGACTCTGGGTTCGACTGCAACTACTGTCACGGCAAGAACCATTTTGCCAAAGACTGCATGCTAAGGAAAATGGCTGAGAAAAGAGATGGTGAAGATGATGAGGCGTACTACATGCGCAAATTGGAAGAGATCAAGAAAAAGAAGACGACTAACAGCTCTATGAATGCCTTGATCGTGCAGGAGGATGCAGGTGAAGATGAGTTCGGTGGCGTCGAAGTTTGGTCAACCGATTCTGAAGATGAAGAGGTAAGAAAGCCCACTCATGGAAGGGCGTATGTGGCAAAGGAAGTAGGTTCGGCTGGTAGATGTTTAATTGTAACAGCCGGTTCATCAACCGAAAGTGCAAATGAGGAACCGAACTTGACTGAGAACAAGTGTTTTGCAGCCAAGCCTATTAGTGTGAAGATCAACGACTGCGCTCGGCTGATCAAAAAGGTACAATCCATCCTTGAATCACTTAAAATTCCAATAACAGATTATAAAGAAGAATTAAATGAATTAAAATTTAAATTTTCTAACTTAAGTGGTAGTCTCATGCAAACTCGCTTAGCAAATTCTAACCTAACTGACCAACTCAGCAGGGTTTCTTCAAAAAGTGAGGAGAGAAGGATGTGGATTGAACTGAAGGAGGCGGAGTTAATTAGGGCTAGAGATGAAAGTATTTATTTACAAAGAGATAATTTAAAGTTTTTAAAACAAAGGAATGTTTTTTGTTTAATAGCTAAGCGTCTATACTTTAATATTTCTCAATTGCATTTAAGTTGTGAGATAGGAAAGAAGATTCATAAGATGATTTTACCCTTCCTTGAATTTAAGGAGGATGAGATCATAGCAGAATGTGAATCAGAAGTATCATCAGAAGAAACATCTATTCATTACAAAATTGGACTGGACAAAATAGAATCCTTCATTGACTCTAAGGAACATAAATGTATGCTCAAAGATCTTTTAGATGAAAATGATAGATTAAAATTAAAGTCCGAAACCATTGAATCATTTGACTCGTCTAATGCAAAATTGCTTTGTGAAAATAAAATAAACTTAGAAAATACGTCTGAATTTGATGAGGAGAGTGAGATGAGTGAAATCTCAGTGGAAGATGTGATTGATTGCTCAGAGTTTATGAAAAGTGAAACCGAGAATGAGAAACCACTCATATTTGAAAATTCGGTTGATTTCGCTCGCTTATCAAAAGACAAGACAAAGAAACTCAAGGAAAAAGCAATGGTCTACCAAAAGGTTCAAACGGTGCCGAATCAAGTGTATGCAGTTACAGGAATCACTGCTAAACAAACACCAGAATTGCAAATCCTGGTCGACAAAGACAATGCTGAAGGATGCGACGATTACTTCTGGTCTGCCCCTATCGACAACGCATACGAAACTGTAGGCTTATCTGAGCAGACTTCATGGAGGGTTATAGGAAGATATGTTGCTGAACCTATCAACAAACCCTCGAGCTTTGACAAACCAAGCACAAGTGGAACCAAAGAAATCCCTGAAGAACCAATGGTAGAACCGAAAGTTCCAACCAAGACTATGACAGAACCACATGTTCCAACAAAGACACCCGAAAGTCAAAAGGGGAAGCCAAAGTCTAGCTTCAATGTCCACAAATCACAGAAGAAGTTAGCTGAACAGAAACGCTTAAGAAATCAGAGATATGCCAAGAATCTGAATGAACGAAAAAGGCACTGGAATTCTCAATATTCCAACTATGAGCCTCCCAAGAAAGAATCAACGGACAAAGGAAAGGAAAAACTAAAGGAAAATTTCAGTCCAAATTCCTACTATTCCAAAACCCAGAACCGAAAGTCTAGTTTCGGTTCCAACACCGTCACTAAGAATCCAAAGTCAAGTTTCGGTCCCAAGACCAGTTTCGGTCCTAAGACCAGTTTCGGTCCCAACACCAGTTTCGGTCCTAAGACCAGTTTCGGTCCCAAGACCAGTTTCGGTCCTAAGACCAGGTTCGGTCCTAAGGTTGGTTTCGGTCCTTCTAATTCTCAAAGCAAAACAAATTCTGTGAAGGACATCAAAGGAAAGGGAAAGCTAACATCAGATTCTGAGATTTACAATAGGAAAAAGTCAGCTAACTCTAGGATTCATAAGAAAAATTCTAAACCATCAAACAACACACCAACTATTGCACCAAAAATTAAACAAGATAAAACTAAAATCAAGGTGTATACCATTAAAAGAAAAGATCAAACCACTCTAGTAAAACGAACATATATGGTTGATATTTCTTCTGTAATTCCTTTTTCTGTGAAAGACTCACCAGGACCCAAGAAACTTTGGGTTCCTAAATCTTCTTGAATTTAGAGGTAATAAGTGACGAGCAGTTCGATGATGAATGGTATATAGACAGTGGCTGCTCGCGTCACATGACATGAAGGAAGGAAGAGTTGAGGGAGTTTCGGTCCCTAAAAGATGGTGGGTATGTAAAGTATGGTAATAATTCTTATGGAACAATTAAGGGATATGGAATGATAACCAATGGAGATTTCTCAATTCGCAAAGTGGCATATGTGGAAGGACTGCAGCGCAACCTCATTAGTGTGTCACAACTAGTTGTGGGCACAGGTTTGAAAGTGTCCTTTGATGATGAGGGTTCTGAAATAATTGAAAAGCAATCGAAAAAGGTTCTGCCAAAGTCTGAACGTAAGGGAGAGATGTATCCTTTGAATCTCAATCCAATACGAGGAAAACCAGCAATATGTCTGCTATCAAAGGCAAACACCGATGAAAGCTGGTTGTGGCATCGACGATTATCGCACCTGAAGTTCAAAGACATTAATAAGTTGGTGCTTAGTGATCACGTTCGAGGCCTCCCTCTTCTCAAGTTTGACAAGGAGCATCTGTGTGCAGCATGTGAGATGGGCAAACAAAGCAGGAAGAGCCACCCTACACGAATCAATACGAAGATTGTTGAGGCTCTTGAACTTCTACATATTGACTTATGTGGACCTTCTGCTATTGAGAGCATCGGTGGTAGTAAGTACATTCTAGTTATTGTAGATGATTTTTCACGTTTCACCTGGGTTTTCTTTCTTAAACAGAAGTCAGATGCAACTCCCAAGTTGAAGACATTCATCAAGCAAGTGGAGGTGCAGCTGAGAAAGACGGTGAGGAATATCAGAAGTGACAACGGTCTGGAATTCAAGAATAACGAGTTTGAGGACTTTCTGGATGATAAGGGGATAACTCACAATTTTTCGACCCCTTATACACCTCAACAGAATGGGATTGTTGAAAGACGAAACCGTTCTTTGTGTGAGGCTGCCAGAACCATGCTTAGTTTCGCCTCTCTTCCTCTATACTTCTGGGCTGATGCAGTTGCAGCCACGTGCTACACTCAGAACCGATCATTGCTTAACAAGAGATTTTCAATTACTCCATATGAGATCATAAACAACCGAAAGCCCAACGTCAAATTTTTCCATGTGTTCGGTTCAAGGTGCTTCATATTCAATTCAAAGGAGAACCGAAACAAGTTTGACGTCAAAGCCGATGAGGGCATCTTTCTGGGTTATTCGCTATCATCAAAAGCATATAGAGTGTTGAATAAACGCTCTAAACAAATTGAAGAAACCTATTATGTCACCTTTGACGATAATTACATGAAGAAAGTTCAAAGAAGTGAATGTGACTTAGGTGAAATATTTCCAGAATCTGGACAAGTCTCGGTTTCCATATCCAACTTGTTTGAAGAGTACATTCGGCTGTTTGATGAACCAGAGAAAGCGACACACTCAGAGGCGAAAGCAGCAGACAACCAAATTGATAATCTCAAAAAGATCATAGATGAAGCTGCCAAAAATATGGGAACCGAACCTCCTAAAGCTGCAGCTGCTCAACCCTCAACTGACTCTCCAAGCAATGGCTCACAATTCAAGGGGGAGAGTTCAACAGCACCAAAAACAACCGGAGTATCTTTCGAAGGGGAGAATCCAAATCCTTCCCTGATTCATAAAGATCCAATCGAAGGGGATAATTCAGCTCCAACACCACCCAATAGTATTCCAATTGAGGGGGAGAATCCAACTCCCACAGAGGATGCAAACTATGATGCTGCCACTGGTTACACTTCGCCAGTCGAGGGGGAGAAAGAGAAAGCAACTGACGAAGGCGAGGATGATCAATCAGAATTTGAAGAAGAAGTTAATGCTGAATTAGCATACGATCCAACCTATCCTCCGTTAGTAAAATGGACCAAGGACCATCCCAAAGCACAGATTATTGGTGAATCTTTTGAGAAAGTTCTTACTCGTTCTCAACTGAAAGCGAAACAAACAGCATTATTCTCTAAAGTTAAATTTTGTATGTTTAACTCGTTTATCTCCAAGATAGAACCGAAAACAGTTAATGCTGCTCTTGATCATTCTGATTGGGTGCAAGCAATGCAGGATGAGCTCCATGAGTTTGAACGCAACCGGGTTTGGAGGTTGATTCCTACACCAAAAGATGCTTCTGTGGTCGGCTTGAAATGGGTATTTAGAAATAAATTGGACAAAGAAGGAAACGTCATTCGCAACAAGGCTCGGTTGGTGGTGAAAGGATATTGCCAAGAGGAAGGAATAGACTATGAGGAAACCTTCGCTCCGGTAGCTAGGTTGGAATCAGTTAGAATTTTCTTGGCATATGCTGCTCACAAAAATTTCAAAGTTTTTCAAATGGATGTCAAATGTGCTTTCTCGAATGGAGAACTAGAAGAGACAGTATATGTTGAGCAACCTCCCGGATTCGTAAACGAGAAATTTCCTGATCATTGCTATGTGCTGGATAAAGCGGTTTATGGGTTAAAGCAAGCACCAAGAGCCTGGTATGAAACTCTAACTCGCTTTCTGAAAATGTCGAAATTTAAGCAAGGTTCGGTTGACCCAACCTTCTTTCGAAAGAAGGAAGGCGAACATCTTATGATAGTTCAGATTTATGTCGATGACATCATCTTTGGCTCCACGAATCCTAGCTTAACAGCTGAATTCAGGAAGTTGATGGAGACTAAATTTGAAATGAGAGCAATGGGTCCGATTAATTTTTTCCTTGGTTTGAATATTAGACAAGGACCAGAAGGTATCTTTATCAACCAGGAGGCGTATAAAAAGACCCTACTAACAAAATTTGGCATGACAGGAGACTCAAAAGTGAAGGTTCCTATGGCATTTGGCACCAAGTTAACACCATCTCTGGAAAAACCTACTGTTGACATAACACTTTATCGACAAATGATAGGGTCCCTCATGTATCTAACAGCTAGTAGACCGGACATTATGTTTTTTGTTTGTTATTGTGCCATGTTTCAAGCTAATCCAAGAGAACCTCACATGGTGGCAGTGAAAAATATCTTACGTTACCTGAAGCGAACCTCATCTCTCGGTCTCTGGTATCCTGCAAGATCTGGATTCTTCATTCAAGCCTTTTCTGATGCTGATCTAGGAGGATGTGGAGTGGACAGAAAGAGCACTACCGGTGGATGCCAATTTCTTGACGGAAAACTTGTTAGCTGGCAGTCCAAGAAGCAAACCTGCGTGTCACTATCCACAGCCGAAGCTGAGTATATAGCTGCAGCATCTTGCACTTCTCAAGTAATTTAGATTCAAAGCCAACTAAGAGACTATGGGCTGAGTATGAAGAAGATTCCTCTCTACTGTGACTCAGAAAGTGCAATAAGGATTTGTCACAATCCGGTACAACACTCAAAAACTAAGCACATTGCACTTAGATATCACTTCATCAAGGATCACGTAGAAGATGGGAATGTGGAAGTGCATTTTGTTCGATCCTCTGATCAACTGGCCGACATATTCACCAAAGCCTTACCTGAAGCAAGTTTCAATAATATTCTTCAAGGCTTGGGAATGATGGAAGCAGAGTCGGTACCGAATCCTTAAATCTCTATCAAAATTTAGACAAGCGAAATAGAGCGACCGCTCGGTCTATTTCGGCTCTGGAATTTTAAGGAACCGAAATGAACCGACCGCTCGGTCTATTTCAGCTCTATAATTTTCGAGAACCAAAATGAACCGACCGCTCGGTCTATTTCGGCTCTGGAATTTTATGGAACCGAAATGAACCGACCGCTCGGTCTATTTCGCTTCACTCATTTAAGATAAGGTTTCGGTTGTAAAATATGTACTTTCCTTTCTCTCCTCTTTAATATGGTTTATGCTTATTTATTTTCTTTTTCTGTTTTTATTCTTTTTCAGAAAATTTCAAAAATCCAAAAATATTTTCTATTTCTGTTTTTATTATTTTCAGAAAAACTCAAATCTTCAAAAATATTTTTCGTTTTGTTTGTTTGTTTTGTTTGTGTGGTGTGTTTGTTGGTTTTTACTTTAATTAGGTCACAAGAGTACCAGTACAACTGAATTTGGAGCTAAGGCAGGTACAATTATTTCCATAAGAGAACTAGTTACGGGTCCCTAGAAGCATGCTGCTGCATGTTGACCAAAGCCTCTATGACTTTGAGCAGGCCTTAATGATTCGATCTATACCTATCGTTTCTTCCCAATTAGGCTGTTAACATCAACTCGGTCTAGAGCTACCTTACTCTTCTCATATGAGTTAAGAGTTTTTCTGCTTGTCACGTCTTTATAGAAGAAGGTACTTTCGGTTCTTTAGCGACCTTCCTTAAATTCTCCATCTACTTTCGGTTCACCATTGTAACCCTTGAGACTCTCGGTCCTTACCACTGAGGTTTATGGTTGCACAAAATCTGTGTTAGTGATCTTAGATACGTATACCACGTGCTGAGTGAAACCCAAAATCCAACACCTATAATGAATTGATGGTGAATTATTATATTCAAGAACTTACTGGTTACTCAATGAAATCTCTTTTTATTTTTTGCGTGGTCTTTTATGAAATTGTCTACAACCAAGGCTTTTCTTCCCAAAAAGATCCAGTTTGTTTTTGTTTTTGAGATTTCTATTACTTTATATGTCACTCCAACTTATATCCCACCTACTTGTTCAACAGACTACATTGGTCTCACAAGTACTTCTTCCAATGTTCAGTCTTCTATTAAGACTCGATATTCGGTTGAAGATAAGCTACCCTAAGCCTGATATTTAAAAGAAGCCTTTCAATGTTTATTAACAAACACTTGATCGTATTTTTCGGGAAACCACACAATCACTTCAAGTCTCTCTTGACTCTGAAGGAAGCGATTCTTGCTCGGAATCACCTGCTTTCTGTCTTATAATGGGACATCACTCACATCCCATACACATTTGCTTTATTTCTTTATCTTTTGTCACCCTTTTGCACGAAAATTTTATTTTCCACATTCTGGTCACTAATTGATTTGATCTTTGTTTATCTATTGAAGTCAAAAGAGGGGTTACTCAGAATTTCAAACGACGATTGAGGATAATATTTGGCCGCGTGAATTTAAACGGTTTCTATACCCATGCGTGCTGAAGTATACCTAGGAGTAACCACACTGTCACATCGCGCTTTTTCAGGCGACGTTTCAGTGATCGCGTCATTATCATCATGATTTTTTCTCTCTCCTGGCAATGGTATATAAAGGGTTTCTCGTTTTATTTGTCTTTTACCAGCAACAAATTCTCTCAAAATTACAAGGCAAGAATCAACTGTTCATCTTCCTTCTTCGATCAACAATGGCGACTTCTTCCTCAGTTCACGATCAGACTGTGTCGTCTACATTGCTTTCAATCAAGCCAAATCAAAATATGATCATCGAACTTAACCCATTTTTGTATGATTCATATATGTTGCACGTCGTTGAATGTTTGAAGTACTCACCGCTAGTTTTAGCCCTAACGCAGGTTGAAGTTGTCCCGATGTCGCTCTTATTGCAAGTTTATTCTACTGCGACATATGACAAGAACAAAGAACACATCTACTTTCAAATACACAATAAAAAGGCTTCTATTTCCAAGGGAAGATTTTGTTCGTTAATGCATCTTGCCGTAGATTCCTCTGTCATCTCGCCGGATTTTATCACAACGACTCAATTATTCTCGATGCTCTACGAGATGGGGTATACGGATGTGCTGACCACCATTACAAAAGTTAAGAAGTCCTGTTTACCATCTCACTAGAATGGTTTGCTTACTCTCCTTGGCAGAAAGAAGTGGTGGATCAGATGGCACCAGCAAGGGTTTCCTGACCCTTCTTTATGGTCTTTACAACGGTATTAATCTTGATTATGGGACGATTATCTGGTCTCAGGTGGTGCAGAGCCCCAATACTTCTACGAGGCATTCTGAAGTATCATGTGGAAGATTTGGGACTCTCATTACGAGAAGGGCGATCAATTCATTGGAAATTTTGGTTATGAAAGATGCTCTGCTTGCGTCTATCGCTACCTTTCACACGAAGAAGATCATTATTTCGGATCCACTCAAGTTCCCTCACAATGGATCAATTCCTGAGTCGATGTATCGGTGTGTCACAGCCGAGAGTCACGTTATGGCTGACTATCGCAAACTTACTCCTACGGGACCGAGAGTTCTTTCTCCAGAACAGCAGGCTGCCCTGGATGCTGTGGAAAAGCCTAACAACCGAGGGAAAAGGATTTCCAAGAAAGCGCCGACTGAGGAGGGAAAGTCTAAGTCTTCTAAGTCAACAAAGCGAAAGTCTGATGCTGGGGATTCTTCTAAGCCCAAGAAGATCAAAAAGATGGCAAAAAGATCAAAGAGTCCTACTCCTCCAAGCTCAGACAATGACGAGGAAAATGAGGAAGAGGAAATTCGTCATGACTCACCGAGAGGAAACACTCCTCCCTGTTCTCCTACTCCCACCGACTCTCCTCATAACAAGGTTCCAACCCCACCTCAATCACCGAAACAGACAGTACTTGTCTCTGTTCCTATTATTCCTCCACCTATCACTTCTCAAGAAACAACTTCTTTACCACCACCACCACCACCAATTACTTCCATTCCTCTTTCTACAACTCCTTTATCACCTCCCATAATCTCACAATCGACCACTACTACTATTCCTGACCCAACAGTGGGAGTCAACGTATCTGATACGGGGGCAACTACTGTAACTGCAACTCCGGTCATCACTAAACCTCTTTCACCTACCAACTCAACCGATTCTGATGCCACTCTCGGTGGAGAGAATGATGAGTATGACTCTACCTACTTCAGTCCATATCGGCTTCCAACAGATGAAGATAATGATGTCCCTATCAACCGCCAACACTTGCAGGGAATTCATGAAAAGCTGGATCGATTGCTTGAACACAGCAAGGCTTATAATGGTGTGGTTCTCAAAGCTTTCCTGGAGACTGCCATAGAACAATACACATCGTCAATTGAAAAATCTACTAAAGCCATTGATGAGTCTACTTCTTCCTGTAAAAAGGCAACCAATGATGTTACTGAGATTGTTCATACAACTCAGATTTTTCTTGAATCTTTGAAAGGTCATGCTGATACAAGTGCAGCGAAAGTACAAGCCTCTGTGGAATCATTTTCTAAGTCCCTTCAGGAAGAAAGCACCAAGTTTGAAGCTGTGCGTTCATCTATCCAAACCAAGAACACTTCCTTTTTAAGTTCAGTGAATTCTCGTTTTGCCTCTCTTCACGCTGACCTGGCAACCGAAAGTGCTCTGAAGGCAGATGTTGGCAAACAAGCCTCTACTATTGAAGTCCAGAAGGTGCAGCTAGCCCAAGCTGAAAAAGAAATTTCTTTATTAAAGACAGAACGGGCTGTATTTCAAAGCTGTGCAGGAGATGTAAAGGACATGTTGACCAATCTCCTTGGTGCTCATGATCCCATCCTAACTCTCACCATCAGAAATCATCTCACAACTAAACTGCTTCCTTCCCTTGCAATGCTCCATGAAATGAAGGGTATTTCTGAAAGGTTCATACCTCCGAAACAAGGGGGAGAAGGTGCTCGTGTTGTTCAACTGAAAGTGATTGTAAAGACAGAAGGTGCTCAACCGAAAGTCTCAACCGAACTGAAGGATAATGTAGCTTCAGGTTCTGGTTCACAAACTAAGCGAAAGGAGATCAATGATGACAGTGAAAGTGATGTGGAAGAAACAATTGTTGAAGCTCTCCAAAGAAAGAAGAGAGACCGAGAGTTGGATGAAAATTTGAAAATTGCGAAGGAAGCAGAGGAGAGGGAAAGGAGAAACAAGGAAGTAGAAGAAGCCTTGAATTGTAAAAAGGCCTTGTTTCCCTTGTGGACGAAAGAGACACTTATCAATCAGGCGATAGAATTTCCAAGTATTTATTGGTTGGAACCTGTTGCTTCATTTGACTATGATAACTCTAAGGACTCGCAGTTCGACATGCCAATTACAAGAAAAGCATTCACGTTCCATTGCTTTGATTCGACTGCTGAGGTTCCTTTTCCTCATCCTAAGGTTGACCGAGAGCTGATTGACTTCTATTTGAAGTATGGGCAACCACAGTACTTGACTTGGAGTGCACAGAAGATCATTACAGTCAAGGTACTGAAACCGACACTTGCTGGGAGATTTATCAATGTCAATTTCAAGATCACTCGTGGTACAGCAAACACGGTGTCGACTATCTCTCTAGCAGACCTTCCTAATCTCAATCCCCATGATTGGATTTTGCTATATAACATTCTGCTCACTAATCTGAAGGAATATGAGCCCATTCTAGAACATTTGAAGAGAATGTTAGCCTCCTACATCCATGAAGTTGCTGCTATGGATCAGGAGATAGCAAAGGTTATGAACAAGAAGCCAACAGTCAAGCCTACACCAAAGCCAGGGGATGTGAACAAGATGAAGATGGGCCAAATAGATTCAACACATCTCACTGTGATGTTTACCAAAGGCGAAGCTCACAGATTTTTGTTTGCTCTGGTTGATAAGCATTTATTTTCCACAGACTGCTTGGAGCACATCATCAACATAATACATCGGTGCAAGCAGAATTCAGAGGCTGACAAGAAGAATTTTACAGACATGCTTCGGTGGTACATTACATTTCGCTATCATCTTTTGGCAATCATACCGAAGGTGTTTAAGACTGTGAAGAAGACTTCTGTTGTTCAACAGAATTGAGGTTTCGGCTCCAAAGACGCAAAGGGGGAGATTATTGAGTCCATTTGTGTTGCGTCATGGGCCTTACGTTTTGCATCCGGATTGGGCTTGTCCTTCCGTGATTATCTAGATTATCTAGTAGGGTTATACTATATATATGCATGCATGTATGCATTATATGATATTGATTATCACGTTCATAACTTCTGTAACCCTAAACACCTCTACAGTAGCAGTTCTTAATCGAGCTCTTCTGAGGTGTTAAAGTTTTAATCATTCGACACATTCAAAGTCATTCTTGTATTCGTTTTTACATTCTTGATTGTTTGCTTGCTCAGAATCTAACGATCCTAATAGAACTTTGTTCTAACAAATAACAATTTATAATTTATTAATATATTATGAGAATAATATATTAATTAGAAATAATATTATTTAATTAATAAATAATCAGAAATTAAGTAGAATTAATTTTGGGATTAATTGGATTAACTAAAAGTGCAAGGACCTAAGCTGTAATTGTTTAATAGTTGAACAAAAGGGTTCAAGAACCTTCCCCATATAGGGTGGACGGTTTTGGGATGAGTATTCTAGGATTTCTAGAATATCCCTTGAAGATAATTAGGGAATAAGGATAATTGCTTAATTTAAAATAATAGTATTATATTCAAATTAGAGTTATCTAGGGTTTTCGTAACAGCTATAATAGGCTCTTACCTCTTCATATTTCCGGCCATCACTTCTCTCAAGAACATAGCTGAAATTATACCTCCCTTATCCTCTCTCTTCAAGTTTCCTAGTTGCTAGGTTTTGGGTGTGAACCATCAGAGGCACGAGATTTCTGGTGCTTGCTTCCAAGAGCTTTTGAAGAAGGTTTTAATTAGTTATTTACAACAATAACTAAAAAGTATGTAAACCCTAACCTTTTTATGATTTTCTAAATTAATAGGATTTCCATAGGGTTCTTTTTCATGTTCATAATTTATACATTTCAATAGTGAAAACATAGATCCAATTAGGTTGCATGTGAACTTAAGGGTTAAGTTATTTTCCACCACATGATTTTTGTAACCTATAAAACTTATAAGTTGTTTCAGAGCCACATGTTTTCAAATGATTTTCATAATAAGTGAATAGATCAAATTAGGGTTTATTGAAATTAAACCTTAAAGGATACAAATTTTGACTTGGGCAAGGGTTCTTGAAACCCTTACTTCCTCCCTAAGTTTCGAAAATATGGTATGGATAATAGGGTTTCCTTATTTGATAATTATTGTTTTAATTGGTTAAAATAGAATAATTAAAATTGGATAATCCTTATATCCCTTAATTTTCGAAAACCTAGTAGGGTAAGGATTAGGATTAAATTAAAATTATTAATTAATATTTTAATAATAAATAATTATTTAATCCTTATATGATTTAAATTAATTTAATTAATAGTTAATTAAAAGATAAAGATTAAATCAAAATTGGTTTATTTTTAAATTCAATTAACCTTTCTATATTAATTTTCGAAAATTTAAATTTAAACCTAGTATTTTAGAAAAGTTTTAAAATACACCTTATAATATATGTAATTAAAAGATTAATATATTATATGTATAAAACAAGTCAGTCAAATTGCTAGTACACCACATTCACGAAGTCATATTATAAGGGCAGTTTAAGCAAGTGGCCTATAAAATGGCCGCAATTAGGTATCCACTCTTACCCTCCACTCTCTTATATGGTGGAGGGTTGTTAGCCGAACGAATTTGACAGGACATAATTTCATTAATAAGTATAGTGATATAAAGTAACTAAGCCAATTTTTAAAATCCCACTCTTAGTTACTTTAGGAAAAATGTGAAAAGTATGCTACTCTATAAAATTGCACATTATTTTCTATATGTAGTTAGTGTAGGATGTGTGGTTAACTGGCACACTAATAGTAACTATAAAGAGTAATAATGGGCATCTCGAAATTATCATTGTTAATGGATCGCGTATGGTTAACCGACACATTAATTGGAGATAATAAATGATATCGAGAGTGCCAAACATATTTGTATGGTTATTCACAGCTTGTTTGTGATCCTCGGCATCTCAGTCACAAATAAAAGAGCATAATCTGATATTAAACATGTTATTTATAAGATTCAATGAATCTCAAAAGATCTAGGAATTTCATAGTTTGAAATTGGTGAATTGCTTTTACCTACCTTTCATAAACTCACAATAAGTTTACGACATCCCTCTTCTTCGTTATGAATTGTTATATTGGATCCTAACCTTAAATATTAATTATGGGTTAAAATATTAAGGATTATTGTCATCTAACTAAAACTTCTTTTTCTCTATAGATGTCTACTTTTGGTGATGCTTCTGCTTCTTAAAACTCTACCCACAACTTCTCGCTTCTCTCGATCATGTCCAAGGTGACATTGGATCGCACCAACTACAATGATTGGATGTGTAACATCAAGATGACTCTTCGATACGAGGGCAAAGAGTATGCCCTTGAGAAACAACTCATTGAGATCGATGAGGCCATTGCTACTCCTGAAGAAATAGCCTCCTAAAGAAACATTATGACGACGCGAATAAGGTTGCTTGCATCATGGTTGCCACCATGATTCCTAAGTTGCAAAAGTTCTATGAGGACTACTAGCCATACGAGATGAACTTGGATCTTGTGGAGAAGTTTCATAAAAGAGCTCGTCAAGAAAAGTAATAGGTCGTCAAAGCTATAATGGCTTGCAAGTTGAAGGAAGGAGAGTCAGTCTGCAATCACGTGAAAAGGATGCAGAGATATGTGGAGCGCCTCGAAAAGCTAAATGTGAATTTCAATGAAGAGTTGGCCATTGACATGGTCCTTAATTCCTTGCCACCTTGTTATGACCAGTTCATTTTGGCTTATCATTTGAACAACACAGAAACCACATTGACCCAACTCCACAACCTATGGCAAGGTGAAGCCATTATCGGATAAAAGCTCTCAAATTAACCCAAAATGACCATTAAGATATGCATGACTTCAAATGGTTTCAAACATCCAAGTTTATGGGACCAAAGAGGTCTAGAAATCGATAAAAGCTCAGCAATAGTCATGGAGTAGCTCAAACTCCAAGAACTCTCGTCAAAAGTCCAACAAATGATTCCATAACAAGTATAATAAAATATTAATTCAAATAGGTAAGAACTTTATACTTATCCAAGCTCCAAAAGGTGTTGAAGATGCAAGATTTGATGTAGAAACCACCTTTCAACTAACAGGTTCACCACCTTCGTCTTCCAAGATGCACTTCAATTCTCAAAGCACCAAAACTACACACACACACACACACTAAGAGCACTCAAAGGAGGCTAAGGTTTCATCTCCAACAGTGTAGACTGATGAATGCATGCAACCCAAAAAGTTAAAGCCATTAAATAGGCCTAAGGCTTGAGATCTATGTTGAGCATTTTCCTTTTGAAACCGTATAAATACATCTTTTTGCATTTAAAAACCATATTTTTTTATATAAATAGAAAGTATTATGCAAAAATCATATTTTCTTATGTAAAAATCTTATCTCAAAGAACATCAAACAAAGCAATGTATTATGTGTTTCTGAATTTTAGATTTTATATAAAATCCAAAATAAGTTTTCTTAGATTATCAAAAATATGGTTTCCTGTTACTCCTTGCGTTATGGTCGAAATAACAAATTTTGAGAAATGTTTGAAAAACATTAGACATTTCTAATGCCTAACATACTCCATTTAACACGTAGTCAAGTTATAGCAACGATTAAGGATTAAAGGATTCAGGATGTATGATATTTGTCTTATGTATGATACTTAAAACATACTTAACTTTATGTAATTATGAATTTTTGCAACAGATTAAAGGGTTTTAAACCACTGTTCTGATTCTTTTTGCAACATATACAATTTTTCCCAAAAACCATATACAAGTTGACGACCAATAAACCATAACTTTACACAAAAATGAAAACACTAGAATTGACCAACCCTTGAGTTAATTTAAAAAAAAATCCAGAATATTCCTCATAGATTTTGTACTACACTCTGGAGCACATAGTTTCGGATAAAGTGGTCATTTTATAAAAAAAATGGTTATTTTTGTGGAAAAGTTTATTTATATTTTACTCAATTTCCTTATAAAGAATATATATTTATAAATAACATTACAGTTTAAATGTAAAAATTCATATTTATACAAAAATATATGGTTCTTAAATGTAAATATATATACCGTTTCAAATGGAAAATTGTAAACATCGAACAAAATTGGAAAAAATAATGTTCGGTTTGAGAGGGTGTTTGGGATTACTTTTGAAATAACTTTTTGACTTTTAACTTTTCCAAAAAATCAAAAAATGTCAAAAGTTATTTGGAAAATACAAAAGTTCTTTTTTCAAAATAACTGTTTGTAAAGAAGAAATACATGAGTTTTCAAAAGTCAAAAAAGTGTGACTTGTAGTTTTTTAAAGCTAAATTACAATCAAAAGTCAATAAATACAACCCCAAACATTTTTAAAAACAATTTTTGGCTTTTGTCTCCTTAAAAGCTAAAGTCAAAAATAACTTTTACAAAAAAGAACCTTTTGAGCTTAAAAAGTAATCGTAAACACCGCTTGAAACAAAAAAATAAATAAATAAAATTGAATGTTAAAATTGAAAAAAAAAAAAAAAAAAAAAAAAAAAAAAGACTTAGTGTTTTTATGCAACTTTTTTTTTAATTGTCACATGTTATCATGCGACGTCAGCGCTACATAACCAAATAATATCATATCATCATATCACACCACCAAACACTAACATGTCAGCAAGTAACCAGGTTGATCGGTCAAATGATAAACATTATAAAAAATTAAAAAACTTAATGAGAAAATTGGAACAAAAAATAACGGATTGTGTAAATTAAATTTTTCTGAAAACATATTAACTTTTGTATAATTTACCCTTATCTATAATAATAACTAGATATAAATATAATTAATCATTTAAATTATCATGTAGTATAATGAATGAAATCTTGATTCAATACTAGTTAGAATATAGCATGCATGTCCATATTGGATAATAATTATTAAATGGATAATTAATAGTATTAAGTTAAAACCATACAAAGATATAAGGATTAAATAACGTTTTCGAACCCAGTCGCCACCACACTGCAAAGGCTACTTAACTGCACCACCACTTAAACGATGTGGTCGCATCGTGGTACCTTAACTTCAACATTGCGACATCCGGTTCCCCTCCCCCCAAAACCTTATTCTCATAATCATTAACTCTTTAGTTGATCATTCCAGAAAAAGAATGTTACATATATCCTCTCAAAATGTGAACGTTGTAGATCAGAATAACTCTAGTTTTTTCCTGTTAAATGACTTATAATAGTATCTCTAACATTCCACATTGGACTTTGAATTCAAATAACATTTATATGATTGCAAGACATGCTACATTAATAGAGGAAATGTCACAAACAAATCGAAACATTAAACTTATACGAAATACTAATCAAATTATTGGAAAAAAAAAAAAAAAAAAAAAAAAAAAAAACTTAGATTTCCACATGTCATAACTTGCATATCAATATGCTAAAATCCGTCCTGGCCTGCGAAAATCTAATACACAAAACAACGACCTAATTTTTGGGTACAAACATAAAATACATAGATTATGATAAATAACTTACTGACATTGATGATGATAAATAACTCACTGCTTAGATAGATCATCGTTGTTTCCGACTATCTTTTCCAAATAGAATTTGTAAGGTATTTGTGAAAATCTTGCGTCAAAATGTGAAAAGAATAAAGAAAATATGTTTATAGTCGTAGGCCCATAACACTTCACATGCCATGATAGATTTTCGTAGGCCACAGAAAAAATTACAACCAGTATTTATCAAAATAATAGTCGTTATAAAAAAAATTAGAGGCATGATTATTTTTAGTATTTGATAATTTTTTATTATTTTTTGAAAGATGTTTAATGAGGTCAATTAAATTTGTCATTTTCTCGAAAATAAATACATAGTAATTTTGGTCATTTACCTTACAATTTATTATCCTTATATTAACGTTTAAAAAATATATATTTTAGATATTTGATACCAATTCCTATTAACACTTTGAAAATTCATGTTGTCATATTTCTTTCACTTATAAATCCTTCAACCAAAGATACAAAGTTTACCAAATCTTATACTTATAAATCCTTCAAACATGAAACATTGATTTACAGAAACACAAGGATGCACTTTTTCTGATTTTCTTCACAAACCACACACATAACTCCCTTAAACGTTTCTTGATCGAAGTCTCAGTAAGAAAGATGAACAGTCAACCTCATCAACGACTCCACGCCATCTGCAACAATCTGACCAGCTGGTATGAGCGATCGAACCTCAGCAAACCCACAAGCATGCAAGAACTTCCCTGTGCCACCGGTCACCGACAACCGAGACATCGCACTTCCGATATGGTAAACTCCAAAGAAATTGATACTATCTCCATACTCACCTCCTTCCATCATCGCTGTGAATGTCATCATCTGTCTACTTCCATCCGCCGAGCTTGCAACGTAAACTCCTTGTGCTTTCCCTAACGACTGCGATCCCAATTTTGGGTCGATGGTCAGAACATCGTCGATCACTGTTATGGTCCCGAACCCTAGCCCTAGCCCATCTGGTCCCAATTGGGCAGCGATCTGGTTTTGAACATTGTTTTGGTTCAGGTTTCCGGCGAATTGGGTGCCAACCAATCCAGTTCCGAGTGGGATCCCGTTGGCGTTCACGGTGGGAATGGCACCATTGGCGTTAGGAATCGCCACTCCGCCTTGTGGTGCCCGGAAACCTATGCGTCTAGCGAAGGGGACTTGACCACTGTATATGTTACCTAGTAGACCTGTTACTGGTCTTGCTGTGGGGTTGCTGCCACCAAGAATATCATGCATGTAGAGCTCGAAAACATGTTCTCCTCCTTCTCCTCCTCCTCCTCCTCCTCCTCCACCTGCTGCTGCTGCTGCTGCCGCCGGTGCTGGAACCACTGCAGACACGCTCAAGATTCCCATGATCATGAAGACCAAAGATAAAGATTGCTTCGACATGTTGAAGGTTGTATGTGAATGAATGAAAGAGAGATGGAAGCTTGTTGTTTTGGATGGTTATGGAGGTATGGAGGTGGTGCTTAAATACCAAATAATACTACAGACAGTGAGACAGAAGTATAAAGAAGAAGATGGAGTTGGTTTAACTTAAAGTTGTCATTTTTTACATACATTCAACCTGCAAATCCATCTAAACCATACATTCTTTATGTTGTAGTGGTTCTAACAAAACCATACATACAAATAACATAAAAAACTCGATATTATTCTTGTACTTAATAAAATAAACAAATTAAATTTATATATCCGGTGACACCCCGCTTATTGCATGTATAGGTTCTTCATGATTAACAAACTCATGTTGAATTCTGTAGCTGCTCTTGTTGAGTAGGTTCTTCATGATTCATGATCTTGGGTTGTCTCACAATTGGAGAAATCAATTTCCATACTGCATTCAATGGTCAAACGTATATATATGAAGATCAACGTCAAATTTATAAGTAAAGACTATATATAGAAATTACGAGGTTAATACTTACAGTATATTGTGGCTGCAAACCATTCATTAATTATTTTCACCCATGTACTTGTCCACCCGACATCAATGCTCCATCTGTTTTGTTTTTTATTTTCACAAAATTAATTACACAACATGGGTTTTTACTTTTTATCGTATCTTTAAATTTACAACTGATTTCATTACAGAAACAAAAATGGCATTGGGATCTTACTTCCTGGTTGAGCTATCAAGATTCCAGCTGATGAACAGCATAGCAAAATACATAGCACCCAACGAGAATATCAGGTGAAAGAAGCCATATTTATACGGGATATCATCCTCCATCTGATCTTCTTGTTTCTTTAGCTGAACAAAACAGAAAGTTTAATGCAATATATGTGTATATATATAAAAGATCTAGTATTATCTATACATCACAAATCGGAGATTTTAATTGAGATTAATTGTATATAAAATGGAGGAACCTGAAATGTTTGTGAATCCATCCCGGTGGAAAATGTTGCCATGACAATAGCGGAAACCCCAATCAGGAAACCCTAGAAGCACAAAAAGGATAAAAGTGTAAATTCCCGTGATCATAGTATAAGTTCGAGGTAAAAAATGAAGGGTGTACGTGAGGTTATTTACTAGCACAGTTATCCAGTCAACATGCTTGTTTTCGTGCTTTTGAGGGCTGCATATTTCGTTTGCTGGCTCACTGGAAAACCATGAGAGCTATCAATCAACAAAATATTTAAGCAATCAAAGTAATCTGTAATTAATGCAACAATAAGTCGATAACTACAAACCTTCTTAAAGCAGACCAACAAAGAAAAACGATATAAAATGCCATGATCCCAGATGATAAAAGACCTTTATTCACCTGTTTTAAGTGTAGAGATAATTAGATTAATTCCAGGATATATAAAAATGTAGAATTGAATCAAGGACATATATATATATATATATATATATATATATATATATATATATATATATATATATATATATATATATATATATATACCTTTGAGTGCAAGGATATAATCATCATGACAAGAAGCAAAACTGTTGTCCAGGTAATGAAGAATATGTTGAGAGTGCATGAAGGTTTTGATGCATACAACGCATACATTACAATGATCCCACATAAAGAGGCCATATAGAACAATGTTGACATGAATAATCCACAACACGAGCTGCAAAACATAAAAGACAATGGACTTTTGTCAAATTTGATAATGAGGATGATTAATTAATTATCGATAAAAATATGTCAAACCTTTGCTTCTTTCTTTCATCGGGCATCCAGTAAGCATTCCACCATGCTATGAACTCGATCACACTTACAAGCTGAAGGAGGAGAAAGATCCTGGATCATAGATTAATTTTGGTAAGAACTGATATTAATGAAAAAGATTAAAACCCTATAAAAAAAATGTTTTTTTAAAAGATTACCCTGCGCCAACTCGAGCAAGTTCACCTGAAAAAAACTTAAGGTTTTAGTCATTTTAACATCAAATTTGTATTTATGGGTTTTTGTACTTCGATTGACTTACCATATAATTGAACAAAATCCGAGGGTATGAAGAACGAAAACACTAAAATGATCACCAATATACCAAATTTCACAGTCCACCATCCAGAATGCCATGTATTACGAATGTTGAATAATTTCGTTGTTCCACATGTGGTCAAAAACAACATAAAGAAATATATCTAGAATTAATACACATTAAGGCTAAATCAAGATTTGTGAAAGATACATTTTTTTTTAATAATTTCATCTGACTAAACAAAAGATACGAAGCATCCCAAGCTAACACGAAGAACTCCCATTGTTTGGAAACAGTCATGGCCTTTAAGAACTGTAAAACAGTAAAAGAAACTTATTAAAACTATATTATATACCCAAATGGAATTGTTATATATTGGTGATTAAATAATCTTTTAAGAACTTACTGTGGAAGTGAAGGGAAACCCTTTGGCCATAGTCACGTAGAAACCAAGCTACAAGATTTACTAATGAGAAGATAATGCCATAAGTATAGCGTGCTCTTAGTGATTTCTTCTTTCTTATTAAACACTCTATGCTCATTTGTTGCATAATTTCCCATTGAACAATTTCATCGTTTGTTAGTTTGATGTCTACAAACACTTCATCTTCAATCATTTCATCAGGCTCAACCATCCTGAAACTAGTTTACTAGCCAAAAATGAATCAAAAATTCAAGTATAGTTAAAGAAGTTAAGAACAAGATTAAGGAATGAATAGAAGGTTAACAAACCTTGGATATTTCTGGATTTGTTGCCAGTTGGTTCCTTATGAAACTTAGTGAAAGGGTCTGAAAGCTTAGGGGAGTGATGAGTGAGGCTTCTTGGATTCAATTAAGATGCTCATAGACCCTGATATCATGTTTTTTTCACCCTTAAAGTAATAATTAAATAAAGAAGAAGAAGGTAGCAAGCCTCCAATTTGTCAGGTTTGAGTAATAATTGGTTTAAAGTCAGCCCAACAACTAAGTCTGAGTAAGTAGATACTGTTAGCAGACACTCCATTTCTTGAACACTCTTTTATTATTTTGAAGACGTCTGTCTTTCTTCCATTTTAATGTTTTTTACTTGGATTAAAGTTTTGTTTTTTATTCATATTAGTTGTAAAATAACATAGACCCACGTTACAGAAAAGGAAAATAAACAAAACCCATCAAGGAAAAGATAATAAAAAGAGAAGTGCAACATTTTCGTCGTTTTTCTTCTAAAAAAATATAAATCATACTTTTGAGTTTTTAACAAGAGTACAAGACAAAAGAATATCCTAGCATACTATTGAGTTAAAACCAAGAAATAACAATGTATTTTCTTCTTGATTTGTTGATTAGAGAATTCTAAAATATTCTACCCATTATAGAAATATCATTCAGATACAAAGCAAGTTTTCAAAATATATATAATGTCCCAGTAAGAATAAACTGAAAGTGTAATGCATAACTGGATAGTTTTTCTCAACTACAATTTAATGTTGTAATATAGAGAAATAGGAGTATGATGCATAATAAACAAATAAACAAATATAAGTTGTTATTTCTTTTATTTAGCCCAAGATTATATTGTTAAAGTTGTATCAATTTTTTGTTATGACGGTAAAAATCAAATATTGATTTTTTTCAAGAAAATTGGGTTAAGTAACTTGTAAAGTGGAATGGTGCTTGTAAGTTAGGACAAGTTAGGTTATGTTAGATTAGTATATATGTATCTTATTTTCTTTAGAATTATGATTACAAGTTAACTAATTGGAAAATTAACCAAAACTTAGGAAGATTAGAATCCAAGAAAATGAACAAGATCTTTACTTTTTCAGCCCTATCAAATATGCAATATGAGGTTACTGCTAGTAACTCAAAGGTTCAACGGGGCACATTATATCGGAGTTTTAAACTTCAACATGAAATAGTTATCAACAAGAAGAAGAGAAATTGGTGAAGTTTCTTATGCTCAAACATGATACTTTGAAAGATATATGCATCTATTTTTTATATGATGGTGTGAAAACGTGGCAACAAAATTCTAGAAAATGAAGGTAAAAAAAAAGGGAAGTGAGAAAAAGTATACACGTGAAGATGAAGAATGGTGATACTTTGAGTGCATATGAAGCCACAAGTAAAAAAACAAATAGAAAGATGACAAAAGGTGGTAGGTCCAAACGGGTTGACCCAATGTTAAATGGATTATGGCTGGAACCACAATCACGCGTTAGAGACCGTTGCTGCTGAGGAGCGGAGCTCAATAAATAAAATTAAATATTCGAGGCCTTCATTTAATCATTTTAGTATTGAAACAATCAAATCTAATTTAGAAATTAATATGTGTCCATATATTGGATTATTTAACCTCAAAATCTAGTGCTTAAAGCTTTTGGGGTATGTGATTGCTACTTGCCTCCTTTTTTGCTCCTATTTTTCACCTTCTATTTTGTTTGTTCAACATGAATTATGCAAATATGGGTTACATTATTAGGTGCTGTATGATTGGGTTTAGGTTTGTCGGCTTGAGTGAGTAAGTGCATTAGTCAACTCTATCTACGGCCAGCTTGGTTAACCAATCAAATTCATAAGTTTAATGTACTATACTAACTATAGGACAAAAAAAATTCTCTCCTGTTGTGTATTTTAGTTGGTTTTATGCTGGTATATTTGGGAATTGGGAAGCAAAAGTTTTGGATTCAAGGCTTGGAAAATGGAAATGTATTGATTATCTGGTTTATATATATCATGTAACAGTTTTCAGGTTAGCTGATATGTACCATTAGTGATAGAAGTTAGATTCAACTTTTTAAGGTTTTGGAAAAAAAATATTCCATTTTTTACTTTAGGTTTAATGCATACGGTAGAGTCTAGCCCATTAAACTAATTATTTTCGTTTCAAATTTATAATATTATAGTCTTGTATTATTATACATTAGTAAAAAAATCTGTTAGACATTTATAACGCAGTAAACGAAAACCCTTTTCCAAAATAAAAAACAAAAACTTCAAAATTGTAACAAAATACTTTTTTGAAACCAAAAACCAAATTATTTCTAGTTTGGTTTTACTTTTAGGGGGTGTTTGATATCTCTTTATTGGGTCCAGTAAGAGGTAGACTGTAACTTGGTTCGAGTCGTGACATTTGATATCCCATTAATTAAAGCCTCTTACTCGGTCATTATGCACGTGACTCGGTCCATGAAAAAACATCGCTGACTAGAAAAAAAAATATCATTTGCCCGTTAACGAAAATCACGCGTCTCTTCTCCTTGCCCTAGACAAGAGCCCTCTTCCTACCTAGTCATCTCTTTCAGGCAACGACTCCTTCCACCTTAGGTTCCCACTTCTAAGATGAGTTTTTATTCTCTGATTTTGAGATCGGTTTTGATATATACCGCAAAATCGAATTTCTCATTTTGTTTTAACAAATTTGAAAGTCTGGTTTCATTCTTCCAAGTTTTTTAGAGATACTTTGTTCGTTGATATGCTCAATTTCAAGTTTATAAGTTAGTTTCCAAAAGTATCATGATGTCTAAAATTTATGTTTAACTTCAATTATGCAAAAGCATGTGTTTACTTGTTATGGGATTGTTGACAAGGTTACGAGTTTTCACTTGTTTATTCTATGACATAAGTATTTCAATCTTATTGTTGTTACACTTCATCTTGAATTTGATTAGTTGTAGTTTGCTTTGTAAATTGGTTTTTTCTATAGAAAGAAGTATTCCATTTGTGTTTATAGAATTATCTTGGCATTCATTTGTATTTTATCAAACAGAGAGTCCAGCACAAAATAGAATAGAAGGGTAAAAAGTCAGGCAGATGCATAATCAAATAATAAAGTTTCATTCAATTTGAACTTTGACTCTCAGTTAGCAACTATCAAACAACAGTTACTTAAAATTTGAACCAAACCAAACCATATTCATTTTTTGGTTCCCATTTTCTCCGACATTCCCACCATGTAGTCCACAAATGACTCTTCATCTTCTCAACATTTCTTTCTAGAGCACACATCGGTTTCGTCACTTCGCAAAAGGCATCAATTGTCTTGGGATAGGGTTTCACCCCTACATAAAGCACCATTTATGTTCTTTGATTTGTATTTTGATTTTGGAATCTATTTAAGGTTTGGTATTGATGTTGATTTCAATCTTTGTTTTCTTTGGTTGTGTTCATCATTCGTGAACTTGTCTCTTGATGAACTTGTTTCTGAAATGTCATTATAAGAATATGATGACAGAAGATAACAGTGATATGGGAGCCAAATGGTTGTGATGCGAAATTCAATAAAACAAGTCCAAAATTCAAACTTTGATACATCTGTATGATGGGTTCGACATTAGCCATCCAGGTCATACAACAATATAAAAATTAATAATAAAACCAAATTATATCAACTTCGACTGCCACACATAGACAACATCTCTACACTAACACAACAACCAGTTCGAAAGGCAAAAACTAGCACGTAAATTATGTACAATTTTGACCATTTATCGACCTAAAAATAAAGAAAAAATGGGATGGTCATCTTAAATAGCATAGACCCTAAAATCAAAACCCCCGTCAAGAACCATATCAGTCACTATCCACTTCTAGAATCACCCGTTAAAGACAAAACCATAGATTTTATCTTCACTCAACATTGAAAACAAGAACAAGAAATGAAATAGAATATAATAAACAGCTTGGCTTTTAAGCGTATGAAATGGAATTGGTGGCAGTAGGCAGGAATAATAGCATTTTTTTTCCCATCTCAAACACAGCAGCCATTAGCAAACATTCAAATGATATCCAAGTAAAGATGAAGAAATTGTTCACCACAAAACTCATCACTAAACAAGCTTTTTTCATGATAACATGCATTCTCATAATCCAAACGCCGACAAAAAAAAAAATGAAAATTTTTACTACTTCTCTTGCATTTTAATCACACCTATGCCTTCTTTACCCTCTTCAAGTGTTTGTGTTTTATTTTGTCAGTAAAATGTATGTCAATATCAAAAGTCCATTCCACCCATTCCTCCCATTCCACCGCCCATTCCAGGAGCAGCTTCACTAGCGGGCTTCGGGAGTTCAACCACAATAGCTTCAGTAGTCGTCATCAAAGAAGACACACTACACACAAAATCAAAAATTAAAAAATAAGTTTCCATTCCCCTTAGCATATGTTATGTACATTTACGAAATTAAATTAATAAATAAAGGGAAAAAAGTTATTTTGTAGTTTCAAATACATACTATAATATATGTATTTCAAATAGTCGGAAAAAAATATTATTTGATGTTTCAAAAAAATGTTTACATAACACATAGATGAACAATAATTAATATTGAATACTAAGAAATACTAAAATAGAGTTATGATCAAAACATATTTTTACTTGAGCAAAATAATAATAAAACAATTAATATACATATTAAAATCATAAGGGAGTTAGTAACAGGAACCTTTTATGTTTCATAGTTTAGCCACAAATGTTTTAAGAAGTTGACACTTTTGGTCCATTTTGAAAATGGTTAGCAACATAAACATTTTATGTTTGATAGTTTAGCCACAAAAGTTGTAAGAAGTTGACACTATTGGTCCATTTTTTTTTTTAAAAAAAAAAAAGGTGTTCATCGAACTTTTTTGTTTTATAATTTCGCCACAAAAGTTTTAAGAAGTTGACACTTTTGGTCCCTTGTATTTTATATTTGCCACCTTGAGTTTTATTTTAAGAAGTTGACACTTTTGGTCCATTTTGTATGTTTTATAATTTCGACCCAAAAGTTTTTAGAAGTTGACACTTTTGGTCCCTTGTATTTTATATTTTCCACCTTGAGTTTTATTTTAAGAAGTTGACACTTTTGGTCCATTTTGTATGTTTTATAATTTCGACCCAAAAGTTTTTAGAAGTTGACACTTTTGGTCCCTTGTATTTTATATTTGCCACCTTGAGTTTTATTTTAAGAAGTTGACACTTTTTCGTCCATTTTAAAAAAAAAAAAAAAATCATCGCCGAACTTTTTATGTTTCATAATTTCGCCACAAAAGTTTTAAGAAGTTGACACTTTTGGTCCTTTGTATTTTACGTTTGCTACCTTGAGTTTTATTGTATTATGAACTTGACACTTTTGGTCCATTTTGAAAAAAAATGCCTTCGGCGAAGCCAGGATCACCTACTAGATTAATTAAAGTTTTGATATATTTTTAAAAATTGTTAAAGATCATGGAATCTCAATACATACGACTATTTTTATGAGTTTCAACTAACCTTGCTGCATCAACCAAGGCTGTTCTTATGACTTTCAAGGGATCAATGATTCCATTTTTCACCATATTCACATATTCACCTGAAAATCAAAAAATTTTACAAAAAAGTCCCAATAAAAATAAAGTCTCAATCTCCATTGACACATACCTTTAGCTGCATCATACCCAAGATCCTGATCATCCTGTTCTAAAAGCTTCCCAACAACAACAGAGCCCTCAACTCCAGCATTAGATGCAATTGTATGAACTGGCATCTGTAATCAAACAAATTAAATAATAAAAAAAAATGTTAATTCTTCATCTTATATACAAAATCAAATGTTAGAATATGGAATTAAAGTTGTGACCTTTAGTGCATTTTGAATTATCTGAACACCTATTTTCTGATCAAAGTTGGCTGTTTGTAGTTTTTCCAACTCTTTAGATGCATAAAGAAGAGCAACACCGCCACCTGGCACAATTCCTTCTTCAACAGCTGCCTTTGTGGCATTTAAAGCATCTGTAACTCTATCTTTCTTTTCCCCTACTTCAGTGTCACTAGCTCCTCCAATCTTCAACATCATTACAAATCTTTCATTATTTTAAAAATTAAACACAATAAAAAAACTTTTTTTTTTGGATAAAAGATGTAAAAAGGACAAACCTTTAGTACAGCAATACCACCAGAAAGCTTGGCTAGCCTTTCTTGAAACTTTTCTTTATCATAATCAGATGTGCTAGACTCAATTGCTGACCTTATCTGTTATAAAATTGGGATTTGATCCATTTGAAAATATTATTTTAAAAAGATATGAACATGAATGAAGGAAAATGTTAATGAAGGGCACCTGTTCACATCTCTCTTCTATAGATTTCTTATCACCAGCTCCATCAAGAACAACTGTGTCATCTTTGGACACAGTGACCTGAATCAAGAATAATCATTTATTTAGTTATAAACAAAACCCAGAAATTAAAATTTAGTTCTTGATGCTTGAAGTGATGTAACAAACCTTTTTACAAGAGCCAAGCATTTCAACCTCCACATTCTCAAGATTCATGCCAAGTTCTTCTGTTATAAGCTGTAGAACAGATGAAAAACCATTGTTAAAGATATATCCATTTTGACTTATTTACTGAAAATGGGTCAATTTGGGTTAAATTATAAAGCAAAGAATCAAATGTGTACAATTTAAAAACTTGGGTAAAGATAAGAACAGTTTGAACATGTCCCAAATTGTATTACAACATTGTGCTTTCAAATTTTTTTGTTATTAAGGCACACTTTTAAAATTTATAGCATTGTACTTTCAGTTATTTTCTTATCAAGTATTGTACTTTGAGAGATACATTCAATTATAGCAGTGATTATTGCTTACTGTTTGGATAACATTGCTATGAAAGTACATTTTTGACCCTCAATAAAAAGTTACTCCTGCCCATTTTGCCACATTTATGAAAAATATCATGTTACAATTAGGAAAAAAGATGAAGAACACACCTGGCCTCCAGTGAGAGTGGCAAGATCTTGCAGATTTGCCTTTCTATTCTCACCAAATCCAGGAGCTTTAATGGCACAAACCTATTTTTAAAAAAATAAAAAACAGTTAGTTGCATAAGCAAAGAACAAAACTTGTTTTACAAAAAAATAAAAACCTTAATGCCAGCACGAAGCTTGTTGAGAATCAAGGTAGCTAATGCTTCACTCTCCACATCTTCAGCAACAATTAGTAATGGTCTTTGTTTCTGGATTAAAATAAAAAAACATCAAAATATATAATTGCATAACATATTTCAAAATGAAATAATCATTTACAAATTACAACACATTTGGGACTCTTTACCTTAAGCGCCAACTCTAACACTTTGATTATAGAACTAATGCTTGATATCTTCTTCTCATGGATTAGAACAATGGGGTCGTCTAGTTCCTGTCATTATCAACAATTTACCAAATTTCAATCTGATTCAAGAACATCTTTTGAGTTTTCTTTAAAAAAATGTTCAATTCTTCTCGAAATAGAATGTATATCAAATATCATAGACACTTACACATTTCTGATTCTTTGTGTTTGTAATGAAATGTGGAGATATGTATCCCCTGTCTAGCTTCATTCCCTCCACAACTTCAAGTTCATTATACAATGTCTTTCCATCCTATTCATTATACAATAAATATTGCAAAAGAATTAGAAAAGAAACATTCAATCATAATCACTATAAACTAAATTGTTGCTTACTTGAATTGTGATGACACCTTCTTTCCCAACTCTCTCCATAGCCTTGGCTATCAGTTCACCTATCTCACGTTCTCCATTTGCAGAAATTGTACCCACCTGTTAGTTTTATCATATTTAGTCTCCCACCAAAACACTAACATGATCAAGCATAAAAGAAAATGATTGTAGATCTAAACCAAAAACCAACCTGTGTGATCTCATCAGAAGTACTTATCATACGAGCCCTACTCTTCAAATTTGTGACCACGGAATCAACAGCCATGGAAATACCACGTCGAAGGTCCATTGCATTCACACCAGCTGCAACTGACTTGCATCCTTCTGAAAAGATTGCTCGAGTGAGAACTGTCGCACATGTAGTACCTGAGACATTAACGACCCCATTGGAACAATCGTTATAAGATACTCATGAAAATTGTGAAAAAAAGGAGGAAAAAAGATGAAAATCCATCATCGAGTGGATATTTACCATCACCAGCTACATCGTTTGTAGCATTAGCAACCTGTTTGACAAGACTTGCACCAACGTTCTTGATTTTGTCTTTGAATTCGATGCTTTTTGCCACTGTTACACCGTCTTTTGTCACTTTAGGAGGTCCATAACTTTGTTCGATCACCACGTTACGCCCCTATATAGTCATTATCAAATAGTATTTTTATCAGGCTGTTGATTATAACATTCAAAGATTAATGTGAAAGTACCTTTGGACCCATGGTTACTCTAACAGCATCAGCAAGCTCTTCAACGCCTCTAAGCATTAAAGCCCTAGCATCGACTCCAAATCTGATGTCTTTGGCTGCGTAGTTTCTGCTCCAATTTAACCTACTTCCAATCTGTTTTCGTATGCAGGTAAAGATGAACATAGATAGATGTGAAAATAAATACACACACGGTGACGACAGAGAGTTGATCTATTACCTGATGAGCCTTGTTATTTGCAATCCTGCAAATCACAATCAGAAACGGCGTAGTGGTTAAATGAGATAGTGAACATAAACCAAAATTTTGATTTGATAAAATCATATGAGTTTTGATGGAAAATTCTTGAAATGATGAAATGAGAACTTACCTGGATTTAGAAACAAGATTTGCTGCGAAACGATACATGATTGCAAAAGATGCTAGACGATTTCGAGAAGAGGGAATGAGGGTCTGGAAGAGGGTTGTGTGTTGCTACTGTTAAAGAGGTAAACGGAAGAATCTGGAAGAAGTGGTGGCCAATAGGGTTTTAGCCTTCAGTTTTGGAAATGTGACGAGATAGTGAGGGTTTATGTTTTGCCCGTGGTAATTAATTCTATCCGCACTAACCTTCGGTATAACTAGGGTGTCAGTTTATGACACGACACGAGAAAAATATACGAAACGAAACGAAATTTGGACGAAATCAAAATTCGAATTCGTGTTCGTGTCGTTTTCGTGTCAAGATTAAAAAACACGATGTTGTGTCGTGTTCGTGTTCATAAATCGAAACGAAATTGACACGATTAAGCATGTGGTTGTCGTGTTTTTCGTGTTTGTCGTTTTTGTCGTGTTATATATCTTTAAGTATGAATGAAATACACTAATAGTTATGTAATATTCTCTTTGTCGTGTCGTGTCGTGTTGTCGTATTTTAATTGGTTCGTTTTCGTGTTAATGAAAAAAAACACGACATCGTGTCGTTTCGTGTTCGTGTTATACAAAACCTTGTCGTGTCAGACAAAAACACGACACGACTACCCGATTTGACAGCCCTAGGTATACCGGACAGGAGCCGGTTTGAGTTCAATGTGTCGTGGCCCGTGCACACCATCCCGATTTATCGTTGTCGGTCGTGATCGTTGAGCTTCGTTTTTAGGAGAACGACGAATGGGAGAAGAGGAAAAGAAAGTAGCCGTTGAAAGGCTACATTTTTTAAACAATTTTTTTTAATCAACTTCTTTATTTACCTGTAAATACCACATTTTTACACTCATTTCTTTACACCATTGTTTTCTTTCTCTATACACAATACACACAAAACAATTTTATATCAATCAAAAATGGATCCCAACCAAAACATCCCTCCCCCCAAACTTTAGAAATCGCAAACCCGATAACGCTTTTGCGTTAGACACAGCTAATTCCCGGCCATGGAATCACCTCAAGGTGGTTTTGTCAATTTGATTCAAACTGGTTCCCCTATCCAACAAACAACATTTTTCCAACAATAATATCGAGCTTTCCCGACCTTCCAACAACAACTTCAACAATATCAAGCTTTCCAACAATTCCAACAACAATTTAAACCATAACCATTACAACCACAACCATCACAACTCCCTCATTTGTCGGATTTTGTTTCAAAAACTCAACATTCACCATCACCTCAACCTAAAAAGAAAAAACGAAAAAAAACTGGTCCGACCCAACACCACCTAATAAAGGGTCCCATGGACAAAAAAGGAAGAAGAAAAACTAGCCGAGGCATAGATTTCAGCTTCCCAAGACCCGATCGAAGGTGATAGTCAAACTTTCGGGTGTTTTTGGGAGAAAATTTGCACGATGTTTTATGAGTTAACAGGAAGTGAAAGTCGAAATCCCGATCAAATTAGCTCAAAGTGGCGCGATATTGGACTAAAATGCACCGAATTTGGAGGAATTTACAACAACCTCCTAAACATACGAAAAAGCGGGTCAACCGATTTTGATGTCTTCAAGACGGCTTTAGACCAATTTGAAAAAATAACGTCAACCCGCAAAGCTTTTCCGTATGTGAAACCTTGGCTAAAGTTGAAAGATGCTGCAAAATGGAAAGAGCAAACGGAAGGAAGCTCACAGTCTTCCGGTTCAAAGCGTTCAAGAAACCCCCATGCAACTTCTCAACAATCGGACGGGCGAACACATTTCGACATCAACGATGATCCGCTCAATCTTCAAGACGAGCAACCTCTTTGTCGGCCCGTAAGAAGAAACAAAGAAAAAAATAGCTTCAACGGCTTCAGGATCTAGTGTTATGGATCAATTTGGAGAGAAATTTGATCGTTATGTGCACGTTCAAGAAACGAATGCGGAGATGTTGAGTCGGGTAGAACAAAAAATGATAGAAACACAATCGGTGATTCAAAAAAAAACCGATATGGAAATCTTGAAAATGAAAGCGGACGACCTCGAAGGCGAAGCTTTGGAGCTATTTCTCGCGATGAAGGGGTCCGTTCGAGTCCGACGTCGGAATAAGGGATAGTTTTTTTAGTTAAGCTTGGTAATTTTAGGTTTTTTATTTTTAATGTTTTTCTTTTATTTTTTTATTTTAATTAATGTAATTTTTATTTTTAATGTTATTTTTATTTTTTATATATTTTTAATTAATGTAATTTGGTATTTTAAATTAATGAAAACTAGTATTTTTTTTTTAAAAATTATATGATTTTTATGTATTTTTGATTTAAATTTAATTAAAAAAAATGAGGTGGAGTTGTGTGTTTAGTAGTAGATATCTCACGGTTAGTGATAAGGAGTGTGGTGATAATGTGACATCCACCACTATAATGGTTAGTGATTGGTATAACGGATAGTCTAACTGTATTCTAAACTAGTTTATAACCCGTGGGAATCACGGTTATAAAACTAATTAAACTTTTATAATAAAAATTTATAATTATTAATCAATTATTTTAAATAAGTCATTTTAAATAAATTATTAATTAAGAGATATATCAAATTTTTAAAGTTATTATAACTTTAAATTTAACATATAATTAGAAAATATAATATTGAATTTTGAAATGAGTTGCCTAATATATCTACATGACACTTGGCATAATATTAATGATGATTTGTATAAGAGTGACACTTGACAAAAGGAGATTAAAACTATTCATTTATCAGAATAGAGATTTTTAACAACAGTCACATCAATCATTCCTGATAATTAGCATTAGTTTGAATTTTCACTTTTTATCCTCCTATTTTTGTTAAAGTTTCAAATTTTAGCATTTACATTTCAATCTTTATACCATACTAGGTTAATACTCGTGGTAACCACGGGTGACAAATTAGAATAAATTAAATAATAATAAAAACATAGTTTGTTTCAATTTTTAAAACTAAAGTCATATACTTATATATGTAAAATATTAAATATAATATATATGATATTAAATTTGCAATAAATATGTTTTTTTTTCTTATTTTAAAGTTGTACATTAAAAAATATTTTATGTTTACACTTTAATGTTTAATTCTTTTAAATCAACTCGTGTAATATACGGGTCTCACACCTAGTTATACTAAAATATATATCAATTTTAATCTCGTCACGTTTTTTAGTTTTTCATTTCAGGTCTTGAGATAAAACCATTACTCCTATTGTAGCGACTTATAAGATTTTTTTGTTGACAAAAAACACCTTTAAATAATGTAAACTTAAGGGAAGATTTGATTAAGCATAATTAATAATTAGTTATACGTGATATAATCACAAAGACTTAACACATGCCTACATCACTTCCAACCATTCCAAGGCACTATACTATGTAATTAATTAACCATGGCACATGTCTCGTTAAATTCAAATGCAATCTAATCATCCAAGCTTTCATACATGTAAATGTTGAGTAAAATCAATCACTGCTCAAAATTTTATATATGAGAAATTGACTATAATATTTGAGCAAATAAATAAATAAATAAAAACATTTGAGGGCAAATTTGGAAAATGACGTTGGTGAGAAAAAACCTTATTTGTAATTTCTCATATTCCCTTGTTTTGACTTTTGAGTTATGTTATTGATATATCATTTTCAGACTTTTGAGTTATGTCCATAGGTAACAACTTTTGTAAATGAAAATTTTGAAAATAGGCAAGTAACATACAACCCATATTAGGTAAATCAAACATGAGCAAAGTTTAATTTCCATGTAATAAATAATAATCAAATATAAGATCTTCAACTAACAGTTTTGAACTACTCCATATAATTTACCTCCACATATACAAACAACAAACTCAGATAATCAAGACATAAAACTAAAAGTAAATTTGAAAAATTGCAAGTTAAAAAAATAATGAACTCCACACTAAGGAAGGTTGAGCAAAGTTATGAATTTATATATCAATTAATCAACTTTAGTTGAAATTGAAAAGGTATTCTAAATCTCTAGCAATGAAATGATCTTGAATCACTAATGCGATATGATAAAAATAATATGTGCATCAAAATCATATCGATAATAACTATAAGTCTTGAAGTTGTGTTGCACGAATCACACAAATTGATGCATTATGTTTACGATGTCAAAATACATGCATACCTTAATTGGTAAGAAATAACAACTATTTGATAGCTTTGGGTAGAACTTGGGATGAAATCGGTGGATATAGCTCTTGTTGGTCTCCTTGTGCGGACTCGTTGCTGCTAATGCATTGTGTAAGAATTATTCTCCTGTGAAGTACAATGGAAGAAAAAGGAAATGGGGCTCCAATTATGATCATCATAATAACCAAAACATCAAATTCCAAAAAGAGTAAATAATTGAGAGATTATATGAGTCACTAACCCTTGGGGAAAATATATCATTCCAATCTTATTTGTTGGATTATGATATAATCAGCATCCAAAGTTCATCATTTTGTTTTAGACAATCTTTAAACTGCATTCATCACATATCAATCATAAATAGGAAGGACAAAACATTAAGGAGTAAACAATGTTGCAAAGATTAGAAGATAAAAATTAAGAAACTAAAAGAATAAGTGATTGGCCAATACATATGACAAAGCATGTGATGGACATGGAAATGGGCATCTATGTGAAACATATATTAAAGTGAATAATAAGATCAGAAGAGTTTATTAGAAATCAATATGATTGCAAAGGGCTTTTAGGAGCAAAAACTGGTAGTTTTGGACATTAATAGAGAATTCATGAATGACATGTTTTTGTTAAAGGCAATAGTACCTCAAACAAATTGGCCCTGGGAAAATGCTTTATCTTTAAATTTGTAAGAAGAGGCTTAATTGGGTAGCGCTTACTGGATACCATTATCTTCAAAAGAAATTGATCAAAATTAGGCAAAAACTATTTATTAAAATTAGTTAACCATTTCATTATCTTGAAAAGAAATTGCTCAAAATTAAGGTAAAATGATGGAAAAACCACAACCAGAAGAACTTGAGGAGAATACCTCTTGTCCATCGCAAGTTGTCAAGAACATTGGATGACCTTTGTCGGTGATGATGGTGGCAACCAATTTGATCGGCGTGGATGAAGCCGGTGAGTATGATAAAGATCGGTTGTGGTTTATCATTTATTCCCTGGTGAGAATCAAATCTAGAAAAAACAGAAGAATTCAATCGCTCTCTATATCTGCTCTTCATTCCAAGATGGTTTAAAACACCTAAAATATATGAAGTCAGGAAGACGGTTTACATAATCGAATCAAATTTGGAGTTCTTGATTTTTTGTTGATGTGATAAATTATTGTTGAATTCACATCTTTCATATCAAACTGAAATTAATCAAAAGAAGAATTCAAATTTTCCACAAAATTAGGAAAGTAGATTATAAAATTATCTTATTTCAATCTGCTGAAAAGAAGGAACAGATTATATCCTCGATTGCAAGGGCAAAACTGGAAATTCACATTGATGTATAGAGCGGGAAAATTCGACAGGAGGGTGCTAAGCAATTGTCACGTGGCATAAATGTACTTATTTATTAGATTAAGTGATTTGGTATTATTACATTAGTTTATTTATGGAAAATAATAATATTAATAATGTACTAAATTACGTTGTTACAAGACAACTTCAATGATATTAATATAATACAAATATTTGTTTTTTTATTTATTTTCATACGACTAAAATCATTTAATAACGAAACTTATATCCATACAAATAAAATTGTAAGTTTACAATGAAAGGAAGAAAAAAAGAATTGAATGGGTTTAAACAATCTCTTTCCTTCTAATATATATAAAACTAGATTATGATCCGCGTTAAACGCGGGAACATATAAAAAAATGCATATAAAGGTATAAAAAAGTTGGTACAATAATAAAAAAAGATAAATTAATAGCAATAGGCTTAATGTTATTGGTAACATTAAAATGTTTGAAAAAAAAAATAATGAAACACATAAATATCAATAATCGTTGAAAGATCTCTTTGTAAACAATATTTTTGTTTTATTAATTGGACGACCTTCATCGTTACATATGAGTACCTTCAATCATTTTTTACTTGTGACTTGATAAACGACATAGAACTGGTATGAGTGAACGGGCCTATGCAAGTAAGATATCCAAATTTTGATAATGTTCGTCCTTGACTTGTTAATGACAACGACTAATCAATGTTTCATCATTATAGAATTGTACTATGACAAATCTACCAATTATAGTTATAACAACATACTTCCATCTTTTAAAATAGCAAATATATATATATATATATATATATATATATATATATATATATATATATATATATATATATATATATATATCATTGGTAACCAGTTATGTATTATTTTTATTGACACATCATATATTACTATAACGTTTTTCTACCTTACGGAATCAGGGTCCAATTACATAATCTTTTTCTGCCTAGGGACAAATTATGTAATTTTTTTCACCACAAAGACCAATTATGTAGTCTTTTTCTACACATGCACCAACTTTGTTATGTTTTCTTGCATTGCGATTATTGGTAAAGAGCCATATGTATGATGTTTTTATGGGTCAAACTAAGCTTCATTTTCCTTTGGTATATAAGATGTATATTTAAAAATGGTATAAACTCTTGAGTATAGACTATATAAAAATAAAAAAAATAAAAAATAAAAAATAAAAAAAATAAAAACTTGAAAAACAAACAAAAAATCAATGATAATTACAATAAATTGCTATTTTGCGTTTAGCCATAAGTATGTTGTTATGATGGTAAGAAGAGGTGCTTTAGAAATTATTCAGAAAAACAACGACTCTTTAGCAACATATAAGGTATCCAATGCAATCTAACAACTATTCAGAAAAACGACTCTTTAGCAACATATAATGTATAAAAAATTCAACTGAAAGGAGTAATTAAAATAAATCCAACCATTTAATTATTACAAATGTTGATTCTTTGAAAAAATAAATTAAATTGAGTAATTAAAAAAATCACAAGAATGGACAACATAGCTGGATGGTTGTAATTATCAAACATAATAAACAATGCACAAAAAAGCCAAATAGAAAAATCAATGAATTCATCCACTTGTAGTAGCAACAACAAAAACCACGAAAAAAAACATAAAAACAATATAGAATGATTGACATGTATTCCAGAGACAACAACCCCAACTGCAATAACAATTTGAGTGCAACTGTAACTATAAAACTCTTTCAATAATAAACAAAATAATTACCATCTATTATTTAACGATGACAAGTTCATCGACATATTCATCAATCTTGTTGCCTCTGCCACTGCATCCTTTGCATCACTTGTTTGGACATCAACGTCTGCAAAAACACGTAAAATCTTAAAAAGAAAGAAAAAGAAAGTAGAGTATCCACAAGGTTGACCACATTGACCGGGCACAAATAGTTGACCACATTGACCGGGCACAAATAACAACCAACTTTATTTTTTTACAAATAAGCGTGACGAACTTGCATTTGTTTTATAGGTAATCGACTAATAACAATGTTACTTTCTAATTTATTTATTAAAATATGTGTGTTTAAATAATCCACCCATTATAGAAATGGGTAAATTGACAAAACTAATATAAATGAATGGAACGTAAATACTTAGAATGTTATCAAATAAAATGTTAGTTTTAATGGTTAAATGCAACTTTTTTGAAATGGAAGTTTAAGTTTGCCTTTATTTTTTGTGGAAAATGTTCCTCCAAATATATCTTCTATGCATTTTTTCATGGAATTTTCTATTCCTTGGATTTGGAAATGGTCCCCACATGTGGATTATACTCCCTCTAAATTTCCTTCTCTACAAAGGTCATACTTTACCAAATTCTGGCCTAAAATGCTTCACAGGGATCCAGAAACAAAAATTCTTAATGCCCAGGAAACAATTGACCATATCAATCAGCAAATTAAGAAATACCAAGACCAGAAAAATTTCTCGGAAATAGCCTCCTCAACAGAAAAAGCCTCCTCAACTCCTCAAAAAGTTAATCTAACTAAAGAAGAAATGATTAAGTCATTTAGGTTATACTGTTCTGAATTGAAAGAAAACCTTAAACGGTTTACAAAACAGGAAAATGTAAAAGATGAAGATTCAAGTGAAGATATTTCAGATAATATGTCCGTTGATAACCAAAGCCAGTAACAATGTTTGGCGGGGGAATCCCAGCCAGATGATGAAGAAATTCCAGAAGGAGACCTCCCCATTGATTGCATGATTGACATGATTGAGGAGTCAATCACTCAAAGAAAGAATCTTTCCAAAACCAAAAGGACATCACCACAATAGACTCAAGGTGACAGGTGGATGGACCAAAATAAAAGAGGATGATATTCTTCAGGAATTATTAAAGACAAAAAGTAATATTCGTCAGATATTATTAAAGCCAGAAGAATCAAACAAAGAGTCATTTCTACTTTTCTTAAAGCTGTCTGCCAATGCTAAATGTAATAATTTAGGTTTTGTTTGTTTTTGAGGCCTTCTGATCTATTTAAGAAGCCTCTTTCTTATGTTTTAGACAGGCTTGGAGCCATTTTATCTTTCTCTCTTGTAATCTCCCCCTGTAAAAAATCTTTCTGCAATAAATAGTTTGAAATAAGTTTGGAGTATCAAAGTTTTACTATACAACAATCTTGGATTCATCTTTCTGGTTAGTTTACTTCCCTATACTTCATTTTATTTTTAAGCCTAATGCAAGGCTAATTCGTTAATATCACATAGTATTCTCATGGAAGCAGTATTATGATCAGCAAATCATAATCAGATATGAGTAAAAAAAAAAGAGTCTGGAGAAAGGCAAAGTCATGTTTTAGCCCGCTTTTGTAGCCACAGTGCTGTTTTAGGGCGTTTTACTCATTGACTCGCCTAACCCACCTGGCTCTTTTGTTTAAACATTTAAATAACTTTAAAGTTTACTCGTATCCCGTTATGGTCCTGCTTGGTTTTGGCCCTATGTAGTGAGATAAAACTCAACCATCAAATTAAAACCCAACATCTTAATGAAAAAAGACAATTAGGAGAATTTTGTGATCAGTTCGGAATAGAGACTAGTAGAAATTGCCATTTTCTAGAGATTACTAGTTCCATAGACTGAAGAAAATTATTATCAGTATTATTGCTAGTACCAATAATACTATTTTTGAATCTACTGAATATGCTCATAAACAAGAAATCAAGGTAATATCACATAGTGTTCCATGGCTCTGATACCATAACCAAGCAGGACCATAACGGGATACGAGTAAACTTTAAAGTTATTTAAATGTTTAAACAAAAGAGCCAGGTGGGTTAGGCGAGTCAATTAAAATCAATAAAAAAATATGATTTTGTAGCAACCATGGTTAATAAAAAAAATTTGGTCGATAAAAAGACAAAAAACAGTGCTTAATGCAAATATATATATATATATATATATATATATATATATATATATACATCGGGCTTGCAAAATTTATAAAAATGGCTCACCTAAAAATTTGATTCCCATAGCTTTTGGAATTGTGATCAAAACACATTATAGACCAACCTAATATGAAAACTACCAGGACTTGATTTTTTAGTTGACCATATATTACCCCTGTTTCCATGGCTACTGCTACTCTACCAGAAGCAATAACCCAACCAAAACCAACATCTATAAAAATACAACCAAAACCATGTTTGGTTTTCATATTATGAAGGTTGGTTTTGGTTGGGGTGAAATGTATAATGTTTCTTCTGAAATTTAAAATCTGGCTTTCTATTCTAATTTGCTCAAAGACTCATCTTTCAAGCACGATTCTTGTTTTGCTTTATCAAGCTTCACGATCAACATCAAAACTTATCCAAATATTACTTCAAATACACAAATTTAAATAAATAAATCAAAATAGATGACAATATATATAAAACTTACTTACCATGATTTTAATTTTCTGAATTGAGCCCATCTTATGTTACCTTTTGATTAAAGGTCTTCTTTAATGCTAAAGTTTTCTTTCCTTCCAAGTGGATTGATGATAATTTAAGAACATTATTTGTTACCATTGTGTGGTCGCAAGGATTGCTAATTAAGCTTAACCATTAGGTTGTATCATACCTTCGTCAAATTTGAGATGAAGTCTAATGTGTTTTGCATTCTTGAAATTCAAACAAAAACGTAAATAAAAAAATCATCTTAAAAATAAACATATATGGTTAACTAAATGAAGCATTTTTTTTTATTTCTAGTTCCATGTGAAGACATACTTTGCTAGGTTTTGCCCATTCTCCTAGCATACTTGAACTTGTATTTAATGCTTTTAGATGTAATCGCCAACCAAATCCAACATGTATGTTGTGTTCGTTCGCCACAAATATCATATACAAAGATTCTTAGTAGATATTTAAGAAGGATAATTAATTGATAAAAACAAATGATCTTACATTGTTCATATTCATGATAAGTTACGATACAAAGATTCTTTCACTTATGTGTGTTCGCCTTACCTAGAAAAGTACAAAATGGTAGTTTTTATCATCCTCACGATAAGTTTGAAGTTTCAAATGACAAATAGCTAAGATTGTTTAAAATTTCTATTATGCTTCGTGGATGGGTGGCACAACCACTTTTAGCCTGCTCCTTAAAGGCTATTGTCTTGTAACTACAATAATTATTACGTGACAGATAACTTAGACGAACTCCTTGGCAAACTCAGCTGATGACTCAAACCAGTTGAAGCATGTATTCTCCATTCTTCTTTCTTGTCCCTAAAATATAGTATAATAAAGAAATTAATAAGAGTAAGTTTCTACTTCTTGCAATCATCACAAACTAAATGCAAGAAATAGAAACTTAATTTTATTCATTAGTTGGGGGCCATCTGCTCGTTTCTCTAGAGAACCAAACATAAAAATCTCTTTCTCGAAGATTGAATAATGGAAGAAGGCAGTGCTCGTTTACAAGATTGAGTGTGTATGAGATGTGAACCTGTACATGAAATCAAAATTCAAAGGTTAGGATTTAAAAAAAAATCAGATATCATATATTGAGAAAATTAAAACCCAACTTTATTAGGTATTTCAACGTGTTCCCTCCATCTAGAGAAATATGTTAACGTTCATATTCGAATTGAAACACAAAGAGATAGAATAGGCTTTGAAAAGGAACAATAGCTCCATATTGTGCAACACCAACATAATAAAGATGAAATGAAATCTCCTCGTCAATAAACAATGTTGTGGGAGAGCTTCTTGATCTTATTTACTGGTATAGTCCATTCATCATTGCTAACCATTTGTGACCACCAAGCTTTTTTCATTAGATAATCAATTGTTTAAAGTTATGGAAAGTTAAGATAATCTGCATTATTTACCAATCAGTAAAAAACTTAGACTCTATATAATTAGAAAATGAAAACCATAATTGTTGTCTATCAAATTACTAAAACTGAGTATTGTAGCTTGAAGATGCAAATGAGTATTTGGTGGTATATGAAAAGGAAATGATGTAAAAGTTTTCATGTATAATTAATACAACAATTGTTACAGAACATCAAAAAAGTATATGCATTTTTTGGTTGTGTGGTCTTCAATAAACCAAGCGACTATATATGGCTTTGGAAAAGTTCATTGAACAAAAAAATAAAAGAAACATATGTTCGTTTGGATTGAAGATTTCATGAAAATTGAAGATTTTGAAACTCTTTTGGTTCAGGCATTTTATCAAACAACTAATATGCATCCCAAATAAATATATATTACTGTTAAAATGGAAGCCACCTAAACCCACAAGAATCAATTTTATTAAATAAATGACGTAATAACAATGTAAAACTTATAACAGGAACTTGGTTAATTGCAAAAATAATAACTCGTCACAATACCATAAGCCAATTTCAAGAAAAGTCACTTTCAAGAATTAGTTCTGATGTTTAATTTCCAGGCAAGAGATAAAAGGATACAGGAATACATCAGACAATATCCAACATTTTTATTAGGAAAATCGATACAAAATAATAAAAAGAAAGTGTACCTTGAGAAGGAAGAAAGCATATGTGGGAGTAATTAACCTCAATTTCAAGCTGTTGGGGAAGAACACGATGCATGAAATATATAGACAAAGAAGATGTAAGACGGAGAAGATAAGTAGCTTGAAATATATAACAGTATGCTCAACAATTACTTGTTTTGATGTTATTTTCATTAACGTGTGACATAGAACTCTCCTAATTTTGTGGGAAACGTTATCAGGTGAGGGCGTTTTAGGTAGATTAAACATGAAATTACCATTGAACGTTAACAACACCCAACTCTTCACTTAATTTTATAAGAGATTTTATTAAGATGAAGTAAAAAAGAAACACCTACATATATCTGGATCTATTAATTTTTTTTTATAAATTAAGTGCATTACATAAAATAGAAACAGCCCCTTACTCCATTCCTTCCTTCCTGAGCACCACACCCACAAATCTTCCTTCTTTCTTCTTGAAAAAAAGGCAAAATGTTTATTCTTGGTTCCTACAAACGCCATCATCTGAAAAATGAAGAACATAAAAGTGATTAATCAATTAAATCGAAATTTTATACCTGTCATCAACTATCAAATTGTAGGAAATAAGACGGAGGCCAAATGAGAGACGGAAGCAGGTAATCGGGTATGTGATTTGAATCGATTACACAAACGTAAAACCCTAAAACTGAAAACCCAATTGAGTTTGTTACCTGTGCTAAGAGTCGGTTGTTTGCTATAACTTCAAATCGATTTACAATAGAAGGAACAAGCACTGGAATAACATAATAGCAGCAGTCAAAGCACAAATCGAAGGGTTTGCCATTTGTGTTCTTTCTCGAAGCTATAGTTTTAGAGAGAAAATTAAAGATGAGGAACTTAAATGGTTGTGTAGCCATTTAAAATAGGAAAATCCGTAACTCCAAATCATTTTCTTGATTTATGCCATTATAGAGTATAAGATTTATGGTAACTCTTTTAAAATTATTTGAAATCTGGATGCAAGATAATATGATAGTAATTTCTTTAGGCGGGAAAAGAGACAGTGATGTCAGCAAAATGATCTAAGGGTGGAAACCTATTAATGAAATGCAATCAAGGGCTCTCATTTCTTTATTTGAAAATTAAGGGTTCTCTTTTAATAATTATTAAGATTGTAATATATTTTTATTTATATCGTTTTTAATATGTATTTAAAAGGTAACCTTTTAGTTTTCAAAATTTTATTTTGTACGTCTATTATTTTATTTTATTAATAAAATATTATTTCAAAAAATTTAATGCATAATTGATTTATTTTGTTCAAATGACAAATAAAAATCTCAATTTATTATTAAGGTTATTTTTTTATATCAATGTTTGCTACTACCCAACACACATTTATTTATTTATTTATTTATTGAGATCTCAAGAACTATACGAAATAAAATATGGATTTGATTTTATTAATCATAATATAATTCAACCGTAGAATTATAATTATTGTGTACTGCAAATGAAAGAATGTAGGAATTTAGTCGAACAACATAAACAGTTCCCATCAAACAGAACATGTTGAACTGTAGTAACACCAAAGTGGAAATATAGTAGGCATTAAATATGCTCCTTGTAAATCAACATTCACATAATGAGCATCCGAAGTTGTCGTAACTTGGGCTCATCATGCTATACTCGCGGGGAAGGAAAAACGAGCAATTTACGCTTTAGTAGCTACCGTTTCACTGGCTCTAGTATTCACCGCCTTTCAAGGAATGAAATATTATCAAACACCCACCTTGAACAAGAGCAATAACAATAACTCTATGATTATTATTTGAGATGTCATGGGGACCAAACTATAATGGAAAACATGTTGTCAAACTATATTTATTTAGAAAATGAACAATTACACCATACTTTGTAGCAATTAGAAAGCCATTGGACGACATAATCAACCAATGATCTTTAGGCGTGAAACGTGATCTATGGAAATTCAATGAGTGATTTATTCTTGGATGAACAAAGAATAAATCTTCTAACTCGTTTGTCAAAACATTTTCATGACTATAATAAATATAGCATTTTGATCTACAAATTACATAACGCCTTGCATTTGAGTTCTCTCTCTCTCTCTCTCTCTCTCTCTCTGTGGTGAAGGATTATGATTATGAGGTCCTTTACCATCCGGGGAAGGCCAACGTGGTGTCCGATGCTCTTAGTCGAAGGAAGGTTGTGACTCCGATCAGAGATATGTGTTTGAGGATGACAGTGATTATTCCACTCTTGGAGCATATCCGAGAGGCTCAGATTAAGGCTATGAAGGAAGAGCACTGAAAGAGTGAGCGTATTGTAGGTCGGGAGGCTTCCTACGATTGTGATATCCAGGGGTTATTGACCCTTCATCGGAGGGTGTGGGTTTCGTACTAAGGTGGTGCGTGACAGGTTTTGATGGAAGAAGCGCACAAGTCGAGATTCTCTATTCATCCCAGAGCGACAAAGATGTATAGAGATCTCTGTCCCGATTCTTAGTGGCCATGTATGAAGCAGGATGTGGCATGGTATGTGGAGATGTGCTTGACTTGCAGGAAAGTCAAGGCCGAACATCAGTGACCTCACGACAAGATGCAGTCGTTAGATATTCCCGTTTAGAAACTGGAAGATATTACTATGGATTTCATCACAAAGTTGCCACAGACATCGCATAGGGTGGATTCGATATGGGTCATCATGGACCGATTGATCAAGAGCGCGCATTTCATTCCGATCCAGGAGATTATCTCTGTGGAGAAGTTGGCCGACATCTACATCACGGAGGTTGTGGCACGTCATGGGGTGTCAGTTTCAGATAGGGATGTCCGATTTACTTCCAGGTTTTGGAAGCGGTTTCACGAGGAGCTGGGTACTCGACTGCATTTCAGCACGGCTTTCCACCCGCAGACTGATGGCCAGAGTGAGAGAACTATCCAGACACTGGAGGATATGCTTCGAGCATGTGTATTGGATTTCGATGGGAGTTGGGATACGTATCTCCCTTTGGCAGAGTTTTCGTATAACAATGGTTATCATGCCAACATTGATCGACCTCCATTTAAGATGCTTTATGGGAGGAAATGCAGGACCTCGATATGTTGGGGTGAGGTCGGTCAGTGAGTCATGGGGAGTACTGAAGTGGTACTCAAGACCACCGAGTTGATACAACAGGTAGGGGGAAGGCTTTAGACAGCACAGAGTCGGCAGAAGATTTATGCCGACAAGCGTCGATCAGATCTAGAGTTCCAGGTTGGGGATATGGTTCTCCTGAAGGTGTCACCTTGGAAATGTGTCATCCGATTCAGTAAGAGGGGCAAGTTAGGCCCCAAATACATCGTCCCTTTCAGGGTTTTGGGTCGGGTTGCTTATCCTTTGGATCTTCCCGAGGAGCTTTGTCAAATCTATAGCACGTTTCACGTCTCTCAGCTTCGGAAATGTTTGGTCAATGATTATGCAGTGGTTCCATTGGAGGATATTCAGGTGGATGATCGTCTGAATTATTTTGAGAGACCGATTTCCATCCTTGACAAGAAGACGAAAACCTTGAGGAACAAGGTTGGTGGATTTGGTAAAGGTGCAGTGGCAGCACCGAAAGGGGTCTGAATGGACGTCGGAGCCTGAGGAAGAGATGAGGGAACATTACCCAGAGTTATTTGTGGCAGCGGACTTCGAGGACGAAGTCTAATTCAAGTGGGGGAGAGTTGTAACACTCGATTCAAGGTACTTTCACTTTTCACCCTTGGTATGTAAATGTTTTGCAGATTTGGTCACTAAGGGGCAGTTTTGCCAACTCCGGAAATCTTGGGAGTACGTAGAGCGTATACATGCAGGGCTAAACCCTAAAATTTAGGGTTTGGACCCTATTTAAACAACATTATGAACCTTGATCCTCTCATTTCTCAGCCTCCATAGTCCTTTGAGTCCCATTTCAAAACCCTAGCCCCTCTTGAGGAGATTTGACCCTCTTGTGTGTGTTTTTAGTGTTTGTTGGTGAGATTTGAGGAAGAAAAGCGTGGAAGAATGAGCCTTGATCAAAGGAGAGCTTGTGGATCCAAACTTCACACACCATTTCCAGCTTCATTGAGGTATAAAGCTTGGAACTTGCTCCTTGTATGCTTAGATCTAGTCTTTATGAGGTTTTGGTCCCTTTTTAGTCCTATAATGAGATCTAGTGGGTTTCTTCCACTCCAAAAGTTAGGAGTTGCTTTTTTTTATGTTTCTGAAGTTCCTAGTCCATAAATTTAGCATCTTGATGGTTCAACCATGCATGTGTTTAGGTCCATTTGGTGAAAGTAGAATGCTAAAGTAAGGTTTTGGTTCTTTTGATCCATGCAAAGGCTCCAAGTTCATGACTTTATGTATTAAGACGTTCCTATAGACTTGGATCTGGAATTTGATGTTAGAATGCAAGTATTAAGTACTTAAGGAAAAAGTGCTTAATGGGTGCATACGTTGGGCGTACACAAGAGTACGCTGTGCGTACGTGCTCGTGTCCGCGATCTTGCATGTTGCCTAGTAAGCAGGGTGTTCTCCTGGTACGCGCAATGTACCAGGCCTAGTCTTGGGCTTCTTTGTTTTGGGCCTTCTTTTGGACTTGGACTCCCTTTTGACTTTGGGCCTTAGCTGGATTTTGGGCCTTGTAGTTGGGTCATAGTTGGACCTTAGGTTTATGGGTTGGACCATTATTCGGCCTTGGACCACTATAGGGTTATTGGGCCAAGCTAGTTGGGACCAATAAGGGAAAAGGTAGGATAGTCTTTTTACCCTAGAGGTTGAGGGTGTTGGGTCGGGGACCCCGGTGAAATTGACCTAATTATTAATTAGGGTATTGTTTGAGTGTTTACCACATGGACTTTCCGGATCAGCAGTCTGAGCATTTATCTGATTTTCAGGACTTTGAGGTGAGTCTCCTCACAGTGTTTAGCTGGTCGAAGGAACCAATGTCGGCCCATGATTTACTATGATTAGGATGCTAGTTGTATGTATGACTCTTGCATGTATAGTATGTGATATGTATACCGAGCGGGGTCCGATGCCAGGCGGGGCCTGATGAGTGTATTGTATGCTATTTGTCTTAGTGATTCTTGCATGTGTTTTATGTGTCTGTATGAATGTCGGGAGGGGTCCTGATGAATGTGATGAGGCGGGGCCCATCTCATGTTATTGACAAATCTGTTCCGAGCGGGCCCGATGCCTGGCGGGGCCCGATGGTTGTTGGGCATGGTCCATTGTATATTTGATATCTATGGTATGAGTTATTTTGAGGAACTCACTAAGCTTCGTGCTTATGGTTTTCGGTTTATGTTTCAGGTACTTTCGGATCGAAGGGGAAGGGCTCGGGATGATCGCATCGCACACACCATGTTGTTCCGTATTTTGTTGATTTATTATACTTGGATGATTATTGACATACTCTGATTTTATTTTATGGTTTTATAAACACATTTTGGATGATGGTTTTATTATTGTTAAAATAAAATTTTTGGTCTTAAATTTTGCGACGTTACAAAAATGCCTATAAATAACATTCACTTCCTCATAACTTCCCCACACTTCCCATACCTTTCCTTATCGAGTTTTTACTGCTCCAGCTCAATTCTCTTATTGTGTTTAGGGTATTTTGGCAAGTTTAGAGATCCGTAGGAGCCCGAAATCAAGTAGTTATCAACCTGGAGCTCTGCCAGTGCAATTTCCGGACTTTGGTCTAGGAAATCTTTGTAAGTTAAATTACACTCATCCTTATTTGAGTGAAATTTATATTTATAAGTCATAGTCATTGTTATGAACCTATAAATAATATTTTTCATTAATTCAATGTCGTTATATTGATTGATCTACTTACGGGAGACGCGTCTAGAATGGTCATAATGGCCTGGTTGTTGGATTTCAGAAAAACTATTATGCCGAAATGATCCTGCCTCCCAACTGTCCCAATTGGCTCATCCTTTTTTGATAGAACTCTTAGTATTCATTAGGATTAGTAGTATCTAGAATATAATTATTATAGCCGTCGGGATTATGAAACTAGACTAAGACCTAATGTTATACATTTAGGTCACTGAAAGTGCTAATGCGAGGTTCTGCCCAAATTCCAACGCATCCACTTTTATCAAGTGACTGCATAGTTACCTTCAACTTACATACAGATATCAAGCATTTAATTTGCCTGAATGTTATATGTGCTTAGTATCTGAGTTCCAGATATCTGTGTTATATGAGATAATGATTTTTTCCTAAAATATTATATATGTATTTTACCATACTCATAATATATGGGGTAGGACGGGTAGAAAGAGATAAGAGAAATGAGATAATAGTTAGAAACTATAAGAAAGGAGATAATGGTAAGAAACCATACCAGAGATAGAATAATGGTGAGAAACCATACCATAGATAGAATAATGGTGAAAAACCATACTAGAGAGAGAATAGTGGTGAGAGACAATGTCGGAGATAGGGCAAGAGACCAGGCCAAACAGAGACCAGTCATCAAGCAGAGTATTGATGACGACCATAGACTATTCTAGACAGTCCATTGGAACACTATCAGACTTGCAATCTGTAGGTGTTAATGAATCACACAAACCATGAGTATGGGTTGTGGGTTCATTCGAGTACTCTATTTTCCCATGGTTACCTTACCGACACGTAATGGTAGGAAATTCCTTAAGTAGTATTTTTATACTCGTTGCTTAAAGTAATCCTTAGGATATAACTCTTGAGATAGATCCTATCGAATAAAAGAGAGGGATATATATATATATATATATATATATATATATATATATATATATATATATATATATATATAAAGAGAAAGAAAGAGAGAGAGAAAGAAAGAGAGAGAGAGAGAGAGAGAGAGAGAGAGAGAGAGAAAGAGAGTAACGGGAATGGGTAATCGGGCTAACTGTTTGGTGTGAATTATATATATATATATATATATATATATATATATATATATATATATATATATATATATATATATAAGAGATAAATTATATTATTATGGGTTGAAAACCCTATGAACTCACCAGGTTTCCCAACCTGACCCACTCGTCTTCTTTTTATCACAGGTAGCGATATAAAGGTACATGCACAATGATAAATTGAAGGAGATGTAGACTGTTAGTATAATGAGACATTATAAGTCTCCGTTTATGCTTATATTTTATATCAGTTATGACGTCTTGAGCTTTAAAAATATAAACAAAACAAATTTCTTCTAAAATGTTTTGATAATATTATTATCATGTTTTGGTACAAATTCTACATAACTAATCTTTTTTTTAAAAGAATACTTTGATTTAATAAGCATAAAAAAATCGGGTTTTTTTGCCGTAAAAATGGGGATGTCACAGTTGGTTTCAGAGTATTCGTTTAAACGTACTAGGGGTAAGGATTGATTTCTAGATTTAAACTAAGAATGCTAAGCGATGATCGTGAGAGGTGTGTCTATTATATTTTAGGTAGTATAGCTGAATTGACACAAACACTAGCTTACTTTAGGATAAGATGCCTAATTTTCTTTTATGCGCTAAATGATCTATAGAATAACATGTCTTAGGCTTCCTATTTAGATTACTTTCAGATCTCTTTCGGACCTAGAATTAGAAAATTTTATGTGTTAAGGTTTCTAAACGTTTAATCACGTTATTAGAACTGACATATAACTTTTTGGAGTAATAAGGAGGGTTACGCATCTAAACCTTTCTCTATCTATATTATCGTCTCGGTATGCTAAACGTTGTTTTGGTATCTAGAACGTCATGGTGAGGAAACATAGTGGATTAGGAAACGACAACGGAAATTGTCATCTTGAGCCACACGTGATTGAGCGTGCACTAGAGGTAGCAGCTACACCTGAACCTATCACAATGTCAGCAATTTAGGCAGTGATGCAGATGATGCTAGACCGTCAAATGGAGGAGACAAGGCATCTACTCTGGGAAGATGGAAGAGAACTTATTGTACCTGTGGTGCAATGTGAATTGAGTGAGGGACAGTCTGAGGAGGGAAACTACAGCCGGACTGTTAGCCAAGCTGAGCCAAGAATGGTTGGAAGGAACCAACCAAAGGAATGAGACGATGGACGTGGGTGCAAGTATAAGGATATTTTATGGGTGCCAAGCTACCAAGTCTTTCTGGAATCCCGAAGCAGAAGAGATTATGGATTGGATCTCCGAGATGGAGATAGTATTTGAAAGTTGCAACTACAGCAAAAAGCAGAAAACCGTCTTGGCAGTCAGATAGCTGAAGACTGGAGTTTTAAGTTGGTGGAAGTTTTTGGCGAATACAATGCCACATGGAGAAGCCCTGAAGATGTCTTGGGAAGCATTCCTGGAGTAGTTGAAGATGGTGTACTACTTGTAAGTGGATCTGATAGACATGAACAATGATTTTCAAAACCTAAAGAAGGGGAAGATGAGTGTTGATGAGTATGTCACCGCATTCACCGGGAAGATGAAGCTATTCCCCTACTTGGTGCTTATTGAACTCTCAAGATAGGGAGATTTGCTAACAGATTGCTAGAGGACTTTGGTCCAACGGTTAAAATGGCAACTACTTTGAAGAAAACTGTTAGAGCAACCAAGAATGTTGAGACCTAGCTTAGGGAAAAGGGTATGGAGAGGGCGGAGGTTGGAGAAAAAAGAAAGTTGCAGGGATCTTCAAGACCTGATAAGAAGAGTAAGTCATCAAAAGATCAGAAGCCTGGGGGTAACACAACAAAGTGGTGCGACAAGTGCAGAAAGAAGCACTTTGGAGAATGCATTGAAGGAGTAACCTGTTACAAGTATGGGAGAACAGGTGACCGTGCTAATGAATACACAATCAAGAAGGAAGTATGCTTCAAGTGTGGTGAGGAAGGACACTTGAAGCAAGACTGCCCAAAGAAGAAAGAAGCTGTTAGGCCAAATATTCTGCCAAATCTGAAATCAAGAGCATATCATATGATCCTTGACGAGACATCAATAGGCTAGGAATAGAGAGCGGCTTATCCGGAGTTTGGGATATGAGGGAGGAAGCGAGTAGTATTAGAATGAGTGACCTAATGTAATAGGCAAGTAAAATAAATAAATATAGTAACTGTTTTCGGAGATAATGCAATTTCCTAAATTATGTTATGTGTTTTCTGTGCGATTTCTTTTTTATGATAACTTAGTGAACCGCGAGACAATACTTTGGACAAGTATGAGTAGGTGTGTGTCACACCCCCGAACCAAGGATGGCGGAAACATCCGGGGGTGGAGGACTTCATGTATAGTATCACAACAACGAGTATAATAGTGCTCATAGTAAAAACAACCATCATAAATATAGTTGAAAAAGTTACACCATAGTATGAGTTTACATGTTTCAAAATCAATTACATTATGATGACAAAAATGTATAAATTGACATCTTGCGTCCCATCCTCAAAAGCAGTTGGTTACCTGTTTCACTGGTTTCCTGAGAATACAAGTAGTTTTGAAAGAGTGTCAACAATTAAGTTGGTGAGTTCATAAGCTTTTGGATGAAATGTTGGAAAAACCTTTGTTTGTAAATGTAAATGAATACTCAAGAAAAATCCAATATTTTCCTTATAAAAAGTCATGTAGTCTTAAATCCCAAGACCGAGAGTATGTGTGTATTTTATACTTATAACGTGGTTTTAGTTTTAAATAGCTAAGACCCCTTTTTAAAGTAGAATTTTTCCCGTAAAATTGGAAGGTTGTTAACTCCCTATGTGAGTCGTTATAACCATATTATAACTAGAATTAACCTGCTACAACGTTTTTCAGACGTCAAGATCCTATGACTTTTGTCACACGTAGACCTGCAGGTCCTGCTGTAGCTAGCAGCGAGGTGTGGGGTGTCAATCCCAATATAGATCTATACACAATTATCACGCTCTCCCTACAAGAGACTCTGGTTATAACTTACAGGAATTTAAACCCGTAGTCTAAGAGTACGATTGAAGAATTGTCTCACAACTTACGTTAACGAGTTTACATGTAGTATGTTTAGTAATGCATAACTATGCTTCTTATGTTTCATCTTGTATGTTTGTAATGTAAAAGGACTCTTACAATTCGGAAGTAAATTTCTGTTATTTAAATGTAACTTAACAGAAAACATATGTAAAATATGAAGTCATTAAAGACAAACACTTTGCTCAACATGTTACAAAGTGTAATGAAAGTTGTAAGCTGTGAACTAGTTTATAACCATTCTGCACTGTTTTAGAAAAATCATAGAAAAATCATACGAAGTCGAAAACTGAATCCGTAAACTTTGAGAGTTTGGAAAATGTGTCTAGTTTATCCATAATTTTTATTATGGTTTTTAAAAGTCTTTAAATTGGGTGAAAATGTTCATATTCACAGACTGGTCCGAATTCGTTTCTGTAATGATAGGCAGTTTTGTAAAAATCACCATAAATTGTAGAAAAATCGTATGGAAATGTGCAAGTAGTAATTTTAAATGTATGAACCTGAACTATTTTCATATTAAACAATTTTGAAAGATATTAAGTTTAAGATGGTCAAAACAGTCCGTGAATGGAACTAAACTTTCCTGTTGAAAGCTGATGTTTGAGTTTAGTTAAGTTTTTGGTATTTTTAACTTGTATTCTCCCCCTAAAACTTGAAGAAAACATGAAAATGTGGGGGTATGGACTCACCTTGTGTGGTTCTCTGAGATGAATGTCGAAGGAAAGGAGTTTCCAAGTCAAGAACACTTAGAAGATGCTTGAAGGCTTGAAGATCTAGGAACAAATATGTCGATATTTGTGTAAGAATTCCATGATTTTAGTGAAGTAGCGTAGAATGTTTATGTGTGGGAAGGAAAAACTTACCAATAATAGGGGAAGAACTTGTGACTCCTAGAGGAACTCGAGTTTTTAGAGAGAAGTATGTGAGGGTGTAAAAAGTGTGTCTTGGGAGGAGGAGAGTGGGGTTTTATAGGGAGGAGAGTGAGGGATTAGAGTGAGCTGATGGAGAGATCTGGTAGAGGTATGGGGGGATCTCGATTTGACTAAGGTAAGGTGGGAATAGTGACATGGAGTGGTCATGGAAGGTTGCTTGTGTCATAGTTTTATGGAGAAGTCAACACTCCACCTCAATATCTTATCCAATATATTTCATTCTTAGACTAAGATCTTCCCCCAAAAGTGACTAAAATATGAATATATAGGGTCTCATATGCCAAAATACGAATTTGGGTGAAAATCCCGCGTTAAAATCACGAAAAACGAGCTTAAAACAAAGTCGGGGTCGAAAACCGGGAAGAAGCTGCGAACATCCGAAGTCGGGGCCGAAGGTTCGGTCCTTGGTGCTTATAACCGAAGGTAGGTTCGGATGTTTGATGAGAACCAAAAGGAGGGTTCGGTCCGAGCAGCATCGCATGCGAACACGGAAGAGGGACCGAAAGCGAGAGTAGGCGAAGGCGAAGCAATCCGAACCGAAGGCGAAATGGAGCGAAGGTACCCGAGAGCGAAATGGACCGAAGGATCGGTTCATTTTGGTCCTAAAGAGGTTTCGGTTATGGCAGGTTCGGTCCTTAAGAGTTCGGTTCTTTAAGCTAGTTTCGGTCCTTAAGGAGTAGTTTCGGTTCTAAAGAGAGGCTTCGGTTCTAATAGGGACTTCGGCCCTATATGGCTGTTTTTCAAATAAATTTCCCGCTTCGAGTGGTTTTTGGCTCCGTTAAGGGTCGGGATGCCCCAAATGATTATAAAAAGTTGAGGGAGGTTATGAGAGAGATTTGGGAGAGATTTGAGATAGAGAGAGATAGAGTGAGAGAGATTTAGAGAGACTTTATTTGTGACTTTTGTGAGGGTTTAGCCTTGAAATGCAAGGTTCGCAAGACCCGGTAATCCTTGTTATGAATGTTATACGCCCCCGAGGGGTACGGAATAATGTTTTTACCAAGTAGTTTCATCACTTACCCTGATTAGGGTTTAAGAATTCTGAACATACGAACTTTCCAAGTGATAACTTCTTATTAAAATAGCTAGTTGTACAGTAATGACATAATGTAAACCCTAATATACAAGGGTTAGTTGAGTTGACCGGTTTGACTTGTTGACTTTATTTGACTTTTGTGACAACCGTCAATATTGGCCAAGTCAAAGTCAACAAGTCAAACCGGTCAACTCATCTAACCCTTGTATATTAGGGTTTCCATTATGTTTCTTATCGAACAACTCGCAATCTTAATACAAAGTATCACTTAGAGTTTTCACGTGTTCGGAAATTCTAAACCCTAATCAGGGCAAGTGATGAAACTACTCGATAAAACATTATTCCTTGACCCTCGGGGGCATATAACAATCATAACAAGACTTAACGAGGTTTACGAACCTTGAATTGCGAAGCCAAACACTCAAAAAGGTCACAAAAGAAGTCTCTCCCAAATCTCTCTCTGTATGAGAAATCTCTCCAAGAATGTGAAATCTCTCCCAAATCACTCTCTGTATGAGAAATCTCTCCAAGAATGTGAAATCTCTCCCAAATCTCTCTCTGTATGAGAAATCTCTCCAAGAATGTGAAATCTCTCCCAAAATATCTCTCTGTATGAGAACTCTCTCCAAGAATGTGAAATCTCTCCCAAATCTCTCTCTGTATGAGAAATCTCTCCAAGAATGTGAAATCTCTCCCAAATCTCTCTCAAAACCTCTTTTGAGTTTTGTAATCATATGGGGCATCCCGACACTCGACTTGGTGAAAATTCATTCGAAAAGGGGTGATACCTTGGAAAATAGCCTCTTAGGGCCGAAGTCCCTCTATAGGGACCAAACCCTCCTTGAGCCGAAGTCCCAAGAACCAAGACCAAAGTCCCCTTGAGTAGCCGCAACCATCGAACCGCAGCCATCGGACCGGACCGAGGCTGATGAAGACCCGCAGCGCCGAACCAAACCCGGAACTGGAGCACCGCATCCGACCTTCGCCTGCGGTCCCTCCTGACGAATCCGCCTGCGGTACCTGCTCGGACCGCAGTCCCTTCCACTTCGGATCCAATTCACCAGCCAAACCTTCCCTGCGGACCTAAGGCTGCTAAGACCGGAACCACGCCCTGACCTCGGATTTTCCGATTTTCCACCTGATTTTCGACCACGACTCCGTTTTAAGCCCGTTTTTAATTCTTTAAACGAGGGATTTTCACCCAAACTTATATTTTGACATATAAGACCCCATATATTCATAAATTAAGCATATTTCCAGGGAAATCCTTATTTAAGAATAAAATCTATTAAGTAAGATCTTGTGGTGGAGTGTTGACTTTGCCTTAGTTTATGACACAAGCAACCACCACTCCATGACCAACCATTGTCCTTCCACCATACCTAGTCACTTCCATCATCTTTCCCATCATTTTCCCAACCCTATTCCTTGTCTAAGGCTGAAATCTATCCTCTCTCCTAACACTCTCTCTCATTTTCTCATTCTTCCACCAAAGATTAAACACATTTTCTCTCTCAATTCTCTCACTAAAATTCGAGATTCAAGGGCCTTCTTCCAAGCTTTTCTTCCACTTTTGGTAAGTATATTCATCCTCCATATAATTATTTCACTTCCTTCTACTCAAATCATAGATATCTTACACAAACATCATCACATGCATGTTAGATCTTCGAACCCTCAAGGCATCTTCCTAGTGTTCTTGAGTAGAACACTTCTTTTCTTCAACATCCATCCACTAAGAACACACAAGGTGAGTTCATACCCCTATCTTTTCATGTTTTTCTTAAGTTTTAAGGGGGGGGGGAATACAAGTTAAAACACCAAGAGCACAACTAAACTCATTTAACAGCCTTCGTCAGAAAAGTTCATCTCCATTCACGGACTGTTTTGGTCAACTTAAACATTTTAGTTTTCAAAACTGTATTAGGTGCAAATATTTCAGGTTCATACCTTTAAAATGACTACTTTCACACCTCTATAAGATTTTTCTACGATTTATGATGATTTTTACAAAACTGCCTATCATTTCAAAAACGAATTCGGACCAGTCTGTGAATATGAACATTTTAACACAAGTTAAAGACTTCTAAAAATCATAATAAAAATTATGAATAAACTAGACACATTTTGTGAACTCTCAGAATTTACGGATTTAGTTTCGACTTCGTATGATTTTTCTATGATTTTTCTAAAACAGTGTAGAACGGTTAAAAACTAGTTAACAGCTTATAACTTTCATAACACTTTGTAATATGTTGAGCAAAGTGTATAACCATAAGTTCTAAATATTGAATGTATTATCTTGTTAGTTTATCATCTTAAACTGAAATTTAGTCATTCATGATAAGGTTTACTCATTCATTTCGAACACATATAATAAACTTCAATAAGTATAGTTTATGGATTTTACTACATGAAAAAGGTTTTACTCTAAAAACAAATGGGTTTTTCATATCCTACGTGATAAACTATAATAGTAATAGTTTAAGGATTTCATATCACTATTTATTCAGAAAAGGTGATTTTACTTCCTCCACGGAAGAGGTTTTAATATCAAACTATGTGTAAACTAGTTAACTTAAGTTGTGAGGCAATTCTCTCCCCGTACGTTCGAGTACGGGATCCCAATTCCTGTAAGTTATAACCAGAGTCTCTTGTAGGGAGAGCGTGATAATTGTGTATAGATCTATATTGGGATTGACACCCCACACCTCGCTGCTAGCTACAGCCGGACCGGCAGGTCTGCGGGTGACAAGAGTCATAGTATCTTAACGTCTGAAAAACGTTGTGCAGGTTATTTCTCGTCATAGTATGGTTATAGCGACTCACATAGGTAGTTAACAATCTTTCAAGTTTACATGGAAAATTCTACTTTGAAAAAGGGTTTTACTCCGACACTAAACGAGTTTATGTCGATTTAAACTTGCATGAATTACTTTAAGTATGGAAAAATACTTGTTTACTCTCAGTCCTGGGATTTAGGACTACATAACTTTTATTAGGAAAATATTGGATTTTCTTTGGAAACACATTACTAGCATGAACATTATAAGTACAAAACACACACACACATTCTCGATCCTGGGATTTAGGACCACATAACTTTTATAAGGAAAATATAGGATTTTCTTTGGATCATATTTCTATCAAAACTATTTTGATCTAGAATTGTTAGACTTCAGCTATAATTGCTAAGTGTATATGATAGAGTTATATAAGAATTTAGTCACGATCGACTTAGAATTGGTGGGCCCGCCTTATCTCCTGTTCCTTGTCTGGTTGTGGACCTAGGGCAGACCCATTATATTCAACGATTTATTTAACTTAACTTTTATATAACTTATATAAGATGGGCGATTATAGAAGGAATCTATGGGTCCCTCTAGGGTTCATTATCGCATAACATAAGAGCATTCATTCCACACTTAACTAAGAAAATATTGGATTTTCTGGAAATCATACTCTATCGCTTTTACAAGGAAAACGGTTTCTTCCTCAAACAAAACTCTTATGAACTCACCAACTTAATTGTTGACACTTTTTCAAAACTACTTGTATTCTCAGGAAATCAGTGAAACAGGAAAACCAACAGCATTTTGAGGATGGGACGATAAATCGTCAAACAGTACATTTTGTCATCATAATGTAATTGATTTTGAAACATGTAACTTATTCTATGGTGTAACCTTTTCAATTATATTTATGATGGTTGTATTTACTTTGAGCACTATTATACTCGTTGTTGTGATACTATACATGAAGTCCTCCACCCCCGGACGTTTCTGCCATCCTTGGTTTGGGGGTGTGACAACTTTAAATTGACTAGAAATTGATGGTTGTCACAGTGTGAAAGGTATTAGAGGACTATACTACAGGAAGCACATGACTCGTACTTGGATCATGGAAAGTCAAAAGGTTACTAAGTCTAAGTAGTTGAGCTATTTTGTTCATTTCCATCATTACCTTTGTTTCGGTAATGACCAAAGAAGATGAATTATGCTCCAACATCTGCAATCATCTTAAATCGAGTCCGACTAAGATATATTCGTAAAGCGATAGACTCGGTTCTGAGAACCATGTTCAACTTAGTGTCCGACCTTAGTCAACAATCGAAGAAGGAAAGGATAAAGGCAATTGCCAGACAGATTGCAAATCATCATTAGAGCTTAGTAATCATTAGCTAGATATTTCTACTTGCTAGAACACGAAGAAAGGTATCCTTCGTGTTAGAGTCTGACTCAAAGACACCTGAGTCTAACCATTGCATCATATGATGAGAGGTCATTATAACATGACCCATCGGTATGTTACGGTAGTCGAAGTAAAGACCTTAATTTAGGAGGAAGAGTAGGTGCAACACCATCAATAGTTAAGAACTCTAAGAGTTAGAAACTACGTAGAAAAGACATGAGAGTTACGTTATCACCTAGGATGGAAAGGTAACGTGTGGACTTATTATACAAGAATTGTTTTGTTGATGATTATGGGACGTAATCATCCTAAGAGGGAGATAATTGTAACTCCAACAAAATGGGGCTAGGCATTTAAGATATAATCTAAGTTTCGTATTAAGAAAGAATAGGAAAAATCAACCGAATCATCCGTAAATCGTAAAAATAAGTGCGCCAATACATATATATATATATATATATATATATATATATATATATATATATATATATATATAGAAAGTACACATCGTCTCGATCTCGAAAATATAAATTTCGTAGAAATCTAAGTTCATATGAATGAGATATGAGTTTTATAAGATATAAAAATCAACCGTGTTATTAAAAATTATTAACGTCAAAAGGTACGGAGAGAATGGTTGACTTTTGGGTAAAGTCACCAAAATGAAAATCATAGTACTCATTATGATAGGTATTTTGGTAAAATGAACACCAAAATCGGAGTCCGTACGAGAGAGTTATGATTTTTGCAAAAATATTAAATCATATAAAAATAAGGGCTAAAAATAAAGTTAGAATTAGCCGATGGAGCTTAAAGGAAAGTTGTAGTACTCTTTGAGACGTACTCGTGAAAAAAATGTCAAAAACGTAGTCCATATGAAGAAGTTTTGGAATTTACAAAATCTGCATTTTGCGCCCCGCAAGGTGCGTGCCAGGTGCGCGACGCGCACTTCTAGAAGGTGATAACACGGACCACGGGTAGCCTAACACGTGGCACAAAGTGGCTGGGGAGATGTCACTTTAAAATGCGCTACGTGCATCCCTTTTGCACACCGTGCACCCGAAAAATGCCTATAAATAGCTTTCACTTGTTCATAACTTCCCCACACTTCCCATACTTTTCCCTCTCGAGTTTTTGTTGCTCTAACTCAATTTCTATCATAGTGTTTAGGGTATTTTGGCAAGTTTAGAGATCCCTAGGAGCCCAATATCTAGTAGCTATCAACCTTGAGCTCTGCCAGTGCAATTTCCGGACTTTGGTCTAGGAAATCTCTGTAAGTTAAATTACACTCATCCTTATTTTAATGTAATTTATATTTATAAGTCAAAGTCATTGTTATGAACCTATAAATAAGATTTATCAGTAATTCCATGTCGTTATACTGATTGATCTACTTACGGGAGAGGTGTCTAGAATGGTCACGTTGGCTTGGTTGTTGGACTTCAGAAATGCCATTATACCGAAATGATCCTGCCACCCAATTGTCCCGCATGACTGATCCTTATTTAGAAGGACTCTCAGTATTCATTGGGATTAGTGAAGAATCTAGACAATGATTATTATAGTCGTCAGGATTATGAAACTAGACTAATACTTAGTGCTATACATTTAGGTCATTGAAAGTGCTAAGGCGAGGTTCTGCCCCAATTCCGAGCCATCTCGTTTTATCAAGTGAGTGCATAGTTACCTTCAACTTGTTGAATCTATATGCCCAAGAATCTTTATTGAGTGACATTTCTAGTAATATATGATCCTATAGGATCACACCTTTATCAAGTTAGCACATTTTGTATATTTATTATTAATGTGATTATTAATAAATAATATCGATTCTTGTATTTTAATAAGGGAATAATTATTGTTTTGTGAAAATAATAATTATAAGAGAGTATAACTAATTATTATTTCAGATGGTATAAATTAATAACTCATGCACAACATTTTGGACTAGTTGGATTCTTTTGTCTTTTACCTAAAGACAAAGTTTATATTTTATAAACATAGAGTTTATAAAAATGAAATAATCCTCCTCTTTTCAAGAGGTATAGCCTAAATTATAAAACAAATATGGATGTTGCTTGTCAACCTCCATGCTTTGTCTCCCATGCTTCTAAAGGCTACAAATACTTTAGAGTATTTTGATGTTTAGACCTTACTTTGCATGGACTATATAAGAGATGCATGAGGATTGCATTTTTAAAAAGAAAAACCCTCTCATCTTCCTCTTTATTCTTCACCAAAATCATGGGCATGAAAGAGCTTGGAGCTCTCACTCTTTTAAAGTTGTTGCTTGGCTCTTGGTGCTTACTTTGTGTCTTGCTTTAGTACTTATTTGTTAAGTACTTAAAGGTTTAAAGAACAAAGTATTACAAGAAGGAACTAGCATTCCAAGTGCCTTAATCTTGGTGGTGGATACTTGTAGAGAAAATCATACTCTTCAAATTTTCTATCAGCATCAACACCCCAAAACCAAGTGGGTTCAAAGGCTTCAAAGGTTGTCATTATAAAAACGCTTTGATTGTTTTTATTTCATTCTAACATCTATAAATGGATCATTGATTTGTTGGTTTTGTTATGATCTAAAATAAACTTGTTATTTTTAAAAGTCTCCCATTGCGGTTTTTGTGAAAAACAAACTTATATTTTGTATCAAAACCCATCACAACTTACACATTGATATAAAGTATTTAATTTTCCTGAATGTTATATATGCTTATTATCTGAGTTCCTGATATTTGTGTTATATGAGATAACGATTTTTCCTAAAATGTTATATATGTATTTTACCGTACTCATAATAAATGGGGTAGGACGGGTAGAAAGAGATAAGAGAAACTAGATAATAGTTAAAGACTATAAGAAAAGAGATAATGGTAGGAAACCATACCATAGATAGGATAATTGTGAGAAACCATACCATAGATAGAATAATGGTGGGAAACCATACTAGAGAGAGAATAGTGGTGAGAGACCATGCCATAAATAGGTCAAGAGACCAGGCCCAACAGAGACCGGTCCTCAAGCAGAGTATTGTTGACGACCACAAACTATTCTAGACAGTCCAGTGGAACACTAAAAGACTTGCAATCTGTAGGTGTTAATGAATCACACAAACCGGGAGTATGGGTTGTGGTTTCATTCAAGTATTTTTATACTCTTTGCTTATAGTAATCCTTAGGATAGAACTCTTGAGATAGATCCTATCGAATAAGAGAGAGGGAAAGAGAGAGAGAGAGAGAAAGAGGGTAACGGGAATGGGTAATCGGTTTAACTGTTTGGTGTGAATTATATATATATATATATATATATATATATATATATATATACATATATATATATATATATATATATATATATATAAGAGATAAATTATATTATTGTGGGTTGAAAACTATATATACTCACCGGGTTTCCCGACTTGACCCACTTAGATTCTTTGTATCACAGGTAGCGATACAAAGGAAGATGCACAATGAGAGATTCAAGGAGATGTAGACTGTTAGTATATTGTGGCATTGTAAGTCTCTGTTTATGCTTATCTTTTATATCAATTATGACATCTCGAGTTTTAAAAATATAAACAAAACACATTTCTTCGAAAATGTTTTGATAATATTATTATAATGTTTTTGGGACAAATTCTACATAATTATTTTTTTAAAAAGACTCTGATTTAATAAGCATAAACAAATCGGTATTTTCTGGTTGTAAAAATAGGGATGTCACATTGTAGGTATGCATCATGCTTTAATAACTTATATGTTCCAACATACGAATTCATACGAATCTCATTTTTATAGCCAAAATTTTTTACATGTTTGGACCCTTATAGATGATAATTAAAATTAATTTGCTATGTTACTTCACAAATATAAAATTTCATATACTGTTTTTCAAATTATTTAATGGCTTTATGAGTTTATGTATTTTAGATGATCAGGTAGTGCTATATTAGTTTACAAATATCAAAATTCCTTATAGTATTTCTGGTTTTTATTTTTTATTTTTAACATCAACGGATTGTGGTTTTATATGCTAGTATTGCGATAAGTAGCATTTAATTGTCAAATGTGGATTTTGCAGTTAGACATTTTCAACACTTGTAGATGAAACACAAATGAATGAAGAAAAGTAATTCTCATGTTGAAAAATTAGACATTTTGCCACTAGTATTTCCTAAAATTTAATATTTTCTTGTTTTATTTTATTTGCCATATTTTGCATTATGTTTTTTTTGCAATTATTCCCTTCATAAAAAAGTATTCTTGTGTTGGTGAAGTACATTTTTTATGGCTTTGAGGAGTTAAAATGGCCCCTTCACAACAAACTATTGCAGTAGTTTCTTGTATTGGTGCAATATCGATTCTTAAACTCAGACCGACAAGGTATATCATCATTATTCACCTAATTTATAGATTATGCAATGACAATTATCTTTATTGAAGGATCCAATGGTCTTTTCCCATGTATTCTTGATCATAACACTTATGGTCCTGTATGTTCATTTGACTACCTATAAGTTTGTGCTCAATTTCAATTTAAAGAACTACAATTCATATTACTCAGATATAAAAATTGCAGGATTGTGGAGAGTGTTGGTGAAGGGTGACCGAAGTTAAACCTAGGACCATGTCATACCTTGTTATTAGGTGGAATGCAACTGGGAATGAAAGTTGTGCAAAGATTAGCACCTTTAGACATGTATTCCTTCTTAATTTGAGTAATAACATAATATCTAGACTTATCAAACAAGACATTTGTATTTTAAAATTGAGAATATTGTTGTTAGACAAGTTTGAATTGAAGTAATGATATTGTGTTATCCATTTATTGTGTTAACTGTCTTATTATTATTATTTTATATTCCATTTAAAATTTTAAAAATCGGGATTTAATTTATTAGTATGATTTTTTTTTGTGTTAAAAATAAGCCACTAAAAGCATGAAAATAATTTTTTTAAGTAGTTAAATTGTGACATAAAAATAGTGCCACTAAAACATACAAGTGCTATAGTGGCATAGAAGAAAAGTGTCACTAAAACCTAAGAAGGCTGCAATGACACAACCAAAAAGTGCCACTAAAGGCCTTTAGTGGCAGCGCTTTTAGTGACACTTCTTTTTTGTGCCACTGATTGTCTAGGGGGCTTTTAGTGACATTTTTTTAGTTTTTAGTGGCACTTTTTCTATATCACTAAATGTCATTTTATTTGTGGCATCACACGTTTTTTCGTTTGTCATGACTATTGATGACTTTTAGTGACACATACTATATTAAACCGTGATCATAAACTACTATTAGTCACACATGTTTTCATTTTTCATGACTATTATTGACTTTTAGTGACACGTAGTATATTAAAACATGACCATAAACTACTATTAGCTACATGTTTTTTCATTTTTCATGGATATTAAACAGTAATATAAAATATATCCAATACAAGTTCAATAAAAATGATAATTACTATCTAATACAAGTACTTGTCCATAGTTTGGCCTCTTCGTCACATGCACCAACCCTAACTCGATAATAGCAACTATTGCTCCAACTATCAAGCTATAACGTGTACAAATGCAACATTACCAATGGACTCACATTCATATACACCATCCCCATTAGTCCCTTTAGTAAACACATCTACATGAACTGCAAAAAAAAAAAACAAAGAATCACTTCATATAGGCAACATACTTTCTCTTTTACACATAAATAGGCATCATACTATATCTTTTACTTATCATCGCTTCCTATAGGCAACAAATCATATCTTTTAACCGACATAGGCATCAAACGTTATCTTTTACACATAATAGCAGTGGGTTGATGGTGTTAGCTACCTATTACTTACCTTTCTATATGTACCATTTTGCTACTCAAAACTCACATGCATGATTGTTACTGTTTCTTTATTCTTGTGTAGAGTCTGAAATAGGAAGCATTTTGTCAGAGATAATTATGTCTAAGTTCATTCATACTGTAGTAAAAGAGATTCAAATTGATTAGAATGAAACTAATGTGGTAAATGTCCATGTTTCATGTCTTTTAACGAAATTAATTTCAAGCAATCTAGCTCATTGTCAAAGCAGTAGATAACTTTGGCATTCTACCTTCAATTTAAGATTCAACTTGTTGAACAAAGTGATACACTGTCAAAACCCTTAATTTATTCAAGATATTTGAATCTGAAAACTAGCATGGATATGCTAGAACCAAACACACTAGCAACACTAAAAAAAAAAATCAAAGCATACACGGGTTAATTGTGCAGGAATTCGCTAGGTGATCAACAACAACAAACTTGTGGCACCAGATTCTACAATGTTCTTTATTGTGGTACCAGATTCTGCAGACTTCTTCATCATAAATCTTGTATTTTTCAACCAATGAAGTATCATGTAGCCACCCACCAGATTTTACAGATGATGGGTCAAAATCAATAACATGTAGCCGATATCTACACTATATATATATATATATATATATATATATATATATATATATATATATATATATATATATATATAATAAAATAAATAAAGAAGAAAACCTCACAAGAGAACACACATACACACTCGCCCATCTAGTGGAGAGTAGAAGCCAATTGGTCTTGTACTTTCAGTTATATCTGATAGTTTAGCACCAGTGTCATCACATAGTTCAAGGCGCATTGAAGCAATAAAAGTGCCACATTTTTTCCATAATTTGTCTTAGCAGCTTCTATTATGCTCTAAAAACAACAATTAACTTATGAAAATAAGATGATAAATATTTTTTAAGGACTAAAATTGGTGCTATGATCAATGATGAATATAGAAAGTAGGATACCTCAAATGAGAATCTAGCATCTGTAGAGAATATATTGAGATTAGAATGAGTTATACATAACAATACAGGGTAAAAGCGGGATGTCATTGCTTCTCTTATTTGCAAAAAATCTATACACAAAATGCCCTCACTTTAATGAGTTGAATGATCCATGTTATTTCAAGAGATCTATGGTTGAAAAGTTATAAAAAATGGGTTTTTCCCCAAAACAATAAAGAGTTGAAGAGTAATATGGCTTTGACAGATCGAGTCATTTCATCAGACAATTGGTGTACACAAACAGAAAATAACTCAGTTAGAAACAGTATGATTTGAAACCCTACATTTTAATCTATTTAGCATCAAGTGAGACATTGAGGAAGGGAGTAAAAACTAACCGAAGATAAATTGCGGAGTGATAGATTCCTGATCAGAAGAAACAATGGTATGTCTCTGTTACCTGCTAACTCTTCCTATGCTTCAATTTTAGTTTCTAAAGGCATGCTTTTAAAGTTTTAATTTCCTGTTACTTTTGTTGAAGACATTCCATAAAATAGCTTGCGTCTGATGTGTTAGATCCTGTTCAAAACCCTAAGCTTTACTGATAAATCTTCGTGGTGGTGGTCTTGGTACGATATAGAAGTTTCGGTATGGGGAAATGATGGATAGAGGAGCTTGTGGTGGTGGTTGTTTTGTGATGTAACAGATGTGGAGATGGTAATCCGATGGTTAGTGGTTGTCAACAAGATTTTGTGTAGGGTTTGTAATCGCGTATAAGAAAAAAAAAACGGGGGGGGGGGGGGGGGGGGAGGGGGGAGGGGGCATCCAAGGTTGGGTGGGAGACGATGACTGCAATAGAGAAAGATAGAGAGAAATTGAAGATTAGGTCTATTTTTTTAAGGATAGAGGGAAATAAAAATATTTAAATTTTTGGCAAAGAGGGAAAAAGATGTTGAAATTCTAGTAAAGATGGAAAACTGGAATTTTTTAGAAGACAGATAGTGACATGTTTTTTTAACCATAAAACACTTATAGTGACATGTTTTTTTTATTGTTACTATTTTTTACTTTTAGACACACATAAAAATTAAAATGTGGCTATAAAATACTTTTAGTTACATGTTTGATTTTTTTAAATGTCATAATAAAATACTTACAAACACATTATGTTATTCTTTTATATTCAAAATCATTAATTTTAGACAAAATCATTCATTATAGACATACATATGAAATTAAACTGTTATCATAAAACACTTATAGTCATATGTTTTTTAAAATGTCATAATAAAACACTTATAGTCACAATGAGCTACCGTGACTATTGGTTAGTATTTGTCACATTTTTTATGTAAATTAGTGTCAAAATGTGTGAAAATAGTTTGCAATGGTGGCGGTTTTTAGCTAACATGTTGTGACATCCCCATTTTCGCGGCCAGAAAAGACCGATTTTGTTTATGCTTTATAATAAAATCAGAGTAACTTTTTAAAGAAAAGTGTTGTAGAATTTGTTCCCAGAAAAACATGATAAATATGTTATCAAAGCATTTCCGAGGAAATGTATTTTATTCATTTTAAAACTTTGGGATGTCAACGTCAATACAGAAACATAAGCATAAACAAAACTTACATTCATTATACTAGTGATCTATATCTCTTTAATCTCTCGGTGTAGTGTAGCTTTATATCGACACCCGTGATACAAATAAACTGAGTGAGTCAGGTTGGGAAACCTGGTGAATACATAGGGTTTTCAACCCACAATAACAAAGTTATTTATGTTTTATCATCAAACAATTAACCCAATTACCCATCCCCATTATCTTCTTTATTCATTAAGGATCTACCCTAAGAATCGTCTCTCACTCATTCCTAAGGAATAGGCACGAAGTCCATCGTCGCCAGGGTTTATACAACAGACACTAAATCCATAGTTGTCAGGGTTCATCCAACGGGTGCTAAGTTCATAGCTCTCATTTATCGACAATATTATTTGCGGGAGTCCACCATCAATACATGTCAATGGGTTTTTAGAGTACACCGGGTGAACATATCGTTCACAACACCTACAGGTTGCGAGCCTGCTAGTGTTCCACGGACCGTCTAGAATAGTCCATGGTTGTCATCCATACTCTACTAGATGACAGGGCCAACGCTTGGGTAAAGGTTTCTCTTATTTTTCACCCCTCACCTTCATCTCATGATCTATATCACCTTTTCATCTCATCCTCCAACTCATTTTTCATCACACACCAACTATTTCATCTACCCATGTTCTACCCAACATATTTGTAGATATAAAATACATATACAGTTCAGATCTGAAGAAAAAGTTTAGATCTGAAAAGAAAATACATATACGGTCCAGATCTGAAGAAAAAGGTTTAGATCTGAAAAGAAAATACATATACGGTCCAGATCTGAAGAAAAAGGTTTAGATCTGAAAAGAAATTACACATACAGTTCAGATCTGAGGAAAAAAGGTCTAGATCTGAAAAACAAAGTTTAAATCTTTCATCTAGCATAAATCTCAAGTATAAAATACATATACGGTTTAGATCTGAAAAAGAAAGTTTAGATCTAAAAAGAAAATGTTCAGATCTGAAAAGAAAGGTTTGGATCTTCCATCCAGCACATATCTCAAGTAAACAGATAATATGCACACATAGCACGTAATTTATATAAGACACTTCATATCTATGTGTAAGATGAAAGTAACTATGCACTTACTTGATAAGGTGGTGATTCCAACTTGAACAACTCTTCGCTTCTTAAAAATAATCTCATTTGACGAAACAACGGGTTTCTGCTGAAAAACCGTGTTCTGCACTGGCAGAGTTTCTAAACCGAAAAACTCTTTTTCTCGGAGTCCTCGTGCGCTCCGAGGCTTTCTTCTAGTGTTAGGGAGGTTTCCTAGGCTTTAGGGGTGTTTGGGAAGTTTAGAGAGAGAAAGAAAGTGGAAAAGGTGTGTAGAATTATGGCTGCCTCGCACCCTTTATATAGGCCGAAGCCTCGGTCTACGCTGCGCGTAGCTTCGCTGGTACGTTGCACGTACTTCGGTATGTTGGGCGTTTATGCGAACGCTGGGCGCGCGATGGAGCGGTATCCGAGGTTCGTAAGAATGCGTGTCACCCTCCGACTGGAGCGACGTGGCTATCTCCGGTCCTAGTATCCGAACGCGGGGCGTTCTTCTCTTCTACGCGGGGCGTAGCCTCGCAACAGCTCTCACAATTTGCCTTTCCGTCTTCTAAAATTCATAACTTTCGCATACGAGCTCCGTTTCCGACGTTCTTGATATCCACGCATAGGTAGGAACCTTCCCTACAACTTTCGTGTAGACTCCGTCGGCTAATTTGACTTTATTTTTAAAGTTATATTTTTAAGAGGCCGGGACACGAAAAGTCCGTTAAAATTCATAACTTTTTCATCCGACGTTCGTTTTCGTCTGTCTTTTTACCGTTGAGCTACTATTAATGAGACCTTCGATTCTCGTTTAGGTTGTGTCGGCCAAAAACCGTTCAATCCACTATTCGAACTCCGGGTTGTGTACTGTTAATCCGAAACTTGGAAAAATCATAACTTCGTCATATGAAGTCAGATTTGGGCGTTCTTTTTATGCACGCTCTCGGTTTAACGAACACTATAACTTTCGTTTAGATCACTAAGGCTAAAAAGCACTTTATCGTAAACTCACTTTTTACGTCACGCAGTGTCGTGCCGGTTGTGTCGCGAAACTTCGACCGGTCATAACTTCTTCGTTATAACTCGGATTTCGGCGTTCTTTATATCTCCGGAATCCTTCTCACGACCATTACAACTTTCTTCATAGATATCGGGTTTATCTAACATTTTATTTTTGACGCTTACATTCTTAATTTATTATATCATTATAAACAAATGTAAAACACATAAAATCACATAATTCACATAATATTCAAGTAACTCCTCCTTGTTACTTCAAAATGAGTTACAGTGGTTGACATTGACTATTTAATTACTTCAAAATGAGTTACAATTCTCTCCCCCTTACGATGATTTCGTCCAGGAATCATGCGTCAGCAAACAGATGTGGATAGCGTGGTGAGGTTCGGCCTATTCTTATGTGAGGTGTAGTTCTTGGATCACCTTGTCGACCAGAATGGTTTTTTGGTTGACCCATCCAAGATCGAGGCCGTGATGCAGTAGGAGGTCCCGATGTCTCCATATGAGATTAAGAGTTTCCTTAGGTTAGCAGGATACTGAAAGATGTAGTATGCCGAAGAGTCATTATAGAATGACATTGATAATAACATATGATCCTATAGGGGCACCCCTTATAACAAGTTACCATCAATTGATTATTTATTAATATAATTTGATTATTAATAAATATATCAACACTTGTATGTAATTGGAAAATTATTATTTCAAGGAAATAATATTTTACTAACTGAGAATTTATTTTTTATAGAAATATTATTTATAGGAGAAATAACAACTTATGAAATATGTCATAAAGTATGAATATTTATAAATAATATTTATATCTTAATAAACTAGTTAGAGTTTATTTATATAAAATGTAGTTTTATATAAAAGATATATATATATATATATATATATATATATATATGTATATATATATATATATATTGGAAATACTTTATATAATTGATAGGCTTTTATATAAAGTTGTTATATATATATATATATATATATATATATATATATATATATATATATATATATATATATATATATATATATACTAGGCATGTTAAGAGGCCCGTGTTAAGCACGACCCGTGGAAGTTAATTTGGGTATTTCCTCCATGTTGTTCGACATAAAGGCTAAGTTGGGTATTTAAAAAGGGAGCTGATAAATCCACTTCCACTTTTTATCCATCCACTTAATATGTATATGATTTGAGAAATGTTATTTAAAATTATGATCCATGACCACGATTTTATAACCGCAATACCAGCTTAAATTGTATATATATATGATTTTTAACCGATTTTGATATACGGAGGTTGTCAGTGTGGACGACTACATGTTTTTTTCATTTAACTTTTGCCTTAAAATTTTAAATAATTTTGTTATTTATATATAGTTTATTTTAGAATATATATATATATATATATATATATATATATATATATATATATATATATATATATATATATATAATCAAAATTAAAATAAAACAAAAATTAAATTCAAAATAAAGTAAAACAATTAAGGGTGGGATTGGAAAAAAGGGACGTTATACAAATCAATATTAATATAGGCTACAAAATTAAAATAAAGGGATATATTATATTAAGGGATCATAATGGTTTTGACCATGGTGACTAAATAAGGGCAAAATTGGAAAACTATAAATTATTAAGTGGATGGATAAAATGGATAAGTGGATTTATCACCTCCCATTAAAAAAATGAAGATAGAATAATTTGGGTGTGTATAATATCAATGTCCTAATACGAAAAATAGATAATACAGAGCTATAATAAGAAAAAATGAAACTTCAAAGCTATAATTGAATGGAGTTCACAAAGTACAATACTGTGATAAGAAAAATGGAAGTATTAACAAATTGAAACTTAAATAATATCCCAAGATATTCCGCTAAAGGTAGGTGCATCAAGATGGCCAGTTGGTAAAGCCTTTCTTATATGTTCTATGCAAATTTTGATGATACTTGTAATGATCTTACGATTATTTTTACCCAATTATAGTTTGTCAAAATTCTGACCTCCACCCTCGTTGGATCAGTCCCAGGAGAAAGCTCTGCAACACAATGAAGACCCTCCTGCACAACAAACTTCCCATAAAAACTAAAGATATTATTAACAAGCATACAATTGCATTTTAAATATTGAATACTTACGTCTTTTCTCCCTCCATGGATTCATTTAGTGCTTGTTTCTCAACCAAAAGCATTGGAAATTGTAGATCACTTTTCATGTTTAAGCCTTCAAAAGTCATGAATTTCAAGATAAATGGGTCTCATTCTTTCATAGCTGCAACATCGAGGGATCCCATCATGCTCATGGGTAGGACGGTATTTTTTAGCCAGAAAGGATGTGCCCTGAAGAGGAAACATATTCTATTTCGTAATCATATTTTAATGTTATAGAAAAGTTTCTCTGGAAGAGATCATATCATTTTTGAAAATGAACAATCATATGGACTTAACAGTCAAACAATACCTATTTTGACTAAAGTTCTTTGTTGATGACTGTATGATTGACTCTCTTTAAGTTTGCCAGCATCCATTTTTTTACTGAATGAATAGTATGAAAATGAAAAAAATGACAATTGACCGAAACAAAATGCATATAGAAGAAGATATGTCACAAAGGATTAAATCTTCAATAACTTCTTAATAGTAATGAAATTTAGAATTTATGTTCTTGTGCCTAGTAACAAATGGTTGGCAAAACCAATTAATTCAAAGAAATAGAGCAAAATGTAGCATTCACATAAGGTATGTTGAATGAGACTACTATATATCAGAAAGTAATTGAAAAATTATGATAACATATTCATGTATTGTGCCTGTTGTCCAGTTGAAAGTATGTGAAATGCACATCAAAAACCTTGCAAGTAAACTACATCACCAATAATATCTTGCATCATACAGAATTTTGAAGAATTTCAATATCAAATTGCCAATTTTTATCGTATCCTCTATCTTTCAGGTACAAACCCTACTTTTTTTAATGATTGAACGCATCTAACTTTATTCATCTCCTATAAACAATGCTTTCCATCTCAATCCCCAAAATTCAAGTTTCAATATTGTAAAAAACATTAGTTAGAAACGAAATGACAAAAAGATCCTTGTCATGTCTTACCTAGTTAGACCAGAATTCTTGGAGTTTCTTCATATTTAGTTTGAATGATAATAGCTAGAGACCAAAGAAAGCAATTCGTGAGGAAGAACATATACTTGATATCCAAAAAAAAATCAAAGATAAAACCGATTAGGACTGAAAGAAGATACCGCAAAATTGAGAGGGAGGGAGTGACTAAAAGACACATAGACCTAAACAGAAAGCAAAAAGAGTCATGATTGTGGGTGTGATGAATGGATTTAGGAGAAAATCCATGTAAGATGTCGTTTTAAAAATTTTGAGATCGCAATCATTAACAGAAAAAAAAGGAAAAATATTGAATATGATTGGTTTAGAGGGAGAGTTGGTGGAGAAGGAGAATACCGGTGTCCCAAACACGGGAAGAAAAAAGAGGCAGACTGAGCCAACCGTTTCTCGGTCCTTCGATGAAGTTCTTGAAGAAGTAAATCAACTGGGGAAGCGATGGCATGTCGGGCACATCGGAAAAGAGGAGCGATTGTATGGTATGGAAGGTAACAAAGGGGGAACCAGATATGGCACACCTGATAAAATGATGCGGTGTGAATCGACGTCAATGGCGCCGTTTAGAATGTAGATGACGTGACGCTCAATGAAGGTTGTAAATTTGATTTTGGAGGCACAAGAAAAACAAGGTTTTTATATATAATAATGATAATGAAATGATATATATATATATATATATATATATATATATATATATATACACATGTATCATCTAGTCATAAAGGGTAGGGAGAATCCATTGGTTCCATTCTTTGTACATAGGGATGGAAATTGGAAGGAGACAAGGCATGTGTGGTCTTTTGATTAGTTTATTCTACATGCATGCTTGTAATCATGAGCTATGATTTGACTTGCTTTATGTATGGTCCATTACTAGCTTTTTCATTAATAAAAGGATATGAGATTAAGACATGAGAGAGTGTTCTTGAAAGCCACATTTTTGGTCCTTCATTTTGGGCAAAAGACGAGAGCTATTTGCTATCTATGGGGCTGCCAAATTTTCAAGTAAAAGCTCCTATTTTTTCCTCTATTCTCTTGCATTTTGATGTTAGATTAAGTCCCTTTGTTGCTTCACATTTGAACATATATTTGGTATATATTTCAAAGGCTTATGAACAACAAACACAAGTATATACTAGCATATCTTGATGGTTCTACTCTTGCTTTGGTGGATACTTTTAGAGAGCTATTGTTTTAGAGTTTCATGCCAACCTCATCAACTTCTGACCTCCCATGAGGATCAAAGTCTTCATAGGTTGTTATGCTTTCTCTTTTATGGTTGTTTTAATCTTTCTAACTCTTGCAAAATGATCTTTTGGTGGGAATAAAATTACTTTTATTTTGTTTAAATCTTAAGTCTTCCATTGCATTGTTTATGTTTATGAAACAATTTTTGAATAAAAATCGAACAATTGGTATCAGAGCCATTTTGCAAGACTAGTTAAATTTTTTGTTAAGTTGATGAAATCCTTGTTTCTGGAAAACATGGATGGTTTTCTCTTTGCAAGAAAAATCCATAAATATTTTCTTTGACAACTTTAAAATTTTTATAATTGTTATTATTGACTAAAATTTTACATGCATCCTTTTAGTCATAAAAGTTGTCTTTGAAAAACAAAGAGTTGTTTTATATAATTTTGAGTATATAAATATGTATGATATGCATAAACTAGCCATGGACCTTTGTGTTGTTGCATGTGTTGATTTATTTGAAGTGGTTGTAATTATTTGTTTATTCATATGGTATGTAATAATTAGATAGATAGTTTTCATTTGTTAATTTTTGTAAGTAATAGATTAGTTTTAGAAATAGTTTTATTTATTTATTTATAAAAATGTAACAAGAATGAAGATGGTGACAATTTTGAAGATCAAATGTTTATAAACTTGATTTTATTAAAGTTTCTCAAACTTTATAAAATTATTTTTATAAACTTGCTACAAGATGTTGAAGCAAGTGGGAGCAGATGAAGACTTTTAAAAATGAAGGTCTCTTATGTCCCTTTAGGAATGGACTTAATATTTTTTGTGATGACTCACAAAAATATTACTAGTTTATGGCTTGACTTATGCACATATATTATAATTGTTATGCATGATTGTGTTATTTTATGTTTATGTTATTATTATTATGTTATGGTTGATAAATTAGTTTTCAAATGCAAAATAATATTTAAAAATAAATAAACATCACAAAGGAGTTTGGTTTTAATGAAATTTACCTTTTAATATAAGATGGTAAAAATAGTTTTATAAAATAAAACAAGTTTTATCGTTAAAATTAGTAACCGCTAAAATTTCGGGATTAAAATTGTATAAGTTTAATATAAAGATTTGTAAAATTATCAAACTACAAACCTTAATTTATAAACTGAAGTTTTATTAAAAGGTTTACAAATGTTCTAAAAGCGCTCAATCATCGACTTAATACTAGCAGTTAAAATTTGATCGTGTTGATTTTATAAAACCGGTTTTTATAAAACAACATTGTTAAAATGTGATTTTTTTTTTCATAAAATTAGATTTTTTAAGTATACCATGGTTTGTTGGATGCATGCAAAAACCATACAATAACCATGATATAATATGTTTTTTAAACTAGAGTTATAAAAACATCAAAGATCCCCTACAAACCTCAAATTATGCAATCTTTTTTTAAGAACACTTGCACATCTCTTGTATGCACTAGTGGGATAAAGGTCACCTAACCACTTTATGTTATCTTTTGATAGCCGGGGTGTTTCGCCATTTTTTATAACCAAGTTATAGGCTGATTACACAAGTTTTTTAAATTGGTGATTTGATCAGAAATCTTTTGTGATAATGGTCACCTAAGCAAGAGAGATCCGAGGCATAGATGTGATAAAACAAGTCTAATTAAATTTGTTATTAGCGATCCCATAAATCTAGGAATTATATAGTAAGATATAATTGATAATCGATATCTACCGGGATGAATTCAAATGAATGGGAAAAAGGTAACCTAACCATTTATTTGTTTACAACATGGATTCTAGACTTTGATAATTAACGTTTTTAGAAACTAAAAGGGTATTAATTATTAAAGATTAAATATTGAAAATACTAAATGAATTTTGTTAAAATTTTGTATTTATATAATTCACTCTCATAGCCATGAATAGTCATTTTCTTTAAATGACTTGATAAAACAATAACATTCAATAGATACAACTTCAATGAATGGGTTCATGTCTTAAGAGACAATCTCATGAGAGATGTGAAATTGTATGCACTTAAAGGTCCTAGTCCTAAACAACTTGCTTTGAACAATAGACATGAACATGAAACCTAGTAAAGGCATCACTGTGATGTTAAAGATACTTCTAACATCATACTATGAATAGTTATTCCTGACTTCCAGGAAGTCTTATATAATTTAGAAATATATTTGATGATATAATAGGTTAAGCAATACATACAATAAATACAGTGATATTTGTTTTAAACTTGTTCAAACAATGGAATAATGCCAGGCTAAAAAGAGTCACGTTGTGTGATCTAAGAATCCCATGTTTTATGGATTGAACACTTTTAAGACCAAGAAATCCAAGAAGGCCCACATAGGTGGATCGTGTTTCTTTTGTGGAGAAACTAAATACTGGAAGAGAAACTGCTTCTCTTATCTAAAAAGAAAGTCTGGAAGAGACTAGTACTTCAGGTATCTACTAGATAGAACTCATACTTTTCATATAACACTCAAGTACTTGGTACTTAAATGTTAATCTAGTATTTGTAACTTGTTTGCAGATATTTACAGAATAGTAACCAGCTGAGCACAAACAAGTTAGAACTACACTCTTGGAGTCTAGTTCATCATTTATGCTTAGAACATAAATTACTTGTAATATAAAACAATGTTTGTTTTGAAACCATATGTCTTAAATTTACCATGTATAAATATTTATGTCTCAGTTATTTTATTTAAATGTTTGATTATTTACTTGATCATTTTTTATAACGATAATGCTCATATTCTGAAATGATTAACTTCTATTTATGAGACTAGATCTCTTAATAGAATTATAAAGTAAATATCAATATTTTAATAAATAAAATTACGTTCTATAAGCAAGCACTTTTGACTTAAACTTGTTTTAATTCAAACATATCTATGACATTGTTATCTTTATTATATAAATGAAATACACATATTCCAACTTCAAGAAAGGGATGTTTGAAAGCAAATAATGTAGTTTAATTGACATGTGTGAATCTTATTTATATATAAAAGATTCCTAATAATATTTTCACTAAAGTGTAGAGAAAATAAATATTAAGGAACTATACACTATGGTGTATGACTTCCTTTCTAATGAATGTCTAAGATTAAGCACAAGATAGCAATAAATCCAACAACACCATATAAAGCTTGAAGTGATAATGAAGGATGAATTAGACCTTACCGGATAAAGTTTACTTTATAATCGGTAGAAACTATCTTCATTTATGCTCTTGGGATTATACCTTAATAACTATTAATTGTATCTTGAATTGAAACACCAAAAAAATTACATATTTGTATAATATTCTAAAAGGGAATTTAGATTATTAATACAAACCCAAAAATAATAAGTTCTCTTAATCTTCTAAATGTTGAGTCGGCAGAAAACAAGCTTCTAGTGACAAAGCAAGTAGGAGGCACATGGAACTTGAAGAAGCTCTAGAACCATAGCCTGATGTAGCATTTGTTGGCACTAGTTTCAACAATGAATTATTAAACTTGAATAATAGCTATTCACAAACACAAACTATTCGCATTAACGGTAGAAATCATCTTTGACTTGAGAAATGTGGAATCTCTCATTGATGAATTCTTCTTGATGATTTTCTGGTAAATCCATCAACTACCAAAATACTACATCAAATCTTGAATTTGATAAATGACTTAGAACGATGAATAGTGAGATGTAATCCATGTGTAATAATCATGTATGGGCTTGATTAATATTACTCTCCATAGAAAGGCTAGAAGGAGTAAGAGATTCTTTTAGAAAGAATATATACATGGATATCATACATATTTAGCAAGGCTTGTCATAAAGGTATTTTATCATACTCGTGTCATTCACTATGCTCCTTATCATACTCATGATATTGACTATGATCAAACCTTTTCACAAGTAGCTATGGTTAGATCAACAAGGATATTATTTACTATAACTTCATATTCTTAATATGAGATATAGAAAATAGATTTCAAGAAAGACCGCTTTTCTTAAAAGACATCTACTATAAGATATCTATATAGCTTGGTCTGGAGGTTTTCTTAATCCGTGTTATCATAACAGAATGTGTAAGGCTTAAGATCCACTTGTGGATATAAAACAAACATCTCAAGGTTAGAATAGTCATTTTAATACAAAGATACAAGGTATGCTTTTAAATAAAAATGAAAAGAACATGTGTGCTTACTAAGAACTAGTGGGAGTATAGTGATATTCCTAATCTTGTATGAGTGAGCCATACCTTATTATTTGAAATAACGTTCCAACTATGCAAGGTCGTTTTCACCTTGACTCGGGAAGTAATTCTAAAATGAAAGACTTAGGAATGACAAGATACATTCTTCGAATGTAAAATCTATAGAGATAGATATATATAAATGTTAAAAATTTAAAATTCTTTTTACATGAATTAACAATATCTTGAAAGAGGTCAATATACAAGATTCCTTTGGAGGATTCTTTGCATTGTCACATGACACCTTTTGAGTCTATCTCAAAAGGACCTATCACATAGGTTTGAGCAAGATGACATGATTTACATTCTATTTGCTTTGCAAATGAATCCACCATTTATGTCATATCATGAGATACAAAATTGAATACATAGTTAAGTCACTAGATGACTATGAGAAATTTCTAAGAGTACTTAAGAAGAACTAACAGAATGTACATGAGATAATAAGTTTAGAATAAAATCTTGATGTCAAGAGCTACATATTATTTTGATTTCTAAACAAATATAGATAATTATGAATTATAATTAGATTATGACTTCATTGTGGAATGAAGAGTAAGTTTAGTTGGAATGAGATCCAAGCAAAACATGATGACATAATCTACTACAAAATAAGAATACATTACTTTTGAAGTTGAAGTCAAATATTATTGGATGAATGAGTTCATTGAAAAGCTATGTTTATTTCTACAATTCAAGGGTAATATAGAAATCTTTGTGACTTTTAGAGTACACTTAATCAAGCTAAGAGACTCTATGTCACGAAAGAACACCAATCATATACTCTAAGATATTTGACTATACCTAGAGTAAAGTCAAATATAGAGATGATTGTATTCACAGAATTCACACAAGTTAAATTTAGTCAAATCTATTAATAAAGTCTTTCCATTTGAGCTAAATATGAGTAATCACACTTCAGCCACACGACTTTAATTAATCATCAACGAGATCTGTTCCTGGGCTAAGAAGTTAAAACACAAATCCTTTCTCCTCAAAGTTGATTTTGACAAGGCTTTCGACTCAATCAGTTGGAGGTACTTGGACAATATCATGACTCAAATGAATTTTGGCGATAAGTGGCGCACTTGGATTATGGGGTGTCTTGAATCATCTAGGGCTTCGGTGCTTATCAATGGTTCTTCCAAGAAAGAGTTTCCTATTACTAGAGGGGTTAGACAGGGTGGCCCGCTCTTGCCCTTCCTGTTCATCATTGTGATGGAAGGCCTCAACGCTGTCATGAAATCTGCATGCCACCAATCTCTTTACCAGGGCATCCAATGTCCCAACAATGGACCCTCGGTCTTTCACCTTTTCTATGCGGACGGCGTCATGTTTGCGGGTTCATGGAATAGCTCAAACTTTATAAATCTTTCTAGAATCCTTCAGTGTTTTCATGCGTCATCCGGGCCCAGGGTAAACTTTCACAAATATAAAGTTTATGGCATTGGTGTTTCGGAAGGGGAAGTGGCTAGTTGTGCTCGTATCCTTGGTTATGAGGCAGCCAAGTTCCCCTTTAGCTACCTTGGAGTCCCGGTTGGGGTTAACATGACTAGAAAGAATAACTGGGCACCTATTATTGACCGTGTGAAAAACTGCCTCTCCTCGTGGAAAGCTAAGACTCTGTCATTTGGAAGTCGATTGACTTTGGTCAAGTCGGTTTTAGGTAGTATTCCACTCTTTTTACTTTTCCTTATTTAAGGCCCCTGCTTTGGTTATTGATACCATCGAGAAGTTAAGGTGTTGTTTTTTGGGCGATAATGATGATAAAAACAAAATATGTTGGGTTGCTTGGAGTGTGGTTTTAGGCCTAAAAGATAAAGGAGGCCTTGGAGTTGGGTCGTTAATCTCTATCAATGTAGCATTGTTAAGTAAGTGGCTTTGGAGATTCAAAAATGAGCCTAACGCCTTATGGCGTCGCGTAATTTGTGGGATTCACAATTGCTACAGGAAACCAATGAATTTATGGGGAAAAAGACTTTATATGGAGTTTGGTACAACATTGTAAAGTCTGTTGCTTCCCTTGACTCTCTAGGTATCGACTTAGCATTTCTTTTAAAGGTGAAAATTGGCTCTAGTTGTAACACCCTTTTCTGGCTTGATGAATGGACGGGAGTTGGTTCGCTTGCCACTCGATTCCCTGCCATTTTTGATCTGGATAAGAAAAAATCTGCTTATGTTGCTGAGAGGATGGCCTCCAATCGTGTTATGTGGGATTGGAAACAACTTCCTTTCGGTAGCCAGGAAATTATGGAGTTGGAGGAGGCAAATAATTTACTCGGCCACTTTTCTCTGAATGAAGGTCTGGACCATTGGGTTTCAAAAATCTCCGAAGACGGTGAGTTTTATGTGGAAGATCTCAGGGCATTGATTGAAAAAAAATTAACTACCCCGCTGGATAATCCTATATTATGGATTAAAATTGTCCCGCTAAAGGTTATTGGTTTTGTTTGGCATGCGTGTATGGACCGGATCCTTGTGGCGGTGTCTCTCTCGCGTAGGGGCATTCATCCTACCTCCATTTCATGTCCCTTCTATGATTCTGGGAGAGACGAAACATATCACATTCTTCTTGGGTGTGATGTTGTCCTTGAAGCTCTGGTGTGGTTATACAGGTGGTGCAATATTCCTTTTCAAAGCTCTGCCATGATCGAAGAATTTGTCAAATTTGCTGCCACATGGGGGCATTGTCCCAAAAAGAGAAAGATAGTTCTCTCTATCTGGTACAATTTCCTATGGTGTTGTTGTAAGGCGAGGAATGACATGGTGTTTAACAAAATCCATACTTCTCCCTCAAAGTTGGTTGATAATGTGATTACATTGGTGTATAGTTGGGCGAGTGTTAGGGGTAATTTTAGAAACTGTAATTGGGCTAATTGGTGTTGTTGCTCGCTAAACATTTTGTAACTGTTGTTTCTCCCTTTTCCCTGGCTTTTCTTTTTGGAGTGGCCTTAATTCGATTTCCAGTTCAAAAAAAAATATACATCTGTCATCTAGTCATAAGTGTATGGAGAATCCATTGGTTCCATTCTTTTTACATAGGGACGAAAATTGGAAGGAGACAAGGCACGCATGACCTTTTGATTAGTTTATTCTACATTGCATGCTTGTCCTCCTTGCCCACGCTTTGAGTTGCTTTATGTGTAGTCCTTTACTAGCTGTTTTCTTAATAAAAGGCTAAGGGATTAAGACATGAGAGAGTGTTCTTGCAAGCCACATTTTTGGTCCTTTATTTTGGCAGAAAGCCGAGAGCTAATTGCTCTTTATGGGGATGCCAAATTTTCAAGTAAAATCTCCTCTTTTCTTCTACATTCTCTTGCATTTTGATGTTAGATTAATCCCTTTGTTGCTTTACCTTTGAACATATATTTGGTATATATTTCAAAGGATTATGAACAACAAACAAAAGTGTATACTAGCATATCTTGATGGTTCTACTCTTGCTTTGGTGGATTCTTTTAGAGGGATCTTGTTGATGGGTTTTGAGCATCCTAACACTCCTATGGTGTACATGAAACCCTAGAAACCTTGGATCTACGTTTTACTATGAATACATGCAAATTTGTTTTTTCCAAGGTTCATAACCTATCTAGCATGGCATGGGGAACTTTAAACATAAAGGCTAGATGAATTACATACCTTTTCAATAGTGAGTTGATTCCTAGGAGTTTGAGAGCCAAGCACCAATAATGTGGATGCCTCAAATGGAAATCACAAATCACCACAAACTTGGAAAAACTATGAGAGTGTATGTTTGCTTGTAGAAATCGGCCACCTTCTTGCACACACACAACTAGTGCCATTTCAAGCATCATAAGCTCCTTTATATAGTGTGGAGGGTTAGGGTTACATCCATGTAAACCCTAATACCCATGACTCTTCCTTTCCAAGGATCCATGGGTTAAACGTTCCATGGACTATCCATGAACTCCCATACATGCCAAGCCCATTCCAAATGAATATTAGCCCACACTTATATAAATACAAGAGCCCATATTTAATTAGTCATCTTTTTGATCACCAAATTAATTCTAAATTAATTTATGATCAATACTAATTAAATAATATGATTTCATATTAATATATTATAACTTATAATATATTAACAAATCATAAACATACAATTCTCAAGGTTTAACCATACAAATAGTTCGGGTGAAGTGCAACCCAAATGGACCATGCTGGGTCGGGTCAAGTATATACCAAATAAAGTTATGGACTTAGACACCTTATCCAACAGTCTCCCACTTGGATAAGTCTAATAACTATATTTGCCTATATTCCTTCAGGAACCAACCGACAATCGTAGCTCTTAAAACTCTGTTGAACTATGAAGCGCCATTTTAGATAAGTGATCATATAATCCTCTGTTCTCAAGATATCAGTCGGACAAATACATGGAACAACATCGTACTTATTGTCCAGCAGTTTGTTTCCCGATTTCCGATTTGTTTGACATAGAACTTAATTGAACACATCAACTTAGTTCTGACCGGGCCCGATACATAGGTCAAAAAAAATCATCGAGGGGCCCAGATATCGCTTCTAATCCTCCAAGGACTAGAAGGAACAGATAAACTTCGACTCATATACTTGTTTCTACTACTTGTTGAATTATACACAAAGGCACGTTTTATAATATCAAGTTACTGATGCGTTTTTCGTGCAATCAATGCACAACCAACTCATAGGCAACAACTCATATCTCTAGGTTTGAAGACTTATATGATATTACAGTCTCACGATCACTCGAGGTAAATTCCATGAAGTGATGCAAGTGAGCGTGGGTTTATTCCAATACTTAGAACTTATGAGCACTCATGAATGTTGTAGCAACCATTGCTATGGCTAAAAACCTTTAGTCATCTACAAGCCCAATTCAAGACAGTCTTAATTCATACCTACTTCCGACGTATGACCGACTGTGGAAGTTTGAATAAAGTAATTTATTCTGGAAGTCAAAACATGCAAAGCTGAAACAATAGTAAATAAATGACAAAAGACAGTAACACCTTACTCATAAATAAACACACCTTTTATTCATCATCAAATGTCGATTACATTTTACAAGTTTCAGAACTAGCTATCTAATCTGTAAAACTAATATCATCCTTCAGCCCGATGCGCCTCGCATGCTGTAAATGCTTAACCCTCGTCAGTCCCTTCGTGAGGGGATCTGCAGGATTCTCTTCTGATGATACCCTCCTTGCCACGAGGAGTCCTTCTATCTTATGTCTTATGAAGTGATATTTTATGTCAATGTGTCTGGATCTGCCATGATCTCTCGGTTCCTTGGCTAAGGCAACCGCACTATTGCTGTCACAGAAAATCTCCATAGGCTCCTTAATAGCTGGTACAACTCCAAGGTCTCTGATGAAGTTCTTCAGCCATATCGCCTCCTTTGCTGCTTCACTCGCTGCTATGTACTCTGATTCACAAGTCGAATCAGCTACCGTCTCCTGCTTGGAACTCTTCCAAGTGATTGCCCCTTCATTTAGAGTAAATACCCAGCCCGACTGAGAGCGGAAATTATCCTTATCAGTCTGAAAGCTAGCATCACTATACCTTACTACTCTCAAGTCATCACTCCCACTAAGGGTAAGGATCCAATCCTTAGTCCTCCGCAGGTACTTGAGAATATTCTTTACCGCAGTCCAGTGAGCCTTGCCAGGGTTTCCCTGATAGCTGCTGACCATGCTCAAAGCGAAGGCCACATCAAGTCATAGCATACATGATCGAGCCAACAGCGGAAACATATGGTAATCGACTCATCTCAGCTATCTCAGCCTGTATACTCGAGCTCTGAGCCTTGCTCAGTTTGGCATTGCTTTGGATCAGTAATTCTCCTTTCTTGGAATTCTGCATGTTGAACCTTTTCAACACCTTATCCAAGTAGGTACTCTGACTAAGTCTAATTAGTCTTTTACTCCTGTCTCTTAATATCCTTATCCCTAGGATATAGGCAGCCTCTCCAAGGTCCTTCATAGCAAAACACTTCCCAAGCCAGGACTTCACCTCCTGCAAGGTTGGGATGTCATTTCCTATGAGCAGTATGTCATCCACATACAGCACCAAGAAGCTAACTATACTCCCACTAGCTCTGACATATACACAAGACTCATCTTCACTTTTCGAAAATCCAAACTCTTTGACTTTATCATCGAAACAAAGATTCCATCTGCGAGGTGCTTGTTTCAATCCATAGATGGATTTCTCAAGCTTACACACTCTATTGGGGTACTCTGTGCTGATAAAACCCTCTGGCTGACTCATGTAAACATCCTCAGCAAACTTCCCATTAAGGAAAGCGGTTTGGACATGCATTTGCCATATTTCATAGTCATGAAATGCAGCAATGGCTAACATAACCTTAATAGACTTAATCTTTGCTACCGGTGAAAAGGTCTCATCATAATCAACTCCCGGAGTTTGAGAAAAGCCCTTTGCAACCAGTCGCGCCTTATAAGTGTGTACATTACCATCCATGTCGGTCTTCTTCTTGAAGATCCATTTGCACCCGACTGTTTTACGACCTGGTACATTGTCAACCAAGTTCCAAACTTGATTGTTATACATGGACTATATCTCGCTGTCCATAGCCTCTTTCCATTTAGCAGCCTCAAGGCCTGCCATGGCTTCTGTGTAGCTGTTAGGTTCATCCAGATTTACCAGTGTACTATCACTGGTAAGTGTATCTCAGGTGCATTCCTAACTCTCGTGGAACGCCTCAGAGGTACAAACTCGTCAGTCGGATCAACATGAGTTTCCTCCTCAGGTTGATTGCTAGGGTTTGAAGTTCCTTCACCACTTGACTCTTGAATTTCTTCAAGGTCGATTTGCCTCCCACTGTTTCCTTGGCTTATGAACTCTCTCTTGCGAAAGACTCCTCTCCTTGCTACAAAGACCACATTCTCACTGGGTCTGTAGAAGAGATAACCAAAGGATTTCTGTGGGTAGCCGATGAAAATACACCTCTCACTTCGAGGTTCGAGCTTATCGTGAGTCTCGCGCCTCACAAAAGCCTCGCAACCCCAAATCTTGATGTGGTCCAAGTTGGGAACTTTCCCAGTCCACATCTCATGAGGTGTTTTGGAAACCTTCTTTGTAGGGACTAGATTAAGGATATGAGCGGCAGTCTCTAAGGCATACCCCCAAAAAGAGATTGGTAGCGAAGCTCGACTCATCATGGAGCGAACCATGTCCAACAAGGTCCGATTACGCCTCTCAGCCACACCATTCAACTGTGGTGTCCTGGGAGGTGTCAATTGTGAGACAATCCCACACTCCTTAAGATCGTCGAGGAACTCTGTACTAAGATACTCACCACCTCGATCGAATCGAAGCATCTTAATGTTCCTGCCCAATTGATTTTCTACTTCCTGTTTAAACTCTTTAAACCTTTCAAAAGTTTCTGACTTATGCTTGATTAAGTAGACATAACCATATCTACTATAATCATCAGTAAAAGTCAGATAATAGCGATTAGCATCCCTTGTGGCGGTTTTGAAGGGTCCACATACATCAGTATGGATAAGGTCCAACAAACCCTCACCCCTTTCACAAGTACTAGTGAAGGGTGATTTTGTCATTTTCCCAAGCAAACAAGATTCACAACTATCATCTGACTTTAGGTCAAACGACTCCAAGACTCCATCCTTTTGGAGTTGGCCTATGCGTTTCTTGCTTACATGTCCAAGACGACAATGCCATAATGATGCTTTATCCAAGCTAGTAGAGGAATCAATACACAACACATTATTTCCTAGGTTATCAACAACCGAAACAGTTTCATACACACCATCACAAGGTAATGCTTTAAAATAAATAACATTATTAAAGAAAGCATTAATACTACCAACTTCATTATCAAAAGAAAAGGTAAACCCTTGTTTGTACAAACCATGAAAAGAAATAATATTCCTCGCCATTTCAGACGAGTAAACACATTTATTCAAATCTAACTTTAACCCACTATCTAGCAACAAAGTATAAACTCTAATCTTGGTAACAAATGAAACCTTCCTATTCCCCATGATTAAGTTTATCTTCCCGTGCTCCACATCCTCACTTTTTCTTAGGCCCTGCACATCAGAACATATGTGAATACCACAACCTGTATCAAGGACCCAAGAGTTAGAATATGGTGAGTTATTTGACAATATAGTGTAAATACTTGCATGGGATGGTTTCACTTTCCCATCCTTGATATCCTGCAAGACATCCTGCAAGTACTTTGGGCAGTTTCGCTTCCAGTGCCCCTTATTCTGGCAATAGAAGCAATCAACATCCTTAAGGATGGCAGAAGGAGTAGCTGAACCACCTTTGGTTCCACTTGATGAGGAGCCATCAAGAGACTTTCCCTTGGTACCCTTCGAACGAGTCTTCCTCTTCTTCCCTTTGCCTTTCCCGATAGCCAAAACAGGGGTAGCTGTAGGAGTAGGAGTAGTAACAACTGACTTACCTTTAAGACCGCTTTTGGCGGTCTTCAGAAGTCCCTGAAGCTTGCTGAGTGTAACTTCCTCTTTATTCATGTGGTATGTTATGCGGAATTGATCATAACACGAGGGTAGGGAGTGCAAAATGATGTCAATTGCCAACTCCTCAGGGAAGTTCACATTCAGTTTCAGCAACCAGTCCACATACCTTTGCATTTTCTGCATGTGGCCCGTGATGGGTTCACCATCCTTCATTCGGGTTGTTATCATGGAGGGGATTATTTCATACCGCTCTTGACGAGCACTCTGATGGTACCTTTCCATCAAGTCCTGGTGCATCTCAAAAGGGTAATAGTCCTCAAAGGACTTTTGGAGCTTGGCTGTCATCGTGGCCATCATGATGCATGCCACTTTGGTGGCATCTCTCTCATGTGTCCTGTATTCAGCGATCTCCTCGGGAGTAGCAGTAGTCTCATCGGACATATTCCTTGTCCTCGTAACGAGTGACCATCCTGATGTTCCGGATCTAATCCATAAAGTTGGAACCATCGAAGATGACTCTTCCACAAAGATTCATGAGAGAGAAGGAGCCGGTAGGGTTAGAACCCGAAGCATTGTTGGAATACATCTGAAAAGAAGAAAGACAAGTTTAGATTACATATATAGAGTCCTTAATAAGACACCCAAATGTAATATTAAGGCTAGGACCCAACACAATATATTATAACTTAGAAGAGGGATGTCGTAATCTAAGCTATAACATATTTGAAGGTAGGTGAATGACGATTCACCAATTTCCACCATGAAAACGAAATGAATTATTAGGTTTAATTGGTTTTGAAATTGCTAGATTCTTTTGAGATTCATTGAAATTTTCAATGGCATGTTTCATTCTCGATTGTGCCCTTCAAGTTTTGTGACTGGGATGCCAAGGATCACAAAACAAGGTGTGAATAACCATGCAAATTCACTTGGTACCCTTAATATTATCAACTAATCGATGTGCCGGTTAACCACACGCGCTCCACCGATCTATGATAAACATTAAGTCACCCTTTGTTATCCTTACTAGTCCAAGTTAGTGTGCCGGTTAACCACACACGCTCCACCAACGACTTGGTAAGGTACAAAGTGTGAATTTCATGGGTTAGCACCAGTTTCACATTTTCCTAAAGTAACTAAGATTGGGAATTTATAAAACATTTAGTTACTTTATAATAATCATTATACTTTTAATGAGAATTAAAGTCATTGTCCTACCCGTTCGGCTAACGACCCTGCACCAGTCAAGGAAGCGGTGGGTGAGAGTGGACACCCATTAAGCTGCCATTTTATAGGCAACAACCTTATACCCCCTTATAGACCCGCTTCATGAATGAGGCCTACTAACGGTAAAACGACTTGTTCTTATACATATATATAAATATTAACCATTAATCTTATAATAGTATAAGGGTTGAATTTTAACTTTTAAAATCCTAAGGGTTGGAATTAAAGTATTTTAATGTGTGTGTAACTTTACAATTTCCAAAACTTAAGGACAAGTTTTGAAACTATTCAAAACTTTTTATTTCATAACTTATGAGTTAATGGTTCATAAAAGTGAAGACTCTTCATTTTTATGTAACTTATGTGTTTTAAATATACATTAAAGAAAGTGACCTTTGGAAATCCATAACTTGAGGACAAATTATGGATCCCATTAAAACACATAATTGATCAAGAATTAATCATTAAACAATTTAGCAAGTAATTCCTATGATCTAACAATAACTCATAAGAACATGAACATCATATCAAAATTTCAATAATCATATGAACACATATAAAACATGAATTTTGATATAGGCCATTGTAAATGGATTAGCATAACCATTACACCATCTAAAACAAGTTTTAAAACATCAAAACAGTTTAGGGTAATGTTTCTAGTCCATTTACAGCAGCAAAAGTCGAAAAACTGCAGTCAGAGCCTCCTACTCGTTGAGTGCATGAACCTACTCGATGAGTAGGATGAATTTGTGCTTGGACTCGTCGAGTCCCCCCATGGACTCGGCGAGTCCACTGTCCAGACAGCTCAATTTTTCGAATTTTTCACAGTTTGCATCAAGTATTCTAGAAAACAATCCTAGGCTCTGATACCACTGATGGGTTTTGAGCATCCTAACACTCCTATGGTGTACATGCAACCCTAGAAACCTTGGATCTATGTTTTACTATGAATACATGCAAATTTGTTTGTCCAAGGTTCATAACCTATCTAGCATGGCATGGGGAACTTTAAACATAAAGGCTAGATGAATTACATACCTTTTCAATAGTGAGTTGATTCCTAGGAGTTTGAGAGCCAAGCACCAATAATGTGGATGCCTCAAATGGAAATCACAAATCACCACAAACTTGGAAAAACTATGAAAGTGTATGTTTGCTTGTAGAAATCGGCCACCTTCTTATACACAAACAACTAGTGCCATTTCAAGCATCATAAGCTCCTTTATATAGTGTGGAGGATTAGGGTTACATCCATGTAAACCATAATACCCATGACTCTTCCTTTCCAAGAATCCATGGGTTAAAAGCTCCATGGACTATCCATGAACTCCCATGCATGCCAAGCCCATTCCAAATGAGTATTAGCCCACACTTATATAAAATACAAGAGCCCATATTTAATTAGTCATCTTTTTTATCACCAAATTAATTCTAAATTAATTTATTATCAATACTAATTAAATAATATGATTTCATATTAATATATTAAAACTTATAATATATTAACAAATCATAAGCATACAATTCTCAAGGTTTAACCATACAAATAGTTCGGGTGAAGTGCAACCCAAATGGACCATGCCGGGTCGGGTCAAGTATATACTAAATAAAGTTATGGACTTAGACACCTTATCCAACACTTGTTTTAGAGTTTCATGCCATCTTCATCAACTTCCATCCTGCTATGAGGATCAAATTCTTCAAAGGTTGTTATGCTTTCTCTTCTGTGGTTGTTTTAATCTTTCTAACTCTTGAAAAATGATATTTTGGTGGGAATAAAGCTAGTTTTATTTTGTTCAAACCTCAAGTCTTCCATTGCTTGGTTTATGTTTTTAAAACAATTTTTGAATAAAAACCCAATAGATATTACAGAAGATTCATTTAGGATTTTTCTAAGATTGCAGTTCCCTTGACTCGATTTATGAAGAAAACCATTACTTTTTGGTGGGGGCCTGACCAGCAGGCGACATTTGAGGTTTCTAGGTAGAAGTTGTGCGAGGCACCGTTACTGACCATTTACCGAGGGTGTGGATAATCTTGTGGTTTACTATGACACATTGATTTTAGATATGGGTGTTGTGCTTATGCAGAAGGGTAACGTTATTACTTTCTCTTTGAGGTAATTGAAGCCTTACATGGTGAAGCGTTACATGGTGAATTATCCTATGCACGAGTTGAATCATCTAGGGAAGTCTAATGTGGTGTTGATGATTTGAGTCGCAAGGCGACTAGTGCCCATATCAGAGACTTATGTTTGCAGAAGAAAATCGTTACTATACTATTAGAGCTGATTGGAGAGGTGCATGTTGAGGCGATGAAAGAGGAGCATCAGAATATTGAGAGGATTATTGGTCAAGTTTATTACGTTTACTATGATAGTCGTGGGTTACTGGCCCTTAATGGCATGGTGTGGGTTCCTCTTCGGGAGCTGCCCGACAGACTTTTATGGATGCAACTCATAAGTCGAGGATTTTGATTCATCCTGGTGCGACGATGATGTACATAGGTTTTAGACTTGATTACTGGTGGCCCTGCATGAAGTGAAACGTAGTGTGGTAGGCTGAGTAGTGCTTGACTTGTTGGAAAGTCAAGGCCAAACATCAGAGGACTCATGAAAAGATGTAGCCATTGGATGTTCCCATATAGAAAATGGGAGCATATTACTATTGGTTTCATCATGAAGTTATAGAGGATGGTATGCGGGGTTGATTCGATCTAGGTTATCGCCGACAGGTTGACCAAAAGTGCTCACTTCATTCCGATTCAAGATAGTTCTTTCTCCGAGAAGTTAGCCAATATCTACATCAAGAAGGTGGTCACATGGCATGGTGTACCAGTTTTGGTGGTTTCTAACCGAGATGTCCGTTTTACTTCCAGATTTTGGAAGAAGTTCTACAAGGAGTTGGGTAATTAATTGCATTTCAGCACTGCTTACCACCCACAAACCGACAGTGAAAGTGAGCGGACCATTCAGTCTCTCAAGGATATGATTAGGGCGTATGTTTTGGATTTTGGCGGGAGCTGGGATACCTACCTTCCTTTAACCAAGTTTTCTTACAATAACTACTATCACACTAGTATTGATATGCCTCCTTCCAGGTTAGTCTATAGGAGGTGGTGTCAGACCCCGATTTGCTGGGATGAGGTCAGACAATGAGTGATGAGGAGCTCTGAGGTAGTACTCAAGACTACAGAGTTGATGCAGCAGGTGCGTGGTGGGTTGCAGACCGCGTAGATCCGTTAGAAGAATTACACCGATCAAGGTCGTTTTGATCTCGAGTTTCAGGTTAGGTATTATGTGCTTTTAATGGTGTGACCTTGGAAGGGTATCATCCGGTTCCAGAAGCAGAGCAAGTTGGGTCCTAGATAGATCGGTCCGTTCAGATTTGTTGCCCGGGTGGGCAAGGTTGCTTATTGGTTGGATCTACATGTGGAGTTTTGTCAGATCTGCAATACCTTTCATGTTTCCCATCTATGGAAGTGCTTAGATGATGATTTTGCAATGATATATTTGGATGACATTCAGATTGTTGAGCGTTTGGATTATGTGGAACGATTGATTGCTATTTTTGATAGGAAGATGAAGGCCTTGTGCAACAAGGTGGTAGGTTTAGTTAAGGTACAATGGCAGCACCGGAAAGGTTTTGGATAGACTTGGGAACAAGGAGAGAAGGGATCATTACCCCAATTTGTTGGCAGCAACATATTTCGAGGACGAAATCTGATTCAAGTGGTGGAAAGTTGTCACATTTGGATTTTTAGGTATTATTCTTTGAAGTTCTTTTATGCTTAAGTCTTAGATTTGGAAGATATGTATTCTCATGGCATGGTGTTTTGTTTTCCACAACGTGGAGGTGACACGTCACCATAACACAGTGGTTAAATGAAACCACGACTCGATGCCGCAATGTGCACGAACCCATAAGTTTCCAGCCTTGGGCCCTATATAAGGAACATGGGGACTTGGGTTTCGTCCACCCTAAGCTCCATCACCCCATAAGTATCGCTTCAAAACCCTAACTCACTTACATCTATTTTACGCTCTATTTGGCATTTTTGGCCCTTTGAAGGAAGAAAGAAGGAATCATGGAGCAAGAGATCAACAAACAAGCATCATGCCAACCTCTTTGAGCATCTCATGGACCTTTTTAAGTCTCCAAGACTTTTTCTTTGTGGTTACTTCTTTATAGATCTAGGATTTGAGGCTAGGTTTTCTTGTTGGGAGGATTAGTGTGAATGGTTTCAATAAAGTTTGCAACTTTATGGATCATTTAAGTCCCTTAAGTATTATATATCTCAGATCTGGACTTCTAGTTTATATTGATGCCATGCATTGGTTTTGACCTCATTTGTCACCATTTTGACCTTACTTGGGGTGTGACATGCATTGGACATGAATGTCTGTAAATCAAGATTTTTTATGGATCATTTGAGTGCTAAGAAGCTTTCTAGAAAGTATGAGTGTTGGGATTAAAAGATTAAGAACTTAATCCGTTAAGTTGTTTTGACTAGTATCCACCACACGATGTGTAGCTTGCCACAATGTGGTGTCAGGTTTCATTTGAAACAATTTTGTTGTATGTATGCCACGTCACGATCAGTGGTTGGCCATGACATAATGGCTGACCGTTGACTTTTGACCGGGCTAACTTTGATCAATTGAGTAGTTTTAGATGGTAGACTAAGGTTTGACCTCTTTTCGATGTGTTGGTGGTATGAAGGACAAATCTTTACATCTTTTATGAGCTGTGGCATTAGCTTACTCTGACTATGAGGTGACTCTTCTCACTATACTATGTAGGACTTTTGATACAAGTTGTCTTTGTGACTCTTGCATGGATTATATGAAAGACCCGGATTTGGTCCCTTGAAACTGCATGAAAGACCAAGATTTGCCCTTGGAAATTGCATGAAAGACCCGGATTTAGCCCCTGCAAATTGTATCAAAGACTAGGATTTACTCCTAGAACTTGTATAAAAGACCAGTATCTTGCCCATAGCAGGAAGTGATTGTATGACTATGATTTGGCCCATAGATTTCACTTGGGGTTGAAATAGACCCGTTACTTTATGTATGGTTGAATGTGGTTTTTTGGTGAACTCACTAAGATTTGTGCTTATGGTTTTAAGTTTAAATGTTTCAGGTACTTCTTATAGCAAGGGGAAGGGCCCGACATAATTGCATCGCATCGATTGGAGATTTCACACTTTTGTTTTATGATACTCTAATGTTTATTTTTTAACTGCTTTTGATACTATGGTGATCTTCTTATGAAATGGAATGAATGATTTAGTTATTTACAAATTAAAATTTTCTATGAGTTTTGGGATGTCTAGTAACCCTAAAACCTTTCTTGTAGACTAAGTAAGTTTCTTTTAATGTATTAACAATAATCCATTTGGCTATATCATAATGTTTGACTTATTTTCTTCCGTTGTCTGTTTTTTGAATGTAATTCAAAAATTTGCAATATAATCCAAAAACATTGGTGGTGTAGATGTGGAGATTGGTAGGATTATTGTAAAAATATACCATTTTAAATATGTTCTTGGAGTTAGAGGAGCTTTTATTGACTGAAAAAGCAATGTATCCATTACTATGGTATGGCCGGAAAATTAAGCTTGTAGTCAATGCAATGATAGTGTAATATAATCATATGATTCTTTTATCATTTTTCTTATACTTTGAAATGTAATGATATAAATATATCGATTTTGCATTTGAATTTGTCAATTTGTTATTGCACGAAATATAGAAAGCAATCAACCCAAATAAATATTACAAGTGACATAAATTTTACACATAAATGTTGGAGACAATATATTGGAAATTGGGGTTCGCACAAGATGTACAAAAATATAAATCATCATATGAAGAAAAGCCATAGTTACTGGTCGTACTACGATCCGTAGCCAAAGGATGACCCATTGTTGCTCAAAAAGCATTAAAAACCTATGAAATATTGTGTTGCCAGGCGTTTAATTTAATATATTAGGTGATAATATCTCAAAATATTCACGAGCAATACATATTCCAACATATTATCTTGCGAAAATATCCATTGATAGATATAATTCATAGGAATGTTGAATTAAAGAACAAGCTATTACATCAATAAACAAACCAACAATGCACCTACTAAGAAAACAATAATTTTTTTAAAAATATAGTAAAATTATAAATAAGATCCCTTGAATTAAATTCATGTCTATATTAGATAATACACTAATAAATTGTTTTAGGCTGATATTGGTAGCCTTCTTATGCAACAATGGATAAAGTAATCCTCAATGTAGTGTGTTGACATTATTTTGCATCTTTAATGATTTCGAAAAAGAAAGGAAAAAATAAAAAATCATTATAAGTTGCATGTTTGTATTTTTATATGCCAACCTTTAATATAAGAAAATAAAGTACTATCGAGAAAAAGATGTGCATCTCCAACAACACAAATTAAATTGAGAAATTCTATACTAATGTGTTACTATACATAAATACAATCGACTGAGATCACAATGAATAACCAATGAATCAAAGGACACCTTGATTCACATTGCAAATTTAAAATAATTATCTAAAGATATAATCTTTGAATCCTTATGTAGATGAGAATGTGTTGCCTCACTACTCTTTAGCAACAATAAATTCTTAATGCATGGTTTAGTGCTACATCATGAACAAACAATACATTAATATTCAAAAGGAAAATGGTGAACCGTGAACCCTTATTAAACTTTCTTTGGTAGGAGTTGCTGAATTTATCATAAATAATCCTTGTGAAGAATAAATTGTATCCGTGAAAGTTAACACTTATGCTTCGTGATGGAAAAAAGTTTTCTCATGTGCCCGTACTCATTATTTCGCAATTCTTGTGGTTATTTTGTTAAATTTGAAAAGAAAATAGTTTTCTAGTGACATAGTGCTACTTCATTCAGCAATTTTAATGAATACTCTAGAATAATTCATTATATTTTCATAACCAAATAATAATTGGGGAATGCTTGATATAATAGACTTTTTTTAAATAAATATTAATAGAAAGATGATTTAATATCATGAGTTGGAATGTGTTCCTCCAAAGATGATGTAATACTGTGAGTTGGAAATGTGTTCATCCCCCGATAAGTCGAGGGTTTAACTCTCATGTGAAACAAAGATATGGTTAATTATTAGATTAAGTGTGATTAGAAAATAATATTTGCTAAATAAAGTTAGTTTATGGATGATTAACAAAAGTAATAAGTCATTTTAGAAGTTGATAATTATGGATGCTCTTGTAAACATATAATATGTTAAGGTAATCAACTTCACAATATTATTTTCACATGTTTGTGAAATGTTCTAATTTTCAGTAAACCTTAAAAAGTTCAAAATTAGTCCTTTATTTTAAGTGGGTAGGGGGGGGGGGTAGAGCAGGTGCAATGGGAGAACTTTTTATCTTTGATGCAAGGTTTGTCTCTTGTGGATTGGAACGATAGGTTGATGTGGTTTTTGGAAGGCTCATATTCGTTTTTAGTCTCGTCTGCTTATGCATTCCTGAATGGCGGTTTGTTAGGCATAGGTGGGAATGTGGGATGGAAACTCGGTGGAATAACTTGTTTCTTATCAAGTTGAACATACTCATATGGTGTGTCAGATTGGAGAGTATTCCCACTAAAAAGAGGTTCTCAACTAGGGGCATTGTAGTGGAGTCGATTATGTATCCTTATTGTTCATCTTTTGTTGAGATGGTTTCTTATACTTTCTCAGGTTCCCTTCCTTGCTAGAGTTGTGGGGGAGGATTGGTATTTGGTGGGGGGATTTAGTTGACATGCATTCGACAGATGATTTTTATGCGGTGGTGATTACTTACTTTTGAAGTTTGTGATTCAACCTAAAAGACTTTCGACCTAATTATATTACTCACTAGGCCCCATCAGAGAACAATCTTGAATACAAATAACAAAAAATGTAGTTTTATGATTCTCCTTGATTAAACCTATGGTAAATGTAATTGACGGGTAAGACGAGCTAACTTCACCATGAGCGTAACATAGCATGAGCATAAAACCCAAAATCTTTATCATCGTTGTTTAATATTTACATCTACTAAGAACTAGTTAAAGCAATAGTGATATCCATAATCTTGTATGAACAATACACACTTAATCATGAGAAATTACATTTCAACTAAGTAAGGCCATTTAACCTTGACTAAAAAAGTGGTTCTAAGATGAAAGACTTAGGAAAGAAAAGATATTCTTGGAATGTAAAATCTATAACGATGGATGAAGACAAATGTTAAAGTTTTAAACCTTTATGCACAAGTTGACAATATCTTGAAGGGGATCATGATACAAGATTCCTTTAGAGGACTCCTGGCATTGCAACATGGCATCATTTCGAGTCTGCCTCAAAAGGACCTAGCACATAGGCTTGAGCTAGATAAATGATTTATATTATATTTGGTTTGATTAAGGAACTCGTCATTTATTCTATGTTATGCACAAGACTAGGCATATGATTATATTGTGAACATATCATAAGATATCAATTATACACATGGGAAAGTCATTAGATGAGTGTAAGGACATTTTAAGAGTACTTAAGAAAAACTAAGAGAATGTATATGAGATCATCGGTTTAGAAGAAGATCTTTAGGTAAAGCTCTACACAAGATATTGAATTCAAAATAGATATATATAATTATGTATTATAATTGGATTATGACTTCATTATGGATGAAGAGTAAGTTTTGTTGGAATGAGGTCTAAGAAAACTATAATAGCATAATCTACTACAAAATAAGAATACATTACTACTTTAGAAGTTGCAATCAAATATGATTGGATGAATGAGTTTATTGAAAAACTATTTTGAGTCCTACCATTCAAGGATCTCATAGAAATAAAGATATGAAAACACATGATTTTATATCAAAATGAAGTTAATATATATATATATATATATATATATATATATATATATATATATATATATATATATATATATATTACTAAGAACTAGTGGGACCAATAGTGATATTCCTAATCTTGTGTGAATGAGACATATTTAATAATGAGAAATTATATTCTGACTAAGTAAGATCGTTTCACCTTGACTCAGAAAGTGTTTTTAAGATGATAGACTTAGGAAAGACAATATATATTCTCAGCATGTAAATTCTATATATATATATATATATATATATATATATATATATATATATATAGAGAGAGAGAGAGAGAGAGAGAGAGAGGGATGAAGATGAATGTTAAAGTTTTTAAATCTTTATGAATAAGTTGACAATATGTTGAACGAGATCAAGATACAATATTCCGTTAGAGGACTCTTGGCATTGCCATATGGCATCATTTTGAGCCTACCTCAAAAGGATCAGCACGTAGGCTTGAGCTAGACAAAATTATTTATATTCTATTTGCTTTGATAAATGAATCCGTTATTTATGATATATTATGCCCAAGACTATGTATATGATTATGCTATGAACATATCATCAGATAGCAATTATATACACAGGAAAGTCAATGGATGACTTTAAGGGCATTCTAAGAGTACTTAAGAAGAAATAAGAGAATGTATATGAGATAATCAGTTTCGAAAATCTTTAGGTAAAGAGCTACACATGATATTGAATTCAAAACAGATAAATATAATTATGAATTATAATTGGATTATGACTTCATTATGAATAAAGAGAATGTTTTGTTGGAATGAGGTCGAAGAAAAACATAAATGCACAATCTATTACAAAATAAGAATACATTGCTACTTCAGAAGCTGGAATCAAATATGATTGGATGAATGGGTTCATTGAAAAATTAGATTGAGTCCTACCATTCAAGGATCTCATAGAAATATTTTGTGAGTTCAAGAGTATACTTATCAAGATAAGAGACTCTATGTCACATCAAAAAACTACTCATACTCTCGAAGATATTCAAATATACATACAATAAAGTTAAATATGGTGATGATAGTATTCGCAAAATTTACACAAATTAAATTTATTCAAGACCCATTAATAATGTCTTTCCTTTAAACTAAGCATGAAAGGTAAAGTTGGAGTTATAAGACTTTGTTATTCTAGAAATGGGATTTGGTTTGGATTTATTATTTAGATACTGGAACATTATGACAACAACTATTGTATTGTTTTGATATATTGGGATATGATCTTCAAAAAAAAACTTTTTATGTTCTATATTAGCATGTTTAATACATGAATAGTCTATTTATTCTAAATGTTCATAGTCACTTATAATTATGGGAGCAATTATGAAGTAAGATTAATATGAATTGGACTTGTTGACTCTCATAAGGTGAAACTAGGTAATCGATTGTAACTAAGATTCATAGGTACTTGTCAGAGAACTGGTATTGGATAGACTCACATCTAAATCACCTCACGGATCGCTATCATGAGTGATACTTGATAAAAGGTACTATATTTGTATCCTTGATATTTGAGATACATAATGGGATTTAAGTGTACGGATTGCTATACTTTGATGTGGTCAAATACTGATCCTTAACTGAGTAGTTAAAAAGGCCATTATTAGGTGTTGTATGAACTATAAAAGAGGCTTATGTAATCAAGATGAGATTTATTCCTCTTTTGTGTTGAGAGCTAGATATCTAATACACATTACTCAATCTTGAACACAAAATGATATTGATTGCGATCCAAGTATCATGTTCTATAGGATGTCTGTAACAAAGAGATAACTGAGAAACTTACCTTATACATCAATTGTTGCTTTGAGCTTTTGGGAATTGGATGTTAATGAATGACATTCTTCGTCATGTGTCATTAGGGGTAGTGAAATGTTCTAGACGTTTACCACTATCTATATCAATCTATGATGAGTCTTATGCAAGTGGGAGATTGAAATATCTAAATGCGCAAAAGTCATTATAAAATGATAATTTCTAATGACATCTGATCCTATATGGCCACACCTTATAGCAATTTACTACTAATTGATTAGTTATTAAAGTATTTTGATTATTAATAGCTATAATCAACACTTGTATTTAATTGTAAACTCATTATTTTATGAAAAAAAATAATATTTTATCATCATATTAGGAGTTATTGTTTCTAGGAAATAATAATAAAAGAGAAAAAAACTACGTTTACTCATATGGTAAGAATATATATGTTATATACAAATTAAATGGGCAATTTCAGTAACTATCTAGTTGGCATATGTAACTATTAGTTAGGAGCTTGAGTAAAGATAACACCAATTCTTGTTCTTGCTAGCAAAAGCCAAAGATCCCTTTAGTGTGATGAGATTGTGGCTTGTTTGACTTACGTTGCTTATATACTCTCTTACAAGACTTAGTCTTTCATTTATTGAAGGTATGGACCTCACCCTATGCATGAAAGTATATATAGAAGATTAAGTGACAAAAACTAGCTAGTTTTTGAAACTTCTTTCTCTCTTATTTTCCTCCAAAATCTGAGAGCATTATGATCTCATTCCTTCTCTTCTCTTACCTTGTGTAGTGTAGAGTTTGAGTGTTTGTAAGTTTCTTCTCCTTAAGACTAATTTAGTATTAGTTCTTAAGGCTTAAGAACAACTTAATACAAGTGAAGATTAACATGTTTTAGTGGTTTACTCTTGCTTGGTGGATACTCCTAGAGAGCTTATTTTTTGGAGGTTCATGTCATATTCACCAACTTCCAATCTATCATGAGAATCAAAGTCTTCAAAGCTTGTAATACTTTATATGGTTGATTTAATCTTTCCATGCTTTGCAAAATGATCCTTGATGGGTTAAAATGGTTTTAAGTGTATTCTATTTTTAATGCTTTCTTTCCTATTTTTAGCATTTTTGAGAAATTTTTTTGAATAAAACCCAACAAAATTATCCTCTCAATATTCTAGTCTTCTCACTTCATTTCAGTCACTACACATTCTGCAAATATCATTACTTTATCCTTAGTAAAATACTTTAGGATTAGAAGTTATATTCCACTAACATTATGAATTCATATCTCTGACTGTAGACTAAACATTTGGGAGAACGATTTGTCTTTTGATCCTATGGATAGTAGCAGGGGCTTGTAACCCATAATCAAATTATATTATCTATGTTTCATTCTTCTACTTACCTACATATATATTGGGTATGTATATCTTGAAGAGTCAAGAATTCAATCAAATTATGATTTCGTAAAGAAAGTGAACACGGGATGTAAATAAATCTGGGTTAAGCTCAATAACGTCTAGAAAGTAGCAAGGTTACAAAGTAAAAAAATGAAATTTTTGTGAAAGTGCAATACCTATAACCTATGCTACAATACTATTTATAGAGCTATCAACAGACACAAAATATACGAAGAGACTTTGACATTTATGTACTAAAACATAAGGCTCTTTGAAATATATAGATATATCGAATGTGCGTATCCTTCGATATAGACAAAAAACACTAAAATAAAACTTCGACCTTAAGAGTTTGATAATGGATATATTCACAAAATTCGATACACTACATTATCCCCCTTTGTGAAGAGTATTCAAGTCTTCAAAAATATGGTAGTGTCTTCACTATATGCATTAGTGTTTTTCTTATCTCTACATATGAAAAAATAATCGTCCTGATTTCTTGTCTATCAATATTTGAATTCTTCTTAGACTTTGCAAACCTTAGAAGAATGTTGGTCAAATTCGATGTCGAATACATATCTTTCATATCAATGTAAAAGAAATGCTTCTTTTACTTCCCTTTCACCTCCTTCCCTTGAAACACCATTCCTAATGATTTCAGGATGATATCTTCATCTTTGAGCTGTTCCAGATCAACACCATAAATTGTTAACTTTGGATTCTTTCCATGCTTGTTTTATGTGTTGGCTATCTCTATGTTAGATAAACCAAGATGTTCTAGATAGCAATCTATGAAGCTCTTGAGATAAGCATGTCCCATAACATACACCCTTTTATACATCACTTGCTTATCATCCAAAGATTTGATAAGATACACCAAAGTGATAAGATCGTTTAGATTCGCCAAAGGAAATTCAGCAATGGTGAATTCACATATATTGTTATAAGCTCTTGTAATGCTTGGTCCAGATATGAACTAATCCTTTTAATTTTAAGTATTGAAAGAAACTCGACGAGTTAGGAGGCTCCAACTCGTCGAGTAGAAAGCCTCCCAGCCGCGTAGATTGGAAGACCTACTCGACGAGTTGGGGAGCCCCAACTCGACGAGTAGACGCTGGAAAGGAAAACCCTAATTTGTAGGGTTTGCACCCTATTTAAAGTCCTTAAGCCTCATTGTTAGCCTCCCTTATCGCCCCTTTGTCCAGAGAAACCCTAGTTCACCCATTTCCTCTCATTTTGTGTGTGTGTGTGTGAGAGAGAGCTTAGAGAGTGATTTTTGGTGCTCTTTTGGAAGGAACTTGAAGCTTGAAGAGGTTTGATTGAGTGGAAGGCAGTAGATCCGGGATTTCCTCCAGTGTTGCAGCTACATTGAGGTATAAATTCGATACCTTGATCATTCATTTCCTAGATATCCTCATTAGAGGGTTTAGTGCCATTTTTAGCTTATTATTGGGTCATTCTTGGATTTGAGCTTGTTTTGAAGCTATGAATTCAGATATGGTCATCTTAGGGCCTCCGTGGACTTAAAGTTGATGGGTTTTGAGCATTCTAACACTCCTATGGTGTACATGAAACCCTAGAAACCTTGGATCTATGTTTGACTAAGATACATGCAAATAATTATTTTTCCAAGGTTCTTATCCTAACTAGCATGGCATGGGGTACTTGAATCAAATAAAACTAGTAGAATTACTTACCTTGTAGTAGTAGTTGATTGCTTGGAGTTTGAGAGCCTAGAACCAATAATGTGGATGCCTCAAATGGAAGTCACAAATCACCACAAACTTGGAAACTTGTGAGAATAGTCACAAACTTCTTGAAATCGGCCCTCTTAGTTTACACACATCAACTAGTCAAATTTCAAGAACCAAAGCCTCCTTTATATAGTGTGGTGGATTAGGGTTACATCCATGTAAACCCTAATACCCATGTCTTTTCATTTCCATGAGATCCATGGGTTAAAGCTCCATGGAGTATCCATGGACTTTCCATGCAAGCCTAGCCCATTCCAAATAAGCATTAGCCCACACTATATAAATACAAGAGCCCATATTTAATTAGTCATACTTTTGATCTCTAAATTAATTCTAAATTAATTATAGATCAATACTAATTAAATAATATGATTTTATATTAATATATTAGGACTTATAATATATTAATAAATCATAACTTATATATTCTCAAACGATTATCCATAAATTGTTCGGGTGAAGTGCAGCCCAAATGGACCATGCCGGGTCGGGTCAAGTACATACCAAATATAGTTATGGACTTATACACTATATCCAACAAAAGTTGCCAACTTTATCAAGTCTTGGCCCTCCTCCATGCCCTAAATACCTTAATAAGCTATGTTTGAGTGTTCTAGCCCCTTAATGCCATGCAGGGACGTAAAGTTAGCAACTTTACGTGGTATCTTCACCCTAGGGGATCAAATCTATAGTTTGGGGCTTTGGAGTCGCTGGAAAAGTGGCTGAATGTGTTGACACTAGGAAAACTCGACGAGTTGCCCTGCCAACACGGTGAGTTAACTCGGGTTTCCCCGATCTTCTGGATACTATGCGAACTTGACGAGTTGTCCTGTCAACTCGGCGAGTTGACTAGGGTTTTCCCGGTTTTCTGAGAACTGAAGGAACTCGACGAGTCGGTAGGTGCACTCGACGAGTTGGGTTAGCATGGACTCTTGACCTTGACTGTTGATTTTGACTTTGACCAGGAGTTGACTAGGGTTAACCATTCAGTATTTTAGGCCTCTTTGGACATTGGGCCTTTTCAGGTTAGGTCCATGATGGATTTGGGCCTTATTGGGCCTTATGGGCCATTTCAGTTTCGGGCTATCTTATGGGCTTGTAGTACATGGGCTTCGTGGGCCAGTTGGAAACTGGATTTATGGACATTATAGGTAGAATGGTCATTTTACCCCAAGTATAGATTAAGGGTTATAGCATGGAACCCAATTTCTAATTGGGTATATTGATTGGTAGTGACAGCTCGGGAAGCTGGCGAGGCAGCAACTAAGGATTTCATGCAGGAAGCATCTGCATTCGAGGTGAGTCTCCTCACCATACCAATGGGTCGAAGGCACCAAGGCCGAGCCATTATGTGATATGTGGAATACTAGATGCTTATGTGATATGTGGTATACTAGTTGTTTATGTGATATGTGATATGCTAGTTGACTCTGTGTTGCTTTCATGGAAGACCCCGGGGGGAGCCCGTGACAGTTGGATATCAGACCATGTGGGGGTTCCCATGGCATTCCAGGTAAAGACCATGGGGGGAGCCCAAGACATATAGGTATAAGACCCTAGGGGGAGCCCACGACATCCTGGAGTAAGACCATGGAGGTTTTCCATGGCATCCCTATATGTTTATATATGTGTTATGTGGTATGCTAGTTATTTCTGTGATATGTGGTATGCTATTTGACTATGTGTTATTTGCATGGAAGACCCCGGGGGGAGCCCGTTTCAGTTGGATATCAGATCGGGTGGGGGTTTCCATGGTATTCCAGGTAAAGACCATGGGGGAGCCGATGTCACATTGGTATGAGACCCTGGGGGGAGCCCACGACATCCTGGAGTAAGACCTTGGAGGGTTTCCACGACATCCCTATATGTTATATGCATGGCTTATGTGATTGATATGAATTATGTGATTATGTGGATTATGTGGGGTATGCTCTGGGGAACTCACTAAGCTTTGTGCTTATAGTTTTTTTTATGGTTTCAGGTATCATCGGTTTGGAAAGGAAGGGCTCGACTTGATCGCAGCGCACACACCCGTGTTTTCCGTAATAAGTGATTTTGGGATGAACTCTGTTAAATATTTTAATTAGCTACGTTTTTGGAATGTTTTAATTAAATGATATATATATGTTTTGACTATAATAAAAAGGAAATTCTTACCCTTGATTTTTTTTTGGGTCGTTACAACTCTAATGACCTTGTACCGATAATTCTGAAGGAGATTCTCAAATACATCATCCTTCGATATAGATTCTCGTAGCGGTACGCTTAACGCTGTTATGGTGTCAAGAACGTCATGGTGAGAACTCGTAGCGGATTAGGAAACGGTAACGGGAATCAGCATCCTGAGCCCCTTGTAGTCGAGCATGCACCTGAAGCAATACCGGTAGTTGAACCTGTCACAATGACACTGATTAGGGCTCTGTTAGCATAACAGAGTGAAGAAATGAGATAAATCATTCAAGAAAATGGAAGAGAGCCTACAGTGCCTATCATGCAACCCGAGCTTAATAAGGAGCAATCTGAGGAAGGAAATTATAGTAGGAAAGTTAGTCGTATGGAACCCCAAGCGATTAGGAGAAATAACCCAGAAGTAGAAAGCGAGGGAGATAGATGCAAGTATAAGGACTTTATGGCTGCCAAACCACTAAGTCTTTCTGGTATCCCGACAACAGTATAAGTTATAGACTGGATCTCCGAGATGGAAATGGTGTTTGAAAGCTGCAACTGCAACATCCGACAAAATACCATCTTAGCAGTCAGACAACTGAAAACTGGAGTGTTATGTTGGTGGAAGTTATTGGCTGACTCCATGCCGAAGGGAGAAACCATTAAGATGTCTTGGGAGAACTTCCTTGAAGAGTTAAAAATGCAATACTGTGCCAAACAAGATCTTCTGGAGATCAACAATGAATTCTAGAATCTGACGAAAGGGAAGATGAGCGTCAACGAGTATTCTATAGCTTTCACTAAAAAGATGAAGCTAGTCCCTCACTTGGTTCCTACCAAACTTTCCAAAGTAAATAAGTTCGCTATCTGGGCAGCTAGGAATGTGGAGACCCAAATAAAGGAGAAGGGTCTGGAAAGAGCTGGGACATGAGAGAAAAGGCAGTTGGAAGGAACTTCAAGGCCCGACAAGAAAAATAAGTTCTCAAAGTCTGACCCAAATGACAAGAAATTTTGAGGTAGCGGTGAAGCCAAATGGTGTGACAAGTGAATGAAGAAGCACTTTGGGAGATGTGAAGGGCAGGTGATCTGTTACAAATGTGGAAGTGCGGGTCACTATTCCAGATATTGTACACTTTATGACAAAAAGTGTTATGAATGTGGAGATGGTGGGCATATTTCGAAGAATTTCCCAAAGAAAAACGAAGCAGCATGGCAAAATGTGTCGCCGAAACCGAAGGCAAGGGATATCATATGATCCTTGACGAAACAACAATAGGTTGAGAATTGAGAACAGATTATCCATAGTTTGGGATATGAGGAAGAAAATGAATAATATTAGAATGAGTGGCCTAATGTAATAGACATTTAATATACATAAATCTTGTAACCATTTTAGAGATATTGCAATTTCCAAAATTATGTTATGTGCTTTCTGTGTGATTTCCTTTTGTGATAACTTAGTGGAATGCAAGACAATACTTGGAATGAGTATGAGTAGGTGTGAAATGTAGTAGAGGCCTATACTACCGGAAGCACAAGACTCACACTTGGATCAGGAAAAGTCACAAGGTTAGTAAATCATTTCCATCATTACCCTTGTTTCGGTAATGACTACGAAGATAAATATTCCGACCTTAGTGTTCATATCGAATCGAGTCTGACTAAGATATATTCGTAAAGTAACAAACTTGGTTATAAGAACCATGTTTGACGTAGTGTCTGACTTTAGTCAAAGAGCAAAGAAGGAAAGGATTGAGGAAATCGAAAGACAGATTGCAAATCGTCATTAGAGCTTAGCAAGTATCTAGAGATTGCTACCTGCTATAATAAGATTATATCACATTAGGACATGAAGTAAAATATTTTTCATATTGGAATCTGACTCAAAGAGACCATAGTCTAGCCATTTCATCATGCAATGGAAGGTCATTAGAGCATGACCATTCGGTCTGTTATGGTAGTCGAAGTAAAAACCTTATCATAGGTTAAGTTTATTCAAAAAGGAGCAGAAGTCTCCGATGAAGATCAAATTTAGAATGAAGACAAGGTGCAAGATTAAGCACCACCAACAGTCAAGAAGTCTAAGAGTTAGATACTCGATAGAAAAGACATAAGAGTTACATTTATTACTTAGGATGGAAAGGTAACGTACAAATCCATTATACAAGCCTTGTTTTGTTGATGACTCCGGGATGGAATCATCCTAAGGGGAAGATAATTGTAATACTTGCAGATTCAGACTAGTTAATTAAGATATATTAAGCGTCAAAAATGTCTTTTTAAAAGAAGATTATTTAGGATAAATAATCTTAACCAAAGTCATAATATTTGTGACAAAGATTTTGTACATCTAAAGAATGTTGAAATCCGACTTCGTATGAAGAAGTTATGCTTCTTCGAAGTTTCACGATTAAACCGACACGACTCTGCGTAGCGTGAAAAGTAAATTTTTTGATAAATTACTTTCTAGCCTAAGTGATCTAAATGAAAGTCGTAGTATTCGTTAAACTGAGAGCGTGCATATAGAGAACGTCCAAATCTAACTTCATAAGAGGAAGTTATAATTTTTCAAAGTTTCGGTGTAGTAGTGCGGACACATAAATCGAAATTCTAATTAGTTGATTGTTAGCCGAAACAATCTAAACGAGAGTTGAAGATCTTGTCCATATGATTCCATCAATATAAAGACAGTCGAGAATGGATATCGTATGGGAGAGTTATGAATTTTTAACAGACTTTAACAGTCTAAGCTTGTTAAAAATATAATTTTAAAAATAAAGTCAAAACTAGCTGACGAAATCTAAATGGAAGTTATAGATCTCGTTGATAGCTATGTGTGAATATACATAACATCAAAAAATAGAGTTCGTATGAAGAAGTTATGAATTTTTGAAGTTCACGAGATGTACGACGCGCATCTTCTAGAACCTGCCACGTTGCACCAGCCAATGCCCGACATGTGTCAGCAAGCGAGAGGAGCAACATAATTGAAGTGTTAGGTTCGCACATCAATATGCGTGGCGCATATATGGATTTTTTTTTCTATTAATAGCTCCTTGCTGGTCATACTTTCCCAAAACTTCTCTCATAATTCTCTCTTAGATCTCTTGTCCACTTAGCCTGAGAAAACCTTAGTTTTAGTCTGCGTTGAAGCCCAACGATACCTGAAGTAGTAGTAGCTGGCAAGTAGAAGCTCTGTAAGTACAATTTCTAGACTTTTTTCCTAGGAAATATTTATAAGTTAAATTACACTCATCATTGTTTTAGTGTAATTTATATTTATAGTTATAGTTGTTGTTATGAATCTATAAATAAGATTTGTCAGTAATTCCATGTCGTTATACTGATTGATGTTTTTACAGGAGAGGTTTCTAGAAATGGTCACATTGGCTTGATTGTTTGATTTCAGAAAGGGTATATGCCGAAATGGTCTTGCCTCCCAACTATCCTCCATGGCTTATCCTTACTTGATAGATCTTAATGTAGACATTGGGATTAGTGAGGAATCTAGACTATAATAGTCACCAGGAATACGAAACTAAACTAACGTTTAGTACTTTATACGTTTAGGTCTTTTGAAAGTACAAAGCGAAGCACTTCCAAAATCATCAGCCATCCACTTTTATCAAGTGAGTACATAGTTACTTTCATCTTACACATAGATATGAAGTATCTAATTAATTAATTGCAATATTTACTTATGTGCAAAGATGTTATGTGTTAGATGAAATGTTACAAAGATAAGTTATATGATTTATACCATATATGTAATTTATAAATACAATACATTGGGTAACAAAGGGTAATAATAGACACCATAGTATAATGAAAGATGTAGGAAATGATAGAATGCCACAAATGTAGAAATGGTACTAATGTGTCAACGATGTAGGAATGGTACTAGTGTACCAATAACGTAGTCACCTAACAAAGTATAGGTGACAACCACCGGACTATTCATGACCGTCCCATGGAACAATGACAGTGATGGACTTCATGCCTATTAGATAGACTCAGGCAGCGATGGACTTCGTTCCTGTTAGATAGACTCAAGCAACAATGGTCTTCGTGCCTAATAGATAGACTTAGGAAGTGATGGAATTTGTGCCTATTTGATGAACACATGTAGCGATGGACTTCATACCTATTTGATAGTCCCATAGAACTTAGGCAGCGATGGACTTCATGCATATTCCTTAGGACAAACCCTTAGGAATAAATACAGAAAGAAAACCTATTGACATGTATTGCAGAGAAATTCATGTAACAATACTGTCAACAATGATGACAAAGATAACCCTTATGATAGATCCTTAGGGAAGAATAAATAAGAAAATGGAGGTAGGTAATCAGGTTAATAATTAAACATATTAATTATATTACTGTGGGTTTTCAAACCCTATGTACACACCAAGTTTCCCAACCTGACCCACTCAACTTCTTTGTATCAGAGGTAGCGGTACAAAGTTACATGCATGATGAGAGATTCAGGGAGATGTATACCGTTAGTCTAAAATACTGTATGGTCCGTTTATGCTTATTTTTTATATCAGTTTTGACATCCCAATATTTTATAAATTAATGAAAAACATTTCTTCGGAAATACTTTTACGGGACCAAATTTCGCAATCATAAATAAACTCTGTTTTAAATAAAGCATAAACAAAAATTTTTAAATTTGTCGTAAACTTGGGGATGTCACAATTTTGGTGATAGGGCATTTTCTTAGTCTCCACGACGTGGTGGCATGCATGGCACGACGTGGCGACAAATGAATGAGAAACCCTAGATTTTTGGGCCTTAACCCTTTTTAAAGAATGTGATGGCTAGTGTTTCCTCCACCCTCAGTCTCCATCACCCCAAAATGCTATTGTCAAAACCATAGCCTCTTTTCCAAGATTTTGAGCTCATTTTGCTAGTTTCGTAGATCTTTGAAGGAAGACGAAGGAAGTTCTAGTTCAAGGAACCAAGCAACAACTCATCTCCATCCTTGTGCATCTTTTAGATTCTTTGTAAGCCCTCAACTTCCCATCTTGTTGGTTTCTTTCTATTAGATCTTGATTTATTGGAAAGGTTTGGTCCTTGGTTGAGGTTGGAATGGTTGGGTGGAATAAATTTAGCAACTTTATGAACCATCAAGCTCCCAAGAGCATTATATCTTTTATATCTAGAAGTTGAATGAGTTTTGGAATCCATTCATGAGCTTTATGTCATTTTCTTACCATTTTACCTAATCTGAGTGAAGGACATGCATGGGTCATGCATGTCCATACATTTTGGATTTTTATGAGCCGTAAGGGTCCCCTGAAGCCTTCTGGAAAGTTTAAGCAAAGAGCTTATTAGATTAAGAGCTTAATCAACTTAGTTGTCTTCAGCCAGAAACCACGATGTGTTAAGATGCTCACCATGACGTGGTGAGTGAGGGTTTCATGACTGTTTTGTCAGCTTATTGTTATGGCGTGGTGGCATGTTTGCCATGATGTTATGGGGAAGTTGATTGCGACTATGTTGAATAGCCACCATGTAGCCATAGATTGGCCACGATGTGGGGAGTGTTGACTGTTAACTTTTTAACATGGTTGTCTTTTGTTCAAATTGATAGTTTTAGAAGGTATACTAAGGTTTGACCTTGGATGTTTTGCTAGGTGGGGCATAGCATCCGTTTTTCGACAGTGCGAGCACTAGTTTTCAACTTCGAGAGTGAGGCGATTCTTCTCACTATACTACGTAGGATGCTAGTTATCTTTGCGACTCTTGCATGGAAGACCAGGGTATGACCCCTCATATCTATATGGAAGACTAGGAGCATGGCCCCCATTATTTATATGGAAGACCAGGACCTTGCCCCTGATAACTATATGAAAGACCATGATCTGGCCCCTAACACTTATGTGTAAGACCATGATCTGGCCCATGGTAGCAATTTATTGTAAGACTCTGATTTTTACCATTACATTTACTTGGTGTTGAAATAGACCCATAATATTATGTATGGTGTATGTTATTTTGGGAAACTCACTAAGCTTTGCGCTTACGGTTTTATGTTTTAATGTTTCAGGTACTTCTGGTTCCAATGGAAAGGACCCGACTTGATTGCATTGCATTCACTCGAGTTTTTCCGCACTACCTGTTTTATGATCTTATACTGATGTGTTGAAAATAGTTTTGATACTTTGATTTTCTTATAGATGGATAAATGAATGCTTTTTGGTTGTTGAAAAATGAATATTTTACTTAGAAATGTTAGGACACTACAAGTTGGTATCAGAGCCTTGGTTTGAGGGATTCAGACACACTTCATAGTACTTATGGACTCAAACTATGGACTAATAAAATATTTAAAAGAAAAATTATTTTCTAAAAGGTTTTTATAAAGAAAAGGGGTGAGATGCATGAAATTAGCCGAGCTCAAGTAAGTGATTCCCAAAATACACATACATGAATGTTATGTTTTAGTATGATATTATATGGATGATATGCTAGTATAGGGCTAAGGATCTGCTCAGGGTGCATGATAGTATGCTTGATAGGAGAGATGCCTATTATGAGTTTAGGTTCCTTGGAGTTTGTGATGATACTTGAAAATGTATGATGAATGCATTACGGTGGTACATAATTAATATTAGATATCCATAGAATGTTTGATTCATACTTCTTGCTTGTTCTTTTTTTATGAAGGCCTTATGGGAGAGACATTTATTCAAATGTTTATTTTATTGCGACTATGTAAGACCTGCGTTCATTGGATTGTTATCGGTGTTAGAAGAAACTTTTTTGTCATGTGCAGAGGGTATAGCCCTACGGGAGCCTAGGAAATACTTTAGCATGTTGTGTTCGTGATGGGTTTTGAGCAAAACATACAATCCTATGTGTGCATGCAACCCTAATTGAAGATCTACGTTTTCTCTAATTGAACATACAATAATGAACAACAAAGTATAAACCCTAGATCTATGGATAATAATCAAAAATCACATAAGAAGGGTTATGATACATACCTTTTAGATTGTTATTGTAAACAATCTAGAATGCTTGCTTGAAAGTCCTTTGGTAGCAAGCGCCACAAGTGTCGCACCTCTAATGGTTTACAAACAAACTCAAGCAACCAAGGAAAACTATAGAGATAGAGAGAGTAATAGAAGAGAAATTTCGGCCCTTAGGCTCTTAGAAGAGTCATAACTGAAATTTAACCCTAAGGAGGGTTTATATAGGTGTTAGGAAGGTATTGGATAAGGCAGGTGTATCCAAGATAACCCTAATCCCTTAACTTCCTCCCTAAGGCATCCAAGGCACCCTTAGAGCCCAAGGAAACCCTAGAGATGCTCTAGATTTCGTTCCCCCCTCATTAGGGAGGTTCTAGAATTGTCCAATGCTCAACTATTGAACATTGTCACCTTTAGTCCCTGCAGTTTTAATTAATTCCTTTAACCCCAAAATTAATTCCAAATTAATTTCTGATCAAATATTAATTAAACAATATGATTTTTAATTAATATATTATTTCAATAAGACATTAATAAATCATTTATTTTGATTTATAATTAATTTATTAACCAAGTAATAAATTAATAAATCACTATTCTCTCTCTAACAATCATCCTATTCAATTGCCAGGTTTGAAGGCAACCCAAAAGGACTGTGCTACCATCAATTCTAGTATATACCAATTATAGTTATAGGCTTAGACACCTAATCCAACAATCTCCCACTTGGATAAGTCTAATAACTATAACTGCGAGTATAACTACTAAATCGACTAGCAAATTTTAGCTACCAAAAGCCATTGTTGAACTCTGACATAGTCAGTAAGTGTCCTTAGATGAGTGATCAGATATTCCTCCGTTCTACAAGATATCGTATGGACACGAGACATGGATTATAATCAATCTTTGTGTCCAAGATTTGTTTCCCGATTTCTGATTTATGACGACTGATATCAGACTATTAATTGAACACATCAATTCAGTACATGCTTGGCCAAGTGCTTTAGATGTCATCATCAAATCATCGAGGGGCCCACAAATATCGCTTTTCCTGTCAGGGCAAAAGGAACGGATAAACTTCGACTTATATGATTGCACTATTCACTCATCAAATCACACATAACAATACGTTTTATAACATCAAGTTACTGATGCATTTACGTATTATCCATACACAACTGACTCGTAAACAACAACTCATATATATCTGTTTCAAGAATATAATATATTATCGTCTCAAAATTACTCGTGATAAAATCCATGAAGTAATTCTCTGAGCGTGGGTTTATCCAATACTTAAATCCCCATTTCAAAAGTACTCATGAATACTGCAACAAACCATTGCTATGTCAAACCCCTTAGACAATCTACAGTCTGATTCATGATAATCTTAATTCACTACTTACTTCCAAAAGTATGATCGACTGTGGATGTTTGAATAATCCAATTATTTGGGAAGTAAAACATGCGAAATGAAACACAATAATAATAATCTAATAAACACTTATTATTTAATCACCATATTAATTAGGCTTTTTTAATTGTATAATGTTTCGATTAATCAACTAAATGCTTGAATTAAACATCAGTCATGCCATGTTATAAACATACATACTATGTCTCTCTATGGTCCTTCCTTTTTGAACATATCAATTGGACATAATTCCAACGATGCTTATTTCACAATTCCAAATCCTTATTACAGGTGTAAGAATTCCAAATTCTTGTCACCACTAAATGTGTTAGAGTCTAACCTTGCATGCAATATCCTTTTGTGATGATGTGGCGTCAAAGCCATCGAGACTTAGCCAATGATGTCACAAAATGCTCCATTGAAACTTTGTTACTAAAACAATTTCATGGTGATGAAGTATCAAATTCAAGATAACTCCTTGAACACCTTCCTTGTGTTAAGGTTTCTAACTCACATGTAGATTTCACTAACCAAATCCCACTATGTAAATATTTCCATATTACCATATGACCATCAATTCCGAACAAGAGTCACCTCCATTCAGAATTATGTCAATGTGGTCCGTCCAAATTAATTTGTACTTCCAACTGTCCACAAGCAACCAATTTCCAGTAAACCTTAGAGTGTTCTTGACAGTTGTTTAACAACTTCAGTCACACCTTGTTCTAGTCCTTTTTCCCTCTCAATGCCATAGGCATTTGGAAAATCAAAACAAGTGAATATTATAGCATATGTAAGAAATCCAATATCCAAGACATATGGGATTCGACACATGATACTTGATCAGTCTTTTGCTATAATATTTCCATATATATTGAATTTCCTATGATGTTCATATATGACCATGACCAAGTTCTATTAAATCCTTCAATCTAAACTTTTAGATTTGAAATGAAGTATAAGTGTCCTCTCCCCTAAATCCTTTTGTAGCGAAACAATTCCCAAACTTTGCAATTTTGCAAATTTGAAAACTTTGTTTCTTATAAATAGTATTGCCAACTTGCAAAACTTAGCATAACAATTACGCTTTTACTAGCATAACAATTATGCTTCTATCTGCATAATAATTATGCTCCCACTAGCTTTGACATGTATCCAGAAATCAACTGGACTTCCAGAAATCAATACTTTTTGACTTTCTTACTAAAGTGCAGATTTCTGATACATAATGCTTCAATAAGTCTTCAACTAGACTTCTCAAGCTCATACACCTTCATTAGATAGCATATGTGTGTGTTTAAACCATTTCAGAACTTATAGCAATAAGTACTGAATGTTCAAACTATTTATTGCCATTTCTCACAATTCGAACTATGAAAAGGGATGCCGTAATCATATTGCGAATTTGAGAATGCAACTATCACAACCACTAATCATAATGATATTTATCAAATCTTTAAAATCTACCAGCTAAAGTGTTTCCTCATAATCATTTTCATGAATTAGAGCAAAACCTTTTGCCACCTAGATTTTATGGTGTATGCGTTCCTATCCATGTGAATTTATCAATTCCATCCTACAATCATAAGATAAGGTAGAGGACAAAACCAAAATCAATTTTAGGTTTTTCCTTTCATGGACTGAACTTGCTTGTTCTTAATTTCTTGCCCTCTGGTAGGACGAGGGCCTACCAGTGCTTCCGTGTTGTTAAGCAGCTCACCCATATTGACCAATGTACTATCACTGACCAACGTGCTCTACCTTTTGCAGTCGAATGAGAACCATAGTACTCATTAGCATTGCCAACACAAAAGGAAGGTGCACAGAAACAAGAATGTGTCAACTGAACACGATAGGTTATCAACCTTAGGTCGTGTGCTAGTGATAACTAAAAGGTTTATTCTCGATTGATTCCTGAAACTTTTCAAGATCAATAAGACTCCCACTGACTTCTTGACATATAAGTTTTATCTCTTCAAGGAACATTATTTGACAAGCAAAACAAATATTCAAAAGTTAGTATGGATTCTTGACAAGAGAACACTTCATATAATTGGTCTTAGTTTATCCTTTGCTTTAATGAAAACATCACAACTACCAATTTCAAATGTGCCAGAGTAAGAAAACATTATTACTCCACATTTCATGACGTGTTATAACCTACTTAGTTTTAAATAAGCTTTAAGATACGATTTGAAGTAACTAGAGTATGAATCTAGAACTTGATTGGAAACGAAGTATGACTCATCTCTCGATTGAACCATTTCAACAATATCCGATTCCACTTCTTACTCAAACAATTGTACTAAGATGTTCTCCGAGGATCAATTTGTGACATGGTTCCATAATCATTAAGATGATCATAAAACATGATACTAAAGTACTCTCCTTTCTTTCAGATTAGAGAAATCTTTATCTCTCTTCCTAATAGATTCTTCTTATTCGTTCTATTACACTTTGAAAACTTTTCAAAGTGTTAGAATTCTGCTTAATCTTATAGACACAACCATGTGCACTGAAACATCGGTAAACCATGACGAATAGAGTTATTGTTCTTTGTGGTGGATCTAAATAGTCCACATCAATGTGTACTAGATCCTTTAGTCCTTCACTTGACTCACATAAACATGTGATCAAAAAATTAGTCATGATCTTCAAATGATCAAGATTCTCATACATCACACAATATGAATTGTATGACTCCAAGTTTCTATCTAATTGAAACTTGGGTGATGAGAATTTCTTTTCACTTGGTTGATTATGACATTTCCACAAACGACATAATTAAGAATCAAATCCATATTTAACATTGCTAATAATAGAAATATAACAATCAATTCTTATAAATGCCATTGGAAGGAAATACAAAGTAAATAAAACAAAAATTCACTTTATTGATAATATGCGGAAAAATTTGTCCTTACAATGCAAAAATATGAAAACTATGTTTCTAGATATTTCCTAAGCAATCTATTAATCTATCATAACTCCTATGCAGCAGCTTCCAAAATCTGATCATCGAACCATGCGACCGAAATCCATCTCTCACGATTAGATCCAACTTACTCTTCTCAAGCTTCTTTCTTTCTCTTATATCCTGCAAAAACATCAAAAAGGTGACTATCACATCATGTATTAGGAATCTATGAATAGGAAATTAATAAAGTAGAGTTAGATAGTGGATGTACCTGAAGTAGAGTTATACGACTTGACTTTACCATCTCTGAGATCTTTCAGGTATTCTGGGCAGCTTCGTATCCAATTCCCCCTCAATTGGCAATAAAAACATATGGACCTTTTAGGATTAGCACATCGGACTTTCTCTGGATTAGCCTTTCTCTTTACCATATGGTCAAACGATTTGACCTTGGCCGATCCCTTTCCATTAGGAAGAGAAACATTTTCTGGACTACCAATGTTGCCATTTTCAATGTCCATGGAAACTTGGGAGACATATCCTTCAAACATATTCGCTTGAATTGTGCTATTAAGCATCTCTAATTCAGCAGCAATCAACATATATGTCAGATCGATTAGGGTCAAATCGTGGTCCCTCTCATAGAAGTCTTTAATGAAATGACTATATGAGTCCGGAAGCGAAAGTAGAACCAAGTCAATGGCTAGCTCCCTTGGGAAAATGACACCCAACATTCACAATCTGTCAATGTGCGATTTCATTTTCAGAACATGCGCACACACAGACTTTCCATCTTAATGTTTACTTGCCAATAGGCATTGAGTGACTTTGTATTTTTCAGCTTGAAGAAAACGTGGCTCAGGGAGAATTATCGGAGGAGGTGGAGGAAGAATTGGAGAAGCACGATTTCCAGCTCCAATAATGCTTGAAGAAGGGAACATTCTTTCACCTTGATCAACATGTGGAAGACATCTTCAGATAAGGGAAAAACATTTCCAGAAGAACGAGGAGAACCTGATGGGTTTAGAGCATAAAAACAATCCTATGTGCTCATGCAAAACCCTAAAGCTTAGATTTAGGTTTCTCTATTGAACATGCAATTCATCCAAGACTTATGAACCGTAGATCTAGCATACATATTTCGAAATTAACCTAATATATCAGATCTAGATGATTACCTTTCTTGAATGGCTTGAATCTTCAACTCTTGGAGCTTAGTGTCACAAATGTCACACCTTTAATGGCTTACAAACACCACAAGTAAGAGGATGATGTTTTAGGAGAGAGGATGAGAGGCAAAAGTCGGCTCCAATCTTCCAAGGGATCAAGTGGCCGATTTTGCTAGCCTTAGGGGTCCTTATATACTTGAGCTTCTAGGGTTTCAGTCAAAACCCTAATTGGATGACTTAGGCCCTAAGTAACTTTAGAACCTTCTGGAATAAGGCCTCCTTGGACGAATTTAAGAAGGACTCCTCCTTAATTCCGTCCATGCCCTAATCCATAAGGATTCTCAGCCCAATATCAACTATCACACAATTGACAGTTCTAGTCCCCTTTAATTAATTAATTAATGTCTTTTAGCCACAAAATTAATTCTTAATTAATTCGTGTCTAATATTAATTAAACTATATGATTTCTCTTTTAATATATTATTCATATAATATATTAATAAACCATAATAACCTCTCTTTCTCTATAAATCATCCTATCAAGTTGCTTTGGTGAAGGCAACCCAAAAGGACCATGCACAACTGGGTCAAGTACATACCAAATATAGTTACGGGCTTAGACACTAATCCAACAGTCTCCCACTTGGATAAGTCTAGAAACTATAGTGCAAGTACAATCCGATTAGCAATCGTAGCTCTCAAAGACGCTGTCGAACTCTGATCTTATCAGTAACATGTCCTTTAGATAAGGGATCGTATAGTCCTCCATTCTAGATATCGTGCAGACAAATACATGGAACATAGTCATACTTATTGTCCAACAGTTTGTTTCTCGATCTTTGATTCGTCTGACATAGAACTTAAATGAACACATCAATCCAGTCCTGACCGGGCCCGACATATAAGTCAAACCGAATCATCGAGGGGCCCAAATATCTCTTTTACCCTCTTAGGATAAAAGGAACGGATAAACTTCGACTTATATGCATTTACGATTCACTCATCGAATCACGCACAACAATGCGTTTTATAACATCAAGTTACTGATGCGTTTACGCACTATCAATGCACAACGAACTCGCAAATAATAAACCATATATCTAGGTTTTAAGACCATATGATATTATCGTCTCGCGATCACTCGTGATGAATTCCATGAAGTGATGCCAACAAGCGTGGGTCTAATCCAATGCTCAAATCTTATTCATAAGCACTCATGAATGTTGCAGCAAACCTTTGCTATATCTAATACACTTCAGACAATCTACAAACCAATTCATGACAATCTTCTTTCATACCTACTTCCAAAGTATGAGCGACTGTGGAACGTTCGAATAATCTTATTATTCAGGAAGTCAAAACATGCAAAGTGAAACAATAGGTAAACAATTAATATAAGACAGTAACTTTACTTATAAATAATACTCTTTTATTTAATCATCAAATGTCAATTACATTTATCTATTACATGTTTCTAAGCTATCTAATCTAAACTAATATCGTCCTTCAGCCCAATGCTCCTAGCGTGCTGCAAGTGCTTAACCCTACTCAGTCCCTTCGTAAGGGGATCTGCTGGGTTATCCTCTGACGATACCCTCTTCACTACGAGGAGTCCCTCTTCCACCCGATGTCGAATAAAATGATATTTCCTGTCGATATGTCGAGATCTACCATGATCCCTCGGTTCCTTGGTCAAGGCAACCGCTCCTTCATTATCGCAGAATATCTCCATAGGCTCCTTTATGGCTGGCACAACTCCAAGGTCTCCAATGAAGTTCTTCAACCATATCGCCTCCTTTTACGCTTCGCTCGCTGCTATGTATTCTGATTCACACGTTGAATCAGCTACGGTCTCGTGCTTGGAACTTTTCCAAGTTACTGCTCCTCCGTTTAAGGTAAAGACCCAGCCCGACTACGAACGGTAGTTGTCTCGGTAGGTCTGAAAACTGGCGTTACTATACCCTCGCACCCTTAAGTCATCGCTCCCACCAAGGACTAGAAACCATTCCTTGGTCCTCCAAAGGTACTTAAGAATATTCTTGACTGCGGTCCAATGTGCTCTGCCAGGGTTCCCTTGATATCTGCTGACCATGCTCAAAGCGAAGGCCACATTAGGGCGAGTGCAAGTCATAGCATACATGATCGAGCCAACTGCAGAAGCATAAGGTACTCGGCTCATCTCTGCTATCTCGACTTCGGTACTCGGACTTTGAGTCTTACTCAAATTGGCATTACATTGGATCGGTAACTCCCCTTTCTTTGAATTCTCCATACTAAAACGTTTTAGTACTTTATCCAAGTAAGTATTCTGACTAAGTCCTATTAGTCTCTTACTTCTGTTTCTCACTATCCTTATTCCCAAAATATAGGCAGCCTCTCCGAGGTCCTTCATAGCGAAGCACTTCCCAAGCCAGGACTTAACTTCCTTCAGGGTCGTGATGTCGTTTCCTATGAGTAGTATGTCATCGACATACAATACGAGGAAGCTTACTATACTCCCACTGCTTTGACATATACACACGATTCATCCTCGCTTCGCAGGAAGCCAAACTCTTTGACTTTCTCGTCGAAACAAAGATTCCATCTGCGAGATGCTTGATTCAACCAATAAATGGATTTTTCAAGCTTACAAACCCTGTTAGGATGCTTCGCATCGACAAAACCCTCTGGCTGACTCATGTAAACATCCTCAACCAACTTCCCATTGAGGAAAACGGTTTTGACGTCCATCTGCCATATTTCATAGTCATGAAATGCAACAGCGGCTAGCATTACCCTAATAGACTTTATCTTCGCAACTGGTGAGAAGGTATCATCATAGTCAACTCCGGGAGTTTGAGTAAAGCCCTTCGCAACCAGTCGTGCCTTATAAGTGTGTACCTTCCCATCCATGTCGGTCTTCTTCTTGAAGATCCATTTTCACCCGACCGTCTTACGACCTGGCACATTGTCAACCAAATTCCAAACTTGGTTGTCATACATGGACTGAATCTCGCTGTCCATAGCCTCTTTCCATTTCACAGACTCCGGGCCTGCCATGGCTTCCTTATAGTTGTTAGGTTCGTCTAAATTCACTAGTGTACTATCACTAATAAATGTATACCCTTCAGTAGTGATATGGAAACCATAAAACTGGGGTGGAACACTAACTCTTTCGGAACGTCTAAGAGGTAAGGACTTGTCAATCGGTTCAATAGGAGTTTCCTCCTCAAGTTGAGCACCAGTGTCAGAGGTTCCTTTATCGTTCGGTTGTTGAAGCTCTTCAATATCGATTTGCCTCCCACTGTCCCCTTGGCTTATGAGTTCTCGTTCTCGGAAAACCCCTTTCCTCGCAACGAAGACAACATTGTCACTCGGTCTATAGAAGAGATAACCAAAGGACTCCTGCGGGTAGCCAATGAAAATACATCGCTGTTAGGGTGCAAAGTCACGCTTGGATGTGACTTACCCTTATTGATGTGTAAATGAGTTGTCTTTCCTATAAATAGGAAGTGAGTGACACTCATATTTAGAAGGATGATCATTTTGGAGTGTTAGACTAGAGAGAGAAATTTTTACAAACCTATTTGTATATCCTTTCTAGATCTAATATGAGCTTACACAGATTTATTTACTCCTTGTGTTCTTGAGTTTACATGATGATTCACTAGATCTTTTCTTATTCCGCACATGCCATCATAATCAACACCACTACAATTGGTATCAGAGCAGGAATCATATCTTTACGATCTGATTTTCATTCTGAATCAAAAGTTTTTTGAATTAAATTCTGGATTCAAAAGTTTCCGCTCCTTTTGTTTTGAAAATCATTATTGATCTACAATTGTGATTCAATTCTGCAACTGATTTGTTGAATCGAGTGTTCTGCTTGGAATGTCTGATCATTTCAGCTATTTGTTTCGATAAACTCTTAAGTTTTTCAGAAAAATTCATTCGTACGTTCATGGCTAATTTCAACCTGAATTCAATGACATCCTATTCTCATCTGCTACGATCTTCAACTAAGATTCCTATGCTCATCCCTGAATACTATGATCAGTGGGTTGATCGCATGCAAGACTACTTAAACGGGTTGGATGAGGAGCTCTGGTCATGTATTCCTGGAAATGGTACTCCTCCACTAAATGTTCAAGCAATTGGATCTTCATCTGGAACTTCAAGTGTTACTGATCAATCTGATAGAGTGAAGAAGCTTGAGAAAAGATGTATCAGAGAATTACGTGGTGCGTTGCCTCCTGTTGTGTACAACTATGTCAGAAGCTATACAACTGCAAAAGACATCTGGAACAATCTCAAAGAAAAGTTTAAAGGGAGTGAAAAGACTAAGATCAATTCTGTAAAACATTGTTTGATTGAATTGAAAGAATTCAAACAGAATGATGGTGAATCGATATAAGATTACTATGATCGTTTGAACGAATAAATCTACAAATGTAATCGCCATGGAATTACTCGAACAACCATGGAGTTCAATCTGACGTTCATCATGGGCTTACACAAAGAATGGAGGAATGTGACATTGATGGTGAAAACTCAGCAGAGTTTCGATACTTCGACGCTTAATGACTTATACAATCTGCTAAAAACTCATGAAGGAGAAGTAAATGAAATTGCTGAGGAATCGAAAATGAGTCTTGGAGGACCATTAGCTTTGATGTCGAAAGTTAATGAGAAAGAGTCAATCGAAATAGAAGATTCTGATAGTGAAGGATTTTTGGTTAATTCAGACGATGAAGCTGTTGCATTTTAATCGAATAATAGGGTAAAGAAATTTTTCAAGAAACCCTTTAGTTCAAAGTCAAAAATTGGTGAGGGAAAAGGAAAATTCGTGGCAAAAGCAGGAGGAGAAGAGAAAAAGAAAAGTGAGAAAAGTGATGTTAAAGAGGAAGAGCAGAAAGTTGAGAAAAAGCTGAAAGGAGACTCTGGAATTGATTGTCACTATTGTCATGGTGCAACTCATCTTTCCAGTGATAGTATGCTTCGAAAGAAGGATGAAAAGAAAAATAAAGTGAAAGACGAAGCATATTATGTTGAACGCTTGGAGGAAGTAAGGGCGAAAGCAAAAGGAATCTCTCTTGTGGCAAAAGGTGAGGATGATGATGAAGGAACATACCAAATCTAGTCCTCAGGTTCTGATGACGAGGAAATGCGTAATCCTACGCATGGGTCGATGTATGCCATCATAATCAACACCACTACAACTGCTCACTACGAGGTTCGAGCTTGTCGTGAGTCTCTCGTCTTACGAAAGCCTCGCAACCCCAAACCTTGATATGTGCCAACGAGGGAGCTTTCCCTGTCCACATCTCGTGAGGTGTTTTGGCAACCTTCTTCGTAGGGACTAAGTTAAGGATATGGGTGGCGGTATCTAAGGCATACCCCCAGAATGAGATAGGTAGTGAAGCACGACTCATCATGGAACGAACCATGTCAAGCAAGGTTCGATTACGCCTCTCAGCCACACCATTCAACTGTGGTGTCCTGGGCGGCATCAATTTCGAGACTATTCCGCATTCCTTGAGGTAGTCGTGGAATTCAAGACTAAGGTACTCTCCACCTTGATCGGATCGAAGCATCTTGATTTTCCCGCCCAACTGATTCTCCACTTCTTGCTTGAACTCTTTGAACTTTTCAAAGGTTTCTGACTTATGCCTGATTAAGTAAATATAGCCATATCTGCTCATCGGTAAAAGTCACGTAGAAGTGGCTTGCATCCGTTGTGGTGGATCTAAAGGGTCTACATACATCTGTATGTATGAGATCCAATAAACCCTCACCCCTTTCACAAGAACCAGTGAAGGGTGACTTGGTCATTTTTCCAAGTAAACAAGACTCGCACACGTCATCGTCCCTAAGGTCGAATGACTCCAATACTCCATCCTTTTGGAGTTGGACTATACGTTTCTTGTTGACATGTCCAAGACGACAATGCCACAAGCATGCTTTGTCCAAACTATTGGAAGAATCGATACACAACACATCATTTCCTAAATTGTCTTCAACCATCACAGTTTCTTATATCCCATTACAAGGCAATGCTTCAAAATAGAAAACACGATTAAGATAAGCATAAATAGAACCCTTTTCATTATCAAATGAATATCTAAATCCTTGTTTAAACAAACCATGAAAAGAAATGATGTTTCTTGCCATATCTGGCGAATAGCAACAATTATTCAAATCTAGTCTTAATCCATTACTAAGCACTAAAGAGTAAACTCCAATCTTGGTGACAGGTGACGATCTTCTGTTCCCCATGATCAAGTTTATCTTCCCATGCTCCACATCCCTATTTCTTCTTAGGCCCTGCAAATTAGAACAAATGTGAAAACCACATCCTGTATCAAGTACCCAAGAAATAGCATGTGATGAATCATTAGACCGAATAGTATACATACCTGCGAATGACGGCTTGATCTTCCCCTCCTTGATATCTTGCAAGTACTTTGGGCAGCTTCGTTTCCAATGCCCTATGTCGTGTTAGTGATAGCACTCTGCATCCTTTGGGTTTGAGGTGGGTGCAGTGGGACCAGCTTTGGTTCCACTAGAAGAGGTGCCATTTTGAGACTTTCCCTTATGGTGGCTCTTTGAGGGAGCCTTCCTCTTCTTACCCTTCCCTTGCCTAATAGCCAAGACGGGGGGCAGCTGTAGCGGGAGTTGATGCAACAGATTTATCCTTGAGGTTGCTCTCAGCAGTCCTCAACAACCCTTGAAGCTTGCTCAATGTGACCTCCTCTTTGTTCACGTGGTAGGTCATGCGGAACTGGTTGTAGCATGGAGGTAAGGAGTGAAGAATTATGTCAATTGCCAGCTCCTCATTGAAGTCCACATTTAACTTCTGTAGACGATCAACATATCTTTGCATCTTCTGAAGATGAGCAGTGACAGACTCTCCGTCTCTCATCTTGGTCGTGATCATCGAAGTGATGATCTCGTACCTCTACTGCCTCGCGCTTTGATGGTATCTATCCATCAAATGCTCATGCATCTCATAGGGGTAGAAGTCCTCGTAGGACTTTTGGAGTTCTGCGGTCATGGTAGCGAGCATGATGCAATGGACTTTCGTAGCATCACGCTCATGAGTTTCATAAGCAGCAATCTCCTCGGGAGTTGCAGTTTCGAGGTTGATCTCCTTCAGCTCCTTGTCGAGGACATATTCCTTGTCCTCGTAACGGGTAACCATCCTTATGCGGCGGATCCAATCATTGAAATTGTTTCCGTCAAAGATTACCCTCCCACACAAATTCATGAGTGAGAACGAGCCTGAAGAGTTCGAGCCTGAAGCGTTGTTGTTTGAGTTCGACATCTTAAAAGGAAAAGAAACAAAGTTTGATTAGATAAGAATCCCCAATTAAACACCCATATGAGAAATTAGGGCTAGGATCCAACAATAGTATTTACAACTTAAAAGAGGGACGCCGTAATTTAAATTGCAAATAACTTGAAGGTAAGTGAATAACGATTCACAAATTTCCACCATGAAAAACGAAAACAAATAAGTTTTAAATGTATTGAAAACTCCTAGATCTTTTGATATTCATTGAACTTTTCAATGGCATGTTTAAATCTCGATATGCCCCTCAAGTTTGTGACTGGGATACCGAGGATCACAAACAGGGTGTGAATAACCATGCAAATATACATGGTGCCCCCAATGTTATAGTCACCTAATCGATGTGCCGGTTAACCACACACACTCCATCGATCTATAACAAACATCGAGTCACCCTTTGCTACCTTTGCTTAGAGCCAAATAAGTGTTCCGGTTAACCACACACGCTCCACTAATGTCTTAGCAAGGGTACAAAGTGTAATTTCATGGAATTGCATCAAATTCACTTTTTGCCTAAAGTAACTAAGAATGGGAATTTTATAAAACATTTAGTTACTTTATAAATTCATTATACTTTTAATGAGGAAAGGTTTGCCCTATCCTACTCGTTCGGCTAACGACCCTCCACTAGTCAAGTGTGCGGTGTGTAAGAGTGGATACCCAATGACGGTCATTTTACAAGCCGCTTCGTTAAACACTCCTTATAGACCAGCTTCGTGAATGAGGCCTACTAACGGTAAGACAAGCATTTATGTTATACATATAATAATTATTCTTATAATATTATAATAGTATAGGGTGAATTTTAAACTTGTAAAACTCTAGGATTTGGAATTTAATTATTTCAAAAATAAACTTTTAATCCAAAAAATTTAAATTCCAAAACTTGAGGGCAAGTTTTGAAGCATTTCAAAACTAACTAGATCAAAATTCAAATAAATAATAAAACAATTAATTATGGTGATTATCTAATTTTGACCTAATCCAATTTCATGTAAGATAATGATCAAACAAATTCAAATAATTAACATTTATATAAGGAAATAATCATTCAATTAATTTGACATTATCTTTTATTTTGGCAAGGATAATTACATAATATCAACAAAATTTGTATTTTATCAGTTAGAAACGTTTTGGTAATTATCCCACAACAAAATAGGCAAAAAATCCCGAAAATTCCTCTATCTGACTGTCCGACTCGTCGAGTCCCTTACTGGACTCGTCGAGTTCATCCTACTCGGCGAGTCTGTCAGACAGAAAGCCAAAAAATGAATTCAAGCAAATAAACAAACATGCATTGCATCAAATACAATAGAAACCAATCAAGGCTCTGATGCCACTGATGGGTTTAGAGCATAAAAACAATCATATGTGCTCATGCAAAACCCTAAAGCTTGGATCTAGGTTTCTCTATTGAACATGCAATTCATCCAAGACTTATGAACCCTAGATCTAGCATACATATTTCGAAATTAACCTAATATATAAAATCTAGATGATTACCTTTCTTGAATGGCTTGAATCTTCAACTCTTGGAGCTTAGTGTCACAAATATCACACCTCTAATGGCTTACAAACACCACAAACAAGAGGATGATGTTTTAGGAGAGAGGATAAGAGGTAGAGGTCGGCTCCAAACTTCCAAGGGATCAAGTGGCTGATTTTGCTAGCCTTAGGGGTCCTTATATACTTGAGCTTCTAGGGTTTCAGTCAAAACCCTAATTGGATGACTTAGGCCCTAAGTAACTTGAGAACCTTCTGGAATAAGGCCTCCTTGGACAAATTTAAGAAGGACTCCTCCTTAATTTCGTTCATGCCCTAATCCATAAGGATTCTCAGCCTAATATCAACTATCACACAATTGACAGTTCTAGTCCCCTTTAATTAATTAATGTCTTTTAGCCACATAATTAATTCTTAACTAATTCTTGTCTAATATTAATTAAACTATATGATTTCTCTTTTAATATATTATTCATATAATATATTAATAAACAATAATAACCTCTTTTTCTCTATAAATCATCCTATAAAGTTACTTTGGTGAAGGCAACCTAAAAGGACCATGCACAACCGGGTCAAGTACATACCAAATATAGTTACGGGCTTAGACACTAATCCAACATAACCATTGTTGTCTTGACTCGACATCTATAAAGGGAGAAAAGAGAATTCAAGTTAGTTGATTTTAATCCTTAATTATTAACCCAAAAAATTTAAATTAAGGATAGGATCCATATTTTCAATTCGAACTCTGAAAAGGGATGCCGTAATCAAATTCAAATCTATTTTAGGTAGGTAAGACATTTACCAATTTCAATCTTAAGAAACTCCTAGATCTTTTGAGATTCATTGAACTATTCAATGACATGTTTAATCTCGATTATGCTCTCACTTTGTGACTGGTATGCCGAAGACCACACGCGCTCCTATAATTCAATTATAATTTACGAGACACCCATTGCCAACAATATTAGTCGCATATTAGTGTGCCGGTTAACCACACACGCTCCACTAACAAACAATAAGGTGTAATGTGCAATTTCATGGGTTAGCATCAAATTCACATTTTTTCTAAAGTAACTAAGAGTGGGATTTTTAGAAAAATGATTTAGTTACTTTATAAGTCATTATACATATTAATGAGAATTATTTTATCCTATCAAACCCGTTCGGCTAACGACCCTCCACTAGTCAAGGAAGCGGTGGGTGAGAGTGGACACCCATTCAATCATCAATATATAGGTAATTTCCTTATACCCCCTTATAGACCAGCTTCGTGAATAAGCCTACTAATGGTAAGACTGACTTTTCTTATACATATATAACATTAAACATTTAATTTTATAATATATATATATATATATATATATATATATATATATATATATATATATAAGGTGCTTTTTAAAACATTTTAAAATAGCAAGGGCTTAATCCTTTAATAAATTAAACCTTTTAACTTAATTAAATTTAAACCAATTATGGATTTATTAATTATCCTTTAATTAATCAATTAATTAAATTAATAATAAGATCCATAAAGATGTAATTTAGGGTTTACATTTTAAATTTCAAAAATTAAACTTTTAATTTAAATTTGAAACAACCCTAAAATTAACATTAATTATTAAGTCCAATTAATAATCAACTTAATTATTTAGTAACCAACTATGGATATACTGATTATCCTTTAATTAAACAATTAACTAAATTATTAATCATATCCATAAGGATAATTATAATCAAATAAAATCAACATTATCCAATTCATAATTATCTCCTAACATTTAGGTCTTCTTTAATTATCTAATATTACCAAAAATCGGATTATGACATATTTAATAAAAGATAATTACCAAATATTAACCAAATAAATCAAGTTAGGCAAGAAAATCTGAAATCAGGATCTGACACGCAAACACGCCGAGTTGGAGGACCAACACACCGTGTTGCAGTCCAACACGTTGAGTTCGAAGAACAAAATGACGATTCCGTTTTCTCCTCCTCGTTCAAGTTCATATTAGTATCGATTCAATAGAAAACTAAACCAAGGCTCTGATACCACTGATGGGTTTTGAGCAAAACATACAATCCTATGTGTGCATGCAACCTTAATTGAAGATCTATGTTTTCTCTAATTGAACATACAAAAATGAACAACAAAGTATAAACCCTAGATCTATGGATAATAATCGAAAATCACATAAGAAGGGTTATGATACATACCTTTTAGATTGTTATTGTAAACAATCTAGAATCCTTGTTTGAAAGATCTTTGGTAGCAAGCGCCACAAGTGTCGCGCCTCTAATGGTTCACAAAAAAACTCAAGCAACCAAGGAAAACTATATATATATATATATATATATATATATATATATATATATATATATATATATATATAGAGAGAGAGAGAGAGTAATAAAAGAGAAATTTTGGCCCTTAGGCTCTTAGAAGAGTCATAACCAAAATTTAACCCTAAGGAGGGTTTATATAGGTGTTAGGAAGGTATTGGGGCAGGTGTATCCAAGATAACCCTAATCCCTTAACTTCCTCCCTAAGGCATCCAAGGCACCCTTAGAGCCCAAGGAAACCCCAGAGATTCTCTAGGTTTTGTTCCCCCCTCATTATGGAGGTTCTAGAATTGTCCAATGCTCAACTATTGAACATTGTCACCTTTAGTCCCTACAGTTTTAATTAATTCCTTTAACCCCAAAATTAATTCCAAATTAATTTACGAGTAAATATTAATTAAACAATATGATTTCTAATTAATATATTATTTCAATAATACATTAATAAATCATTTATTTTGATTTCTAATTAATTTATTAACCAAGTAATAAATTAATAAATCACTATTCTCTCTCTAACATTCATCATATTCAATTGCTAGGTTTCAAGGCAACCCAAAAGGACTGTGCTACCATCAATTCTCGTATATACCAATTATAGTTATGAGCTTAGACACCTAATCCAACAGTTGGCTACTTAGAAATGTAGCCATGTGTGGGTAGTAATAACAAAGCCACTTAGGAAATTTGGGACGACTCCTTAGGAAAGTACAGTTAGGTGTGGAAGGTAGTATTGGACCGTACTACTAAAAGCATATGATCCATACTCGAATCAATGGAGTCATAAAGATTCCAAGAAGCTTGTAGTATGAGTGAATCCTTGAGTATGTTTTGATGTTTTTGTTTTGTTATCAGAATGGTGATGAATCATCATGGAGGTGGATCGAGATCTGGTTCAGGTTTGGGAGCTAGGCCTAGTGATGTTGAGTTACGTGAGCTCATTACGTCCGAGATTTCATGAGCTATCCTTGAGGCGGCCCCTGTCATTTTCGGGTCGATCAAGTAGGAGATGATTGAGTTGATAGAGGAGCATTTTGGGGATTTTTGTGCGGAGCTGGCCGCCAATCAGCTCGAGGCTCGTGCTCTCACCTTTTGTGAGTTCCGTGCTTGTGGGGCTCATGGGCTCTTCGGGAAGAAGGACCCCATCGCCATTAAAAATTGGATTACATGCATGGATAATGCTTTCAGGATGAGCTTATGCCGGGTCCAAGGTGAGATTTGTAGCTTGTCTTCAGAGAGATATGGCTCACAATCGGTGTGAAGAGGTAAACCATGCTTTGGGAGCTATAGACATTGAGGCTATAACCTGGACCGACTTCGTTACCAAGTTCTGGGTGGAGTTTGCACCTGCTATTAATGTGCAGCAGCTGGTGAGGGAATTCCAGGACCATCGTTGGACGATTAAGACTGTGGCAAAGATCGCCGACAGATTCACGGAGATGGATTTTATTGGTTTCACAGTGTGCTGAGGATGAGAAGACGAAGAAGACGCGGTAACATGATACGTGGAAGGATGATATCAGGGAGTTTGTTAGTATTTCAAGCTGTCAAACTTTGGATAGATGATTACCGAAGCCCGTGAGCAGGATATTGATTTGGAGCTTCTAGGGAAGTGGAAGTCAGCTCAGATCCAGACAGCAGATGGTTCAATGAAGAAGCCCAAGAATTTTGATTCTAGATTTAGAGGCCAACATGGTTGCGCCCATTATGAAAAGCACGGAGAGATGGGTCCTATTAGTAGGGATTGTACTCCTAGATTAGGACTTGTTTTCTTTCATTACAATTAGATGGGCCACAAGAAGGCCGACTGTTCGAGGTTATATGGAGGAACAGAAATAACACCCGCTCTAGCTACATTGAGGATTAATGATGGCCGCGAGGGCAAGGCATATGCTCCTATGGTGAAGATTCAATCATTTTAGTTGACAGCCAAGGAGGCCTGAGCAGCACCAGATGTTGCCAATGGTATATTTCTTTATTTGTTTATTGGTTGTTTCCTAGTCAATGGTATGGATGCTCTTATTCTTTTCGATTCGGGTGCTACCCTATCTTTTGCGTCTCTTACGCTTAGCAAGAAGTTTAGTGATGCTTCAGAAGCCTTAGATTGCTCGTTAGAGGTGGAGATTGCAGATGATCATACGATGAGTTCTTCGAGAGTTCACCGAGGATGTGTTCTCGAGTTTCTCCGTGAGAAGTATTTGATAGATCTGGTCCCTATTCCTCTACGGGGGATGAAAATAATTGTGGGAATGGATTGGTTGAGCCAGAATGGGGCTATAATTAATAATAAGAATCAGTTGATGAGAGTTTGAACCCCGGATAGGGGAGAACTAATTATAGATGGCGAGAGAGCACAACATGGATTGGCTATCTGCTCAACTGCGAGAGCTAGGAGGTATCTTTAGTAGGGATGTTCAGGGTTTGTGACTTATGTTGTAGATACTCGGATCGAGGGAAAGAAGAATGTGAATGATGTACATATCATTCATGATTTCTCCAATGTTTTTCCTGAGGATTTTCCCAGGGTGCCTCCTAAGACAGGTAGGGTTTTTGACTGATCAGCTTTTGAGTGTAGCTCTGATACCCAAGTTACCATATCGCCTATCACCTCTAGAGATGCATGAATTGTCCATGTAGTTACATGCGCTAATGGACAAGGGATTTATCAGGATGAGCAGTTCACTGTGGGGAGCACCAATTTTGTTAGTGAAGAAAAAGGATGGGTCTCACCGTATGTGTATCGATTACCGGGATCTGAACAAGTTTACAGTAAAGAACCGCTATCTACTTTCATGGATCGCTGATTTGTTTGATTAGCATTTGGGTGCATCTTAGTTCTCCAAGATTAATTTCAGGCCGTGTTATCATCAGATGAGGGTCATGGATGAAGACGTGCATAAGATGGCCTTCAGAACTCCTTATAGTGATTACGAATTTGTGGTGATGCCTTTTGGGCTCACCAACGCACTGACATCGTTCATGGATCTCATGAACCAGGTGTGCAGACCGATGATGGATTGATCGGTGATAGTTTTTATTGATGATATGTTGTTCTATTCTAAGATGAAGGAATAACTTGTAGAGCATCTAAGAGAGGTTCTGTAGACTTTGAGGAGCGAGAGACTTTATGAAAAGTTCTCCAAATATGATTTTTGGTTGCGCAAGGTGCATTTCTTGGGCCACCTCATCAACTGGGATGGTATCTTGGTTCTTGGGTTGAGCAGGGTTACCCTTATTATATATATTTTGCATTATTTATCTATTATTATAAATTACAAATAAAACATAAATCAAAACAAATTGAAAAAAAAGTTAAATAAAATAAGAAAATGTATACAATCGTCATCTTCCCTTAATCCCCTATTCCTCTTCATACACATTCCTTCTGCTCAGCTACATCTTTCCCTCTTCTTTAAACTCAAGAACCCTAATGGACCACTAAACCCATTGTCGTCGGACACCATTTCCAAGCCGCCACCACCGCTGACCATGCCTTACCACCTTTATACTCTCTCTAAGCCCCTCTAAAGCATCTATCGAGCGATCACAGAGTGTCGATATACGTTCTAGAGCCATCGTCGGCTATTGCCATCCTACACCACTTGTCTACTTCGTCGGAAACCACTTTAAAGGCGCCATAAATCCCGATTTTCACTCCAAATCCACGATATTTCTGTGAAACAACCATCATTTTGTTTAAAATAATAGATTACAGACTGGAAACGACCACCAACTCTCTCTTTCTCTCTATGTTTATCTTTCAACTCTCACTCTGTGTTTATCTTTCTTTCTCCTCTCCTCTCTCTCTCTCTCTCTCTCTCTCTCTGTGTGTCTCCTTATCCCATAGCCTCGAATAAATCCCAACTCATTGCTATTGGAAACATTCAAGGGAAGGGTTGACGGAGAACCGATGGCCTGAGAGCACCATGACGGGCTTCAAATGTGATCTGCTTCATTAATCGTTTCAGATGGGGTTTTATCATGAAAGTGTTGCCATTTCAAACATTTTGATTTTGATTTTGAATTATGATTTATGGACTTCATCTTATTTCAATTTCTGATTTCAAGTTCAATTTTAATTTCTTTGTTGCTTACATAGTCTCATATTTTAAAAGAATAATGAAAATATGGACCATATCTCCTTCGATCTATGGTTTTTTGCTTTGTAATTTGTTTATCGGATCCATGTTTTTGTTTTGTATCCAATTTAGATCTATGATTTTTGTTTTGTTTCTAGGGTTCTTGTTTGTAGCGGTGGTAGTGACCGAAGTTTGGTGGCGGTGGTGGCCAGAAATGATTTCCGGTGATCGAACATAAGAAGGGGAGGAGGGTTAGGGGTATTGATGGGTCACATTTTAATTTATTTTATTGTTTAAATAAATAATAAATAAATAAATAAATAAATAATAATTTAATTAAAAAAGAAACGGATAAGGGTAAATTAGTCTTTTTAGAATGGTTAGGGACCAGACGTGCAACAAAAATATAAAGTAGGGATGGTTCGAGTTAAAAAAATTGTTAGGGACCAAACACACAAATTACCCTAAACCACAGGGACCATCCGTGATATTCCACAAGACGATCGAGGTGAAAGATTAATCCCTTCTTCGTGCTGTAGTGGAACTTCACTTCCTCTACCTCCTCCAATAATTCTCCCTGACCCACAAGTTCAAATACTTGAAAAGTTCAAGGTCACTCAAGTCCTATTGGCTAGCAAACACCAAGATGGAAGGTATGTGTGTGTACATGTATTGGAGATGAAGTCACACATTGAAAGGTTGGGAATGTTAGGAGTCCTTTTATCAAGGAAGTTGGCTGTTGACTTGGTTCTTCAGTCACTCCCTGAGTCGTATAGTGAGTTTATTAAGGACTACTGTATGACATATCACGACATGACCCTTATTGATCTTACCTATTTGCTTGTTGCTACTGAATCAGCAATGATTTGGCGCACTGGTAAAGAAAATTTGATTGGAAGATCTACTCCCCAAACTTCCATGGACATTGACAATGGTAACATTGAAAGTCCAGAAAAGCTTTCTCTTCCCAATGGAAAGGGATCGGCCATGGTCAAGTCCTTTGACCAAATGGTAAAGAGAAATGCTAAGTCTGAGATAGTACTGTGTACCATTCCCACAGAGTCCATATGTTTCTATTGTCAAGAGAAGGGGCATTGGTTGTGAAGCTACCATATTTACCTGAAAGATCGCAAGGATGGTAAAGTCAAACAGTTTGACTCTACTTCAGGTAAGTCCACTATCTAACTCTATTAAGTTCCTATTTGGAGATTCTTAATACATGATGTAATTTAATTACATTTTGATGTTTTGTAGGATCAAAGGAATGAAAGGAAACTTAAAGGAAGTGTAAGCTGATTCTGATCGTGAAGAGATGGATTTCGATCGCATGGTTCGATGATCAGAATTTTGAGCTGCTGCTTAAGAGTTATGATAAATTGCTTAGGAATAGATAACAACATAGTTTTCCTATGTATTTTCATTGTAAGGAAAACTTTTCCGCAATTTTAATAAATAAAAGATAAATTTTGATTTTATTTTATTTTAAGTTTCCTTACAATCGCATTTGTGAAAATTGTTGTTTATGTGTTTCCATTGATAGCAACATTGGAAAATGGATTTGATTCTTTCGTTTGTGGTAGTGTCAAGATTTACCAAATAAGGAAAGATTCTCATCACCCAGGTTTTAGTTGGATAGAAACTTGGAATCATGCAACATGTATTGTATAATGGATAAGAACCTTCGTCTTTGGGAAATTAAGACTAATTCCTTGTTCACATGTATATGTGAGTCAAGTGAAGGACTAGGGGATCGGGTGCACTTGGTTGTACACTGATCAGGTCCACCACAAAGAACGATAAGACTATTCGTTATGATTTACTAAAGTTTAGTAAATATGGTTATGCTTACAAGATAAAGTGTAATTCTGAATCATTGGAAAAGTTTCAATGTATGGCAGAACGAATAAGAAGAATCAAATTAGGCAGAAAGATAAAAGTTTCTCCAATCTGAGAAGAAGGGAGAGTACTTTAGTATCGTGTTTTATGATCATCTTAGTGATTATGAAACCATATCACAATTGATCCTCTAAGGACATCTTAGTGCATTTGTATGGCTAGGAAGAGGAATCGTGAATTATTGAAATGGTTAAATCAAGAAGACAAATCATACTACGTTCCAAAATCAGGTCTTAGAGTCATACTCCAAGATTGTAACTTGAGTGACATGGTCTTAAGAAAGCTTTATAACACTCATGTAGAGTAAAATGTTTCTTACTCTTGTAAATTTGAGATTGGTAAGTTGTGATGTTTTGGATAAGACAAAGACCAACTAAGACCAATTGTGTGAAGTGTTTCTCTTGATAAGAAATCGCACTAACTATTGAATGTTGGTTGTCAAGTAATGTTTCATGACAAAGAGAATCTTATATGTCAAGAGGTCAGTGGGAGTCTTAAAGATCTTGAAAAGTTTCAAGAACTAATTAAGAATGAAACTATTGTTTATCACTAGCACACGACTTGAGGTTTGGAACCTATCGTGTTGACATATTCTTGTTTCTATGCCCATTCCAGTTAAGTTGACTATGCATGTGAGTTCTATGAGTTCTCAATCGTTTGCATAACAAACTGGAAGCAATGGTAGGCCCTTGTACTGCCAGGTGGCAAGAGATTAAGATTGAACAAGTTCAGCCGATATGAGTTTGGATTTGTCACTAACCTTATCTTGTGATTATGGTTATGACAAATTCACATGGATAGGAACACATACACCATAAAATCTAAGTGTTATAAGGTTTCTCTCCAATTCATGGAAATGATTGTGAGGAAGCACTTTCACTAAGTAGATTTTAAGGAGATAGCATTTGTGATATTTGCATTCTCAAATTCGATTATGATTACGACATCCCTCTTCATAGTTCGAATTGTGAGAAATGGCAAAAGGTCTAAACATTCGGGACTTATTACTGTAAGTTCTGAAAGTTTTTAGACACACATGTGAGCTATCTAAGGAAAGGTGTATGAGTTTGAGAAGCCTAGATAAAGACTTATCGAAGCATCTTGTATCAGAAATCTGAACTTTGGTGAGAAAGTCAATAAGTATTGATTTCTAGAAGTCCAGCTGATTTCTGGGTACATATCAAAGCTAGTGGGAGCATAAGTGTTATGCTAATAAGAATGTAATTATTATGCTAGTGGGAGGACAATTATTACGTTAAGTGTTGCGAGTTAGCAATGTTAGTTATAGAAAACAAAAGTTTCAATTCGCAAAGTTGCAGGGTTTAAAAAGTTGTTTTGCTATAATTAAGGGAGAGGAATTCATACTTCATTTCAAATCTAAAAGCTTAGATTGAGATTTTAGTCATATTTAGTCAAGTATATATATGAATGTTATGTTGAAAAGATTCTACATAAGGAAATTCTATATATGGAAATTTTATAGCAAGAGACTGGTACAGTATCACGTCTTTATGTAAGACATTATGTATCGTATCCCATATGCTTCGGGTATAGGATTGATTACATATGCTATAACATTAATCTGTTCTAATTTTCCAAATGCCTAGGGTATTAAGAGGGAAAAGGGACTAGAACGAGAAATTATGATTGAACAAGTTCACTCCATATGAGTTTGGATTTGTCACTAACCTTGTCTTGTGTTTATGGTTATGAAAAATTCACATTGATAGGAACACATACACCATAAAATCTAAGTGTCATAAGGTATCTCTCCAATTCATGAAAATGATTGTGAGGAAACGCTTTCACTAAGTGGATTTTAAATAGTTAGCAATTGTGATATTTGCATTCTCAAATTCGATTATGATTACGACATCCCTCTTCATAGTTCGAATTGTGAGAAATGGCAAAAGGTCTAAACATTTGAGACTTATTGCTGTAAGTTCTAAAATTGTTTAGACACACATGTGAGCTATCTAAGGAAAGGTGTATAAGTTTGAGGAGCCTAGATAAAGTCTTATACAAGCATCTTATATTAGAAATCTGAACTTTTGTAAGAAAGTCAACAAGTATTGATTTCTAGAAGTCCAGCTGATTTTTGGGTACATGTCAAAGCTAGTGGGAGCATAAGTGTTATGCTAGTAAGATAATTATTATTATGCTATTGGGAGCATAATTATTATGGTAAGTGTTGCGAGTTAGCAATGTTAATTATAGAAAACAAAAGTTTCAATTCGCAAAGTTGCAGGGTTTGAAAAGTTGTTTTGCTATAATTAACGGAGACGAATTCATACTTCATTTCGAATGTAAAAGATTAGATTGAGATTTTAATCGAATTTAGTCATGGACATATGTGAATGTTATGTTGAAATGATTCAACATAAGGAAATTCTATATGTGGAAATATTATAGCGAAAGACTAGTAAAGTATCATGTCTTTATGTAAGACGTTATGAATCGTATCCCATATGCTTCGGGTATAGGATCGATTGCATATGCTATAATATTAATCTATTCTAATTTTGCAAATGTCTAGGGCATTAAGAGGGAAAAGGGACTAGAACGAGATATGACTAAAATGGTTAAGCAATTGTCGAGGACAATCTGAGGTTTACCAAAGATTGGTTGCTTATGGACAGTTGGAAATATATTGTAAATTTTGGAAGGACCATGTTGACATACTATGAGAAGAGGTAACTCTTGTTTAGAAGTGATAGTCAAAATGTGAATATGGAAATGTTTCCATAAGTGGAAGTTATTCTTTAAATCTGTATAAGATTAGAAAACTTAATGCAAGAAGGATGTTCAAAGGAATGTACTTTGAATGTGAGACTTCGTTTCCATGGAATTGATCTCCATTGGAATACTTTGTAATGTCTGTTTCCAAGTCCAGGGGCGGAGCTTCAAGATTTGATTTAGGGGGGCCGAAAATATAATATGTATAAAAATCGGTGAACAAGGGGGGCCAGAGCCAAAATTTTATATTTTTGGGCCTAATATGTATAAAATTAAAACAGAGGGGGTATTTCGAACAAAAAAATAAGGGGGGGGGGGACACAGCCCCCCCTTGCCCCTATAAAGCTCCGCCCTTGTCCAAGTCTCTATGACTTTTTTGTATAGTCATTACAAGAGGATCATTGCATATAAGTTTAGAATTTAAACAAATTATAGCAAATGGCAAGAATTTGGTATTCTTACATTTATGATAAGGATTTGGAATTGTGAAATGAGCATCATTGAAATGTTGTCAATTAATCTATTTCACAAAGAAAGGACCATAGGTAAACAAAGTGTGCATGCCTGGAGCATGGGATAACTATTGTTTTAATTCAAGTATTAAGTTGATTAATCGAAACATTATACAATGAATAATGTGTAATCAATATGGTGATTAAATAAAATGTGTTTTATTTATATTCATAAGTTCTGAGACCATATTGGATTCGATTATTCTTGTGTTTCACTTTGCACGTTTTGACTTCCCGAATAACTAGGTTATTCAAACTATCCACAGTCGATCATACTTTGGAAGTAGGTATTGAGGCAAGACTGTCATCAATCTGACTGTAGATTGTCTAGGTGTTTTAGACATAGCACAAGTTTGCTGCAGTGTTCATGAGTACTCCTGGAATAAGATTCGAGTATTGGATTAAACCGATGCTCGTCTGAATCACTTCATGGATTTTATCACGAGTGATTGTGAGACGATAATATCTTATATCCTTAAAACAGAGACGTGTGAGTTGTAGCTTACAAATCGGTTGCACATTGATGATGTGTAAATGCACCAGTAACTTGGTGTAATAAAACACATTGTTGTGTGTGATTTGATGAGTAAATATAGCAAGCATATGAGTTGAAGTTTATCCACTCCTTTTACCCTTAGAGGGATAAAAGCGATATATGTGGGCCTCTCGATGATTTAGTGATGACACCCTAAGCGCTTGGCCAAGTCTGGACTGATTTGATTTGTTCAATTAGTCAGTCGTCATAAATTGGAAATCGGGAAACAACATATGGACATAGAGAATGATTATAATCCATGTCTCAGTTCATACGATATCTTGTAGAATGGAGGAATATATGATCCCTTATCTAATGGACGCGTCATTGACTAAGTCAGAGTTTGGTAGCGGCTTTTAAGAGCTACGATTGCTAGTCGGGTTGTGGAGTCGTACTTGCAATAATAGTTACTAGACTTATCCAAGTGGGAGACTGTTGGATTAGGTGTCTAAGCCCATAATTATAAATAGTATTTACTTGACCCGAGAGTAGCATGGTCCATTTGGGTTGCCTTCACCAGAGCAATTTGATAGGATGGACTTTTGAGAAGAGGTTATTTATGATTTATTAATATATTATAAGTTCTAATATATTAATATGAAATCATATTATTTAATTATTACTGATCAAGAATTAATTTGGAATTAATTTAGTGATCAAAAGAGACTAATTAAATATACAGGGACTGATTAAGTAAATCAATGATTCTTATAGTGTGGGCCAATGATCCATGGTTATTTAGGATGGGCTAAACCAATATGATAGTATATGGATAGTCCATGGAGGTTTAACCCATGGAGCCTAAGTAATATGAAGGGTCATGTGAATTAGGGTTTGTATGGATGTAACCCTAGACTTTTCCACACTATAAAAGGAACCCATAGTCACCAAAATCGGCCCCATGCATTCTAAGAAGAGTGATAAACGATTTTGTGTGCTAAGTAGCCGCTCTCTTAAGTCCTCCTTTGTTAATGGTGTTTGTGAACCATTTGAGGCATCACATTTGAGGTGCTAAGTTCTTAAAGGCCAAAACTACAAGCTACAAAAAAGAGGTAATTCTATAACTCAATTCTATGTTGTTTATGTCAATTATATGCTAGTTGTAGGCTTCATGCTTTGGAAACAATATTGCATGTATAATTAGAGAAAACATAGATCCAAAGAAATTAGGGTTGTATGTGCACCATAGGATGTTGTAGTATAAAAAACCCAACACATATAACCAGTCAGCACACAAATAGGTAGATCTACAGATCACTACCGCATAACAACATTCTATATACCAGGATACAGATCTAACAGATCACTACATCATATCAACATCCTATATACTAGAACTCAGTTCTAACAGATTAATTCATTATAGAAACATCCTCTAAACCAGGATACATAACTCAGTGGGTCAGCATTGGTGCCTTCGACCCATAAGTACAGTGAGGAAAAGTCAGATCTTAGTCTAAAAAGATAGCTGATCACACCACAGCTCCGCGTACCAACTCTACCGGTCACTTGTACAAGAAACAGTGACCTTTTCTCAAAATATTGCCCAAAACACCCCCAGGTCAAACTTGGTCAACACCCTAGTCAAACGTCAAAGTCAACAAGTCAACTCAGCCAGTCGCCACGTCGTTGCTAGCGCGAGCCACGTCGTGGTGACAATAGGAAAAAACTGTCGCATTGGCAGCCATCCACCACGTCCTGGTGACCCATTCACCACGTCATGGTTACTGTTCAGACCAACTTAATCCAATAACCTCTTAATCCTTCAACTAACCATTCAAACTTCCCATAAAGATTTCTCTCATCTAATGAACCATAACGATCGTTGCTTTATAGACATGCATGTCCAATGCATGTCTTGAACTCAGACTAGGTCAAAATAGACTAAAAAGGGGCCAATATCTCCTTCAAGAGTTCAAAACTCTAAGAAACTCTAGATCCAACACTCCTAACCACAAAGGGACTCTGGGGATCCATAAAGGTGGCACCTTTATGGGAACCCAACACTCCAATAAGTCCCAACAAGAAGAATAAGGCATAGAAACCTAGATCTATGCATAATAAACCAAAAAGCATTGAACTTGAGGACTTACAAAATTCCAGGAGATGCAGAACAAGAAGATAAGAAGAGTTCCCAGCTGAACCCAAGCCCAAATGTCACATTCTACTTCTTCTAATACCCAAAAATCAACACAAAAGGCTTAGAAACCACATTGGAGGTTAGGGTTTGCTTGGAGGTTAAGAGGGCGTGATGAAGGCTGAGGGTGAGCAACCCTAGCCATGACATTCCCTTAAATAGGGGTTCAAACCCCGTAGACTAGGGATTCTCATTAAACCGCCACCACGTCGTGGTAATAGGTCGCCACGTCGTGGTGGTCATTTAAATCCTACGATCCAGAACACTCCACCACGTCGTGGTGATGCTCCACCATGACGTGGTCACCCCATCAAAAGTTAGAACATAAAAAGATTAATTTATACCAGAACTGGATGTTACAAATCTCCCCCACTTAAAGTGGACTTCGTTCTCGAAGTCCGCTACTAAAAATAACTCGGGATAGTGTTCTCGCATCTCCGCCTCGGGCCATCTAGACATTCCACTCTAAAACCCGATCTGAACTAAAATTCAGATCATCCAAATGACTGCCTTACCATACTATATTTAACCCAATCTTAGTAGAATTTACGTACCCCGACCAGTAATGAATCCTTGACCCACTAACTTATACCAATGAATAAAACCATCACAATTCTGCCCAAAATCTGGAAATCCAACACTTCCATTGACTCTCAAGCAGGCGAAACTATCTCAGAACACATTGATTACGACTTCACTTGACAATCCGAACAATACGGAACCCTTCCGACCCCGAATTACCTTGTTGATAACACTGGGAAATAGAACCAGTGATCATTCACTGTTGATGAACCCTCCATTCAAACACAAGGCGAATCCCATCACGAGTCTCAACTCGATAACCGTTGTAGAGAAACATGCACAATGCCAACCTCTTCCATAACTTCCTTGCTATAAGGCCTAACTTCTAGTGAGAATCACAGAGCCGGGGACTTTCAAAACTACAACCACCGAAACAACTCCATCAATATGCTCCTTGGGACTGAGAACCCATCACTTCTAAACTTCCGAAACCATACTCCAGGACTGATATTTATCCATTCGTTGATCCTACCCCTTGTCTTGACTAAGAACATCACCAAACATGCGGAACGAATACTCAAAACATACCGATTGCCGATTTCAACCAATCCCAAATCCGAGGGTTGTACCAAAAACCTTAAATACAACCTTGACTCCCTGATACGTTATTACCAACCCACTACTCCTACGAGCAAAGATGATCAATCCAAGAATTTTCACATTGTATCCAAATCCTTATCAGCTCAGGTGTACCCTCACCTGTCAAATCACTCAAGACATTCACAATGAACTTCATGACTTGATGTTCCATAACTGATACCCATCGTTGGTAACCAACTTCTAATAAACAACTCACAAACAAACATGATTTATAATACAAACACTCCGCAAAAGACTTCTGATGCACGACTGATACTCCAAACAACCCTTAATCGCACACATGATCCAAACCAGTTAGTCACTGAGTCTCCCGACTCCCACTATGCACTAACGCCCAAACATGCCCAGAAAACCAATAATATGAAACCTAAGAGCCTTAAACAATTGACTATCGGGTCCCACCCATACGAATCATACGACCACTGGTTCATAATACATCGTGACACCTATTAAACACTAAACAATAAGCTCACAATACTAAGTCGATCTTGCCGCTATTCCATCACTAACCTGAAGACTCACGACCAGCACCACAGGGGCCTAAAGATACTCAACCCCAAACTGAATCTTACCTATCTATAATACGATCCTATTCACAATAGGCTGCCATCAATGCAAAATCCAACGAAGATGTGGTTGTGCATAACCAGAGAATAAGATAGGTGGTTGCACTCTTGTTCCAATTCAAAGGCTATAACCCAAATATAAACCATACATATATTTCGTACCAAGTGTTCTCATTCTACCTTATTTAACCTACACATATTCCCAAGGGAAAACACATCACCAACCCTAGCTGTACTACACTCCTTCATCCTCACCATCCCTACCCATCGGGTGTGGTACCAGAAGATCTAACCAAAATGACGAACCTCAACCGCTAATAGAAACATCCTCATGAATGGCCGAAGACTAAGGTCCCACACCATGGATGAAACCGACCAGAAACATCCTCCAGAGCCATCAGAAATGTTGTGAAAACCCTCGTCGGTCAGTCCAGCTACTAACCCTGCCGACGAGACATGCCAAAATTGGATTCTGCCCAAATCCAAAGTCATGCCTAAAAAATAACAATGTTGCCCCAACATCCGAACTTCCAAGAACCGAGGACATCTTCCAAAATCAAGCCTACTATGAAGAAGAATTCCACAACCAACCATTAAGGTTACCCATAACCATAGAATAAAACATACAATATACAGATCTTGACGACAGGTTGACACATCCATTGAACCCCCACTGATACAACTCTAAACTTACAAAGAACCTCTACTATTGAAAAAGAATGGAAAGCCCAATGATCGGGAGTGCATTAACAACCTTCCATCGATCCGATACACTACAGTACAAATCCCATGAGAGACTAAACATACCAAATCTGAAACTGATTGACCGATCAGCAACTGCCCATCCTAGGCTATATATATCAATTTTTACAACAAGCTGAGAAAATCCTTCACCAATCGATACCCAACCTGAGCGACCCAAACACCTCTTGACCTATTCCTTGAAGTTTCTGAAAGGAACCATTGGCTACATCGAGTTCCTAGGCCAAAAACTTCCTGCTACGAATATGACACTTGCCTTACTGAACACATACATCTGATGACAACTTGTTCTGCACCCCCATCTAGACCAAATCCTGAACCAAAGTCCCGCATACTCAAACCACAGATCCCTACCTACCATTCTTCTGACACCTTTAACTTAACATACCAATGTTCCTCCAAGCAGAATGCCTAGTCCTCCCCCACTTAGGGTTCGAATTACCACTTGCTGGCGTTGCAAACAAACCATATCTTAAACCGACTCAACCAGGTACATATCATCCCTGACCTTTGGAATGTACAACATAACGCAAAACGATCTTCCAGATAAAGACCATGTAAATCCTAAAGGTATCCTGAATCTCAAATGGAGACCTCAGGAACTTCCCTAATCACGACCGCATCTAAAAATAAGAATCTCATGAGATGTACAACAAAAATTATGACAATTCATTCATAACACCAACTCCCTATCTAGAAAAAAACTGACTACCACACTCCTCGTATGCAAATCCCCAATCATCAGATCACCACAAAAATCATTCGCACATACAAAAGGCATTATACTCATAGTCAGAAAACATTAGAGACAACAAAAGTTTTCACTCCCGATTCGCCTGAAACCATCAGCTAGCACTTGACCTGCCTACATCCCAAGAAGCAAACCCTTGGTCTCATCTCAAGGCATCCATACCATAACAATCCTCCCGTGCATTCCCACACTGCCATACTGTAGTAAAAAATCGCAGTCACAAAGCCCCATGCTAAGTCTACATCCCAACTCCAAAAATCACATTCCTGCCCTCTCTCTCCTCTGAACACAGAAGACTAGAAGAGCAATCCCCTGCCGAAGATAGTGATATTCCAATCTATCCACCGATCACTCAGCCTCTAGCTGCAATCCTTGAGCTAATATTAACAATCGCTTCTTTTTTGAGTCTCGCGACTCAACATGCACTACCATCGAGCAAAGCCCTCAAGACCTCAAATCAACTAACTCACCTAGGTCTCCACCATTCAAGCCCAATCCTACACGTCCACTAAAGCCCAACCAATCACCAAACTCATCCTCAGCCTGACAACCATAACCAGAAGATTGACAAATACAAAAACCCTTCCACGAGTCATGGTTATCGAACCATGGTATTTACCCTCAACCAGATCCTTAGAATTCTAATGGATTCCCTGAATTCGAGTATGGATCATGTGCTTCCAGTACTACGGGCCCAATAGTACCTTCCACACCAATCCATACTTTTCTCAAGAGTCAACCATGAGTCCTCTAAGTCACCTGCTCATAATAATACTCCAAATACCCACCAAGCAGCGTAACAACCGCACTAAAGAAAATCAGGCAGATCCTTACACACAGTTCCTGACCACTAGGCCTAAGCATCTAGGATACACATTCATCCTGTCCTCACTCTCTCGAGAGTGGGTAATCCTTCCTCAACTGGCCTGCTACACCCATATACTTACTCATGAAACTTTCACCAAACTTGTAGCTACTCGTGCATGCTAATCATACATAACACTGAAGCCTATAGACAGTCGAATACTTGAACCAACCATAAGCCCTTCATCAGACAAGAATTGGAAATAAGGCTAAATCAAACATTCTCATACTATAAAATCTTTGTTATGTTAAACTATGATGCACACACTAAGCAACCACAATAACAATGTCAATTTCATCTAACATACAAGAAGTCTTCCTAACCTATCAAGCATTATACATCAGGTAATTCTTTCATGAAATTCCTGAAGATCCCTGGCCTACCACTAGCATGTAGTCCTATCATAATCATCATAAACAAGTAAGAGTGTTGTAACTTGGGGTATACTTTCTTGCTCTAACTGATCGTACACATCTCGTCCTTCCTTGTTTGCTTTTGAAAACATTTTTGAGAGCATTTTTGAAATTTTTTACAGATCCTTAGTTTGAGTTTGGACCCACACGAATGTTCATCCATTTCAATCCAACCAGGGCTCTAATACCAACCTGTAACATCCCAAAAATCATGGTAAAATTTTCATTTTTCAGAAACAACCCAATGACTATAAATGTTTACAAAACACTATTTCCAAAAGTTATAATTACAAATCAGAGTATCCCAAGATCGAATATCATAAAATCTGAAGGATGTGCACGATCAAGCCTTGGCCTTGCCCCGATCATCTGAAATACCTGCAACAATAAACTGAAACTGTAAGCAAGAAGCTTAGTGAATTCCCCCAAGTACCACCACGCAACATATAACATATACAATCATACATGTTGGGTCCAATCAGTCATCAGACTGGAATACTCTCGGCCCCACAACCTCTCGTTGGATTACCATGGCCTATAACCTCCCTGTTGGATTGCCATACATACTACATAATGGGTCCACAACCTCTTGGTTGGATTACCCTTGGACTACAACCTCCCAATTGGATTGACCTGACCCACAACCTCCCGGTTGGATTTCCCCGAGTTTGTTGACTGGCAGCACAAAGCAGTACAGTCTCAACCCAACCACACTATATCAACATATGCATCAGAAAAACATATAACTAGTCAGCAGACAAACAGGCAGATCTATAAATCACTACCGTATAGTAACATCCTATATACCAAGATACATATCTAACAGATCACTACAACATAACAGCATCCTATATACCAGAACTCAGTTCTAACATATCAATTCATCATAGAAAAATCCTCTAAACCAGGATACATAACTCAATGGGCTGGCGTTAGTGCCTTCGACCCATAAGTACAGTGAGGAAAAGCCGTCTCTTCGCCTGAAAAGATAGTTGATCACACGATAGCTCTGCGTACCCCATCTATGGGTCACATGTATGACAAACATTGACCTTTTCTCAAAGTATTACCTAAAATACCCAAAATACCACCCAGGTCAAACTTGGTCAAAACCCCGATCAAATGTCAAAGTCAGTAAGTCAATTCAGCCAGTCACCACGTCGTAGATAGCTCCAGCCACGCCATGGTGACTATAGGACAAAACTGTCACATTCACCATGTCGTGGTGACCGTTCATACCAACTTAATCTAACAAGCTCTTAATCCGTCAGACCAACCATTTAAACTTCCCATAAAGCATTCTCTCATCTAATGAACCATAAAAATAGTTGCTTTATAGTCATGCATGTCCAATGCATCTCGAACTCAAACGAGGTCAAAGTAGACTAAAAAAGGGCCAAGATCTCATTCAAGAGTTTAAAACTCTAAGAAACTCTAGATTCAACACTCCTAACCATAAAGGGACTCTGGGGATCCAGAAATGTGGCACCTTTATGGGAACCCAACACTCCAATAAGTCCCAACAAGAAGAATAAGGCATAGAAACCTAGATCTATGCACAATAAACCAAAAAGCATGGAACTTGAGTACTTACAAAAGTCCAGGATATGCACAACAAGAAGATAGGAAGAGTTCCCTGCTGAACCCAGCCCAAATGTCACCTTCTTCTTCTTCTAATACCCAAAAATCAACACAAAAGGCTTATAAAGAAAATAGGAGGTTAGGGTTTTCTTGGAAGCTGAGAGGGTGTGATGGAGGTTGACAGTGAGGAACTCTATCCATCACATTCCCTTAAATAAGGGCGCAAACCCCGGAGACTAGGGTTTTTCATTAAACTGCTACCACGTCGTGGTTATAGGCCGCCATTTCATGGTGGTCATTTAAATCCCGCGATGTAGAACGCTCCGCCATATCGTGGTGATGCTTCAGCACGACGTGGTCACCCATCAAAATTTAGAACATAAAAAAAAGTCAATTTATATCGGGACGGGATGTTACAGCTAGTGAGGGTGCTTTCCCTATCAACATCTCATGAGGTTTTTTTGGCAACCTTCTTTGTGGGAATAAAATTTAAGATATGGGTGGCTATCTCTAAGACATGCCCCCATAATGATATAGGAAGAACGACTTGACTCATCATGGAATTAACCATGTCCAACAAGGTTCGATTATGCCTCTCATCCACACCATTAAGTTGTGGTGTTCTAGGAGGTGTCAATTGTGAAACGATTCCACATTCCTTGAGGTAGTCGTTGAACTCGATACTAAGATATTCTCCACTTCTATCAGATCGGGGCATCTTTATCTTCTTGCCCAATTGATTCTCGACTTCATGCTTAAACTTTTTGAACCTTTCAAAGTTTTTGATTTATATTTGATCCAATAGATATACCCATATCTGCTATAATCATCAGTAAATGTCATGTAGTATCGATTAGTATCCCTTGTGACAGATCTAAAAGTCCCACATACATCTGAATAGATCAGATCTAATAATCCTTCACCTCTTTCACATGTTCCAAAGAAATGTGATTTTGTCAACTTGCCCAATAAACAAGATTCACATTCATCATCTGACCTTAAGTCAAATTATTCCAACACTCCATACTTTTGGAGTTGGGAGATGAGTTTTTTGCTTATTTTCCCAAGACGACAATGCCATAAGCATGCTTTGCCTATACCATTAGACGAATCAATATTGAATAGAATATTGCCTAAGTTATCAACACATACGATAGTTTCATACACGCCATTACAAGAAAAAGATTTAAACATAAAAACACTATTTTTATAAACCAAAATTGAATCAATATCCTTGTCTAAAAAAAGTGTGAAATGAAATAATATTTCTAGTCGTATATGAAGCATAACAACAATTAACTAAGTAAACTATAGCACCACCATCAACCACAATTCCTTAAGTCCTAATCTTAGTAACAGGTGAAGTACGCCTATTCCCCATGACCAGATTCCAGATTCCATGCTCCACTTCCTCACTTTCTCTTACCCCTACAAATCAGAACAAATATGAAAACCACATCTTGTATCAAGGACCCAAGAATTAGAAAGTTGTGTGTAATTGATTTGGATAGTCTGAATATCTGAAGGCTTAATCTTTACTTCTTTCAACTCTTGAAGGTATTTTGGGAAGCTTCTCTTCCAATGCCCTTTTTATTATAGTGAAAGCAGGTGGCCTATTTCGGGTCACTAACAACTTGAATATCAGGATGAGCTTTCCACTTTGACCCACTACTGGATGCTACAGCATGGGCTTTCCCTTCCAATTAGGTTGGGCATTTTTCTTCCTTTTCTTTCCTCTTCCATGATTGATGACCAGGACAGGAGCACTTGTCATAAAAGGGACATACATCTTCTTTATTCCCGATTCAACAGTTTGCAACAAGTTATGAAGTTGATTCAATGTTGTCTCTGTGTTGTTCAAATGATAGGTCAAGATGGACTGATCATAACTAGCAGGTAGGTAGTTAAGGACCATCTTAACGGCCAGCTCCTTATTGAATTTCACATTGAGTTTCTCTAGCCTTTCCACATATCTCTGCATATTTTACACATGAGCACATACAAATTCTCCTTCCTTTCGCTTACACCTCATTAGCAAATTGACGACCACATAGCGTTCTTGTCTTGCCTTATTGTGACACTTTTCAGAAAGATCCAAGCTCATTTCGTATGGCTAGTAGTCCTCATAGAACATTTATAGCTCGGGTATCATGGTTGCAACCATTATGCTAGCGACCGTAATGGTGTCGCAAGTATGTTGTTTCCAAAGAGATAATTCTTTAGGAGTAGCAGGCAATTCATCAATATCATGAATGGGGTTATCAAGAACATACTCTTTGTTCTCACAACGAAGAGTCATATTCAAGTTTCTCATCCTCTCCATGTATTTAGGACCAGTGAGTTTTTCCTTTGACATAATTGATAAGAGAGTGACGTTTGAATTTGGAGTAGAGTTTTGAATAGTAGAATTTTCACCATTTCCATACATCTGTTGAGAGAGACATTTTATTTAGTTAATGTATGTCTTTAATATTTTAACCCAAATTAATATTCAAGGCTAGGATCCTAAATATAATTCAAAATGTGAAGAGGGATGACGTAATCTAATTACGAGTTTATTTAGGTAGGCACAATTCCAGTTTCAATATAATATGAAATTCCTAGACCTTTTTAGATTCATTAAATCTTATCAATGACATGTTTAATCTCAGATTATGCTCTTCCATTTGTGACTGGGATACGGAGGATCACAGACAAGATATGAATAACCATGCAAACACACACGACATACTCGAAGTCATTTATGATCTCACATTGATGTGTTGATAAACCACACACGCTCCATCAACAATCATAAAATCGATTATGTGCCATCATTTCAACTTTGTAGTCCCACATTAGTGTTTTGGTTAACCAGACACGCTCCACTAACAACTTAGCAAAGAATTGATGTGTGTATTCATGGATTAGCATACATTTCACATTTTTCCTAAAGTAACTAGTTTGGGTTTTTTGAAGAATGTTCTAGTACTTTATTATTATACTTTTAATCTTTTTATGTCCTATCAAAACTGTTCGGATAACAACCCCCACCACTCAAAGGACGGGTGGGTAAAAAGGACACCCATTCCACAGTCATTTTATAGGTCATTTGCTTATACCCCCTTATAACATGGCTTCGTGAATGAGGTTTGTTATTGATTCGAATGACTTTTACTTGATGCACCTCCAAGTTCACCTTCCATCAAATGACTGGATTATAGACTGTTGTGCTACTTAGCTAACCTGGAGACAACAACACTCCGATAGTAAAGTGAGAGAAGATTATATACTATTGTGCTACTTAAATTACGTAAGCTGATTGGTCGGGAGGTGTTCCTGAACCAACGCTCCAATAGTAAAGTCAGAGAAGACTCTAAGAATATATTAAGAATTGAATGAGAGTTAATAGAATACTGTATGTTCTTGTTTCGTACCTTGTAAACTGCATTTAGTAGCTTATTTATAATCAGTGTGGAAGAAGCTGCGACTTCTTCTTGTACCAAACAGGCTTGGCATCTCGTCGCATTAATGGCCTGATTCCGGAAGGTACACTTATATATACTTATTAGCCGTTCGACAACTATTTCACACTGATTGAAAGACCCATTAGTTATATATCACGATACAAGTTGTTCTCTGTAACGCCCGTAGATTAGGGCTAGTTAATTTAAAGACAATAAGCGTTAAAAATGACTTTTTGATATAAGATTATTTAGAATAAATAATATTAACTAAGTTATATATATGTCACAAGGGTTCCGTACATATAAAGAACGCTGAAATTCGAGTTATAACGAAGAAGTTATGATTGGTCGAAGTTTTACGGCTAAACCGGCACGACACCACGTAACGTAAAATGTTTTTAGCCTCAATATTCTAAACGAAAGGCATAGTATATGTTAAACAAAAAACTTACATAAAAAGAACGTCCAAATCTGACTTCGTATAAGGAAGTTATGAATTTTCTAAGATTTAGCATATCAGTGCACAACCCGAAATTCGAATTTTAGATCGATCGATTTTTAGCCGACACAACCTAAATGAGAATTGAAGATCTCTTTATTAGGAGCTCAACGATAAAAAGACCATCGAAAAAGGAATCCGTATGTAGAAGGTATATATTTTACACAGTCGTTAAACAGTGTAATCTTCTCATACTGTAAAATTTAAAACCAGTCTAGAATTAACCAATGGAGTGAAAAGGATACTTGTAATCTTGTCAATACCTACACGTGGACATAAAGAACGTCAACAACGAAGCTCGTATGCGAAAGTTACAGAATTTAGAAGTCAGGAGTGTGATGTTGCGAAGAGGGTGATGTGGCTGAATCTGGGCCCTTCCTTTCTCCCCACGCCTTGCCACCAGATGGTGACGTGTGGCACACCGACTCGACAAGTTGGAGGCTCAAACTCGACGAGTTGGGCAATTTTCCAACCTATAAATAGGATGCAAGAGCACCCCATTCTCTTCAAACCAAAAGTCTTTCTTTTTTCTCTCTCTCTCTCTCTAACTTCTCTCTAAGCCCTAGTAACTTCTAATTTCTAGAGGAAAGCCCCAGAGCGCCAGAAGACTCCGAGAAGAAGAGCTTTCGGTGTAACGCCCGGGTTTTGGGGCTAAGCATTTTTAGACGATGTAATAGTCTAGGTCAACTATTGTAACTCTTTTGAAGTAATAAAGATGAAATATTTGAGTATTATGTGAATTATGTGAATTTATATGCTTATTATTTATTTATAAATGTATAATAAATAAAGAATAAAAATAAGCGTCAAAAATAAAGTGTGAGATAAGCCCGATATCTTTACATAAAGTTGTATTAGTCGAAACAAGGATTCTGGGGATATAAAGAACGCCGAAATCCGAGTTATGACGAAGAAGTTATGACTCGTCGAAGTTTCGCAATGGAACCAACACAATACCGGGAAGCGTAAATAGTGAATTTACGATAAAGCGATTTTTAGCCTTAGCGATCTAAACGAAAGTTGTAGAAAACGTTAAACCGAGAGCGTCCATATAAAGAACGCCCAAATCTGTTCGTATGAGGAAGTTATGATTTTTCGAAGTTTCGGCTTAGCGGTGTACAGCCCGAAGTTTGAATATTAGATCGAGCGGTTTTTAGCCGACACAACCTAAACGAGAATCGAAAATCTCGTTAATAGTAGCGTATCGATAAAAAGACAGACGAAAACGGACGTCGGATGAAAAAGTTATGAATTTTTAACGGACCAATCGTGTCCCGGCCTGTTAAAAATAACTTTTAAAATAAATTCAAAATTAGCTGACGGAGTCTAAACGAAAGTTGTAGAGTACGTTCCCGCCTAAGCGTGGATATAAAGAACGTCGAAATCGGAGCTTGTATGTGAAAGTTACGAGTTTTTAAAGTCGAGAGTGCAATTTGCGAAACTGTGATGACGTGGCAAGATCCTAGCCGTTGCTTGCTCCCCACGGCCTCGCACCAGATGAAGACACGTCGCCTCGCCTTCGCCCTACGCCCCGCGTCCAAGGCTGGTACGCCCAGCGTACCTTCAAACCTGATCCTCTTGCGAGTGCGAGCCAGCTGGTGCGAGCTGGCACCCTTATCCGAAGTTACGCCCCGCGTAACTTGCTGAACGCCCGGCGTAGATCCGAAGTTCGGCCCCAATAAATACCCTGCTAGGGCTGCCGAGGAAATCACACCAAAACTCATTCTTTCTCTCACTACTTTCTCTCTCTAACCCATTATAACCCCCTAAACCCTAGGAAAAATCCCTAGCACCCAAAGGAAGCCCCGAGGCTCCCGGAGTCCCGAGAAAAAAAGGTCTTTCGGTTCGGAAACGCTGTTCCGAGCAAAGCCCGGTTTTCTTTAAAATCCGCTGTAAGTGAGCTATGCCTACGCAATTTTTAATATAACTTTTAAATAATTATAGTAATGTTATTAGGTCCTTAAAATAATTATTTGGGCTATTATTATGAGTTATATTGAGTGTTATTTAACGCTTATATAATAATAATAATAATAGCTAGACTATTAATTAGTCGCGGTTAACGTTAAAACTAAACTCTAGTGGTATTGATACTAGGTTTTGGTCAAGGAAAAAATGTTTTGAGATAACGAAGTGCTGTTCAAGTACCGAGTCACCACCTAATCAAGTGAGTGCATAGTTACTTTCATCTTACACATAGATATGAAGTATTTTATATAAACTACGTGCTATGTGTGCATATTATCTGAATACTTGCTGTCTATGATGATGAAAGATTTTTATACATGTTCTAAATGATTTAAAATGTATATGTATTTTATATCTACAAAAATGTTGGGGTAAAACATGGGTAGATGTGATAAGACGATGTGTGATAAATGATGAGAGGCCTCGATGTTGTTGGTGATCCAGTCGTCTAGCGGAGTATAGATGACGACCACAGACTCTTCTAGACAGTCCAGTGGAACGCTAGCAGGCTTGCAACCTGTAGGTGTTTGTGAACGATGTGTTCACCGGTGTACTCCATCCCCCTCATGGTTGCCTTTAGGACATTTATTGCTGAGGAACCCCCTTAGCAGTGGTGTCCATCCCGATGATGATCCTTAGTCTAGGTCCCTTATGATAGGTGTTTAGGGACGTAATGTGACGATAACGGGAACGAGTAATCGGGTTATTGTTGGTTGATGAATTTAATAAATTTATTTATTGTGGGTTGAAAACCCTATGTGCTCACCAGGCTCCCAAGCCTGACCCACTCAGTTTCATGTATTACAGGTAGTGGCGCTCGAGCATAGATGTGATGTTTTGGATGAGGGATTACGGATATAGGCCTGTAGATATGAAATAATGTAGTAAGACTTATATTGTTCTGTTTATGCTTTTGATCTGTATCGAACATGACATCCCGATTCTTTTAATGAAATACATTTCCTTGGAAATGCTTTTGATAAATCTTTATCATATTTTGTTTTGGGACAAATTCCGCAACACTTTTATTTAAAATGTTACTCTGATTTTCAAACAAGCATAAACAAAATCGGTCTTTTCTGGCCGTGAAAATGGGGATGTCACAGTTGGTATCAGAGCATTAGTTTAAGCGAACTAGGAATTTGTAGGATTTCTAGACTTAAACTTAGAATGCTAAGCGATGATTGTGAGGTGTGAGCACTATCTTATTTTAGGAATTATGCCTAAAATGCTTGTATGTGCTAAATGCTTTGTGTCTGATATGCTGTTATTTGTTCGGATCTATGGTCTGTTGCCGACCGGATCTGGAAACTTTATGTGTTTAGGATTCTAAACGTACGACTACGATATTAGAACTAGCATGAAAACGTTTTGGAGAGATAAGGATGATTTAAACGACTATCCTGAATAAAGATCTAAATTCACCTTATTCGGTGTATAGATCAAAATGGCAAGGACCCGTAGCGGAAACGTGAATGCAAATGGGAACCGAGATCAACCCCTAGTGATACAGCAAATACCAGTCGTAGTAGAAGTTGCACCTGAGCCAATCACCATGGCTGGAGTACAATCCATGATGCGGGCTATGTTAGCTGAACAAAGGGGAGAAATGAGGCAAATGATGCAAGAGAATAGGGATGAAGCCACCGTTCCCATTATGCAACAAGAGCCGATTCCCGAGCATCGGAGGAATGTAACTATAGCCGCCATGTGAGTCAAGTTGGGACTCAAGGAGAACGAAGGAATGACCCGGAGAGGGGAAACGACAAGGATGGGCGGATGTATAAGAATTTATTGGGTGCCAAGCCACCAAGTCTCTCAGGAAGCCCAAAGCCTGTTGAGATTATGGATTGGATCTCCGAAATGGAGATGGTGTTCGAGAGCTGCAACTGTAGCGAGAAACAGAAGACTGTCTTTGCAGTTAGGCAACTGAAAACTGGAGTCTTGATCTGGTGGAAGCTATTGGCGGATACAATGCCGTGAGGAGAAGCCCTGAAAATGTCATGGGAAGAGTTCTTGGAACAACTGAAGATGCAGTACTGTTCAGAGATAGATCTGATTGATTTGAACAATGAGTTCCAAAATTTGAAGAAGGGAAGGATGAGCGTCGACGACTACGCTACTGCATTCACGGAAAAGATGAAGTTGTTTCCATACCTAGTGCCAACCGAACTCTCCAAAATTGAGAAGTTCGCAAACGGACGGCCAGCCGACTTTGGCCCGACAGTCAAGATGGCAACCACTCTGAAATCAGCTATTCGAGCAGCTAAGAATGTGAAGACCCAGCAAAAGGAAAGGGGTCTGGAGAGGGCCGAGGCTGGTGAGAAAAGGAAATTCGATGGATCTTCAAGGTCCAACAAGAAAAGTAAATTCTCAAAGTCCGGTTGGAAGGGAGGAGGAGCCGAAGAAAAGTGGTGTGACAAGTGCAAGAAGAAGCACTCCGGAAAATGCGACGGAGAAGTACCCTGCTTTAAGTGTGGAAAGACCAGGCACTATGCCAATGAATGCACCCTCACCAAGAAAGTCTGTTATGGGTGTGGCGAGGAAGGGCACATTTCGAGGGACTGTCCGAAGAAGAAGGAGGCTGGAAGACCCAACATTCCACCGAAGCCGAAGGCAAGAGCCTTCCAGATGACGCTCGAGGCTGCAAAGGAGGCAGCAAACGTCGCTTCAGGTACCTTTCTTGTAAATGGATTGCCTGCCAATATAATATTTGATTCGGGAGCAAACTATTCCTTTGTATCGCATAGATTTGGAGGAAAATTAGCATTGCCTGTAGAAAAACTTGATAATGCCCTAATTGTGGAAGTTTCCAGTGGCAAGTTCGTACCTGTTAGTAATCGTATTAAGAACATCGTCATCGACATAAACGGAAATGAATTCCACAAGGAGCTGTTACCCATAGAATTGAACGGTTTCGACATCGTTCTGGGAATGGATTGGCTTAGAGCCAACGATGCTGAGATTCAATGCCAAAAGAAGATAGTAAGGGTAAACCCACCCGAAAAAGAGTCATTTATGGTGTACGGGGACAAACGCCGAGTAAATTCTGGAATCATCTCCCTTATGAAAGCCAGAAAATGTTTGTCCAAGGGATGTGCATCATACTTGGCATTCGTAATCGATGCTAAGAAGGAAAAGAAAGAGGTGCAGAATATACCGGTTGTGTGTGATTATCCGGAAGTCTTTCCCGAAGATCTTCCCGGATTACCACCTGATAGACAAGTGGAATTTCGGATAGACTTGTTACCAGGTACAACACCGATAGCAAAGGCACCATACCGATTAGCACCGACGGAGATGAAGGAGCTTATGACGCAACTTCAGGAGTTGTTGGACAACGGTTTCATTCGACCTAGTTCATCATCCTAGGGAGCTCCGGTGCTATTCGTGAAGAAGAAAGACGGAAGCATGAGAATGTGTATAGACTACCGAGAGTTGAACAAGGCAACAGTGAAAAACAAGTATCCATTGCCAAGGATTGATGACCTATTCGATCAGCTGCAAGGTTCGAGCTATTTCTCAAAGATCGATCTTAGGTCAGGATATCATCAGCTGAAGGTGAGAGATCAGGATATCGAGAAGACTGCGTTTAGAACGAGATATGGATACTACGAGTTCTTGGTTATGTCATTTGGACTAACCAATGCTCCAACAGCATTCATGGATTTGATGAACAGGGTTTGTAAACCATTCCTCGATAAGTCCGTGATAGTGTTCATAGATGACATTCTCATCTACTCGAAAAGCCAGGAGGAGCATGGCCAGCATGTACGAGAAGTGTTGGAAGTCTTGAAGAAGGAGAAACTGTATGCAAAGTTCTCCAAGTGTGATTTTTGGATCCGAGAAGTCCAATTCTTGGGTCATGTGGTTAACCAGGAGGGGATAATGGTTGACCCAGCAAAGATCGAAGCGGTTATGAAGTGGGAACGACCAAAAAGTCCCACGAAGATTCGAAGCTTTCTAGAATTAGCCGGATACTACCGACGATTTATCCAAGGCTTTTCTTCGATAGCTGCTCCATTGACAACTTTGACCCACAAAGGAGCTACTTATACATGGAGTGAGAAGCACGAAGAAGCATTCGAGAGGCTAAAGAGGAAGTTATGTGAAGCACCGATTCTTTTTCTACCCGATGGAGTTGAAGACTTCGCGGTCTATAGTGACGCATCTGGAGTTGGGTTGGGTTGTGTTCTGACCCAAAGAGAAAAGGTGATAGCATACGCATCTCGACAATTGAAGGAGCGCGAAAAGAACTACCCCACTCACGATTTGGAGTTGGCAGCAGTAGTTTTTGCTCTAAAGATATGGAGGCATTACCTCTATGGAACGAAGTGCAAACTTTTCACTGATCAAAAGAGTCTCCAGTATCTCTTTAATCAAAAGGAGTTGAACATGAGGCAACGACGCTGGCTAGAGTTACTCAAGGACTACGACTGTGAGATACTTTACCACCCCGGTAAAGCAACTGTTGTTGCTGATGCTCTAAGTCGAAAAGTCAATCTTGAAAGAAAAAGGCCAATGGCGTTGAGAATAGAAGTTGTCTCGACGATTGTGGAAAGTATCAGGAAAGCTCAAGAAGAAGCTTCAGAAAAGAATGACCGAAAGGAAGAACATTTGGGAAGGACGTTGGTATTCGGTACAAACCGTCAAGGACTGAAGGTATTCTAAGATCGGATTTGGGTACCTAAGACGGGAGGAATAAGAGATCTTCTGATGGAAGAAGCTCACAAGACCATGTACTCGATTCATCTCGGTAGCACTAAAATGTATAGGGACCTAAAACCCTACTACTGGTGGCCGACGATGAAACTCGACGTTGCGAAGTATGTGGCCTAGTGTGTGACATGTGCGAGAGTTAAGGCACAACATCAGAAACCGTATGGGAGTTTAGAACCTTTACCTGTACCCATGGGTAAATGGGAAGACATCACCATGGATTTTGTGACTAAACTGCCCAGGACGAAGAACGGTCACGACATGATTTGGGTGGTCGTGGATCGTTTCACTAAGAGTGCATACTTCATAGCAGCCAACGAAAGGTGGTCTATGGATAAGCTCGCAAATGCTTACGTGAAGGAGATAGTAAGACTTCACGGTGTTCCTCTAACGATTGTATCGGATCGTGATAGTCGTTTCACGTCATGATTCTGGAGAAGTCTACAAGAGGAATTGGGTACGAAGTTGTGTTTGAGTACGGCTTACCATCCGCAGACTGATGGTCAGATCGAAAGAACGATTCAAACGCTTGAAGATATGTTGAGAGCATGTACCCTCGAGTTCCAAGGTAACTGGGATGAGCACTTACCTTTGGTAGAATTTTCCTACAACAACAGTTTCCATTCGAGCATCAAGATGACACCCTATCAAGCCTTGTACGGACAGAAGTGTCGTACGCCGTCTTGTTGGCTTGAGGCTGGAGAAAAGCAGTTTATGGGCCCCGAGATAGTCCATGAGACTGCTAAGAAGTTAAAGGTGATTAGGGAAATAATGTTAGCAGCTCAGGATCGTCAGAAGAGCTATGCTGACAAGAAAAGACGACCGATGACCTTCGAAGTTGGGGATTCGGTTTTGCTTAAAGTCTCACCATGGAAGGGACTTATAAGATTCAGAAAACGAGGAAAGCTAAGTCCAAGGTTTATTGGACCGTTCAAAGTTCTTCAGAAGATTGGGATCCAAGCTTACAAGCTCGAATTACCCGAAGAACTAGACGGTATTCATACCACCTTCCATGTGTGTTATTTGAGGAAATTCACGGGAGAAGTTCCCGACATAATTCCGATCTCAGAGTTAAGAATGGATGAAAACAAGAGGCTGATTGAAGAGCCCGAGGCAATTGTTGACCATAAGACTAAGAAGTTACGACGCAAGATGGTCGACTTAGTGCTAGTCCAGTGGAAACATTCGAATGGGCCGAATCTCACTTGGGAAACAGAGGATGACATGATGAGTCGCTACCCGCATCTGTTTGCTGACGCATGATTCCGGGACGGAATCATCCTAAGGGGGAGAGAATTGTAACGCCCGGATTTCGGGGCTAAGCATTTTTAGACGATGTAATAATCTAGGTCAACTATTGTAACTCGTTTGAAGTAATAAAGATGAAATATTTGAGTATTATGTGAATTATGTGAATTTATATACTTATTATTTATTTATAAATGTATAATAAATAAAGAATAAAAATAAGCGTCAAAATTAAAGTGTGAGATAAGCCCGATATCTTTACATAAAGTTGTATTAGTCGAAACAAGGATTCCGAGGATATAAAGAACGCCGAAATCCGAGTTATGACGAAGAAGTTATGACCCGTAGAAGTTTCGCAATGGAACCGGCACGATACCGGGAAGCGTAAATAGTGAATTTACGATAAAGCGATTTTTAGCCTTAGCGATCTAAATGAAACTCGTAGAAAACGTTAAACCGAGAGCGTCCATATAAAGAACGCCCAAATCTGACTTCGTATGAGGAAGTTATGATTTTTCGAAGTTTCGGCTTAGCGGTGTACAACCCGAAGTTCGAATATTAGATCGAGCGGTTTTTAGCCGACACAACCTAAATGAGAATCGAAAATCTCGTTAATAGTAGCATATTGATAAAAAGACAGACGAAAACGAATGTCGGATGAAGAAGTTATGAATTTTTAACGGACCAATCGTGTCCCGGCCTGTTAAAAATAACTTTTAAAATAAATTCAAAATTAGCCGACGGAGTCTTAAACGAAAGTTGTAGAGTACGTTCCCACCTACGTGTGGATATAAAGAACGTCGAAAACAGAGCTCGTATGTGAAAGTTACGAATTTTTAAAGTCGAGAGTGCAATTTGCGAAACTATGATGACGTGGCAAGATCCTAGCCGTTGCTTGCTCCCCACGGCCTCACACCAGATGAAGACACGTCGCCTCGCCTTTGCCCTATGCCCCGCGTCCAAGGCTGGTACGCCCAGCGTACCTTCGGACCTGATCCTCTTGCGAGTGCGAGCCAGCTGGTGCGAGCTGGCACCCTTATCCGAAGTTACGCCCCGCGTAACTTGCTGAACGCCCCGCGTAGATCCGAAGTTCGGCCCCTATAAATACCCTGCCAGGGCTGCCGAGGAAATCACACCAAAACTCATTCTTTCTCTCACTACTTTCTCTCTCTAACCCATTTTAACCCCCTAAACCCTAGGAAAAATCCCTAGCACCCAAAGGAAGCCCCGAGGCTCCCGGAATCCCGAGAAAAAAGGGTCTTTCGGTTCAGAAACGCTGCTCCGAGCAAAGCCCGGTTTTCTTTAAAATCCACTGTAAGTGAGCTACGCCTACGCAATTTTTAATATAACTTTTAAATAATTATAGTAAGGTTATGAGGTCCTTAAAATAATTATTTGGGCTATTATTATGATTTATATTGAGTGTTATTTAACGCTTATATAATAATAATAATAATAGCTAGACTATTAATTAGTCGCGGTTAACGTTAAAACTAAAATCTAGTGGTATTGATACTAGGTTTTGGTCAAGGAAAAATTGTTTTGAGATAACGAAGTGCTGTTCAAGTACCGAGTCACCACCTAATCAAGTGAGTGCATAGTTACTTTCATCTTACACATAGATATGAAGTATTTTATATAAACTACGTGCTATGTGTTCATATTATCTGAATACGTGCTGTCTATGCTGATGAAAGATTTTTATACATGTTTTAAATGATTTAAACTGTATATGTATTTTATATCTACAAAAATGTTGGGGTAAAAGATGGGTAGATGTGATAAGACGATGTGTGATAAAATGATGAGAGGGCTCGATGTTGTTGGTGATCCAGTCGTCTAGCGGAGTATAGATGACGACCACAGACTCTTCTAGACAGTCCAGTGGAACGCTAGCAGGCTCGCAACCTGTAGGTGTTTGTGAACGATGTGTTCACCGGTGTACTCCATCCCCCTCATGGTTGCCTTTAAGACATTTATTGCTGAGGAACCCCCTTAGCAGTGGTGTCCATCCCGATGATGATCCTTAGTCTAGGTCCCTTATGATAGGTGTTTAGGGACGTAATGTGACGATAACGGGAATGGGTAATCAGGTTATTGTTGGTTGATGAATTTAATAAATTTATTTATTGTGGGTTGAAAACCCTATGTGCTCACCAGGCTCCCAAGCCTGACCCACTCAGTTTCATGTATTACAGGTAGTGGCGCTCGAGCATAGATGTGATGTTTTGGATGAGGGATTACGGATATAGGCCTGTAGATATGAAATAATGTAGTAAGGCTTATATTGTTCTGTTTATGCTTTTGATCTGTATCGAACATGACATCCTGAGTCTTTTAATGAAATACATTTCCTTGGAAATGCTTTTGATAAATCTTTATCATATTTTGTTTTGGGACAAATTTCGCAACACTTTTATTTAAAATGTTACTCTGATTTTCAAACAAGCATAAACAAAATCGGTCTTTTCTGGCCGTGAAAATGGGGATGTCACATTCGGCTCGGAAGTTCTGCCCCCACAGAGCCCGGTGCCTCGCCAAACCCCCGGTAAGTGAGATATGCTTACCCTACTTTAAGTATAGCTTGTGTTTAAGTTCAATATCGTTATTATGAACTTATAAAAAATAAATATATTATAAAATATAATATACAAAGTTTTATTATAATATCTTTTAACTACTCGTGGTACGGGGAATCTGGTTTGAAGGGCCGCATAGGGTTGTTGGATTTCAGAAGTGCTATAATGCCAAAATGGTCATGCCCTCCGGTGTTGCACGTCTGGACCTGTCTTTACATAATGCTTGAAAAGTATTGTTTAACACTTATAAAACGATATCGCTCGTAAATAGTCGCAATAAATATTAGACTAAAATCTAGTGGTAATGATACTAGGTTTCGTCGAAGGAAAATAGAATTGTTAGAAGCGAAGCGCTGCCCGAGTTTGGAATCATCACTTTAACAAGTGATTGCATAGTTACTTTCATCTTACACATAGATATGAAGTATTGAATATAAATTACGTGCTATGTGTGCATATTATCTGTGTTCTTGATATCTATGTTGGATGAACAAATTATACATGTTTTATTCGATTTAAACAGTATACGTATTTTATACCTATAATTATAATGGGTAAAGATGGGTAGATTAGAAATGAAATGAGATGAGAAATGAAAGATGAGACGAATTATGAGAGATGAAAGATGATATAGATGATGAGAGGTGAAAGATAATGAGAAGCGATCACCCAAGCGATGACCCAAGCGATGGCCCAGTCATCTAGCAGAGTATAGATGACAACCACGTACTATTCTAGACAGTACAGTGGAACACTAGCAGGCTTGCAACCTGTAGGTGTTGTGAACGATGTGCCTCATAAACGAACATTGGCAGCTATGGAATTAGTGTCTTACAAATGAACGTTTGTAGCTATGGATTTAGTACCCTATAGATGAACATTGGCAGCTATGGACTTAGTGCCTAACAGATAACATCGACATCAATGGACTTAGTACTTGTTAGATGAACCCTGGAAGCGATGGACTTCATGCCTATTCCTTAGGACAATCCTTATGAATGAATGAGTGAATGATAGATGATTCTTAGGGTAGATCCTTAAGAAATAAAGAAGATAATGGGGATGGGTAATTAGGATAATTGTTTGATGATGAAACATAATAACTTTATTATTGTGGATTGAAAACCCTATATACTCACCAGGTTTCCCAACCTGACCCACTCAGTTTATTTGTATCACATGTATCGATACGAAGCTACGTTACATTGAGAGATTATAGGAGATGTAAACCACTAGTGTAAATGAAAGTAAGGTATGTTTATGCTTATGTTTCTGTATTGACGATGACATCCCAAAGTTTTAATATAAACAAATTACATTTCTTCGGAAATGCTTTGATAATATATTTATCATGTTTTCTGGGAAAAAATTCCGCAATATTATTCTTTAAAATGAATACTCTGATTTTCAAATAAGCATATATAAATTTTTTAAAATGACCGTGAATTTGGGGATGTTACAGTTGGTATCATAACATTAGTTTAAGCAAACTAGGAATTCATAGGAAATTTCTAGACTTAAACTTAGAATGATAAGCGATGATCGTGAGGAGTGTGTCTAATATATTTTAGGAAGTACACCTGAATAGACACGAGCACTAGCTTATTCAGGGAAGACGCCTAAATTGCTTAATGTGCTAAATGATTTATGATGCTTTATGATGCCATTATTTGATCGGATCTATGGTCTGTTTCCGACTGTATCTGGAAACCTTATGTGTTCAGATTTTGAAACGTTTAACTACGATATTAGAACTGACATGTAACTTTTCAGAGTAATAAGGAGGAATACGCGTCTAAAACTTCCTCTATCTATATTCTCGTCTCGATACACCGAACGCCTGCTTTGGTGTAGAGAATGTCATGATAAGGACTCGTAGCAAACTGAGCAAATGGAGGAAATGAGAAGGCTTAAGATAGTGAATGATACCTATCGGAAGATATCATGAGAGCAATATCTTGCCTTTAGAATACGTCTAATAAATAATACGTCTAGTACGGGAGAAGTACACTTTCGATTAGCAGAAAGAAAGAACTTTTGGTAGAATCCATAAAGTTATCCCATCGTCTGGCGTTTCCACCACCAAACGAGTTGAAGAAGAATTGATGATTGAAGATACGCATGGAAGGAGTCATAGTAGAGTCTAGGGAAAATTTTATGATTATTTGGACACATTTGTATGTGTTAAAATTGTTTTTGTGATAATAACTTGGAGAACTACGAGACGATACTTGGGACGAGTATGAGTAGGTGTGAAAGGTAGTAGAGGCCTATACTACCGGAAGCACATGACTCACACTTGGACCAGAGAAACTCACAAGGTTACCAAGGTGCTAGTAATTGATTCTGTTTTATTCATGTATGTCATTACCATCGTTTCGGTAATGACTAAGAAGATGATTGTTATTCCGACCCTAATGGTCATATCAAATCGAGTCTGATTATGACAAGTATGTTACATGGTTTAGAGAACCAACATCGATGTAACATCCGACTTAGCCAGAAGATTGAAGTGAAAGATAATCGAAGCGGTCGATAGAAGTATCGTGATCATTATTAAAGTAAGAAGCTTGTAGCTAGAAGTGCTACATGCTAGAATGTGAATATATCACATTAGAACATGAAGGAAGGTATATTCCATTATGGAATTTGACTCTAAAAGACATGATTCTAAGCGTTGCATCATACGACGAGAGGTCATTAGAACATGGCCCATCGGTTTGTCATGATAATCGAAGTAAAGAACTTCTCTTAAGTTAAGTCTGTCTAAGAAGAAGCAGGAGTCTCCAATAAGGATCGATTTTGTAACTCGAAGGTTACGATTGAAAGTCCAACATAGGATAAAGAGCGGGTGCAAGATCAAGCACAGCCTGCAGTCAAGAAGTCCAAGAGTTAGATACTCATTCGAAGGAAAATAGAAGTCACGGTTATTACCTAGGATGAAGAGATGACGTATGTAGTCATTATACAAGCCCAGTTTTGTTGATGATTTCGGTACGTAATCATCCTAAGGGAAAGATAACTGTAACGCCCGCAGATTCGGCTAGTCAATTTAAAGACGATAAACGTTAAAAATGACTTTTTGATAGAAGATTATTTAGAATAAATAATCTTAACCAAGTTATATTATATGTCACAGGGGTTCCGTACATATAAAGAACGCTGAAATCCGAGTTATAACGAAGAAGTTATGACCCGTTGAAGTTTTACAGCTAAACCGGCATGGCACCGCATAACGTAAAAAGTGAATTTTTGATAAATTACTTTTAGCCTTAGGAATCTAAACGAAAGTCTTAGTATATGTTAAAACGAGAACGTACATAAAAAGAACGTCCAAATCTGACTTCGTATGAGCAAGTTATGATTTTTGTAAGATTTAGCACAATAGGGCACAACCCGAAATTCGAATTTTAGATTGATAAATTTTTAGCCGACACAACCTAAATTAGAATTGAAGATCTTATAAATAGGAGCTCATCGATAAAAAGACAGTTGAAAACGGAGTCTGTATGTAGAAGTTATGAATTTTACACGGTCGTTAAACAGTGTAATATTCTCATACAATTAAATTTAAAATCCGTCGAGAATTAGCCGATGGAGTCAAAAGGAGAGTTGTAGATCTTGTCAATACCTATGTGTGGATATAAAGAATGTCAAAAAAGAAGCTCGTATACGAAAGTTACGGAATTTAGAAGTCGGGAGTGTGTTGTTGCAAAGAGGGTGGTGTGGCTGAATCTGGGCCCTTGCTTTCTCCCCACGCCTTGCCACCAGATGGTGACATGTGGCACACTAACTCGACGAGTTGGAGGCTCAAAATAGATGAGTTGGCCATTTTCCAGCCTATAAATAGGATGCGAGAGCACCCCATTTTCTTCACACCAAAAGCCTTTCTGTTTCTCTCTCTCTCTCTAACTTCTCTCTAAGCCCTCCCAAAGCCCTAGTAACTTCTAAATGCTAGAGGAAAGCCCTGGAGCGCTAGAAGGCTCCGAGAAGAAGAGCTTTCGACTTAGAAGTTCTGCCCCCACAGATCTCGGTTCCTAGCCAAACCCCCGGTAAGTGAGATATGCTTACCCTACTTTAAGTATAGCTTATGTTTAAGTTCAATATCGTTATTATGAACTTATAAAAATAAATATATTATAAAATATAATATACAAAGTGTTATGATAATATCTTTTAACTACTCGCGGTACGGAGAATCTGGTTTGAAGGGCCGCATAGGGTTGTTGGATTTCAGAAGTGCTATAATGCCAAAATGGTCCTGCCCTCCGGTGTTTCATATCTGGCCCCTGTCTGTACATAGTGATTGAAAAGTATTGTTTAACACTAATAAAACGATATCGCTCGTAAATAGCCGCAATAAATATTAGACTAAAATCTAGCGGTAATGATTCTAGGTTTCGTCGAAGGAAAATAGAATCGTTTGAAGCGGTAATGAGAGGTGAACGATGTGTTAGGTTTTAAGCACTATAACACTCCTATGGTGCACATGCAACCCTAAATGCTTTGGATCTATGTTTTCTCTAGTTATTCATGCATTCTCAATTTTTCCAAAGCATTCTCCCTAACTAGCATACAATTGAACAATTGAACAATACAACTAGTTAGATGACTTACCTCTTAGTAGGACTTGTAGTTCTTGGCCTTCAAAAGCTTGAGCTCCTCATGTGTGATCCCTGTAATGGTTCACAAACACCAAATGCAATAGGAGGCTTGAGAGAATAAGTTACTTAGCATAAAATCAACTTCACTCTTTTAGAATGAATGGGGTTAGCCAATTTTGGGACTAGGGGTATGCTTTTATAGTGTTACTAAGCTAGGGTTACATTCATGCAAACCCTAATGCTCCATGACCTTTCACATTCTTATGCTCCATGGGTTAAACCTCCATGGAATATCCATGGATTATCTCATTGGTTTAGCCCATCTAAACAATCATGGATCTTTGGCCCACACTATATGAATCATTGATTGATATAATCAATCCCCATATATTTAATTAGTCTATTTTGATCACAAAATTAATTCCAAATTAATTATTGATCAATACTAATTAAATAATATGATTTCTCAATTAATATATTATACTTATAATATATTAATAAATCACAAATAACCGTATTCTCAAAAGTTCATCCTATCAAATTGCACTAATGAAGACAACCCAAAAGGACCATGCTACAATCGGGTCAAGTAAATCCCAGTTACAATTATGTGCTTAGACACCAAATCCAACAAGATGATGAGAAGCGATGACCCAAGTGATAACCAAAGTGATGGCCCAGTCATCTAGCAGAGTATAGATGACAACCACAGACTATTCTAGACCGTCCAGTGGAACACTAGCAGGATCGCAACCTGTAGGTGTTGTTAACGATGTGTTCAGTAGATGTACTCTAAAACCCTAGAAGCTATGGACTTAGTGCCTCATAAATGAACATTGGCAGCTATGAAATTTGTGCCTTACAAATGAACGTTGGTAGCTATGGATTTAGTACCATATAGATGAACATTGGCAGCTATGGACTTAGTACCTAACAGATAAGATCAGCAACGATGGACTTAGTGTCTATTAGATGAACCCTGGCAGCGATGGATTTCGTGCCTATTCCTTAGGACAATCCTTAGGAATGAATGAGTGAATGATAGATAATTCTTAGGGTAGATCCTTAATAAAAAAAGAAGATAATGGGGATGGGTAATTGGGATAATTGTTTGATGATGAAACATAATAACTTTATTATTGTGGGTTGAAAACCCTAGGTACTCACCAGGTTTCCCAACCTGTCCCACTCAGTTTATTTGTATCACAGGTGTCGATACGAAGCTACATTACACTGAGAGATTAAAGGAGATGTAAACTACTAGTGTAAATGAAAGTAAGGTCTGTTTATGCTTATGTTTATATATTGACGATGATATCCCAAATTTTTAATATAAACAAATTACATTTCTTCAAAAAATGTTTTGATAATATATTTATCATGTTTTCTGGGACCAAATTCCGCAATATTATTCTTTAAAATGAATACTCTAATTTTCAAATAAGCATAAATAAAATTTTTAAAATGACCGTGAATTTGGGAATGTTACATTCTCTTAGAGTCCCAATGTATTAAAACATTGTTGTGACGTCAATTCGTATCTCAATCGTTTATTTTCTATGGTTTGGTAGAAACTTGTTTCATTATACATAGTTCGGTATATACCTAATCCGATATATATCTTGTTTGGTATATACCTAGTCGGTTATATGCCTTGTTCAGTATATACCTAGTTCGGTATATGTTTTGTTCGGTATATCTAGGGTATACTCATAGCTTCGGGCTAAGCTATACTCTATTATCAAACATATAGTATTAAAGTTGTTATACATATAGTATAAAGTCTATTTTAAACATTGTAAAAACTTCAAGGTTTAAAATTAATTTTGAACTAACTATTAATAAATTCACATTTTAAACCAATTAATGATTTATCGTTATCCTTTAATTAAACTATTACTTAAATTAATTAGTCAATTAAATAGATTATGGATTTATTTTTATCTTTTGATTAACATTAATTAAATTAAATATTAAAATCCATAAGGATAATTCATTCAGTTATCTTATAACTATATATATATATATATATATATATATATATATATATATATATATATATATATATATATATATATAGTTATAAGATAACTGAATGAATTATAGGGAGAGGTTATATTGAGAAAGCGATAAGGATAACAAGGCGAGAATGATTGTGGACCAATCATTAGTTAAGAGAATAATTGTGACAACCCGAAATTTCTATCTTGTACAGTTATTCAAATCAATCAAGGTCAGACTCGTTTTTGCTATCTTCTAGCATTGTTTAGAGTCAATTAGAGTGTTCTAAGTCTAGTACCTTCAAAGTTAGGGTTTAGAATTGGGTTCCACAAGTTTACCACTTCCCAAAATGGCCAAACACTCCAACATGAGGAGTGTACGGCCGTACACTTGGGTGTGCGGCTGTACACCCCCCTTCTAGCCGTACACTCTCATGTATAAATGAGAGACTTAGCCTTCATTTAGCTCTTTTCACATCCCTAAGCCAAGAACTCGTTTCTCTCTCAACTACCATCCGATTTTTCCATCTAGATCATCAAGATTGTAAGTATTCTTACCTTGAATTTTTGATCCCTTTCACTATCTTGTAAGGATCATTGATTTCATCCATGAAATCACTTCATTTTGGTAGATCTTCAAGTGTTCTTCAGTTTCACTAAGAACACCTACTAAGTTCTTGGACCTCAAACACCCCTAAAGGCTTCTATACCGTAAGTACCACTCCCTATTCTTGTTACTTACTAGTTATGCTCCTTAGAAATCGTCCAAACCATGATCATCAAGGAGTGTACGACCGTACACACCCCATGTGGCCGTACACCCCTTTGTTTAGTGTATATTGGCCTCAAACTCATGTTCTATGCTAGCACCAAGTCATGGACACTTAGAGGATGCAAGATATAGCCTTGGAATACACTTTTTGACCATTTCTTCAAGGAGTGTACGGCCGTACACTCCATGGCCGCACACACCAGGCCGTACACCCAAGTGGCCGTACACACACTAGTGTGGCTGTACACCCATTAGATGCAACCCATTGTACTTCTAACTCTTCAATCTAAGTGTTTCCTAAGTCCTAGGGTGATTTCCTTACATGATTAGTTGTTTAAACACTAATTATATACATATATGTGTCATTATATGCTTATTAGGATCCGTTGCGCTCAAGTCTTCACTTGACACTTAGCATCCTACAATCCGATCTTTCATTCGTATCACTCACTACAGGTGAGTTCATACCCCCTTAACTTACCTTTTAAACGATTTTAAATGATTTTATTGGGGGGGGGGGGGGGAATACAAGTAGAACTATCATAGTTATTATATCAATCACATGTGATTAATAACTATCAAACATATAGATTTTCTTATACTTCAAACTGTGTTTTCAAACAAATTCCTTAAATCGTTTTACAAACTCTTTATATATACAAAACTCTTTATCAAACTCGTTTAAACTTATACTGTAACAATTGGTAAAAACAGGAACGATCGTACGATGCTATGTTTTGACTTTTAAGTATTATGAATATTTTATCAAAAATGGTTGAAGGAATTTAACCTGTTGTATTTAGATAAGTTCTTGTGAAATATAAAACAAGTAACTAATAATAATTTTCGTTACGACGTATAACTACGAACCATGACCGGTTTGTGAAAATTTGCATATAACGTAATTTGAACGCAACAAACTTAATTTCGGTATCAACATGTCTTCACTTGATGAATAAGTTAAGTTCTATGTAAAACTTGTGCTTAATAGTTGTGAAGAATCTAAATTTGACAAATATACGAACCAAAGTGACGAAACATTTTTAACGATATCGTTAACCGGTTAAATATCACGAAATTATACTTTGTCAATAAATTTTATATTTAAATAAATAAAAATATAAAATGAATTATTATAAGGCATAATTAGAATGTATTTTAGTGTTTTTGAATAAAAAGAATAAAACATAAACATTTAAGTTCAAATACACAAAAACTGCATTGTTATTTTATACTAAGTATACATGTATGTATTTGTACATATGTATTATTATCTTTAACTAACTAGAAGACCTTCTAGAACTCCTAGTTAACTAACTAACTAGTATTTAGTTAGTTAACTAACCCTATCTCTAAGCAACCACTCAAGCAAGTGGCTAGGCAAGATAACATCACTTAAACTCACATCCACTCACAAGCTAGTCTAGGTTTTGTCCCCTTATCCTCTTCCACTTTTTCCTCCATCATAACCACGAAATTTACTCTTCATTTTACCCTGAATTCACCAGCCAATACTCCAGGGAAATACTCTCAACCTTCATCTCATTTTTAGCCACAAGAACTTCCTTCCAAAGCCATCAAAACCGTGAACTAAAGGGTTGATGTCCCTTTTGTGTTTCAGCCACCATTTCATCCATCTACACCTCCCTTTTGCTTGATATTTTCACCACCAAATACCCCTGGAAGTTAGTTGTTATGCTACTCAAAATTATAGATTCAAAACAGTGAGTAAACTACCTTTTTCTTACCCTTTTGCTTTGAAGTTTTTGTGACAGCTACATAGCCAAAACAGTGGCTGTTTTGGAGCATCAAACAAACATCCAAAAGTTCTTCATCTTTCTGCCTATTTTCGAGATTTAAATTCCACCATATGTAGCTACTTTCAAACACTTAAAACCCCTGAGAAAGTTACCCTTTACCTCTCTAAAAGCTTGTATTATTCCACCACCTTTTGGCAACATACTTTTGATCCAAGTTGAAGCTAGACATCCAAAAGAATACTCGAATCACAAACTTGAGTGGAACCGGAAACCGCACGAACCATTCTCAACCCGAATAACTCTACGCGACAAAAGTAAGTTTTCTACGGCCCCTCTTTTATGTTTTACAAGTTTTGGGGGAGAATACACACTAAATAAATTATAGTTGAAAGATTTAAAGGCTTTGCTAGCTAAAAATGCAAGTTATATCACTAAATATATATAAGCTTAAATTTCAGCTTTTCACAGAAACGTTCTGGTCTGTTCACGGACTGTTTTGCCCTCCTTAAACTCAATGGATTTCAAAACTGTACAATATGGACATAGTTCAGGTTAATACCTTTCCAAGGACTACTCGCACGCGTTCATACGATTTTTCTACAATTTATAATGATTTTTATAAAACTGCCTATCATTTCAGAACATTTTCGGACCAGTCGGTAAAAATGAACATTTTCACTCTGGATAGGAACCACTTAAGTTCAGGGTAAAAATTATGGACAAAGTAGACTCATTTTTTCTGCTCTGAGAGTTTACAGATCCAGATTTCGACTTAAAATGATTTTTCTATAATTATTCTAAAACGTGGACAGATTTGCCCTTTTGATTTATCTTGCTGTTTGGTTTTCAAATATATATATACAATGTGTTGTGGTAAATAAGAAGTACACCAATTATGATATTGTTTAGTTCACACATACTTTAATAGTTATAAAAGTGTAAATTATAACAAGTATTTCTAATATGATCATGTTGAAAACCTCATAAGATATGATGATTTGGACTACATCGATTTTGGTCACTCACAGCCGGGGTGCTGTATAAACTTTGTTATTCACTTACAGTCGGAGTACTGTATAAACATATATATGGTCACTTACAGTCGACGAACTGTTTAAACTCGTATAGGGACACATACGACCGTTGTCCCGATCGTATAAAGACACATACGACCGTTGTCCCGATAGAACTTTGGTAGCTTTACATTAGTAAGTATTACAACCAAAAGTCTTCAAACTCAAACAATCAAGAATTATAACAAAGTCCTGGATACAAATATACTAATACACACTAGGATGAGGTAGTATAAATATTGTTTGTAGATTGTTAAACTGATTGTTAGTGTTTATTTATATAAATACTAAATATTTTATTTCACAAAAATATGTTAAACCGATTGGTAGTGTTTATTTACATAAATACTAAATATTTGATTTCACAAAAATATGTTAAACCGATTGGTAGTGTTTATTTACATAAATACTAAATATTTTGTTTCACAAAAATATGTTAATATTTACTTTTATCATAAGTATTTTTACATGGATAGTCGTATCGGATTTCAAGTATCGGGTCTCACACGAAGCATATCGGTAACATTGTTGACCATTGTTTGCACAACTTATTTTGTTAAACATTCCATGTTTTATAAAGATTTCTTTTTATAAAACTCACGGAGTCAAAACCTGTGGAACTCACCAACAATTTTTGTTGATGTATTTTAAAAATATGTATTCTCAGGTAACTAAGGAGCCGGAGGTAGGACATCGGTTCTAAGGAAACTATAGTTCCTTTCTTTTGGGAATACTCTTGAACTGTTTTTATTTACTGTTGTGTGTTTAAACTATGAATATGTAATTTCAATTCCAACACTTTAAGGTTTGTAATATATTGATTTAAATATGTTTAGTGTTCGATATATGTGGTTGACTGTGATCCAATTGTTATGACGTCGCAACCCTGGCAATTTCCACCGTCGGTCGGGGTGTGACAGATTGGTATCAGAGCTAACGACTATAGAGAACTTAGTATTTTCTTTTTTTTGGAAAAATACAACTATAGTCTAGGGATTACTCTAGTAGGTTTAAGAAATATCCTTATCCTACAACACTTAAAAGTTAATGAATCTAATAAACTTAAACACAAGGATTTAGATCAAATACTCAAATAGGTTTCTTAAAACATAGGTCATACCATGACTAAACATAGATGTGCACCTAAGTTTTATTTTGGTCGGGCCTCATGGATTATCCAACCTAAGCGAAGTAGTTGATAAACTAAAAACTTGGCGTTTTACAAGTAAAAGTACGATCACAGGTCAATAAGTGAAGTCAATAAGTGTCGATAGGACATTCTTTTATTTGTATGTGTAAATTTTGTGTAGCATATTTGAGATACTAAAAGTTTTGGTGACAAACTTTTCGGATATGTATTAGCATATGTAAGAATAAGTAAACTTTATTTGTTTATTAGTTGGTCTTTGTACCACTAATTATAGGTCTTTACATTTTAAAGAATGGTAAAGACTAATGTACTCGGATGTTACTGTTTAATATAATGAAGCATATGTTATTAAGTTTAAAAATATTTTTTTTAACTATTATATGAATCGTGATCATGAATAATAACATTATGTGAAAACTAACAAACACATCACAAACTTAACCTTTACTATTAAATGAATTAGGAAATCAAAATGCCTCCAAGAAGGAACACCAGAGCAAATCCTGAAGTAACACCAACTACCGAACCAACTATAGGACGAACCCGAAGAGGTCGACCAGCCAGAAGGCGGGTTGTGACTCCAGTAACGGAAATGCCAACTTCTAGCGCTCCAATTCCACCACCTCCCGAGTCAGGACTTCCTCAAACTACAGCAGAATTGGAACAACTAGTTTCAGAACGCATTACTATTGCAATGGCAACTGCGAGGAGTTTGAATGAGGGAAGACAAGTCGTGGAAGTGAATGGATTGGGAATCGGAGCTGGAAGCACTCTTCACTCACATCCAGAAGAGCCTAGAAGAACTTTTTCCTACAAGGACTTCATGAGTTGCAAGCCAAGAAACTTTTATGGCAACGAAGGCGTTGTTGGTTTAACTCGTTGGTTTGAAAAGGTCGAAGCTGTATTTGACATATGCTACTGCTCTGAGGGTAGCAAAGTGCGGTTTGCTGCATGCACCTTGATGGATGGAGCTCTAACATGGTGGACTGACCATGTAAAAACCTTGGGTATCTCGGTGGCCAACTCAATGTCATGGGAGAGCATGAAAGAACTTTTAATAGAGGAATACTGCCCCCGAGAAGAAGTACAGAGCCTAGAACATGAGCTTTGGAACCTAAAGATGAAAGGTTCTGAAGTCAAGGCTTACACAACAAGGTTTAATGATCTTGCACTCCTTTGTCCAGGCATGGTGAAACCAGAAGGCAAGAAAGTGGAGCGTTATGTTGGATTAGTGTCTAAGGCTATAACTATATTTGGTAAGTACTTGACCCGGTTATGCATGGTCCTTTTGGGTTGCCTTCACCATAGCAACTTGACAGGATGATTTGTTAAGAGAGAAGAGATATTATTAATATATTATGAGAATAATATATATTTAAGGAATAATAATATTATTTGATTAATATAAGTCATATATTAATTGAGAATTAATTTGGTGACTTAAAGAGGTTAATTGAATAAAGGGCATAAACTGTCAAATGTGTGATAGTTGTATTTTTGGGTTATGTATCCTTATGGATATTGGGGTGGACGAAATTTAGGGTTTGGGAACCTTAAATTCGTCCAAGCCTTGTATCTAGAAGGATCTTGGATTGCTTAGGGCCTAAGTCATTCAATTAGGGTTAAAGGAGAAACCCTAATAGCTCATAGTATAAATAGAACCCTTGGGGTGGAGAAATCGGCACTCTTGCAAGCCAAGGAACCCTAGGGCCGATTTCTATCGCTCCTCCCTCTCTCTCAAGATCATCTTCTTGCTAGTTGGTGTTTGTAAGCCATTAGAGGAGTGACAATTGTGACTCTAAGCTCCAAGAAGAAGAAGTATCAAGCAAGTAATTCAAGGTATTCTTTCAGATTTGATTTCATATGATTAGATTCAATATATTACATTAGATCTAGTATTGCAAGTCTTGGATTCAATGCATGTTCAATTAGAGAAACCTAGATCCAAGCAATTAGGGTTTGCATGTGCACATAGGAAAGTTCTTATGGCTCAAACCCATCAGTGGTATCAGAGCTTTGATTGATTTCTATTGAATTGATGCATTGGTTGATTGCTTGTTGCTTGAAAAAAAAAATTCGATTTTGTGATTCTGACTGCTGTACTCGGCGAGTTCCACTGTGGACTCGGCGAGTCCATAGAGGTACTCGGCGAGTTCGAACGTCAGAAGGAGGAAGTTTCGGGATTTCTTGCTGTTTTACTTGAGGATACTTGCCTTAACTGTTTTGGGTCATTAAAATCCGATTTTAATCATATATATGAGTATATTCTTGACCTAACAAAAGATAATTACCAATTAGTTGAATAATAATTTCCTTATATGATAATTGTTGATTATTTGAATTGAATTGGTAAATTGTTTTGCAAGTAACATTAAATAAGATCAAATTGAGATAATCTAATTAGATGATTTATATTATTTGCTATTTGATCCTTATGCATTGAAAAAAGTTCAAGACTTGTCCTCAAGCTTTGAAATTTTAAATTTTGTGATTAAAAGTTTAATTTGGATAATTTTAAATTTCAAATCCCTAGAATTTTACAAGTTTAAAATTCAACCCTATACTATTATATTATTACAAGCTTAATATATATATATATATATATATATATATATATATATATATATATATATATATATATATATATATATATATATATATATATATATATATATGTATGATTTACAATGCTAGTCTTACCGTTAGTAGGCCTCATTCACGAAGCCGGTCTATAAGGTGGGTATAAGGTTGCTGCCTATAAAATGGCGCTTAATGGGTGTACATTCACACCCACCGCTTGCTTGACTGGTGGAGGGTCGTTAGCCGAACGGGTAGGATAGGGCAAACCTCCTCTCATTAATAAGTATAATGAATCTATATAAAGTAACTAAACATGTTTTATAAAATTCCCAATCTTAGTTACTTTAGGAAAAGTGAATTGATGCAATCCCATGAAATTACACTTTGTACCCTCGCTAAGACATTAATGGAGCGGGTGTGGTTAACCGACACATTAATTGGGTTCTAAGCAAAGGTGGCAAAGGGTGACTCATTGTTTGTTATAGTTCAATAGAGCGTGTGTGGTTAACCAACACATTGAATAGGTAACTGTAACAGTGGGGGCACCTTGTAAATTTGCATGGTTATTCACACCCACTTTGTGATCCTCGGCATCCCAGTCACAAACGAGAGGGGCATATCGAGATTTAAACATGCCATTGAAAGGTTCAATGAATCTCAAAGAAATCTAGGAATTCTCAATACATTTAAAAACTTAAAGCTTATGTTTTTATGGTGAAGAATTAGTGAATCGTCATTCACTTACCTCCAAATTATTTGCATATTGGATTACGGCATCCCTTTTCTAATGTGTAAATAACGTTGTTGGGTCCTAGCCCTAATTTTTCATTTTGGGTGTTAATTAGGGACTTAATCTAATCAAACTTTGTTCTTTCTATTTGTAGATGTCTAACGCAAACAACGCAGCTGCTAGCTCATTTCCTCTAATGAGCCTTTGTCAAAAAGTGACATTCGATGGAACGAACTTTAGCGAATGGATAAGATACATTCGCACAATCGCGCGTTACGAGGACAAAGAGTATGTTCTCGATGAGAAGCTTGAAAAGATCGATCCAGAAACTGCTACTCCTGAAGAAATGGCTGTCTTTGAGAACCATGAGCGTGATGCAACGAAGGTCCATTGCATCATGATAGCCACAATGAACTCAGAATTCCAAAAGTCCTATGAGGACATGTATCCTTATGAGATGCATCTAGACTTGATGGAGAGGTATCACCAAAGCGCGAGGCAAGAGCGCTATGAAATCATAACGAATATGATTACTGCTAAAATGGGAAGTGGAGAGTCTCTTACTGTGCACTTGCAAAAGATGAAAAGGTATGTTGATCGTCTTCGCAAGTTGAATGTCAACTTTGGGGAAGATTTGGCTATCGACATTGTTCTTCACTCCTTGCCCTCATGCTACAACCAATTTAGGATGACCTACCACATGAACAAGGAAGAGGTCACCCTAAGCAAACTCCAAGGGCTCCTGAGGACTGCTGAGAGCAACCTCAAGGACAAGTCTGTTGCACCAACTCCCAATCCACCCGTTGCTCCTGTTTTGGCTATTGGACAGGGAAGGGGCAAGAAGAGGAAGGCTTTTTCAAAGAATCACCACAAAGGAAAGTCCCAAAATGGTTCCTCTACTAGTGGGACCAAGGTTGATCCTGCTAAGCCCAACCCAAACCCAAAGGAGGCAGAGTGCCACCATTGCCACAAAATAGGGCATTGGAAGAGAAGCTGCCCGGAATATCTGCAAGCCATCAAGGATGGGAAGATCAAGCCATCTTTCGCAGGTATTTACACAATTAAATCTAATGATTCATCTCATGCTATTTCTTGGGTTCTTGATACAGGGTGTGGTTACCACATTTGTTCTGATTTGCAGGGACTAGGAAGAAATAGGGATGTGGAGCTTGGAAGAATAAATCTAATCATGGGAAACAGAAGAACGTCGCCTGTCACCAAGATTGGAGTGTATTCTTTAGAGCTTAGGAATGGTTTGAATTTAGAATTAAATAATTGTTGCTACTCGCCAGATATGGCAAGAAACATCATTTCTTTTCATGGTTTATTTAGACAAGGATTTAGATATTCGTTTAATAATGAGAATGGTTCGATTTATGCTTATCTAAATGGTGTTTTATATTTTGAAGCAATGCCTTGTAATGGAATTTATGAAACTGTTATGGTTGTAGATAACCTAGGAAATGATGTGTTGTGTATGGATTCTTCCAATGGTATGGATAAAGCATCCTTGTGGCATTGTCGTCTTGGACATGTCAACAAGAAGCGCATAGCCCAACTCCAAAAGGATGGAGTGTTGGAGTCGTTCGACCTTAGGGAAGATGACACGTGCGAATCTTGTTTACTTGGAAAGATGACCAAGCCACCCTTCACTGGCACTTGTGCGAGGGGTGAGGGTTTATTGGATCTCATACATACAGATGTATGTGGACCCTTTAGATCCACCACAAGGGATGCAAATCGCTTCTATGTGACTTTCAGAGATGATTATAGCAGATATGGGTATATCTACTTAATCAAGCACAAGTCAGAAACCTTTGAAAAGTTCAAAGAGTTTAAATAAGAAGTGGAGAATCAATTAGGTAGGAAAATCAAGATGCTTCGATCTGATCGAGGTGGAGAGTACCTAAGTCTTGAATTCCACGACTACCTCAAGGAATGTGGAATAGTTTCACAATTGACGCCACCTAGGACACCACAATTGAATGGTGTAGCTGAGAGGCGTAATCGAACCTTGCTAGACATGGTTCGTTCCATGATGAGTCATGCTTCACTACCTATCTCATTCTGGGGGTATGCCTTAGAGACTGCCGCCCATATCCTTAATTTAGTACCCACAAAGAAGGTTACCAAAACACCTCACGAGATGTGGACAGGGAAAGCTCCCTCGTTGGCACATATCAAGGTTTGGGGCTGTGAAGTTTTCGTAAGACGAGAAACTCACGACAAGCTCGAACCTCGTAGTGAGCGATGTATATTCATCGGCTACCCACAGAAATCCTTTGGATATCTCTTCTATAGGCCGAGTGACAATGTTGTCTTCGTTGCGAGGAGAGGGGTTTTCCGAGAGCGAGAACTCATAAGCCAAGGAGACAGTGGGAGGCAAGTCGATCTTGAAGAGATTTAAGAATCTAGCGATGAAGGAACCTCTAACACTGGCGCTCAACCCGAGGAGGAAACTCCAGTTGAACAAGTTGACGAGTCCTTACCTCTTAGACGTTCCGAAAGAGTTAGAGTTCAACCCCAGTTTTATGGTTTTCATATTACTACCGAAGGGGACACGTATATTAGTGATGGTACACTAATAAATCTAGATGAACCTAATAGCTATAAGGAAGCCATGGCAGGCCCAGAGTCTGTAAAATGGAAAGAGGCGATGGACAGTGAGATTCAGTCCATGTATGACAACCAAGTTTGGAATTTGGTTGACAATGTACCAGGTCGTAAGACGGTCGGGTGCAAGTGGATCTTCAAGAAGAAGACCGACGTGGATGGGAACGTGCACACTTATAAGGCGCGATTGGTTGCGAAGGGTTTCACTCAGACTCCTGGAGTTGACTACGACGAAACCTTCTCACCAGTTGCGAAGATAAAGTCTATTAGGGTGATGCTAGCCATTGCTGCATTTCATGACTATGAAATATGGCAAATGGATGTAAAAACCGCTTTCCTTAATGGGAAGTTGGCTGAGGATGTTTACATGGCTCAGCCAGAGGGTTTTGTCGATCCGAAGCATCCCAATAGAGTGTGTAAGCTTGAGAAGTCCATTTATGGGCTTAAGCAAGCGTCTCGCAGATGGAATCTTTGCTTCGATGAGAAAGTCAAAGAGTTTGGATTTGTACGAAGTGAAGATGAATCATGTGTATATGTCAAGGCCAGTGGGAGTATAGTTAGCTTTCTCGTTTTGTATGTCGATGACATACTGCTCATAGGAAACAACGTCCCGACTCTGCAGGAGGTTAAGTCCTGGCTCGGGAAGTGTTTCGCTATGAGGACCTCGGAGAGGCTTCCTATATTTTAGGAATAAGGATAGTGAGAGAACGAAGTAAGAGACTAATAGGACTTAGTCAGAATACTTACTTGGATAACGTACTAAAACGTTTTAGTACGGAAAACTCGAAAAAGGGAGAACTACCGATACAGAGTAATGCCAGATTGAGTAAGACTCAAAACCCGAGTACAGAAGCCGAGATAGCTGAGATGAGCCGAATACCCTATGCTTCCGAAGTTGGCTCAATCATGTACGCTATGACTTGTACTCGTCCTGATGTGGCCTTTGCTTTGAGCATGGTCAGTAGATATCAGGGGAACCCAGGTAGAGCTCATTGGATTGCAGTCAAGAATATACTTAAGTACCTTTGGAGGACCAAGGAATGGTTTTTAGTCCTCGGAGGGAGTGATGACTTAAGGGTACGAGGGTATAGTGACGCCAGCTTTCAGACCGACAGGGACAACTACCGTTCGCAGTCGGGCTGGGTCTTTACCCTTAATGGGGGAGCGGTGACTTGGAAAAGTTCCAAGCAAGAAACAGTAGCTGATTCAACGTGCGAATCAGAGTACATTGCAGTGAGCGAAGCATCAAAGGAGGCTATGTGGTTGAAGAACTTCATTGGTGATCTTGGAGTTGTGCCTACCATAAAGGAGCCTATGGAAATTTTCTGTGATAATGAAGGAGCGGTTGCCTTGACCAAGGAACCGAGGGATCATGGTAGATCTCGACATATCGACAGAAAATATCATTTTATTAGACATCGAGTAGAAGAAGGACACCTCGTGGTAAAGAGGGTATCGTCAGAGGATAACCCAGCAGATCCGCTTACGAAGGGACTTAGCAGGGTTAAGCATTTGCAGCACGCTAGGAGCATTGGGCTAAAGGACGATATTAGTTTAGATTAGATAGTTTGGAAACGTGTAATAGATAAATGTAATTGACATTTGATGATTAAATAAAGGAGTATTATTTATAAGTAAAGCTACTGTCTTATGTTAATTGTTTAACTATTGTTTCATTTTGCATGTTTTGACTTCCTGAGTAATTAATTATTTGATAATAATCGAATTATTCGAATAGTCCACAGTCGTTCATATGTTGGAAGTAGGTATGAATGAAGACTGTCATGAATTGGTGTGTAGATTGTCTAAAGTGTATTAGACATTGCAAAGGTTTGCTGCAACGTTCATGAGTGCTTATGAACGTGATTTGAGCATTGGAATAAACCCGCACTTGTTGGAATCACTTCATGGAATTTATCACGAGTGATCACAAGATGGTAATATCATATAGTCTTAAAACCTAGATATATGGTTTATTGTTTGTTAATTGGTTATGCATTGATAATACGCAAACGCATCAGTAACTTGATGTTATAAAACGTATTGTTGTGTGTAATTTAATTAGTGGATAATAAATGTATATAAGTCGAAGTTTATCTGTTCCTTTTATCCTAAGAGGGTAAAAGCGATATCAGGGCCCCTCGATGATTTGATTTGACTTATGTGTCGGGCCCGGTCAGAACTAAATTGATGTGTTCGATTAAGTTCTATGTCAAATGAATATGAGATCGAGAAACAAATTGCAGGACAATAAGTATGACCATGTTCCATGTAATTGTCCGCACGATATCTAGAACAGAGGATTATACGATCCCTTATCTAAAGGACAGGATACTGATAAGATCAGAGTTGACAGCGTCTTTGAGAGCTACGATTGCTAATCGGATTGTGTTTGCATATATAGTTACTAGACTTATCCAAGTGGGAGACTGTTGGATTAGTGTCTAAGGCTGTAACTATATTTGGTAAGTACTTGACCCGGTTATGCATGGTCCTTTTGGGTTGCCTTCACCATAGCAACTTGACAGGATGATTTGTTAAGAGAGAAGAGATATTATTAATATATTATGAGAATAATATATATTTAAGGAATAATAATATTATTTGATTAATATAAGTCATATATTAATTGAGAATTAATTTGGTGACTTAAAGAGGTTAATTGAATAAAGGGCATAAACTGTCAAATGTGTGATAGTTGTATTTTTGGGTTATGTATCCTTATGGATATTGGGGTGGACGAAATTTAGGGTTTGGGAACCTTAAATTCGTCCAAGCCTTGTATCTAGAAGGATCTTGGATTGCTTAGGGCCTAAGTCATTCAATTAGGGTTAAAGGAGAAACCCTAATAGCTCATAGTATAAATAGAACCCTTGGGGTGGAGAAATCGGCACTCTTGCAAGCCAAGGAACCCTAGGGCCGATTTCTATCCCTCCTCCCTCTCTCTCAAGATCATCTTCTTGCTAGTTGGTGTTTGTAAGCCATTAGAGGAGTGACAATTGTGACTCTAAGCTCCAAGAAGAAGAAGTATCAAGCAAGTAATTCAAGGTATTCTTTCATATCTGATTTCATAAGATTAGATTCAATATATTACATTAGATCTAGTATTGCAAGTCTTGGATTCAATGCATGTTCAATTAGAGAAACCTAGATCCAAGCAATTAGGGTTTGCATGTGCACATAGGAAAGTTCTTATGGCTCAAACCCATCACGTTATATATGGGGTCTGGCTCCAAAAATAAAAGGAATGATACTTTCATCAAACCCTACCACATATCTCAGTGCTAAGCGTCTAGCACTGCAATTGATTAAGAACGAAATAGAAAATGGATCAATGGTAGCGAAAGTTGAAAATCCAAAATTTAGCAACAACCACCACAAACGCAAGTTCAATGGAGCGAACCAGAACCAACAGAAAAAGCCTCAAAATGAAAAGGTCTATGCTATGGTACCAACCCCAGTTCCAATCCAACAAGTTCCAATGCAACAAAAGGGTTATGTTGGGAATATGCCCTTATGCAATCAATGCAACCGACACCACAAGGGAGAATGTTTCCATTGTGCAAAATGCAACAAGAAAGGTCATACTGAAAACTTTTGTCGGGGAATGGCAATAGTTGCTGCAGTACCAGGAAGGGGTAATGGATCGGGTTGTAGTGGAGGAGGAGCTTGTTTTGAATGTGGAGAAAAAGGGCATATCAAGAGAAATTGTCCAAAAATGAAGAAGGGTGATGGGAGTGCTCGTGGTCGGGCTTTCGTGATAGGGAACAAAGATGCCATACAAGATCCATCGGTGGTTACTGGTACGTTCCTCATCAATAACTTGTATGCTACAATTCTGTTTGACTCCGGTGCCGATAGAAGTTTTATAACTCCAGCATTTAAACAACTATTAAATCACGAGTCTAGTAAATTAGACGTGGCATACGAAGTAGAAGTAGCTAACGGTCAGACAGAAAACACCACCGAAATCTTACGAAATTGCCTCTTAACTTTGAACGACCACACATTCTATGTCAACTTAATGCCAATGAATATTGGGAGTTTCGACATCATTATCGGCATGGATTGGTTGTCTCTGCATCATGCTGAAATTCTTTGTTTCGAAAAAGCTGTACGACTAACTCTACCTAACGAAGAGACCATGATAATCTACGGCGACAAGTCAGGTCAAAACTTGAAGCTTATTTCTTGCACTAAGGCTCAAAAATATCTACACAAGAGGTATTATGCCTTCTTGGCGCACGTAGTAGACAAGAAGAGCAAGACGAAAGAAATCAAAGACATACCTCACGTATGCGACTATCCCGATGTATTTCCTGAAGATCTGCCTGGATTGCCACCAAGTCGCAGTGTCGAGTTCCGAATTGATTGAATTCCGGGAGCAAATCCAGTAGCGAGATCTCCTTATAGATTGGCACCTTCGGAAATGCAAGAGCTTTCAAGTCAACTGCAAGAACTACTCGACAAGGGTTTTATCAAACCAAGTTTCTCACCTTGGGGAGCGCCGGTCTTATTCGTCAAGAAGAAAGATGGTTCTTTCAGGATGTGTATAGACTATCGGGAGTTGAACAAACTGACAGTCAAGAATCGTTATCCACTCCCCAGAATAGATGACCTGTTTGATCAACTCCAGGGATCTAGTTTCTATTCGAAGATAGATCTAAGATCCGGATATCATCAGCTAAAAGTATTAGAAGTAGATGTTCCGAAAACTGCATTTAGAAATCGATACGGTCACTATGAGTTTCTAGTTATGCCCTTCGGACTGACCAATGCTCCAGCTGTATTCATGGATCTCATGAATCGTGTATGCAAACCATACTTAGATAAGTTCGTTATAGTGTTTATTGACGACATTCTAATCTATTCACGAACTAAAGAGGAACACGGCCAACATCTGAAATTGATCTTGGAACTGTTGAGAAAGGAAAAGTTGTACGCAAAATTCTCCAAATGTGAATTTTGGATTAGAGAGGTACATTTCCTAGGGCATGTAGTAAGTAACAGAGGAATACATGTGGATCCCACAAAAATCGAAGCAGTTAAGAATTGGGATGTACCAAGAACACCAACCGAAGTGCGACAATTCTTAGGCCTTGCCGGCTGCTATAGGAGATTCATAGAGAATTTTTCCAAAATATCCAAGCCACTCACTACATTAACACAAAAAGAAATGAGGTTCGACTGGGGAGATAAGCAGGAAGTTGCATTCCAAAAGTTGAAACAGATGTTGTGTAGTGCACCAATCCTATCCTTACCTGAAGGAACCGAAGATTTTGTCGTATACTGTGATGCGTCAATTCAAGGATTGGGGTGTGTTTTAATGCAGAGAGAGAATGTTATTGCATATGCCTCACGACAACTCAAGATCCATGAAAATAACTACACAACTCACGACTTAGAATTGGGAGCAGTAGTCTTTGCCTTGAAGATTTGGAGACACTACTTATATGGAACGAAATGTATCATTTTTACCGACCATAAGAGTCTCCAACACATATTTGATCAAAAAGAACTAAATATGAGGCAAAGAAGATGGATTGAGTTATTGAACGATTATGAATGTGAGATTCGGTATCATCCTGGAAAAGCGAACGTTGTAGCTGATGCTTTAAGTCGTAAAGAGCATAAGAAACAGCGACGAGTGAAAGCGCTAACTATGACCATCCATTCAAACCTTAATACCCATATTCGTGAAGCTCAAATAGATGCTCTGAAAGAGGAGAATGTTGGAGAAGAAGGTTTACGGGGAATAGATAAACATTTCGAGCTTAAGGATGATGGAACTCGTTACTTCATGAACAGAATCTGGACACCAAAGTTTGGTAACATTAGAAGCTTAGTCATCGACGAAGCTCATAGATCAAGATATTCCGTACATCCTGGCTCCGACAAGATGTATCTAGATCTGAAGAAATTGTATTGGTGGCCTAATATGAAGGCTGAGATTGCCACTTACGTGGGCAAATGCCTGACTTGCTCTAAGGTCAAGGCAGAGCATCAAAAGCCCTCGGGATTACTGCAACAGCCGGAGATTCCCGAGTGGAAATGGGAGCAAATTGCAATAGACTTTATCACAAAGCTGCCCAAGACTCCTAGTGGCTATGACACTATTTGGGTAGTGGTTGATAGATTAACTAAGTCTGCCCATTTCCTACCAATCAAGGAAACTGACAAAATGGAAAAGCTGACGAGAACATATCTCAGGGAAATTGTCAAGCTTCATGGAGTGCCAACCTCTATTATCTCGGATAGGGATAGTAGGTTCACATCAAGGTTCTGGCAATCACTTCACAAATCCCTGGGAACCCGCTTAGATATAAGCACAACTTACCACCCACAGACAGATGGTCAAAGTGAACGAACCATTCAGACCCTAGAAGATATGCTACAGTCTTGTGTAATTGACTTTGAAAATTCTTGGGATACTCATCTACCGTTGATTGAGTTTTCCTATAATAATAGTTATCACACCAGCCTGAAAGCAGCACCATTCGAAGCTTTATACGGATGCAAATGTCGATCGCCTATATGTTGGGCAGAGGTCGGGGATACCCAACTGGCCCGAGCACACACAAATGACACACTGCGTACTGGGCCAGAGATAATCCATGAAACGACCGAGAAAATCATTCAAATCAAGGATCGACTTAAGGCAGCGCGTGACCGTCAGAAAAGTTATGCTGATATAAGGCGTAAACCTCTAGAATTTCAAGTTGGAGATCGAGTGATGCTAAAAGTCTCGCCCTGGAAGGGTATGATTCGTTTTGGAAAACGAGGAAAGCTTAACCCAAGATACATTGGACCTTTTGAAATCCTTGACAGAATTGGTCCTGTAGCTTATCGACTAAAGCTACCTCAAGAACTGAGCAAAGTACACGACGTATTCCATGTATCAAACCTGAAAAAGTGTCTGTCCGACGACACCAATGTAATACCTCTCGATGAGATACAACTAAACACAAAACTCCACTTCGTTGAAGAACCTGTGGAAGTTATGGATCGAGAAGTAAAACATTTAAAACAAAGTCGTATTCCTATTGTGAAAGTTCGTTGGAACTCTCAGCGAGGACCAGAATTTACCTGGGAACGCGAAGATCAAATGAAAAATAAATACCCCCAATTGTTTGGTGATGTCTCGTCTACAAGTTAAATTTCGGGGCGAAATTCTTTTAACGGGGGGAGAATGTAACAATTTGTAAAAACAGGAACGATCGTACGATGCTATGTTTTGACTTTTAAGTATTATGAATATTTTATCAAAAATGGTTGAAGGAATTTAACCTGTTGTATTTAGATAAGTTCTTGTGAAATATAAAACAAGTAACTAATAATAATTTTCGTTACGACGTATAACTACGAACCATGACCGGTTTGTGAAAATTTGCATATAACGTAATTTGAACGCAACAAACTTAATTTCGGTATCAACATGTCTTCACTTGATGAATAAGTTAAGTTCTATGTAAAACTTGTGCTTAATAGTTGTGAAGAATCTAAATTTGACAAATATACGAACCAAAGTGACGAAACATTTTTAACGATATCGTTAACCGGTTAAATATCACGAAATTATACTTTGTCAATAAATTTTATATTTAAATAAATAAAAATATAAAATGAATTATTATAAGGCATAATTAGAATGTATTTTAGTGTTTTTGAATAAAAAGAATAAAACATAAACATTTAAGTTCAAATACACAAAAACTGCATTGTTATTTTATACTATGTATACATGTATGTATTTGTACATATGTATTATTATCTTTAACCAACTAGAAGACCTTCTAGAACTACTAGTTAACTAACTAACTAGTATTTAGTTAGTTAAATAACCCTATCTCTAAGCAACCACTCAAGCAAGTGGCTAGGCAAGATAACATCACTTAAACTCACATCCACTCACAAGCTAGTCTAGGTTTTGTCCCCTTATCCTCTTCCACTTTTTCCTCCATCATAACCACGAAATTTACTCTTCATTTTACCCTGAATTCACCAGCCAATACTCCAGGGAAATACTCTCAACCTTCATCTCATTTTTAGCCACAAGAACTTCCTTCCAAAGCCATCAAAACCATGAACTAAAGGGTTGATGTCCCTTTTGTTTTTCAGCCAACATTTCATCCATCTACACCTCCCTTTTGCTTGATATTTTCACCACCAAATACCCCTGGAAGTTAGTTGTTATGCTACTCAAAATTATAGATTCAAAACAGTGAGTAAACTACCTTTTTCTTACCCTTTTGCTTTGAAGTTTTCGTGACAGCAACATAGCCAAAACAGTGGCTGTTTTGGAGCATCAAACAAACATCCAAAAGTTCTTCATCTTTCTGCCCATTTTCGAGATTTAAATTCCACCATATGTAGCTACTTTCAAACACTTAAAACCCCTGAGAAAGTTACCCTTTACCTCTCTAAAAGCTTGTGTTATTCCACCACCTTTTGGCAACATACTTTTGATCCAAGTTAAAGCTAGACATCCAAAAGAATACTCGAATCACAAACTTGAGTGGAACCGGAAACCGCACGAACCATTCTCAACCCGAATAACTCTACGCGACAAAAGTGAGTTTTCTACGGTCCCTCTTTTATGTTTTACAAGTTTTGGAGGAGAATGCACACTAAATAAATTATAGTTGAAAGATTTAAAGGCTTTGCTAGCTAAAAATGCAAGTTATATCACTAAATATATATAAGCTTAAATTTCAGCTTTTCACAGAAACGTTATGCTCTGTTCACGGACTGTTTTGCCCTCCTTAAACTCAATGGATTTCAAAACTGTACAATATGGAAATAGTTCAGGTTAATACCTTTCTAAGGACTACTCGCACGCATTCATACGATTTTTCTACAATTTATAATGATTTTTATAAAACTGCCTATCATTTCAGAACATTTTCGGACCAGTCGGTAAAAATGAACATTTTCACTCTGGATAGGAACCACTTAAGTTCAGGGTAAAAATTATGGACAAAGTAGACTCATTTTTTCTTCTCTGAGAGTTTACAGATCCAGATTTTGACTTAAAATGATTTTTCTATAATTATTCTAAAAACGTGGACAGATTTGCCCTTTTGATTTATCTTGCTGTTTGGTTTTCAAATATATATATACAAAGTGTTGTGGTAAATAAGAAGTACACCAATTATGATATTGTTTAGTTCACACATACTTTAATAGTTATAAAAGTGTAAATTATAACAAGTATTTCTAATATGATCATGTTGAAAACCTCATAAGATATGATGATTTGGACTACATCGATTTTGGTCACTCACAGCCGGGGTGCTGTATAAACTTTGTTATTCACTTACAGTCGGAGTACTGTATAAACATATATATGGTCACTTACAGTCGACGAACTGTTTAAACTCGTATAGGGACACATACGACCGTTGTCCCGATCGTATAAAGACACATACGACCGTTGTCCCGATAGAACTTTGGTAGCTTTACATTATTAAGCATTACAACCAAAAGTCTTCAAACTCAAACAATCAAGAATTATAACAAAGTCCCGGATACAAATATACTAATACACACTAGGATGAGGTAGTATAAATATTGTTTGTAGATTGTTAAACTGATTGTTAGTGTTTATTTATATAAATACTAAATATTTTATTTCACAAAAATATGTTAAACCGATTGGTAGTGTTTATTTACATAAATACTAAATATTTGATTTCCCAAAAATATGTTAAACCGATTGGTAGTGTTTATTTACATAAATACTAAATATTTTGTTTCACAAAAATATGTTAATATTTACTTTTATCATAAGTATTTTTACATGGATAGTCGTATCGGATTTCAAGTATCGGGTCTCACACGAAGCATATCAGTAACATTGTTGACCATGTTTTGCACAACTTATTTTGTTAAACATTCCATGTTTTATAAAGATTTCTTTTTATAAAACTCACGGAGTCAAAACCTGTGGAACTCACCAACAATTTTTGTTGACGTATTTTAGAAATGTGTATTCTCAGGTAACTAAGGAGTCGGAGGTAGGACATCGGTTCTAAGGAAACTATAGTTCCTTTCTATTGGGAATACTCTTGAACTGTTTTTATTTACTGTTGTGTGTTTAAACTATGAATATGTAATTTCAATTCCAACACTTTAAGGTTTGTAATATATTGATTTAAATATGTTTAGTGTTCGATATATGTGGTTGACTGTGATCCAATTGTTATGACGTCGCAACCCCGACAATTTCCGCCGTCGGTCGGGGTGTGACATATACTTTGTTAAATCATGTCTATATGGATATAGTTATATAAGTAGGATTGAAAGGACTTAGGACTGATAACTCGCCTTATTTCCTGTTCCTTGTTTGGTTGTGGACTTAGGGTATCGGTTGTTTGTCCGAAGGTCGTTTGAATCTTAATTATATATTATGTATATGTATATAGATATAAAATTTCTTAGTTCAGTTCAATACCTTTGGGTAGCAAAGGCATACAAACATGTTCATTCATACAAACAACGTTGCCAGTAAACTATAATAGGTATAGTTTAGGAAGTCACTACTTACTATTTCTAGAAAAATGAAACATACAAGAGTCAGTTCATACATGAGTCCATTCGAACATACTATAAAGAGAAACAGATGGAGCATACTATAACGAGAGACAATACTCACTATAAAGAGAAACAATACATACTATAACGAGAAACAATACATACTACACACTATACATTAGAGAACATATTATATACTAGACAGAGAGAACATACTATATAGTAGACAGAGAGAACATACTAATACAAATACAAGAATACTATAACATTAATGTGAGATACTACTTCATGGCTCGACAATATACTGTTGCGTCACGTTTTGTACCCAGAGTCTCCTGGAGGGAGAGCGTGAATTTGTGTATAGATCTATACTGGACTGACCCTCCTACACCTTGCTGCTAACTACAGTGGGACCTGCAGGTCTACGGGTGATGAATGTCATATCATTTCGACGTCTCGAACGTCATGTTATACTAGTCAAGCAAGTATGGTTACAATCATATCACATTTGACCTTAATTAAACTAACAAGTTTAAGGTAGTTAGTACATTGGTAGTTACTTAGATAAAACTACAGTACATCTTTATTTTTCTCATTTCATTCACATTGTGATATTCTCACATAAACGGTAATGAAAACTATATTTTGGTAATGATAGTCATACTTTGGGAAAATACTCACTTTTACAAAAGAACAAACATAAAGAACAGTTGGGTCTTGGTAGAAGACTGCTTTAGTAGAAAATATAGGATTTTCTAGGAAGTTTACAAACATTTACATCAAATACTTACAAACTTTTACATCCAACATTTACAAGCACATTCTTCAAACTTATACAAACAATGACACTAAAATACTTATGAACTCACCAGCTTTAATGCTGATCTATGCTTTCAAAATAACTTGTATTCTCAGGTCGCCAGTAGACAGGTTCAGATGACCAGGTTTTGAGAAGACAGAGCTTTCAAGACTCGTCTTTATTTTGATTATTCATTTTTGGTGTCTTATAAACTACAGAACACACTTGTATTAAAATTATACTATTAATGCAATGGATGATGTTGTTGCTTGTTTACTATTATGCATTATTGTGATATTGTACATGTCGTCCTCCGCCCCCGAACGTTTCCGTCGTTCTGGTTTCGGGGTGGGACAATAATAGACAATTTACGAAATAATTAAATATGAATAAGTTATATGTAATTAATGGATATCAATGTAACATCTGATTTCCAAAATTATAGATAGCAATTAAAAAAATAAAGATTCTATTTTTTAACTAACGAAAAATTATAAAATTATCATTTAACATCATAATTTTAAAAAAATATTTTTTTGTTTTATTTTTATCAATCAAATATTAAAGATATTGAAAAGAAATTTATTTTCTTTGGATTCTTATTGAACACTTAAAACATAATTAAATGCTTTTTTTCCATTAATATAAGACGAAAAAAATAATAATTATCAATTTTTCTTTGAAAATTAAAATATCAAAAAATTTCTAGAATCTGATTCGTACAATTTTAATTCGTGAACGAACAAAAGACAAACTATTAATCATACATGAATATACAAAAAACAATGAATCATACATAAATATACCAAAGGTCGAATAAAAAAGAAACCATTAATCTTACATGAATAAAACATATTATATAAGTAAAAAATCAAATATAATTGTAATCATAAATGAATAAAATGTGTTGTACAAATAATTATAATATACCTCTAATCACAAAATAATAACACAAAAAAAAAAAGAAATTACAATGTATAATTTAGGTATTTTCATTAATCTTAAATGAATAAGACACAGAAATAGTTGCAATGTAGAAATTGTGTTATGGCTTATCCAATGAAGCTGATATTTTGATTTTTCTTTGTTGTCTCTGATTCTTGTAGTCTTGCGGTTTGTATATTGCAACTTTCAATTTGCTACGCATAATAAATTTTTTTCTTTTCGTTCGATTATCTAAAAAAGAAAACAAAAAAAAAAGTAAATTAGAAACAAGAACCCCCACCTTGTAATTTAACAAGCTTTAGCTCCAACTCAAGATCCCACAAATTACATAATCAATGACCAGGTTCATCATTTCCACAGGACTTTCAATTTATGGGCGCAACTTGCTCAAATATATTATTATAGAAATTTTATTCATTAATGGTTAAAGCTACAATCATAAATGAATATCAAGGTGGTGCTCCGCCGAAAAGAAAGTATGGATTAGAGGTCACCTTTTCGCATCTCTTAGCACTTTCCAACAGGAGAGTTACAGTGAAATCATTTTCCAATTTAGTATATAGGTATGGATATGGAGACTGTAAACGTGTAATTCCACCACACCTGCATACTAAAAGCCATTATGAAAAACATCGACTTGTAAGATGAAAAAAAATAAAAGAACTAAAAAGACATAACTTTTCTTAGCAAAATTGGGTGTACAAATTAGATTTCAAAGGTAGTAATATTGCCTAGTCTACAGGTCAAACCAAAATAAGGGAAACAATTCAAGTTAAGAGATCAACAATAACCCAAAATTAAAGAAACAAAAGAATTATAAGGAAGTAAACATTCTAAAACTTAGATAATTTCCTATCAATCTGAGCAACTTGCAAATCTACGCAACTTCCAGTATAGGATTATGATATAATAATAAGCCCTATTATGCAGATTAAACAACAAAAGAGGAATACATTGGAGCATACCCGATCAGTGAAAGTGAGACCAACTTTAACCCATAAACTATGAAATCATATGAAGCAATACCGAGAATCATTAAGAATTCGTCCTCTTGACACACAAAGAGAAATACAATAAGGAAGAAACTGAAAAATAGGAACAATCATCTCAAACAAATACATCGACAGGTGAAACAACGTGTGGAGTTACCGTGATTAACGAATATGTCAATAAACGTACAATTCCATTGACGATGATTGAGAATTCAAGATAAATCGACTTTGGTAATAGATTCGTGATATGAATTCGATCGATTCAAATAGGATATGATCGATGTTGGCGACATGTTAGTGAAGTGAAGATGCTCTGGTAGTTGTTGCTATGGAGAGGCGGTGGTAGATCGGAGTCCAGAGATAGAATTGGATGTTAGATGCTAAATGCAACTATACAAGTGCGAGATCGTAAGGTATATATGTTACATGCGGACCTGGTAGCCATGGTCGATTGCGACCAAACCCTAAGCGAGGTGTCAGCTCCTTTTTTGTTGGAAAATGAAGATCAAATGAAGCATGACAGGGGAGGAAAATGAAGACCAGGATGTAGATGAAGGTGATGGATTATGTGCCAAGAACAAGGGTCACCTCCCAAACACGCAGAACCAACATTCAGATATTAAGCCTAATTTAAGGAAATTGGATTTATGTTATTTTCTTATTTACACTTACCTAAATTAAGCCATTTAAATTTACCTTAATACCCTTCATTGTATTTTGTATTTATATTTTAAGATATTTAGCTTTGATATTTACAGAAACAACTCCTTACATATTATCCCTAGATCTAAGTAATTAGATGGTCGAGATTTGTTCTCGCGCTCTCAACCTTACGGGTGTTCTCGATATAACCTACCTCTCTCTCTCTCTCTCTATATATATATATATATATATATATATATATATATATATATATATATATATATATATATATATATATATATATAAGGAGGTCATCTATCTTGAACCATATTCATCTGAAACTCCCAAACTCTTCAACTTATGTCACTTAAATGATAATACAAACCAAAAGTTTTTCAACTTAGGAAACTTAGTTCGTACTTATGACACATGATTGGTTATTATATATATAGTTCATATAGGTAGATGATCATATTTATAAGGTTTAAAGAATGATATGTAAAGAAATATGATTTGCGAACATACAAAGAGCTATTTGCGGTGAATTTATTTATATTGAATGAGAAAGGGGTATGAAGATGTCAATTTATATAAGCAAAGACATATCTTAATAGTTTTGATTATGTTAATGTCAGTATTCCATAAAGCTATTGTAAATATTCTTTTTGTTATATGAAAATGATATGATGAAGATGTTTAATGTAACTAAATTGGAATTTGATCACTTCTTTTAATGTGTGTATATATATATATATATATATATATATATATATATATATATATATATATATATATATATATATATATATATATATATATATCGTTTCTTGAGAAAAAATTGTAGAAGTTATATTTGTTTTTTTTGTTTGTACATAATCCATTTATTTTTAACCACATTAATTTGAGTTTTGAATATATTAAACCTCTTTATTAGAATTATGTTTATGTTAGTATTCTTAAAAACTATTGTATATTCTTTTTTAATATAAAAATGAGATGATGATGTGACATCCCAATATTTTATGGTCATTTTAAAATATAGTGTTTATGCTTATTTAAAACATTTGTTGTTATGGAATTGGTCCCAAAAATATCCTTAACATGATATGATATCAAAATCATGACATTTTAGAATATTTTACTTTTAAAAAGCCTGGGATGTCATAACTCATACAAGAAACATAAGCATAAACGAACGTTACAATATCTTAGAGTAACAATCTACATCTATTTGAATCTCTCATAGTGCATGTACTTTTGTACCGCTACCTATGATACAAAGAAGATGAGCGGGTCAGGTTCGGAAACTTGGTGAGTACATAGAAATTTCAATCCCACAATATATATATATATATATATATATATATATATATATATATATATATATATATATATATATATATATATATATAGGTCTAGGTTCTATAGAAAACAAAAAACCCTAAAAATCATAAAAATGCATAAAAAAAATACTTAAAGATCACAAAACTTTTTTTTTGAATTTTTTTAGAAAAAACCACAGCTTTTACTACAAATTCGCTGAATTTTTTTTTGAAAAAAAACCAGATTAAAAAAAATGATTTTTTTAGCGATATATATATATATATATATATATATATATATATATATATATATATATATATCAAAACTCGCAATATACAAATATCTCTCGTATAAGCAATCTACCCCATCCCGCCGATCCTTACATAATTCATACTCTCAGATTCAGAAATCAAAAACTTCACCTAATCCATACTCTCAGATCAACAATAAATAATTATATCTAATCCATACTCACGGATCAGGGGCGAATGACTATGTCTTGTCTATACTCTCGGATCAGTGACAAATGACTATGCATGTTCTATACTATTGGACAATGGAAAAATAATTACGCATAATCCATACTCTTAGATCAGTGAAAAATGACTATGCCTAATCCATACTCTCGAACCAGGGACGATAAAATTATGCCTAATCCATACTCTCGGACTAGGGACAAAAAATTATGCCTAATCCATACTCTTGGATCAATGACAAATGACTATGTATAATCCATAGTCTCAGACCAATGACAAATAATTATGCCTAATCCATACTCTCGGATCAGTGGCATATGACTATAGTTAATCCGTACTCTCAGACCAGGGATGAATGTTAGAGTTCTACGCTCCGTGTATATGTCACACGTATTCTTAAGGAGATACTACCCAATATTCATCTTAATTATTTAGGTCTTTTGTGTTAGTCTTATTTTATCTTTGGTAAGACAATGATTCTCTACTCCTAATATTTATACTATTATTATCGTGAAATATTATATATATCTTAACGCATATAGAACCGTACTTGGTTCGCATATCATATACTATCAAATATCTTCTTAACACACATTCCAGGCAATAAGCATATTGCTCACATATAAACTCTTTAACATATATTTAATACTTTAATTAATACTTGTATTAAAATCATGTTCATGAAATAGAATATGCACTCATTTGATAAAAGCGACTAACGATTTCGGCAACTCTTCGCTTCGTACATTGAAAAGACCTAGACACATAAAGTATTAAACAGTAGTCTAGTTTCGAAATCCTAGTGACCATAATAACTATAGTCTAGATTCCTCACTAATCCTAATGTCTACATCAAGATCTATCGAGTAAGGATCAACCAAGCGGACAATTAGGAAGTAGGATCATTTCGACATATAGCCTTTCTGAAATCCAACAACCAAGCAAACATGGCCATTCTAGACACCTTTCCTGTAAGTAGATCAAACAATATTATGACTTGGAATTACTGATAAATCTTATTTATAGGTCCATAATAATGACTTATGACTATAAATATATGTTACACTGAAAACAAAATAGTGTAGTTTAATTTACATAGGTTTTTGATGTAAACTGGAAATTTAAGCAGACATAATTTCTGACTCTGGAACTCCTGTTCGAAGGTTACAACTAGCTAAGTATTCAGGGGCTTTGTAGGGCTTCGCCATAGGTTAGAAATTCAAGAAAAGTTGGGCCAAAACTAAGAGAAATCGATAGAGAGAGAGAGAGAGAATCGTTTGGAGGGTGTGAGGAATGAAAGGGGGGTGATCAGTTATTTATAGGGGCTTCTGGGCACTTTTTGGCTGCACACAGGACCATGTGCACCACACACATGGTTGATGTGCTTGTCCTAGTGCGATGCTATGTGTGGGATTCTTCTTGGTGCTACGTGTCCTCTTCTAGAAGGGTGCGTGCCATGCGCATGCACGCATGCGGATTTCTGATTTTAAAAATTGCGTAATTTCTTCATACGTGCTGTATATTTGACATTCTTTATATCTACGGAAAGCACACAATGAGATCTACAACTTTAGTTTAGACTCCGTCGGCTAATTTTGAATTAATTTATTTTTCAAAGGCTTAGACTATATCAGCTCATATAAAATGCATAACTCTCTCATCTGACGTCCGTTTTCGACTGTCTCTATATCGTTGAGCTCCTATTAACTAGATCTTCAATTATCGTTTAGATTGTTTTGACCAAAAATTTGATTTATGTGACAGCACTGATGCGCTGAAACTTCAAAAATTAAAACTTCCTCATACGAAGTCAGATTTGGACGTTCTCTATATGCACCCTTTCGGTTTAATGACTACTACGAATTTCGTTCATATTTTGATAGTCTGGCTGTAATTTCCTTCCTCTGACTGTTCTTCTTTCAACCCACATTGCATGACGGGTGTAGTTGGTTCATATCTATAACCCTGAAGTAAACACATTGTCTCGTCTATCTGACGGTCTATCATCAACTGTATCATTGCATGTACTCCTTCCATCATAATTGGCTTGGTGCAACTACTACCTCTGGTTCACGCTCAACCACTTTTGGCTCAGGTTGCTGGTTTCAATTAGTGTTTCCTAATCTGTTGCGTTCTCTCACCATGACGCTCTATGCACAATTGCAGACGTTCAGTGTATAGTGACGAGAATTAAGACAATGAAGACTCTACTTATTATAGACGTATAAATCTCCTTATCACTCCGAAAAGTTATATGCCAGTTCTAATTCCGTAATTAAACATTTAGAAACCTGACCACATAAAATTTCCAGATCCAGTCGGCAAGTGACCATATATCCGATCAAATAAAAGCATCCTAAAGCATATAAGGCATCTTATAGCAATACCATAAATAATCTAGCACATAAAGAAAACTTAGGAGTCTTTCTTAAAATAAGCTAGTGCATATGTCTTATTCAAGCATACTACCTAAAGTATAACAAATACTCATCTCATAATCATCACTTAACATTCTAAGTTTAAGTCCAGAAATACTACAAATTCCTAGTTTGATTAAACTAATGCTTGGATACAAACTGTGACATCTCCAAATTTTATGGCCATTTTAAAACTTTTTGTTTATGCTTATTTAAAAAAATTATTGTGGAATTAGTCCCAAAATGTCATTGAGATGATATAATATCAAAACCAAGGCATTTCAGAAGATTTTCTACTTTAAAAAAATCTGGGATGTCATTACTAATACAAGAAACATAAGCATAGACGGACCTTACATTGTCTTATACTAACAATCAACATCTCCTTGAATCTCTCATTGTGCACGTACCTTTTTACCACTACCAGTGATACAAAGAAGCTAACTAGGCCAGGTTGGTAAACCTAGAAATTACATAGGAATTTCAATCCCACAATGTTATATATATATATATATATATATATATATATATATATATATATATATATATATATATATATATATATATTAAAACTCGCAATATTAAAATATCTCCCATATAAGCAATCTACTCTCATATAAGCAATCTACCCCATCCCGCCGATCCTTACATAATCAATACTCTCAGATTCAGAAATCAATGACTTTACCTAATTCATATGCTCGGATCAGGAATAAATAATTATATCTAGTCCTTACTCTTGGATTAGGAATGAATGACTATGTCTAGTCCATACTCTCGGATAAGTGACAAATGACTATGCCTATTCCATACTCTCGGACCAGGGACAAATAATTATGCCTAATATACTCTCAGATCAGTGACAAATGACTATGCCTAATCCATACTCTCCGACCAGGGACAAATAATTATGCCTAATCCATACTCTCGGATCAGTGACAAATGACTATGCCTAATCCATACTCTCGGACCAGGGACAAAAAATTATGCCTAATTCATACTCTCCGACCAGGGACAAATAGTTATGCCTAATCCATACTCTCGGATCAGTGACAAATGACTATGCCTAATCCATACTCTCGGACCAGGGACAAAAAATTATGCCTAATTCATACTCTCGGATCAATGACAAATGACTATGTATAATCTGTACTCTCGGTCCAGGGACAAATAATTATGCCTAATCATACTCTCGGATCAGTGACAGATGACTATACTTAATCCCTACTCTCGGACCAGGGACGAATGTCAGAGTTCTACCTTCTGTGTATTTCTCACACGTATTTTTAAGGAGATACTACCCAATATTCATCTTACTTATTTAGGTGTTTTATGTTAGTCTTATTTTATCTCTGGTAATACTACGATGCTCTACTCCTAATACTTATACTATTATTATCAGGAAATATTATATATATCTTAACACATATAAAACCGTACTTGGTTCGCATATCATATACTATCAAATATCTTCTTAACACATATTCCAGGCAATAAGCATATAGCTCACATATAAAATCTTGGACATATATTTGATACTTTAATTAATACTTGTATTAAAATCATGTTCATGAAATGGACTATGCACTCATTTGATAAAAGTGACTGATGATTTCGGCAACTCTTCGCTTTGTACATTGAAATGACCTAGACACATAAAGTATTAAACCTTAGTCTAGTTTCAAAATCCTGGTGACCATAATAATTATAGTCTAGATTCCTCACTAATCCTAATGTCTACATCAAGATCTATCAAGTAAGGATCAACTAGGCGAGACAGTTAGGAGGTATGATCATTTCGTCATATAGTCTTTCTGAAATCCAACAACCAAGGAATCATGACCATTCTAAACACCTCTCCCGTAAGTAGATCAAACAATATTATGACTTGGAATCACTGATAAATCTTATTTATAGGTCCATAATAATGACTTATGACTATAAATATAAGTGACACTAAAAACAGAAGAGTGTAGTTTAACTTACATAGGTTCTTGATGTAAATTGGAAATCTAAGCACAAGAATTTCTGACTCGGGAACTCTTATTTGAAGGGTACATCTAGCTAATTATTCAGAGGCGTTGCAGGGCTTCGTCGTAAGTTAGAAAATCAAGAAAAGTTGGGCCAAGACTAAGAGAAATCGAGAGTGAATCGTTTGGAGGTTATGAGGAATGAGTGGGGGTTATGAGTTATTTATAGGGGCTTCTGGGCACTTTTTGGCTGCACACATAACCATGCGCGCCACACACATGGTTGGCGTGCTTGTCCTGGTGTGATGCCATGTGTTGGATTCTTCCTGGTGCTACGTGTCCTCTTCTAGAAGCATGCGTGCCACGCACACGCACGCATGCCAATTTTATGATTTTCAAAATTGGGTAATTTCTTCATACGAGCTATGTTTTTGTCATTCTTTATATCCACGGAAAGCACTCGATGAGATCTACGACTTCCATTTAGACTCCGTCGGCTAATTTTGAATTTATTTACTTTACACAGGCTTAGACTATTTAAGCTTATATAAAATGCATAACTCTCTCATCCGACGTCCGTTTTCGACTATCTTTATATCATTGAGCTCATATTAACTAGATCTCCAATTCTCGTTTAGATTGTTTTGGCTAAAAATCGACCAAAAATTTGATTTATTTTCCAACACGATGTGTTGAAACTTTGAAAAAATATAACTTCCTCATACGAAGTCAAATGTGGACGTTCTCTATATGCTCCCTCTCGATTTAATGACTACTACGACTTTCGTTCATATTTGGACAGTCTGACTGTAATTTCCTTCCTCTGATTGTTCTTCTTCTAACCCACGTTGCATGATGGGTGTAGTTGGTTCATATCTATAACCCTAAAGTAAACACCTTGTCTCCTCTATCTGACGGTCTATCATAATCTACATCATTTCCTCTACTCCTTCCATCATAATTGGCTCGGTGCAACTACTACCTCTGGTGCACGCTCAACCACTTGTGGCTCAGGCTGCTAGTTTAAATTAGTGTTTCCTAATCCGCTGCGTTCTCTCACCATGATGCTCTATGCTCCAATGCAAACGTTCAGTGTATAGTGACGAGAATTAAGACAAGGAAGACTCTACTTATTATAGATGTATAAATCTCCTTATCACTCCGAAAAGTTATATGTCAGTTGTAATTCCATAATTAAACATTTAGAAACCTGAACGCATAAAGTTTCCAGATCCGGTCGGCAGTTGACCATAGATCCGATCAAATAAAAGCATCCTAAAGCATATAAGGCATCTTATAAATATAACACAAATAATCTAGCACATAAAGGAAACTTAGGCATCTTTCCTAAAATAAGCTAGTGTATGTGTCTTATTCAAGCATACTACCTAAAGTATAACATATACTCATCTCATAATCATCATTTAGCATTCTAAGTTTAAGTCTAGAAATCCTACAAATTCCTAGTTCGATTAAACTAATGCTTCGATACCAACTGTGACATCCCCAAAATTTATGGCCATTTTAAAACTTTTTGTTTGTGCTTATTTAAAAAAATTATTGCGGAATTGGTCCCAAAAATGTCCTTGACATAATATATGATCAAAACCAAGGCATTTAAGAAGATTTTCTACTTTAAAAAATCTAGGATGTCATAACTAATACAAGAAACATAAGCATAGACGAACCTTACATTGTCTTATACTAACAGTCTACATCTCCTTGAATCTCTCATTGTGCACGTACCTTTGTACCGCTACCTGTGATACAAAGAAACTGACTAGGTCAGGTTGGTAAACCTGGTAAGTACATAGGGATTTCAATCCCAGAATTATATATATATATATATATATATATATATATATATATATATATATATATATATATATATATCTTAAAACTCGCAATATTAAAATTTCTCTCATATAATCAATTTACTCTCATATACGCAATCTACCCCATCCCGCCAATCCTTACATAATCAATACTCTCGGATTCAGAAATGAATGACTTTACCTAATCCATACTCTCAGATCAGGAATAAATAATTATATTTAATCCATACTCTTGGATGAGGAATGAATGACTATGTCTAGTCCATACTCTCGAATAAGTCGCAAATAACTACGCCTATTCCATACTCTCGGACCAGGGACAAATAATTATGCCTAAGATACTCTCAGATCAGTAACAAATGATTATGCCTAATCCATACTCTCAGACAGGGACAAATAATTATGCCTAATCCATACTCTCAGATCAGTGACAAATGACTATGCCTAATCCACACTCTCGGACCACGAACAAAAAAATTATGCCTAATTCATACTCTCGGATCAATGAAAAATGACTATGTATAATCCGTACTCTCGGAGCAGGGACAAATAATTATTCATAATCCATACTCTTGGATCAGTGGCAGATGACTATACTTAATCCGTACTCTCGGAGCAAGGACGAATGTCAGAGTTCTACCCTCTATGTATATCTCACACGTATTCTTAAGGAGATACTACCCAATATTCATCTTAATTGTTTAGGTCTTCTATGTTAGTCTTATTTTATCTCTGTTAATAGTATGATGCTCTACTCCTAATACTTATACTATTATTATCATGAAATATTATATATATCTTAACGCATACAGACCCGTACTTGGTTCGCATATCATATACTATCAAATATCTTCTTAACACATATTCCATGCAATAAGCATATATATATATATATATATATATATATATATATATATATATATATATATATATATATATATATATATATATATATATATATATATATATATATATATATATATATATATATATATATATATATATATATATATAGGTTTAGGTTCTATGGAAAACAAAAAACCCTAAAAATCATAAAAATGCATAAAAAAAATACTTAGAGATCACAAAACTTTTTTTTGAATTTTTTTAGAAAAAATCACAGCTTTCACTACAAATTCGCTGAAATTTTTTTTGAAAAAAAAACCAGATTAAAAAATGATTTTTTTAGCGATATATATATATATATATATATATATATATATATATATATATATATATATATATATATATATATATATATATATATATATATATACCAAAACTCACAATATACAAATATCTCTCGTATAAGCAATCTACCCCAACCCGCCGATCCTTACATAATTCATACTCTCAGATTCAGAAATCAATAACTTCACCTAATCCATACTCTCAGATGAAGAATAAATAATTATATCTAATCCATACTCACGGATCAGGGGCGAATGACTATGTCTTGTCTATACTCTCGGATCAGTGACAAATGACTATGCATGTTCTATACTATTGGACCATGGAAAAATAATTACGCATAATCCATACTCTTAGATCAGTGAAAAATGACTATGCCTAATCCATACTCTCGAACCAGGGACGATAAAATTATGCCTAATCCATACTCTCGGACTAGGGACAAAAAATTATGCCTAATCCATACTCTTGGATCAATGACAAATGACTATGTATAATCCATAGTCTCAGACCAGTGACAAATAATTATGCCTAATCCATACTCTCGGATCAGTGGCATATGACTATAGTTAATCCGTACTCTCAGACCAGGGATGAATGTTAGAGTTCTACGCTCCGTGTATATGTCACACGTATTCTTAAGGAGATACTACCCAATATTCATCTTAATTATTTAGGTCTTTTGTGTTAGTCTTATTTTATCTTTGGTAAGACAATGATTCTCTACTCCTAATATTTATACTATTATTATCGTGAAATATTATATATATCTTAACGCATATAGAACCGTACTTGGTTCGCATATCATATACTATCAAATATCTTCTTAACACACATTCCAGGCAATAAGCATATTGCTCACATATAAACTCTTTAACATATATTTAATACTTTAATTAATACTTGTACTAAAATCATGTTCATGAAATAGAATATGCACTCATTTGATAAAAGCGACTAACGATTTCGGCAACTCTTCGCTTCGTACATTGAAAAGACCTAGACACATAAAGTATTAAACAGTAGTCTAGTTTCGAAATCCTAGTGACCATAATAACTATAGTCTAGATTCCTCACTAATCCTAATGTCTACATCAAGATCTATCGAGTAAGGATCAACCAAGCGGACAATTAGGAAGTAGGATCATTTCGACATATAGCCTTTCTGAAATCCAACAACCAAGCAAACATGACCATTCTAGACACCTTTCCTGTAAGTAGATCAAACAATATTATGACTTGGAATTACTGATAAATCTTATTTATAGGTCCATAATAATGACTTATGACTATAAATATATGTTACACTGAAAACAAAATAGTGTAGTTTAATTTACATAGGTTTTTGATGTAAACTGGAAATTTAAGCAGACATAATTTCTGACTCTGGAACTCCTATTCGAAGGTTACAACTAGCTAAGTATTCAGGGGCTTTGTAGGGCTTCGCCATAGGCTAGAAATTCAAGAAAAGTTGGGCCAAAACTAGGAGAAATCGATAGAGAGAGAGAGAGAATCATTTGGAGGGTGTGAGGAATGAAAGGGGGGTGATCAGTTATTTATAGGGGCTTCTAGGCACTTTTTGGCTGCACACAGGACCATGTGCACCACACACATGGTTAATGTGCTTGTCCTAGTGCGATGCTATGTGTGGGATTCTTCTTGGTGCTACGTGTCCTCTTCTAGAAGCGTGCGTGCCATGCGCATGCACGCGTGCCGATTTCCTGATTTTAAAAATTGCGTAATTTCTTCATACGTGCTCTATTTTTGACATTCTTTATATCTACGGAAAGCACACAATGAGATCCACAACTTTCGTTTAGACTCCGTCGGCTAATTTTGAATTAATTTATTTTTCAAAGGCTTAGACTATATCAGCTCATATAAATTGCAAAACTCTCTCATCTGACGTCCGTTTTCGACTGTCTGTATATCGTTGAGCTCTTATTAACTAGATCTTCAATTCTCGTTTAGATTATTTTGACCAAAAATAGACCAAAAATTTGATTTATGTGACAGTACAGATGCGCTGAAACTTCGAAAATTAAAACTTCCTCATACGAAGTCAGATTTGGACGTTATCCATATGCACCCTTTCGGTTTAATGACTACTACGAATTTCGTTCATATTTTGATAGTCTGGCTGTAATTTCCTTCCTCCGACTGTTCTTCTTTCAACCCACATTGCATGACGGGTGTAGTTGGTTCATATCTATAACCCTGAAGTAAACACATTGTCTCGTCTATCTGACGGTCTATCATCAACTGTATCATTGCATGTACTCCTTCCATCATAATTGGCTTGGTGCAACTACTACCTCTGGTTCACGCTCAACCACTTTTGGCTCAGGTTGCTGGTTTCAATTAGTGTTTCCTAATCTGTTGCGTTCTCTCACCATGACGCTCTATGCACAATTGCAGACGTTCAGTGTATAGTGACGAGAATTAAGACAATGAAGACTCTACTTATTATAGACGTATAAATCTCCTTATCACTCCGAAAAGTTATATGCCAGTTCTAATTCCATAATTAAACATTTAGAAACCTGACCACATAAAATTTCCAGATCCAGTCGGCAAGTGACCATATATCCGATCAAATAAAAGCATCCTAAAGCATATAAGGCATCTTATAGCAATACCATAAATAATCTAGCACATAAAGAAAACTTAGGAGTCTTTCTTAAAATAAGCTAGTGCATATGTCTTATTCAAGCATACTACCTAAAGTATAACAAATACTCATCTCATAATCATCACTTAACATTCTAAGTTTAAGTCCAGAAATCCTACAAATTCCTAGTTTGATTAAACTAATGTTTGGATACAAACTGTGACATCTCCAAATTTTATGGCCATTTTAAAACTTTTTGTTTATGCTTATTTAAAAAAATTATTGTGGAATTAGTCCCAAAATGTCATTGAGATGATATAATATCAAAACCAAGGCATTTCAGAAGATTTTCTACTTTAAAAAATATGGGATGTCATTACTAATACAAGAAACATAAGCATAGACGGACCTTACATTGTCTTATACTAACAATCAACATCTCCTTGAATCTCTCATTGTGCACGTACCTTTTTACCACTACCAGTGATACAAAGAAGCTAATTAGGCCAGGTTGGTAAACCTAGAAAGTACATAGGAATTTCAATCCCACAATGTTATATATATATATATATATATATATATATATATATATATATATATATATATATATATATATATATATATATATATATATATATTAAAACTCGCAATATTGAAATATCTCCCATATAAGCAATCTACTCTCATATAAGCAATCTACCCCATCCCGCCGATCCTTACATAATCAATACTCTCAGATTCAGAAATCAATGACTTTACCTAATCCATACGCTCGGATCAGGAATAAATAATTATATCTAGTCCTTACTCTTGGATTAGGAATGAATGACTATGTCTAGTCCATACTCTCGGATAAGTGACAAATGACTATGCCTATTCCATACTCTCGGACCAAGGACAAATAATTATGCCTAATATACTCTCAGATCAGTGACAAATGACTATGCCTAATCCATACTCTCCGACCAGGGACAAATAATTATGCCTAATCCATACTCTCAGATCAGTGACAAATGACTATGCCTAATCCATACTCTCGGACCAGGGACAAAAAATTATGCCTAATTCATACTCTCGGATCAATGACAAATGACTATGTATAATCTGTACTCTCGGTCCAGGGACAAATAATTATGCCTAATCATACTCTCAGATCAGTGACAGATGACTATACTTAATCCCTACTCTCGGACCAGGGACGAATGTCAGAGTTCTACCTTCTGTGTATTTCTCACACGTATTTTTAAGGAGATACTACCCAATATTCATCTTACTTATTTAGGTGTTTTATGTTAGTCTTATTTTATCTCTGGTAATACTACGATGCTCTACTCCTAATACTTATACTATTATTATCAGGAAATATTATATATATCTTAACACATATAAAACCGTACTTGGTTCGCATATCATATACTATCAAATATCTTCTTAACACATATTCCAGGCAATAAGCATATAGCTCACATATAAAATCTTGGACATATATTTGATACTTTAATTAATACTTGTATTAAAATCATGTTCATGAAATGGACTATGCACTCATTTGATAAAAGTGACTGATGATTTCGGCAACTCTTCGCTTTGTACATTGAAATGACCTAGACACATAAAGTATTAAACCTTAGTCTAGTTTCAAAATCCTGGTGACCATAATAATTATAGTCTAGATTCCTCACTAATCCTAATGTCTACATCAAGATCTATCAAGTAAGGATCAACTAGGCGAGACAGTTAGGAGGTATGATCATTTCGTCATATAGTCTTTCTGAAATCCAACAACCAAGGAATCATGACCATTCTAAACACCTCTCCCGTAAGTAGATCAAACAATATTATGACTTGGAATCACTGATAAATCTTATTTATAGGTCCATAATAATGACTTATGACTATAAATATAAGTGACACTAAAAACAGAAGAGTGTAGTTTAACTTACATAGGTTCTTGATGTAAATTGGAAATCTAAGCACAAGAATTTCTGACTCGGAACTCTTATTTGAAGGGTACATCTAGCTAATTATTCAGAGCCGTTGCAGGGCTTCGTCGTAAGCTAGAAAATCAAGAAAAGTTGGGCCAAGACTAAGAGAAATCGAGAGTGAATCGTTTGGAGGTTATGAGGAATGAGTGGGGGTTATGAGTTATTTATAGGGGCTTCTGGGCACTTTTTGGCTGCACACATAACCATGCACGCCACACACATGGTTGGCGTGCTTGTCCTGGTGTGATGCCATGTGTTGGATTCTTCCTGGTGCTACGTGTCCTCTTCTAGAAGCATGCGTGCCACACACACGCACGCATGCCAATTTTATGATTTTCAAAATTGGGTAATTTCTTCATACGAGCTATGTTTTTGTCATTCTTTATATCCACGGAAAGCACTCGATGAGATCTACGACTTCCATTTAGACTCCGTCGGCTAATTTTGAATTTATTTACTTTACACAGGCTTAGACTATTTAAGCTTATATAAAATGCATAACTCTCTCATCCGACGTCCGTTTTCGACTATCTTTATATCATTGAGCTCATATTAACTAGATCTCCAATTCTCGTTTAGATTGTTTTGGCTAAAAATCGACCAAAAATTTGATTTATTTTCCAACACGATGTGTTGAAACTTTGAAAAAATATAACTTCCTCATACGAAGTCAAATGTGGACGTTCTCTATATGCTCCCTCTCGGTTTAATGACTACTACGACTTTCGTTCATATTTGGACAGTCTGACTGTAATTTCCTTCCTCTGACTGTTCTTCTTCTAACCCACGTTGCATGATGGGTGTAGTTGGTTCATATCTATAACCCTGAAGTAAACACCTTGTCTCCTCTATCTGACGGTCTATCATAATCTACATCATTTCCTCTACTCCTTCCATCATAATTGGCTCGGTGCAACTACTACCTCTGGTGCACGCTCAACCACTTGTGGCTCAGGCTGCTAGTTTAAATTAGTGTTTCCTAATCCGCTGCGTTCTCTCACCATGATGCTCTATGCTCCAATGCAAACGTTCAGTGTATAGTGACGATAATTAAGACAAGGAAGACTCTACTTATTATAGATGTATAAATCTCCTTATCACTCCGAAAAGTTATATGTCAGTTGTAATTCCATAATTAAACATTTAGAAACCTGAACACATAAAGTTTCCAGATCCGGTCGGCAGTTGAGCATAGATCCGATCAAATAAAAGCATCCTAAAGCATATAAGGCATCTTATAACTATAACACAAATAATCTAGCACATAAAGGAAACTTAGGCATCTTTCCTAAAATAAGCTAGTGTATGTGTCTTATTCAAGCATACTACCTAAAGTATAACATATACTCATCTCATAATCATCATTTAGCATTCTAAGTTTAAGTCTAGAAATCCTACAAATTCCTAGTTCGATTAAACTAATGCTTCGATACCAACTGTGACATCCCCAAAATTTATGGCCATTTTAAAACTTTTTGTTTGTGCTTATTTAAAAAAATTATTGCGGAATTGGTCCCAAAAATGTCCTTGACATAATATATGATCAAAACCAAGGCATTTAAGAAGATTTTCTACTTTAAAAAATCTAGGATGTCATAACTAATACAAGAAACATAAGCATAGACGAACCTTACATTGTCTTATACTAACAGTCTACATCACCTTGAATCTCTCATTGTGCACGTACCTTTGTACCGCTACCTGTGATACAAAGAAACTGACTAGGTCAGGTTGGTAAACCTGGTAAGTACATAGGGATTTCAATCCCACAATTTATATATATATATATATATATATATATATATATATATATCTTAAAACTCGCAATATTAAAATTTCTCTCATATAAGCAATTTACTCTCATATAAGCAATCTACCCCATCCCGCCAATCCTTACATAATCAATACTCTCGGATTCAGAAATGAATGACTTTACCTAATCCATACTCTCGGATCAGGAATAAATAATTATATTTAATCCATACTCTTGGATGAGGAATGAATGACTATGTCTAGTCCATACTCTCGAATAAGTGGCAAATAACTACGCCTATTCCATACTCTCGGACCAGGGACAAATAATTATGCCTAAGATACTCTCAGATCAGTAACAAATGATTATGCCTAATCCATACTCTCAGACCAGGGACAATTAATTATGCCTAATCCATACTCTCAGATCAGTGACAAATGACTATGCCTAATCCACACTCTCGGACCACGAACAAAAAATTATGCCTAATTCATACTCTCGGATCAATGAAAAATGACTATATATAATACGTACTCTCGGAGCAGGGACAAATAATTATTCATAATCCATACTCTTGGATCAGTGGCAGATGACTATACTTAATCCGTACTCTCGGAGCAAGGACGGATGTCAGAGTTCTACCCTCTATGTATATCTCACACGTATTCTTAAGGAGATACTACCCAATTAATACTTTAACATATAGCTCACATATAAACTCTTTAACATATATTTAATACTTTAATTAATACTTGTATTTAAATAATGTTCATGAAAGGGACTATACACTCACTTGATAAAAGTGACTGACGATTTCGGCAACGCTTCACTTCGTACTTTCAAAAGACTTAGATGCATAAAGTACTAAGCCTTAGTCTAGTTTTAAAATCCTGGTGACCATAATTATTATAGTATAGATTCCTCACTTATCCCAATGTCTACATCAAGATCTATCAAGTAAGGATCAACTAGGCGAGACAGTTAGGAGGTATGATCATTTCGTCATATATTTGATTAATGCGTTCTAAGAGAAAAAAAAAATAACATACACTCTTATATAAATAAACACATAAAATATTAGAGACACATAATTAATTCTTTAATAACTGGTTTGAAGGATTTTGGTTTAATATTTAGACTAAGAATTAAATAATTATATTATTTATTTAATTAAATAAGCACAATTTAATACTTTAATATTATTTAATTAAGTCTCATAAGTATCAGTAAAGTACAATGAATGTAAAACCTCTTTGATTTAATTCTAAATAACATTTAATTTGAATTTAGAGAGTTGTAATATTAAAATAGCATTTCAAAGCAATTAAAAAAAATTTATTAGATTAATGTGGCTAAAGGTATATATTTTAATTACTCTTAACAATACGAAGTTAAATAATTACAATTTATATAATAACTTAGGCCCTTGTACAATTAATCTTATATGAATAATACACATAAAATGTAACATCTCAAAATCAAGCCCACATATTTCTTTTTTAAACGAATCCAAATTCCACAAATATCAAAAACTCATAGTTTCCAAAAGTCATAAAACAAGAATGAGATTAATCCCAAGATCATAGTCTCAAAAAAATCCAGGATAATGTGCACGATCAAGCCTTCGCCTTGCCCCTGTCCTCTGAGGTACCTGCAACCATAATAAGCAAACTGTAAGCCAAATCTTAGTGAGTTCCCCCAAAGTACCACACACTACCAAATAGATAACAACATGCATATATGAGACTTCAGCATGACTGGACCGCCTCACATGCCTACAATCTATCTAGACTGCTCTCCGGGCCTTTGGCCTGACTGGACCGCCTCGCAGGGCCTACAGCCTATCCGGACCGCCCCAGGTATCTTGTCCTTTTAGTAGAAATCAAGACCGCCTCAACCCAACAAACCATAACATGCGACATATACAATGACAATCAAACCAACAAGTACATGTAATCATACAGATCTACAAGTCTAACACATAAACATATAGCACATGTAATCATACAGATCTACCGGTCTGTCCTATAACCAACATAACATCATCCAATATACGAGGATACATAATCCAGTGTGCCAGCATTGGTGCTTTCCACCCATAAGTATAGTGAGGAAAACTTACCTCACAGTCTGAGAGACAACTAAACAGATCATTACTCCAAATGTTGTCTTTACCAGTCACCTACACAATAAACAAGTGTTGGATTAGTGTCTAAGTCTATAACTATATTTGGTATGTACTTGACCCGGTTGGAATGGTCCATTTGGGTTGCATGGCATCATGCATTTGGATAGACTAAAATGAGAGAAATAACACTTAAGGTTTGGCAATATATTATAAGTTCTATCATATTAATAAAATAATTTAATTAGTATTGATCAAGAATTAATTTGGAATTAATTAAGTGATCAAAAGGAGACTAATTAAATATATGGGTTGATTGCGTAAATCATCCATACTTGTATAGTGGGCTAATGCTCCATGGATTATCTAGTTGAGCTAAAACCCATAGGATGCTCCATGGTGTTTTTGTACCCATGGATCATGGAAATGAAAGGCCATGACAATTAGGGTTTACATGGTGTAACCCTAATTGTGACACACTATATAAGCATCTTATTCTTCCCAAAATCGGCTACCATGAGAAGACTATGATGGAATGGTGAGGGCTAGCCGATTTCATGAAGTGGTTCATTTCTCTCTAAGTTATTCCAAGTGTATTTGATGTTGTGTGAACCATTTGAGGTGTCACACTTGGGGCACTCGGCTCTTAAGCATCAATGAATCAAGCTACATAAAAAGGTATGTCTTCTAACTTGTTTTATTACCCAAGTATCAAAGATTATATGCTAGATAGGGTAATACCTTGGAATATTCATATTTGCATGTTAATAGAGAAAACATAGATCCAAGGTATTTAGGGTTGCATGTACACTTAGGAGTGTTAGAATGCTCTAAACCCAACAGTGGTATCAGAGACTATGCTTGTTTTCTTGTTATACTTGCAAAAATGGCTGAAAAATCGAAGTTTTGTGGTGTCTGCTCAGCAGACTCGCCGAGTCCATGAAGGGACTCGACGAGTCCAAGGCTAAACTCATCCAACTCGCCGAGTTGGTTCATGTACTCGACGAGTTGGACCCCCAGACAACATATCTTCGACTGTTTTGGCTGGAATTGGACTAGGATCATTACCCTAAGCTGTTTTTCAACTTATAAACCTATTTTAGATGTGGTAATGTTCATGCTAATCCAATTTCAAAGATAATTGTCAATAGATTCATGTTTTGTATTAGTCTAAGGATTAGGCTAATTACATGAAAAAGTTTGATTTGTATTATCTTGTTCTTATGAGTTGCTTAGATTAATAGAAAAGTTATGTGAAAATGTGTTTTCAATCCAAATTAATCTAAGAGTTGATTCTAAAATGTGTTTTTGTAACTTGTCCTCAAGTTATATGAAAAGTCACATTTAAGATTCATAAAACTCATAAATATTTCCGTAGGATATGAATAAAGAAAAGTCATATTCGTTTAATAGTTTAAAGTCTTCCATAACTTGTCCTCCAGTTATGGAACTTGAAGAGTTTTTTGAATTAAAACTACTTTAAACACATAAGTTATGGAATTGAAAAGTTTTTGAATAGTTCAAAACTTGCCCTCAAGTTTTGGAATTTGAAAAGTTTTCTTTCATGAATACTTTAATTCCAAATTAAGCCCTCAGGATTTTAAAAGTTAAAATTCAACCCTTATACTTTATAATATTATAAGTTAATAATATATATATATATATATATATATATATGTATAAGGCAAGTCGTCTTACCATTAGTAGGCCTTATTCACAAAGCCGGTCTATAAGGGGGTATAAGGTTACTGCCTATAAAATGGCTGTTTAATGGGTGTCCACTCTCACCCACCGCTTCCTTGACTGGTGGAGGGTCGTTAGCCGAACGGGTAGGACAAGGACTATAATTCTCCCTTCGTTATAAGTATAATGATTAATACTATGTAACTAAACACTTATAAATTCCCAATCTTAGTTACTTAGGAAAATGTGAATAAGGTGCTAATCCATGAAATTACACTTTGCACTTTGTTTGAGCTGTTAGTGGAGTGTGTGTGGTTAACCGGCACACTAACTGGTTTTAACAAAGTAGGCAAAGGGTTTCTTAAAGTTTATCATAGGCCGGTGGAGCGTGTGTGGTTAACCGACACATTGGTTGAGTGATAAACATTTAAGAGTACCAAGTAATTTTCATGGTTACTTCACATCTTGTTTTGTGATCCTAGGCATCCCAGTCACAAAACCCGAAGGGCACAATCGAGATTGAAACATGCCATTGAAAAGTTCAATGAATCTCAAAAGAATCTAGGAGTTTCAAAACTAATTAAAACCTAATAAATTATTTCGTTTTTCATGGTGGAAATTGGTAAATCGTCATTCACCTACCTTCAAATATTTTATAGCCTGGATTACGGCATCCCTCTTCCAAGTTATAAAATATTGTGTTGGGTCCTCGCCTTAATATATCATATTAGGTGTTATATTAAGGACTTAAATCAACTTACTTGAATATCTCCCATATTAGATGTTTGGTTTAGACATCTATGATCATCCCAAATCTCTTGGAACAAGATTTCCTAATGAAGATGATGTCCCATGGTTGGTTCATGGAAATCATACTTCTTTTCTGTCACCTTCTCCAATTATTCTCTCTAACCCACAAGTTCTTGAAAAGTTTAAGGTCACTCAAGCCCTATTGGCAAGCAAAGTCTATGTGTGCTCACTTCTTAGAGATAAAGTCACATATTGACAAGCCGGGAGAGTTGGGTGTCAAAGTCTTGAGGAAGTTGGATGTTCAATCACTTTCTAAGTCACATAGCGAGTTCCTTTGGGACCACTATGAAACAGACTATGACATGACCCTTAATGATCTTATCTATTTGCTTGGTGCTGCTGAATCAGAAATGATTTGAGGACTAGTAAATCAAATTTGATTAGAAGATCAACTTCCCAAACCTTCAATGGACATTGACAATGGTAACATTGGATACCCAGTAAAAGCTTTCTCTTCCCAATGGAAAGGGATCGGCCATAGTCAACTTGGTTGACCAAATGGTAAAGAGAAAGGCTAAGTCTGAGATAGTCCCATGTATCATTACCAAAGAGTCCATATGTTTCTATTGCCAAAGGAAGGGGCATTGGTTGCGAAGCTGCCAAATTTACCTTAAAGATCATAAGGATGGTAAAGTCAAAAGTTTGACTTTACTTCAGGTAAAGTCCACTATCTAACTATGTTAAGTTCCCAGTTGATGATTCTTAATACAAAATGTGACTCGGTTGCATTTTGATATTTAGCAGGATCAAGCAAAGGGAAGGAAACTTTAAGAAAGAGTATGTTGAATCTGATCCCGTAGATGGATTTCTATCGCATGGTTTGAAGATCGGATTCTTGAGCTACTTCTTAGGAGTTATGATAGATTGCTAGGAAACATGTAATAACATAGTTTTCATTTCAAGTTGCATTGTAAGGAAAAAAATTTCCGCATTTTTATGAATAAATAAAAGTTTTACTTTATTTTATATCTCCTTGCAATGACATTTATGAAAACTTGATGTTTGTATGTTTCTAGCAATATTGGAAATATGAATTTGATTCTTTCATCTGTGGTAGTGTCTAAATTTACCAAGTAAGGAAAGAGTCTCATCACCCAAGGTTCAATTGGAACGAAGCTTGGAATCATGCAAGTTGTATAGTATGATGAATGAGAAGTTTTTCATTTTTGGAAAATTAAGAATAGTTCCTTGTTCACATGTATATGTGAGTCAAGTGAAGGACTAAGGGATCAAGTACACATTCTTGTGCACTGGTCAGGTCCACCACAAAAGATTGATAAGACTATTCGTCATGAGTTACTAAAGTTTAGTAAATATGGTTATACTTACAAGTTTAAGTATAATTCTGAAACATTGGAAAAGTTTCGATGTATGGCAGAACGAATGAGAAGAATCAAATTAGGTAGAAAGATAAAAGTTTCTCAAATCTGAAAAGATGGGAGAGTACTTTAGTATCATGTTTCGTGATCATCTTAATGATTAAGAAACCATATCACAATTGGTCCTCTAAGGACATCTTAGTACATTCCTATGGCTAAGAAGAGGAATCAAGAATTGCTGAAATGGTTAAATCAAGAACATGAGTCATACTTCGTTCCAAAAACAAGTCTTAGAGTCAGACTCCAAGATTGTAATTTGAGTGACATTACTAACACTTTCAAGTGTAAGAGTAGAATGTGTCCTACTCTTGTACATTTGAAATTGGTAAGTTGTGATGTTTTGGATAAAACAAAGACCAACTAAGGCCAAGTGTTTGTCTTGATAAAGAATCCGTACTATCTATTGAATATTTGGCAAGATAGTCTTATATGTCAAGAGGACAGTGGGAGTCTTAAGGATCCTGAAAGGATTTCAAGATCTAATCAAGAATAAAAACCTGTAGTTTGACACTAGCACACGACATGAGGTTTTATAACCTGTCGTGTTGACATATCCTATTTCTGTGCCCATTCGAGTTAGAGTTGGCTTTGTATATGAGTTCTGAGAGTTCTCAAATGGTTTCATAACAACTTGGAAGCAATGGCAGACCCTTGTGCTGCCAGGTGGCAAGAAGTTAAGACTGCACAAGTCCAGTCCATATAAGTTTGGATTTGTCACTAACCTTGTCTTGAGATTATGGTTTTGACAAATTCACATGGATAGGAACACATACACCATAAAATCTAAGTGTCATAAGGTTTCTCTCCGATTCATGAAAATGATGGTGAGGAAACGCTTTCACTAAGTAGATTTTAAGTAGATAGCAATTGTGATATTTGCATTCTCAAAGTCGTTAGTGGAGCGTGTGTGGTTAACCAGCACACTAACATGGACTTGTGAGAAATGGCAAAGGTCTAAACAACTGATACTATGATTACGGCATCCCTTTTCATAGTTCTGAAATTGTTTCGACACACATGTGTGCTATCTAAGGAAAGGTGTATGATTTTGATAAAGTTTTATCAAAGCATCTCGTATCAGAAATTTGAACTTTGGTAAGAAAGTCAATACAATATTGATTTCTAGAAGTCCAGTTTATTTCTGAGTACATGTCAAAGCTAGTGGGAGCATAAGTGTTATGCTAATAATTTTCATGTTAGTGGGAGCATGATAATTCTCGTAAGTATTGCAAGTTAGCAATGTTAATTATAGAAAACAAAAGTTCATTTGGGAAAAATTTGTTTTGCTATAATTAAGGGTGAGGAAATTATACTTCATTTCAATTCTAAAAGCTTAGATTAAGGTTTTAATCGTCTTTAGTATGAGAACTTGGCATCCCTTTTCATAATCTGAAGTATGATTACGACATCCCTTTTCATAATCTGAAGTATGATAACTTGGCAAATAGACATAGAAATATTATAGCAAAAAGACTGGTCTAGTATCATTTCTTTATGTGAGACATAATGAATCGTGTCCCATATGCTTCGGATATAGGATCGATTGCATGTGCTATAATATTCATCCTTTCTAAATTTTCCAAATGCTCTGGGCATTAAGGGGGGAAAATCTAGAATTAGATATGACTAAAATGATTAAGCAATTGTCGAGAACAATCTAAGGTTTGCCAAAGATTGGTTGCCCAGGGACAGTTAGAAGTATAGTGTTAAATTTTGGAAGGACCATATTGACATACTCTGAAAGGAGGCAACTCTTGTTCAGAAGTGACAGTCAAAATGGGAATATGGAAATGTTTCATAGTTGGAAGTTATTCAAGAAGGATGTTTCCATGGAGTTGATCTCCATTGGAATACTCTGTAATGTCTGTTGACAAGTCTTTGTGACTTGGTGTATGGCAAAGCTATTATTTAGAAAAAACATAGTGTACATGCTTGGAGCATGGGACAACTAGTGTTTTTAATTCAAGTATAAAGTTGATAAAACCGAAACAATGAATAATGAGTAATCAGTATGTTGATAAATAAAAAGTGTTCTATTTATATTCATAGGTTTTGATACCATATTGGATTCACTTATTTTTTTGTTTCATTTTGCATGTTTTGACTTCCAGAATAAACTAGGTCATTCTTCCCGAATGACTAAGTTATTCAAACCATCCACAGTCGGTCATATGTTGGAAGTAGATATGAATCAAGACTGTCATGAGTTGGCTTGTAGATGTCTAAGATGTTGGACATAGAAAAGTATTGCTACAACACTCATGAGTACTCATAAGTTCTGAGTATTGGATTCAACCCAGGCTCATTTGAATAACTTCATGGATTTTATCACGAGTGAATCATGAGACGATAATATCTTATATTCTTCAAACCTAGAGATATGAGTTGTTACTATGAGTTGGTTATACATTGATTGCACGAAAACACATTGGTAACTCGATGTTATAAAACGTGCCTTTGTGTATGATTCAACAAGTAGTAGAACAAGCCATATGAGTCGAAGTTTACCCATTCCTTTTACCTTCAGGATAAAAACGATATCTGTGGGCCCCTCGATGATTTAATGATGACACTTGTGAGTGCTTGGCCAAGCCAGGACTAATGTGATTTGTTCAATTAGTCGGTCGTCATAAATCGGAAATCGGGAAACAACAAATGGACAGAGAGAATGATTACAATCCATGTCTCAGTCCATATGATATCTAGAATGGAGGAATATATGATCCATTATCTAATGGACAAGTCATTGACGAGATCAGAGTTCAGTTACAACGTCAGAGTTCGACAGCGGCTTAAAGAGCTACGATTGCCAGTCGGTTTTGAAGTCATACTAAATAATAGTATTTGACTTATCCAAGTGGGAGACTGTTGGATTAGTGTCTAAGTCCATAACTATATTTGGTATGTACTTGACCCGGTTGGCATGTTCCATTTGGGTTGCATGGCATCATGCATTTGGATAGACTAAAATGAGAGAAATAACACTTAAGGTTTGGCAATATATTATAAGTTCTAATATATTAATAAGATTATTTAATTAGTATTGATCAAGAATTAATTTGGAATTAATTAAGTGATCAAAAGGAGACTAATTAAATATATGGGTTGATTGTGTAAATCATCCATACTTGTATAGTGGGCTAATGCTCCATGGATTATCTAGTTGGGCTAAAACCCATAGGATGCTCCATGGTGTTTTTGTACCCATGGATCATGGAAATGAAAGGCCATGACAATTAGGGTTTACATGGTGTAACCCTAATTGTGACACACTATATAAGCATCTTATTCTTCCCAAAATCGGCTACCATGAGAAGACTATGATGGAATGGTGAGGGCTAGCCGATTTCATGAAGTGGTTATTTCTCTCTAAGTTATTCCAAGTATATTTGATGTTGTGTGAACCATTTGAGGTGTCACACTTGGGGCACTCGGCTCTTAAGCATCAAGGAATCAAGCTACATAAAAAGGTATGTCTTCTAACTTGTTTTATTACCCAAGTATCAAAGATTATATGCTAGATAGGGTAATACCTTGGAATATTCATATTTGCATGTTAATAGAGAAAACATAGATCCAAGGTATTTAGGGTTGCATGTATACTTAGGAGTGTTAGAATGCTCTAAACCCAACAACAAGGACCTAATTTCAAACTACTATTCAAATTACCCAAAATTCCCCCAAATCAAACTTGGTCATATCCGTTGTCAAAAGTTAAAGTCAAAAAGTCAAAGGGTCTCATACCAGGCTAAGTACGTCCTGTGTACTCTACCACTACGCATGGCGTAGTGGATCCCTCCTCAGATTATGGGGCCTAACCTAGTACACATTGCATACTACTAGGTACGCCCGGTGTACTCAATCAAACTACTAGTACACATTTTTATGGCTTTTAACACTCAAAAACATCTAAAAGGATAGCTCCTTTGGTCTAGAGTAGCCATACTCATAAATACCAAGATTATGGGACCAAAATGCACAAAAACTTAAGAACTAGCAAGATTCAAAGAAAAATTCATCAAGTTCATAACTTTATACCTTATGGAGGTTGCGTGAAAGGTGCAAAACTCATATCTACAAGGCTTGAAGCTTTCCAAAATTACTCCAAAGACCTTCTTCCTTCAAGTGTGGACACAAAACACAAATATGACACAAACTCACAAATGAACACTAGGGTTTGCAAGGGGTCGTTTAGGAGGATGGTGGCTGAAGGTGAAGGGATGGATGAGGGCTGAGTTGCTTAAATAGGTCTCAAAACCCTGAATTTAGGGTATGGATGTCTGACGAGTACGTCCTGAGTACCCATTGAGTACGCTCGACGTACTCACAAATATGCCCGTCCAAAATTAAGAACTTATGCCCTGCGTACGCCCCAAATACGCATGACGTAAGGACCATTCTTTCAAAACTTAATTACTTTAAGGAAATAAGGAAAATACATGGTTGTTATAATTCTCCCCTACTTGAATCAGACTTCGTCCTCGAAGTATGATATTGCGAATAAGTCTGGGTAATTCTCCTGCATCTCTGCTTTGGGTTCCCAAATCCATTCGGAACCCGTCTAATGTTGTGACTGAACCTTGACCAATGATACCATCTTATTGCACAATATTTCGTCTTCCTATCCAAAATTGCCACTGGCCTCTCAACGTAGTTCAGGTGCTCATCAACCTAAATATCTTCCAACCTAAATATCTTCCAAAGGAATCGACACTGAATCCTCAGCTACACACTTCCGAAGCTGAGTAACATGGAAGGTTTTGTGAATCTGAATAAGCTCCTCAGGCATATCCAGTTGATAGGATACACTGCCTACCCTGGGAACTACTTGAAGCGGCCCGATAATCGGGGCCCAACTTGGCCCTCTTCCTAAAGTGTATTAAACCATTCTAGGGTGAAAAGTTCAGTAAAACCATATCGCCGACCTAGAACTCTAACTCGGATCGACGTCTGTCAGCATAACTCCTTTGCCGACTTTGAGCTATCTGCAATCTCTATCTGATATGATGGATAAGCTCTGTTGTCTGAAGGACTACGTCGGTCTTTCCTACGATCCTGTGACCGACCTCCCCCCCCCCCCCCAACAGACTGGTGTACAACACTTCCTCCCATAAAGAAGCTCAAAAGGCGATGCACCAATACTAGAGTGGTAGTTCTTATTATATGACAACTTAGACAGGGAAAAGTAGGAGTCCTAAATCCCACCGAAATCTATAACACAAGCTCTCAACATATCCTCGAGCGTTTGGATGGTCCGCTTGCTCTGGCCATCAGTATGTGGATGATAAGCGATGCTAAAGTTCAATCTTGTACCCACTTCCTTATGGAACCTATGCCAAAATCGCAAAGTTAACTGAACATCCCGATATGATATAATGGAGACTAAAACACCATGTTGAGCGACGATCTCGTGCACATATACATCGGCTAACTTCTCGACCGAGGAACTTTCCTGAATAGCGAAAAAAGTGGGCACTCTTGGTCAGACGGTCCACAATGACCTAAATCACATCAAATCATTTAGCCGTCCTTGGTAACTTGGTGATACAATCCATGGTGATTTGTTCCCATTTCCATATGGGGACCTCTAAAGGCTGCAACTTGCCATGCAGCCTCTGGTGCTCGGCCTTGACCATCCGATAGGTCAAGCACCTCTCCACATACCAGACTATCTCTCTATTCATGCACGGCCACCAATAACTAAGTCTCAAATCTCGAGACAATTTTGTGGCTCTAGGGTTTATTGAAAAATTGGACTTATGTGCCTCTTCCATCACGGTCTACCTGACCCCACCAAAATTTGGAACTCAAACCCTACCGCACCGAGTCAATAATCCATGACTATCGGTAGAAAACCTATCAATCTCACCTCTGATTCTCTCTTGCTTTCAATTTTCCTTCTTGATTCCTCCGACCTGAGCCTCCCTGATCAAATCCAGAAGCAACGAATTGATAAAAATCCTCATACATAAGCCCCCAACAAAATTACTAGCCGACTTGGGGCTCAAAGCATCAGCGACCACATTCGCTTTCCCCGGGTGATAAAGAATCTCGCAGTCATAATCCTTGACCACATCAAGCCATCTACGTTGCCTCATATTCAGATTCCGCTGATCCATGAGATATCTCAGACTCTTGTGATCTGTGTAAATAGTACATCAGACCCCATATATATAGTGCCGCCGAATATTGAGGGCTAACACAACCGCCCACAACTCCAAATCATGTGTCGGATACCAAATCTCATATGGCTTCTGCTTCCCAGAATCATATGCAATAACTCTCCCTCGCAGCATGATAGAAGCATCACAATAAGCTACAAAATCTTCCATGCCCTCCGGGAGGGTCAACACCGGGGCCTCACATAATTTATGTCTCAGCGTCTCGAACGCAAGCTGCTGCTCAGTCCCCCAGCGAAAATCCACACCCTTCCTCGTCAAATGAGTGAGAGGTATAACAACCTTGGAGAAATCCTAAATAAACATCCAATAATACCCTACTAAACCCATCGAACTCCTAATCTTTGAAGGAGACTCTGGGAGCTCCTACCGCATAACTGCCACAATCTTGGCCGGGTCGACCAGAATCACATTCTGGTTAACGAGGTGTCTCAAGAATTGGACCTCCCGTAACCAAAACTCACACTTCGAGAACTTGGCATAAAGCCTCTCCCTCCTTAAAACTCCCAGCAGCTCTCGACGGTGCTCCTTGTGCTTCTCCTTGGTCTTGGAATAAACCAGGATATCATCTATAAAAACAATGACCAGATGATTGAGAATCGGCCTGCATACCCGATTCATCAAATCCATAAATGTCGTAGGTGCATTGGTGAGTCCAAACGGCATCACCACGAACTTGTAATGACCATAACGAGTTCATAACATTGTCTTCTCCACTTCCTCCTGTCTAAATCTCATCTGATGATACCCTGACCTGAAAACGATCTTGGAGAACCAAGATGCACCCTGCACCTGATCGAAGAGATCATCAAATCGTGGAAGTGGGTAACTGTAACACCAGTCAACAATAGGTCAACAATAGTCACTTATGATCATGTCAAACAAATAATATAATAAACTTACTTTGTAGTTCATCGTAAGTTCTAATACAAATATAAACTTTCATACATACGTTATGGTATAAATCAAAGTACACATCCATACAATTCCAAAAGATTTTAACAAATCTCAATCTAACTTCGCATGAAGAAGTTATGATAAACTCTAACACTATAAATCTCTATAATGATAAATAAATTAAAATATAGTGAGAATTAGCTATTGGAAACAATAGGAAAGTTCTAGTACTTGGAAATACCTACGCGTGGATATAAAGAACGTCAAAAACGGAGTTCGTATGCAAAAGATATGATCTTCCGAAGATGTAGCCGTCTGAGAGCATGAAACGTGACAGAAACCCTAATCTATCATAGTTCACGACATTAACATGAAGGTTCACGATGTGAAGATAATCTAGGACACTTCTCAAGGCTAGAATGCAGATGACAAGGCTACGGGAGTGATGTGTTAAGATTCCATGATGTGAACATAAAGGTTCACGACGTGAAAGTGTTATCCGGACACCTTCCGAAGCTAGGACCCAAATGGCAAGTCTACGAGGTGATGCATCTAAGATTCACGACGTAAACATATATGTTCATGTTGTGAACTTGTCTTGGACAACCTATAAATAGCGAGTACGACCCTAACCCTCCTTACGCCAAAATCTCTTTCCTCTCTCTTGTTTGCTGAAGGCGTTCCTTGTCCCGAGCCCGACGATCACGAACCACTGACCGTTTCTAGTTAGATTCTATCAAATCACGCTACTAAAGTGAGTTTCACGGACCCACTTTTAATGTTTTCGGGGGGAAATGCATTCTAAATATTATATAAAAGTTAATATTATGTTTATATGATAATATATTCGTATCAACATACATAGTTATATTAACCGGGATATAGTTGTTTTGTTGCATATATACCTAGAATATATCTGATATATTGAAATCATACAACTATCTTACTTGTTTGCATGTTGTTATCCTAGATTTTACTAATATAGATTCGGAGTTATACTCGGGAGTTCTATATACTATGTGTGTTATAGATCCAGAGTTATACTCAGGAGTTCTATATACTATGTGTGTTATAGATCCGGAGTTATACTCGAGAGTCTATATATTATTTGTTAAGTATGCTATTAATATTGGTTTTACGTTAGTTAAAACCTAGTTTTACTTCATGTTATAGTTGTTGTACTGCCTAAGTATTATAAAAATTAGCAGTAATGTTTATAGCATAGTCTAGTAACTTAGGGTTTTAGACACGAACATGCTTTCTCTATTAGAACCATAGGAGGTTGACAAAGTCTACATGAGCTATTTTATTCATCAACTAAGATTGGAAATCTTAGAGGAAATCCTGTGACCTATAACCGCTAATCCCGTGAGAGCGAGGAAGTTGTGTATAGATTTATGCGGGTTAACACCCAAACATGCGGTAGGAGCTATAACCGCTAGTCACTGAGTCTCCCGACTCCCACTATGCACTAACGCCCAAACATGCCCAGAAAACCAATAATATGAAACCTAAGAGCCTTAAACAATTGACTATCGGGTCCCACCCATACGAATCATACGACCACTGGTTCATAATACATCGTGACACCTATTAAACACTAAACAATAAGCTCACAATACTAAGTCGATCTTGCCGCTATTCCATCACTAACCTGAAGACTCACGACCAGCACCACAGGGGCCTAAAGATACTCAACCCCAAACTGAATCTTACCTATCTATAATACGATCCTATTCACAATAGGCTGCCATCAATGCAAAATCCAACGAAGATGTGGTTGTGCATAACCAGAGAATAAGATAGGCGGTTGCACTCTTGTTCCAATTCAAAGGCTATAACCCAAATATAAACCATACATATATTTCGTACCAAGTGTTCTCATTCTACCTTATTTAACCTACACATATTCCCAAGGGAAAACACATCACCAACCCTAGCTGTACTACACTACTTCATCCTCACCATCCCTACCCATCGGGTGTGGTACCAGAAGATCTAACCAAAATGACGAACCTCAACCGCTAATAGAAACATCCTCATGAATGGCCGAAGACTAAGGTCCCACACCATGGATGAAACCGACCAGAAACATCCTCCAGAGCCATCAGAAATGTTGTGAAAACCCTCGTCGGTCAGTCCAGCTACTAACCCTGCCGACGAGACATGCCAAAATTGGATTCTGCCCAAATCCAAAGTCATGCCTAAAAAATAACAATGTTGCCCCAACATCCGAACTTCCAAGAACCGAGGACATCTTCCAAAATCAAGCCTACTATGAAGAAGAATTCCACAACCAACCATTAAGGTTACCCATAACCATAGAACAAAACATACAATATACAGATCTTGACGACAGGTTGACACATCCATTGAACCCCCACTGATACAACTCTAAACTTACAAAGAACCTCTACTATTGAAAAAGAACGGAAAGCCCAACGATCGGGAGTGCATTAACAACCTTCCATCGATCCGATACACTACAGTACAAATCCCATGAGAGACTAAACATACCAAATCTGAAACTGATTGACCGGTCAGCAACTGCCCATCCTAGGCTATAGATATCAATTTTTACAACAAGCTGAGAAAATCCTTCACCAATCGATACCCAACCTGAGCGACCCAAACACCTCTTGACCTATTCCTTGAAGTTTCTGAAAGGAACCATTGGCTACATCGAGTTCCTAGGCCAAAAACTTCCTGCTACGAATATGACACTTGCCTTACCGAACACATACATCTGATGACAACTTGTTATGCACCCCCATCTAGACCAAATCCTGAACCAAAGTCCCGCATACTCAAACCACAGATCCCTACCTACCATTCTTCTGACACCTTTAACTTAACATACCAATGTTCCTCCAAGCAGAATGCCTAGTCCTCCCCCACTTAGGGTTCGAATTACCACTTGCTGGCGTTGCAAACAAACCATATCTTAAACCGACTCAACCAGGTACATATCATCCCTGACCTTTGGAATGTACAAAATAACGCAAAACGATCTTCCAGATAAAGACCATGTAAATCCTAAAGGTATCCTGAATCTCAAATGGAGACCTCGGGAACTTCCCTAATCACGACCGCATCTAAAAATAAGAATCTCATGAGATGTACAACAAAAATTATGACAATTCATTCATAACACCAACTCCCTATCTAGAAAAAAACTTACTACCACACTCCTCGTATGCAAATCCCCAATCATCAGATCACCACAAAAATCATTCGCACATACAAAAGGCATTATACTCATAGTCAGAAAACATTAGAGACAACAAAAGTTTTCACTCCCGATTCGCCTGAAACCATCAGCTAGCACTTGACCTGCCTACATCCCAAGAAGCAAACCCTTGGTCTCATCTCAAGGCATCCATACCATAACAATCCTCCCGTGCATTCCCACACTGCCATACTGTAGTAAAAAATCGCAGTCACAAAGCCCCATGCTAAGTCTACATCCCAACTCCAAAAATCACATTCCTGCCCTCTCTCTCCTCTGAACACAGAAGACTAGAAGAGCAATCCCCTGCCGAAGATAGTGATATTCCAATCTATCCGCCGATCACTCAGCCTCTAGCTGCAATCCTTGAGCTAATATTAACAATCGCTTCTTTCTTGAGTCTCGCGACTCAACATGCACTACCATCGAGCAAAGCCCTCAAGACCTCAAATCAACTAACTCACCTAGGTCTCCACCATTCAAGCCCAATCCTACACGTCCACTAAAGCCCAACCAATCACCAAACTCATCCTCAGCCTGACAACCATAACCAGAAGATTGACAAATACAAAAACCCTTCCACGAGTCATGGTTATCGAACCATGGTATTTACCCTCAACCAGATCCTTAGAATTCTAATGGATTCCCTGAATTCGAGTATGGATCATGTGCTTCCAGTACTACGGGCCCAATAGTACCTTCCACACCAATCCATACTTTTCTCAAGAGTCAACCATGAGTCCTCTAAGTCACCTGCTCATAATAATACTCCAAATACCCACCAAGCAGCGTAACAACCGCACTAAAGAAAATCAGGCAGATCCTTACACACAGTTCCTGACCACTAGGCCTAAGCATCTAGGATACACATTCATCCTGTCCTCACTCTCTCGAGAGTGGGTAATCCTTCCTCAACTGGCCTGCTACACCCATATACTTACTCATGAAACTTTCACCAAACTTGTAGCTACTCGTGCATGCTAATCATACATAACACTGAAGCCTATAGACAGTCGAATACTTGAACCAACCATAAGCCCTTCATCAGACAAGAATTGGAAATAAGGCTAAATCAAACATTCTCATACTATAAAATCTTTGTTATGTTAAACTATGATGCACACACTAAGCAACCACATCAGACATTGGTCAATTTCATCTAACATACAAGAAGTCTTCCTAACCTATCAAGCATTATACATCAGGTAATTCTTTCATGAAATTCCTGAAGATCCCTAGCCTACCACTAGCATGTAGTCCTATCATAATCATCATAAACAAGTAACAGTGTTGTAACTTGGGGTATACTTTCTTGCTCTAACTGATCGTACACATCTCGTCCTTCCTTGTTTTCTTTTGAAAACATTTTTGAGAGCATTTTTGAAAATTTTTACAGACCCTTAGTTTGAGTTTGGACCCACACGAATGTTCATCCATTTCAATCCAACCAGGGCTCTAATACCAACCTGTAACATCCCAAAAATCATGGTAAAATTTTCATTGTTCAGAAACAACCCAATGACTATAAATGTTTACAAAACACTATTTCCAAAAGTTATAATTACAAATCAGAGTATCCCAAGATCGAATATCATAAAATCTGAAGGATGTGCACGATCAAGCCTTGGCCTTGCCCCGATCATCTGAAATACCTGCAACAATAAACTGAAACTGTAAGCAAGAAGCTTAGTGAATTCCCCCAAGTACCACCACGCAACATATAACATATACAATCATACATGTTGGGTCCAATCAGTCATCATACTGGAATACTCTCGGCCCCACAACCTCTCGTTGGATTACCATGGCTATAACCTCCCTGTTGGATTGCCATACATACTACATAATGGGTCCACAACCTCTTGGTTGGATTACCCTTGGACTACAACCTCCCAATTGGATTGACCTGACCCACAACCTCCCGGTTGGATTTCCCCGAGTTTGTTGACTGGCAGCACAAAGCAGTACAGTCTCAACCCAACCACACTATATCAACATATGCATCAGAAAAACATATAACTAGTCAGCAGACAAACAGACAGATCTATAAATCACTACCGTATAGTAACATCCTATATACCAAGATACATATCTAACAGATCACTACAACATAACAACATCCTATATACCAGAACTCAGTTCTAACATATCAATTCATCATAGAAAAATCCTCTAAACCAGGATACATAACTCAATGGGCTGGCGTTAGTGCCTTCGACCCATAAGTACAGTGAGGAAAAGCCGTCTCTTCGCCTGAAAAGATAGTTGATCACACGATAGCTCCGCGTACCCCATCTATGGGTCACATGTATGACAAACATTGACCTTTTCTCAAAGTATTACCTAAAATACCCAAAATACCACCCAGGTCAAACTTGGTCAAAACCCCGATCAAAGGTCAAAGTCAGTAAGTCAATTCAGCCAGTCACCACGTCGTAGATAGCTCCAGCCACGCCGTGGTGACTATAAGACAAAACTATCACATTGGCAACCATCTACCACTCCGTGGTGACCCATTCACCATGTCGTGGTGACCGTTCAGACCAACTTAATCTAACAAGCTCTTAATCCGTCAGACCAACCATTTAAACTTCCCATAAAGCATTCTCTCATCTAATGAACCATAAAAATAGTTGCTTTGTAGTCATGCATGTCCAATGCATCTCGAACTCAAACGAGGTCAAAATAGACTAAAAAGGGGCCAAGATCTCATTCAAGAGTTTAAAACTCTAAGAAACTCTAGATTCAACACTCCTAACCATAAAGGGACTCTGGGGATCCAGAAATGTGGCACCTTTATGGGAACCCAACACTCCAATAAGTCCCAACAAGAAGAATAAGGCATAGAAACCTAGATCTATGCACAATAAACCAAAAAGCATGGAACTTGAGTACTTACAAAAGTCCAGGATATGCACAACAAGAAGATGGGAAGAGTTCCCTGCTGAACCCAGCCCAAATGTCACCTTCTTCTTCTTCTAATACCCAAAAATCAACACAAAAGGCTTATAAAGAAAATAGGAGGTTAGGGTTTTCTTGGAAGCTGAGAGGGTGTGATGGAGGTTGACAGTGAGGAACTCTATCCATCACATTCCCTTAAATAAGGGCGCAAACCCCGGAGACTAGGGTTTTTCATTAAACTGCTACCACGTCGTGGTTATAGGCCGCCATTTCATGGTGGTCATTTAAATCCCGCGATGTAGAACGCTCCGCCATATCGTGGTGATGCTTCAGCACGACGTGGTCACCCATCAAAATTTAGAACATAAAAAAAAAGTCAATTTATATCGGGACGGGATGTTACAGCTAGTGAGGGTGCTTTCCCTATCAACATCTCATGAGGTTTTTTGGGCAACCTTCTTTGTGGGAATAAAATTTAAGATATGGGTGGCTATCTCTAAGACATGCCCCCATAATGATATAGGAAGAACGACTTGACTCATCATGGAATTAACCATGTCCAACAAGGTTCGATTATGCCTCTCATCCACACCATTAAGTTGTGGTGTTCTAGGAGGTGTCAATTGTGAAACGATTCCACATTCCTTGAGGTAGTCGTTGAACTCGATACTAAGATATTCTCCACTTCTATCAGATCGGGGCATCTTTATCTTCTTGCCCAATTGATTCTCGACTTCATGCTTAAACTTTTTGAACCTTTCAAAGTTTTTGATTTATATTTGATCCAATAGATATACCCATATCTGCTATAATCATCAGTAAATGTCATGTAGTATCGATTAGTATCCCTTGTGACAGATCTAAAAGTCCCACATACATCTGAATGGATCAGATCTAATAATCCTTCACCTCTTTCACATGTTCCAAAGAAATGTGATTTTGTCAACTTGCCCAATAAACAAGATTCACATTCATCATCTGACCTTAAGTCAAATTATTCCAACACTCCATACTTTTGGAGTTGGGAGATGAGTTTTTTGCTTATTTTCCCAAGACGACAATGCCATAAGCATGCTTTGCCTATACCATTAGACGAATCAATATTGAATAGAATATTGCCTAAGTTATCAACACATACGATAGTTTCATACACGCCATTACAAGAAAAAGATTTAAACATAAAAACACTATTTTTATAAACCAAAATTGAATCAATATCCTTGTCTAAAAAAAGTGTGAAATGAAATAATATTTCTAGTCGTATATGAAGCATAACAACAATTAACTAAGTAAACTATAGCACCACCATCAACCACAATTCCTTAAGTCCCAATCTTAGTAACAAGTGAAGTACGCCTATTCCCCATGACCAGATTCCAGATTCCATGCTCCACTTCCTCACTTTCTCTTACCCCTACAAATCAGAACAAATATAAAAACCACATCTTGTATCAAGGACCCAAGAATTAGAAAGTTGTGTGTAATTGATTTGGATAGTCTGAATATCTGAAGGCTTAATCTTTACTTCTTTCAACTCTTGAAGGTATTTTGGGAAGCTTCTCTTCCAATGCCCTTTTTATTATAGTGAAAGCAGGTGGCCTATTTCGGGTCACTAACAACTTGAATATCAGGATGAGCTTTCCACTTTGACCCACTACTGGATGCTACAGCATGGGCTTTCCCTTCCAATTAGGTTGGGCATTTTTCTTCCTTTTCTTTCCTCTTCCATGATTGATGACCAGGACAGGAGCACTTGTCATAAAAGGGGCATACATCTTCTTTATTCCCGATTCAACAGTTTGCAACAAGTTATGAAGTTGATTCAATGTTGTCTCTGTGTTGTTCAAATGATAGGTCAAAATGGACTGATCATAACTAGCAGGTAGGTAGTTAAGGACCATCTTAACGGCCAGCTCCTTATTGAATTTCACATTGAGTTTCTCTAGCCTTTCCACATATCTCTGCATATTTTACACATGAGCACATACAAATTCTCCTTCCTTTCGCTTACACCTCATTAGCAAATTGATGACCACATAGCGTTCTTGTCTTGCCTTATTGTGACACTTTTTAGAAAGATCCAAGCTCATTTCGTATGGCTAGTAGTCCTCATAGAACATTTATAGCTCGGGTATCATGGTTGCAACCATTATGCTAGCGACCGTAATGGTGTCGCAAGTATATTGTTTCCAAAGAGATAATTCTTTAGGAGTAGCAGGCAATTCATCAATATCATGAATGGGGTTATCAAGAACATACTCTTTGTTCTCACAACGAAGAGTCATATTCAAGTTTCTCATCCTGTCCATGTATTTAGGACCAGTGAGTTTTTCCTTTGGCATAATTGATAAGAGAGTGACGTTTGAATTTGGAGTAGAGTTTTGAATAGTAGAATTTTCACCATTTCCATACATCTGTTGAGAGAGACATTTTATTTAGTTAATGTATGTCTTTAATATTTTAACCCAAATTAATATTCAAGGCTAGGATCCTAAATATAATTCAAAATGTGAAGAGGGATGACGTAATCTAATTACGAGTTCATTTAGGTAGGCACAATTCCAGTTTCAATATAATATGAAATTCCTAGACCTTTTTAGATTCATTAAATCTTATCAATGACATGTTTAATATCAGATTATGCTCTTCCATTTGTGATTGGGATACGGAGGATCACAGACAAGATATGAATAACCATGCAAACACACACGACATACTCGAAGTCATTTATGATCTCACATTGATGTGTTGATAAACCACACACGCTCCATCAACAATCATAAAATCGATTATGTGCCATCATTTCAACTTTGTAGTCCCACATTAGTGTTTTGGTTAACCAGACACGCTCCACTAACAACTTAGCAAAGAATTGATGTGTGTATTCATGGATTAGCATACATTTCACATTTTTCCTAAAGTAACTAGTTTGGGTTTTTTGAAGAATGTTCTAGTACTTTATTATTATACTTTTAATCTTTTTATGTCCTATCAAAACTGTTCGGATAACAACCCCCACCACTCAAAGGACGGGTGGGTAAAAAGGACACCCATTCCACAGTCATTTTATAGGTCATTTGCTTATACCCCCTTATAACATGGCTTCGTGAATGAGGTTTGTTATTGATTCGAATGACTTTTACTTGATGCACCTCCAAGTTCACCTTCCATCAAATGACTGGATTATAGACTGTTGTGCTACTTAGCTAACCTGGAGACAACAACACTCCGATAGTAAAGTGAGAGAAGATTATATACTATTGTGCTACTTAAATTACGTAAGCTGATTGGTCGGGAGGTGTTCCTGAACCAACGCTCCAATAGTAAAGTCAGAGAAGACTCTAAGAATATATTAAGAATTGAATGAGAGTTAATAGAATACTGTATGTTCTTGTTTCATACCTTGTAAACTACATTTAGTAGCTTATTTATAATCAGTGTGGAAGAAGCTGCGACTTCTTCTTGTACCGAACAGGCTTGGCATCTCGTCGCATTAATGGCCTGATTCCCGAAGGTACACTTATATATACTTATTAGCCGTTCGACAACTATTTCACACTGATTGAAAGACCCATTAGTTATATATCACGATACAAGTTGTTCTCTGTAACGCCCGTAGATTAGGGCTAGTCAATTTAAAGACAATAAGCGTTAAAAATGACTTTTTGATATAAGATTATTTAGAATAAATAATATTAACTAAGTTATATATATGTCACAAGGGTTCCGTACATATAAAGAACGCTGAAATTCGAGTTATAACGAAGAAGTTATGATTGGTCGAAGTTTTACGGCTAAACCGGCACGACACCACGTAACGTAAAATGTTTTTAGCCTCAATATTCTAAACGAAAGGCATAGTATATGTTAAACAAAGAACTTACATAAAAAGAACGTCCAAATCTGACTTCGTATAAGGAAGTTATGAATTTTCTAAGATTTAGCATATCAGTGCACAACCCGAAATTCGAATTTTAGATCGATCGATTTTTAGCCGACACAACCTAAATGAGAATTGAAGATCTCTTTATTAGGAGCTCAACGATAAAAAGACCATCGAAAAAGGAATCCGTATGTAGAAGTTATATATTTTACACAGTCGTTAAACAGTGTAATCTTCTCATACTATAAAATTTAAAACCAGTCTAGAATTAACCAATGGAGTGAAAAGGATACTTGTAATCTTGTCAATACCTACACGTGGATATAAAGAACGTCAACAACGAAGCTCGTATGCGAAAGTTACAGAATTTAGAAGTCAGGAGTGTGATGTTGCGAAGAGGGTGATGTGGCTGAATCTGGGCCCTTCCTTTCTCCCCACGCCTTGCCACCAGATGGTGACGTGTGGCACACCAACTCGACAAGTTGGAGGCTCAAACTCGACGAGTTGGGCAATTTTCCAACCTATAAATAGGATGCAAGAGCACCCCATTCTCTTCAAACCAAAAGTCTTTTTTTTTTCTCTCTCTCTCTCTCAAACTTCTCTCTAAGCCCTAGTAACTTCTAATTTCTAGAGGAAAGCCCCAGAGCGCCAGAAGACTCCGAGAAGAAGAGCTTTCGGTGTAACGCCCGGGTTTTGGGGCTAAGCATTTTTAGACGATGTAATAGTCTAGGTCAACTATTGTAACTCTTTTGAAGTAATAAAGATGAAATATTTGAGTATTATGTCAATTATGTGAATTTATATGCTTATTATTTATTTATAAATGTACAATAAATAAAGAATAAAAATAAGCGTCAAAATTAAAGTGTGAGATAAGCCCGATATCTTTACATAAAGTTGTATTAGTCGAAACAAGGATTCCGGGGATATAAAGAACGCCGAAATCCGAGTTATGATGAAGAAGTTATGACCCGTCGAAGTTTCGCAATGGAACCGACACGATACCGGGAAGCGTAAATAGTGAATTTACGATAAAGCGATTTTTAGCCTTAGCGATCTAAACAAAAGTCGTAGAAAACGTTAAACCGAGAGCGTCCATATAAAGAACGCCCAAATCTGACTTCGTATGAGGAAGTTATGATTTTTCGAAGTTTCGGCTTAGCGGTGTACAGCCGGAAGTTTGAATATTAGATCGAGCGGTTTTTAGCCGACACAACCTAAACGAGAATCGAAAATCTCGTTAATAGTAGCGTATCGATAAAAAGACAGACGAAAACGGACGTCGGATGAAGAAGTTATGAATTTTTAACGGACCAATCGTGTCCCGGCCTGTTAAAAATAACTTTTAAAATAAATTCAAAATTAGCTGACGGAGTGTAAACGAAAGTTGTAGAGTACGTTCCCGCCTAAGCGTGGATATAAAGAACGTCGAAATCGGAGCTCGTATGTGAAAGTTACGAGTTTTTAAAGTCGAGAGTGCAATTTGCGAAACTGTGATGACGTGGCAAGATCCTAGCCGTTGCTTGCTCCCCACGGCCTCGCACCAGATGAAGACACGTCGCCTCGCCTTCGCCCTACGCCCCGCGTCCAAGGCTGGTACGCCCAGCGTACCTTCAGACCTGATCCTCTTGCGAGTGCGAGCCAGCTGGTGCGAGCTGGCACCCTTATCCGAAGTTACGCCCCGCGTAACTTGTTGAACGCCCGGCGTAGATCCGAAGTTCGGCCCCAATAAATACCCTGCTAGGGCTGCCGAGGAAATCACACCAAAACTCATTCTTTCTCTCACTACTTTCTCTCTCTAACCCATTTTAACCCCCTAAACCCTAGGAAAAATCCCTAGCACCCAAAGGAAGCCCCGAGGCTCCCGGAGTCCCGAGAAAAAAGGGTCTTTCGGTTCAGAAACGCTGCTCCGAGCAAAGCCCGGTTTTCTTTAAAATCCGCTGTAAGTGAGCTACGCCTACGCAATTTTTAATATAACTTTTAAATAATTATAGTAATGTTATTAGGTCCTTAAAATAATTATTTGGGCTATTATTATGAGTTATATTGAGTGTTATTTAACGCTTATATAATAATAATAATAATAGCTAGACTATTAATTAGTCGCGGTTAACGTTAAAACTAAACTCTAGTGGTATTGATACTAGGTTTTGGTCAAGGAAAAAATGTTTTGAGATAACGAAGTGCTGTTCAAGTACCGAGTCACCACCTAATCAAGTGAGTGCATAGTTACTTTCATCTTACACATAGATATGAAGTATTTTATATAAACTACGTGCTATGTGTGCATATTATCTGAATACTTGCTGTCTATGATGATGAAAGATTTTTATACATGTTCTAAATGATTTAAACTGTATATGTATTTTATATCTACAAAAATGTTGGGGTAAAACATGGGTAGATGTGATAAGACGATGTGTGATAAAATGATGAGAGGCCTCGATGTTGTTGGTGGTCCAGTCGTCTAGCGGAGTATAGATGACGACCACAGACTCTTCTAGACAGTCCAGTGGAACGCTAGCAGGCTCGCAACCTGTAGGTGTTTGTGAACGATGTGTTCACCGGTGTACTCCATCCCCCTCATGGTTGCCTTTAGGACATTTATTGCTGAGGAACCCCCTTAGCAGTGGTGTCCATCCCGATGATGATCCTTAGTCTAGGTCCCTTATGATAGGTGTTTAGGGACGTAATGTGACGATAACGGGAACGAGTAATCGGGTTATTGTTGGTTGATGAATTTAATAAATTTATTTATTGTGGGTTGAAAACCCTATGTGCTCACCAGGCTCCCAAGCCTGACCTACTCAGTTTCATGTATTACAGGTAGTGGCGCTCGAGCATAGATGTCATGTTTTGGATGAGGGATTACGGATATAGGCCGGTAGATATGAAATAATGTAGTAAGGCTTATATTGTTCTGTTTATGCTTTTGATCTGTATCGAACATGACATCCCGATTCTTTTAATGAAATACATTTCCTTGGAAATGCTTTTGATAAATCTTTATCATATTTTGTTTTGGGACAAATTCCGCAACACTTTTATTTAAAATGTTACTCTGATTTTCAAACAAGCATAAACAAAATCGGTCTTTTCTGGCCGTGAAAATGGGGATGTCACAGTTGGTATCAGAGCATTAGTTTAAGCGAACTAGGAATTTGTAGGATTTCTAGACTTAAACTTAGAATGCTAAGCGATGATTGTGAGGTGTGACCGCTATCTTATTTTAGGAATTATGCCTAAAATGCTTGTATGTGCTAAATGCTTTGTGTCTGATATGCTGTTATTTGTTCGGATCTATGGTCTGTTGCCGACCGGATCTGGAAACCTTATGTGTTTAGGATTCTAAACGTACGACTACGATATTAGAACTAGCATGAAAACGTTTTGGAGAGATAAGGATGATTTAAACGACTATCCTGAATAAAGATCTAAATTCACCTTATTCGGTGTATAGATCAAAATGGCAAGGACCCGTAGCGGAAACGTGAATGCAAATGGGAACCGAGATCAACCCCTAGTGATACAGCAAATACCAGTCGTAGTAGAAGTTGCACCTGAGCCAATCACCATGGATGGAGTACAATCCATGATGCGGACTATGTTAGCTGAACAAAGGGGAGAAATGAGGCAAATGATGCAAGAGGATAGGGATGAAGCCACCGTTCCCATTATGCAACAAGAGCCGATTCCCGAGCATCGGAGGAAGGTAACTATAGCCGCCATGTGAGTCAAGTTGGGACTCAAGGAGAACGAAGGAATGACCCGGAGAGGGGAAACGACAAGGATGGGCGGATGTATAAGAATTTATTGGGTGCCAAGCCACCAAGTCTCTCAGGAAGCCCAAAGCCTGTTGAGATTATGGATTGGATCTCCGAAATGGAGATGGTGTTCGAGAGCTGCAACTGTAGCGAGAAACAGAAGACTGTCTTTGCAGTTAGGCAACTGAAAACTGGAGTCTTGATCTGGTGGAAGCTATTGGCGGATACAGTACTGTTCTTGGAACAACTGAAGATGCAGTACTGTTCAGAGATAGATCTGATTGATTTGAACAATGAGTTCCAAAATTTGAAGAAGGGAAGGATGAGCGTCGACGACTACGCTACTGCATTCACGGAAAAGATGAAGTTGTTTCCATACCTAGTGCCAACCGAACTCTCCAAAATTGAGAAGTTCGCAAACGGACTGCCAGCCGACTTTGGCCCGACAGTCAAGATGGCAACCACTCTGAAATCAGCTATTCGAGCAGCTAAGAATGTGGAGACCCAGCAAAAGGAAAGGGGTCTGGAGAGGGCCGAGGCTGGTGAGAAAAGGAAATTCGATGGATCTTCAAGGTCCAACAAGAAAAGTAAATTCTCGAAGTCCGGTTCGAAGGGAGGAGGAGCCGAAGAAAAGTGGTGTGACAAGTGCAAGAAGAAGCACTCTGGAAAATGCGACGGAGAAGTACCCTGCTTTAAGTGTGGAAAGACCAGGCACTATGCCAATGAATGCACCCTCACCAAGAAAGTCTGTTATGGGTATGGCGAGGAAGGGCACATTTCGAGGGACTGTCCGAAGAAGAAGGAGGCTGGAAGACCCAACATTCCACCGAAGCCGAAGGCAAGAGCCTTCCAGATGACGCTCGAGGCTGCAAAGGAGGCAGCAAACGTCGCTTCAGGTACCTTTCTTGTAAATGGATTGCCTGCCAATATAATATTTGATTCGGGAGCAAACTATTCCTTTGTATCGCATAGATTTGGAGGAAAATTAGCATTGCCTGTAGAAAAACTTGATAATGCCCTAATTGTGGAAGTTTCCAGTGGCAAGTTCGTACCTGTTAGTAATCGTATTAAGAACATCGTCATCGACATAAACGGAAATGAATTCCACAAGGAGCTGTTACCCATAGAATTGAACGGTTTCGACATCGTTCTGGGAATGGATTGGCTTAGAGCCAACGATGCTGAGATTCAATGCCAAAAGAAGATAGTAAGGGTAAACCCACCCGGAAAAGAGTCATTTATGGTGTACGGGGACAAACGCCGAGTAAATTCTGGAATCATCTCCCTTATGAAAGCCAGAAAATGTTTGTCCAAGGGATGTGCATCATACTTGGCATTCGTAATCGATGCTAAGAAGGAAAAGAAAGAGGTGCAGAATATACCGGTTGTGTGTGATTATCCGGAAGTCTTTCCCGAAGATCTTCCCGGATTACCACCTGATAGACAAGTGGAATTTCGGATAGACTTGTTACCAGGTACAACACCGATAGCAAAGGCACCATACCGATTAGCACCGACGGAGATGAAGGAGCTTATGACGCAACTTCAGGAGTTGTTGGACAACGGTTTCATTCGACCTAGTTCATCATCCTAGGGAGCTCCGGTGCTATTCGTGAAGAAGAAAGACGGAAGCATGAGAATATGTATAGACTACCGAGAGTTGAACAAGGCAACATTGAAAAACAAGTATCCATTGCCAAGGATTGATGACCTATTCGATCAGCTGCAAGGTTCGAGCTATTTCTCAAAGATCAATCTTAGGTCAGGATATCATCAGCTGAAGGTGAGAGATCAGGATATCGAGAAGACTGCATTTAGAACGAGATATGGATACTACGAGTTCTTGGTTATGTCATTTGGACTAACCAATGCTCCAGCAGCATTCATGGATTTGATGAACAGGGTTTGTAAACCATTCCTCGATAAGTCCGTGATAGTGTTCATAGATGACATTCTCATCTACTCGAAAAGCCAGGAGGAGCATGGCCAGCATGTACAAGAAGTGTTGGAAGTCTTGAAGAAGGAGAAACTGTATGCAAAGTTCTCCAAGTGTGATTTTTGGATCCGAGAAGTCCAATTCTTGGGTCATGTGGTTAACCAGGAGGGGATAATGGTTGACCCAGCAAAGATCGAAGCGGTTATGAAGTGGGAACGACCAAAAAGTCCCACGAAGATTCGAAGCTTTCTAGAATTAGCCGGATACTACCGACGATTTATCCAAGGCTTTTCTTCGATAGCTGCTCCATTGACAACTTTGACCCACAAAGGAGCTACTTATACATGGAGTGAGAAGCACGAAGAAGCATTCGAGAGGCTAAAGAGGAAGTTATGTGAAGCACCGATTCTTTTTCTACCCGATGGAGTTGAAGACTTCGCGGTCTATAGTGACGCATCTGGAGTTGGGTTGGGTTGTGTTCTGACCCAAAGAGAAAAGGTGATAGCATACGCATCTCGACAATTGAAGGAGCGCGAAAAGAACTACCCCACTCACGATTTGGAGTTGGCAGCAGTAGTTTTTGCTCTAAAGATATGGAGGCATTACCTCTATGGAACGAAGTGCAAACTTTTCACTGATCATAAGAGTCTCCAGTATCTCTTTAATCAAAAGGAGTTGAACATGAGGCAACGACGCTGGCTAGAGTTACTCAAGGACTACGACTGTGAGATACTTTACCACCCCGGTAAAGCAAATGTTGTTGCTGATGCTCTAAGTCGAAAAGTCAATCTTGAAAGAAAAAGGCCAAGGGCGTTGAGAATAGAAGTTGTCTCGACGATTGTGGAAAGTATCAGGAAAGCTCAAGAAGAAGCTTCAGAAAAGAATGACCGAAAGGAAGAACGTTTGGGAAGGACGTTGGTATTCGGTACAAACCGTCAAGGACTGAAGGTATTCTAAGATCGGATTTGGGTAACTAAGACGGGAGGAATAAGAGATCTTCTGATGGAAGAAGCTCACAAGACCATGTACTCGATTCATCTCGGTAGCACTAAAATGTATAGGGACCTAAAACCCTACTACTGGTGGCCGACGATGAAACTCGACGTTGCGAAGTATGTGGCCTAGTGTGTGACATGTGCGAGAGTTAAGGCACAACATCAGAAACCGTATGGGAGTTTAGAACCTTTACCTGTACCCATGGGTAAATGGGAAGACATCACCATGGATTTTGTGACTAAACTGCCCAGGACGAAGAACGGTCACGACATGATTTGGGTGGTCGTGGATCGTTTCACTAAGAGTGCACACTTCATAGCAGCCAACGAAAGGTGGACTATGGATAAGCTCGCAAATGCTTACGTGAAGGAGATAGTAAGACTTCACGGTGTTCCTCTAACGATTGTATCGGATCGTGATAGTCGTTTCACGTCATGATTCTGGAGAAGTCTACAAGAGGAATTGGGTATGAAGTTGTGTTTGAGTACGGCTTACCATCCGCAGACTGATGGTCAGATCGAAAGAACGATTCAAACGCTTGAAGATATGTTGAGAGCATGTACCCTCGAGTTCCAAGGTAACTGGGATGAGCACTTACCTTTGGTAGAATTTTCCTACAACAACAGTTTCCACTCGAGCATCAAGATGACACCCTATCAAGCCTTGTACGGACAGAAGTGTCGTACGCCGTCTTGTTGGCTTGAGGCTGGAGAAAAGCAGTTTATGGGCCCCGAGATAGTCCATGAGACTGCTAAGAAGTTAAAGGTGATTAGGGAAATAATGTTAGCAGCTCAGGATCGTCAGAAGAGCTATGCTGACAAGAAAAGACGACCGATGACCTTCGAAGTTGGGGATTCGGTTTTGCTTAAAGTCTCACCATGGAAGGGACTTATAAGATTCAGAAAACGAGGAAAGCTAAGTCCAAGGTTTATTGGACCGTTCAAAGTTCTTCAGAAGATTGGGATCCAAGCTTACAAGCTCGAATTACCCGAAGAACTAGACGGTATTCATACCACCTTCCATGTGTGTTATTTGAGGAAATTCACGGGAGAAGTTCCCGACATAATTCCGATCTCAGAGTTAAGAATGGATGAAAACAAGAGGCTGATTGAAGAGCCCGAGGCAATTGTTGACCATAAGACTAAGAAGTTACGACGCAAGATGGTCGACTTAGTGCTAGTCCAGTGGAAACATTCGAATGGGCCGAATCTCACTTGGGAAACAGAGGATGACATGATGAGTCGCTACCCGCATCTGTTTGCTGACGCATGATTCCGGGATGGAATCATCCTAAGGGGGAGAGAATTGTAACGCCCGGATTTCGGGGCTAAGCATTTTTAGACGATGTAATAATCTAGGTCAACTATTGTAACTCGTTTGAAGTAATAAAGATGAAATATTTGAGTATTATGTGAATTATGTGAATTTATATACTTATTATTTATTTATAAATGTATAATAAATAAAGAATAAAAATAAGCGTCAAAATTAAAGTGTGAGATAAGCCCGATATCTTTACATAAAGTTGTATTAGTCGAAACAAGGATTCCGAGGATATAAAGAACGCCGAAATCCGAGTTATGACGAAGAAGTTATGACCCGTAGAAGTTTCGCAATGGAACCGGCACGATACCGGGAAGCGTAAATAGTGAATTTACGATAAAGCGATTTTTAGCCTTAGCGATCTAAACGAAACTCGTAGAAAACGTTAAACCGAGAGCGTCCATATAAAGAACGCCCAAATCTGACTTCGTATGAGGAAGTTATGATTTTTCGAAGTTTCGGCTTAGCGGTGTACAACCCGAAGTTCGAATATTAGATCGAGCGGTTTTTAGCCGACACAACCTAAATGAGAATCGAAAATCTCGTTAATAGTAGCATATTGATAAAAAGACAGACGAAAACGAACGTCGGATGAAGAAGTTATGAATTTTTAACGGACCAATCGTGTCCCGGCCTGTTAAAAATAACTTTTAAAATAAATTCAAAATTAGCCGACGGAGTCTTAAACGAAAGTTGTAGAGTACGTTCCCACCTACGTGTGGATATAAAGAACGTCGAAAACAGAGCTCGTATGTGAAAGTTACGAATTTTTAAAGTCGAGAGTGCAATTTGCGAAACTATGATGACGTGGCAAGATCCTAGCCGTTGCTTGCTCCCCACGGCCTCACACCAGATGAAGACACGTCGCCTCGCCTTTGCCCTATGCCCCGCGTCCAAGGCTGGTACGCCCAGCGTACCTTCGGACCTGATCCTCTTGCGAGTGCGAGCCAGCTGGTGCGAGCTGGCACCCTTATCCGAAGTTACGCCCCGCGTAACTTGCTGAACGCCCCGCGTAGATCCGAAGTTCGGCCCCTATAAATACCCTGCCCGGGCTGCCGAGGAAATCACACCAAAACTCATTCTTTCTCTCACTACTTTCTCTCTCTAACCCATTTTAACCCCCTAAACCCTAGGAAAAATCCCTAGCACCCAAAGGAAGCCCCGAGGCTCCCAGAGTCCCGAGAAAAAAGGGTCTTTCGGTTCAGAAACGCTGCTCCGAGCAAAGCCCGGTTTTCTTTAAAATCCGCTGTAAGTGAGCTACGCCTACGCAATTTTTAATATAACTTTTAAATAATTATAGTAATGTTATTAGGTCCTTCAAATAATTATTTGGGCTATTATTATGAGTTATATTGAGTGTTATTTAACGCTTATATAATAATAATAATAGCTAGACTATTAATTAGTCGCGGTTAACGTGAAAACTAAAATCTAGTGGTATTGATACTAGGTTTTGGTCAAGGAAAAATTGTTTTGAGATAACGAAGTGCTGTTCAAGTACCGAGTCACCACCTAATCAAGTGAGTGCATAGTTACTTTCATCTTACACATAGATATGAAGTATTTTATATAAACTACGTGCTATGTGTTCATATTATCTGAATACTTGCTGTCTATGCTGATGAAAGATTTTTATACATGTTTTAAATGATTTAAACTGTATATGTATTTTATATCTACAAAAATGTTGGGGTAAAAGATGGGTAGATGTGATAAGACGATGTGTGATAAAATGATGAGAGGCCTCGATGTTGTTGGTGATCCAGTCGTCTAGCGGAGTATAGATGACGACCACAGACTCTTCTAGACAGTCCAGTGGAACGCTAGCAGGCTCGCAACCTGTAGGTGTTTGTGAACGATGTGTTCACCGGTGTACTCCATCCCCCTCGTGGTTGCCTTTAAGACATTTATTGCTGAGGAACCCCCTTAGCAGTGGTGTCCATCCCGATGATGATCCTTAGTCTAGGTCCCTTATGATAGGTGTTTAGGGACGTAATGTGACGATAACGGGAACGGGTAATCAGGTTATTGTTGGTTGATGAATTTAATAAATTTATTTATTGTAGGTTGAAAACCCTATGTGCTCACCAGGCTCCCAAGCCTGACCCACTCAGTTTCATGTATTACAGGTAGTGGCGCTCGAGCATAGATGTGATGTTTTGGATGAGGGATTACAGATATAGGCCTGTAGATATGAAATAATGTAGTAAGGCTTATATTGTTCTGTTTATGCTTTTGATCTGTATCGAACATGACATCCTGAGTCTTTTAATGAAATACATTTCCTTGGAAATGCTTTTGATAAATCTTTATCATATTTTGTTTTGGGACAAATTCCGCAACACTTTTATTTAAAATGTTACTCTGATTTTCAAACAAGCATAAACAAAATCGGTCTTTTCTGGCCGTGAAAATGGGGATGTCACATTCAGCTCGGAAGTTCTGCCCCCACAGAGCCCGGTGCCTCGCCAAACCCCCGGTAAGTGAGATATGCTTACCCTACTTTAAGTATAGCTTGTGTTTAAGTTCAATATCGTTATTATGAACTTATAAAAAATAAATATATTATAAAATATAATATACAAAGTTTTATTATAATATCTTTTAACTACTCGCGGTACGGGGAATCTGGTTTGAAGGGCCGCATAGGGTTGTTGGATTTCAGAAGTGCTATAATGCCAAAATGGTCATGCCCTCCGGTGTTGCACGTCTGGACCTGTCTTTACATAATGCTTGAAAAGTATTGTTTAACACTTATAAAACGATATCGCTCGTAAATAGTCGCAATAAATATTAGACTAAAATCTAGTGGTAATGATACTAGGTTTCGTCGAAGGAAAATAGAATTGTTAGAAGCGAAGCGCTGCCCGAGTTTGGAATCATCACTTTAACAAGTGATTGCATAGTTACTTTCATCTTACACATAGATATGAAGTATTGAATATAAATTACGTGCTATGTGTGCATATTATCTGTGTTCTTGATATCTATGTTGGATGAACAAATTATACATGTTTTATTCGATTTAAACAGTATACGTATTTTATACCTATAATTATGATGGGTAAAGATGGGTAGATTAGAAATGAAATGAGATGAGAGATGAAAGATGAGACGAATTATGAGAGATGAAAGATGATATAGATGATGAGAGGTGAAAGATAATGAGAAGCGATCACCCAAGCGATGGCCCAGTCATCTAGCAGAGTATAGATGACAACCACGTACTATTCTAGACAGTACAGTGGAACACTAGCAGGCTTGCAACCTGTAGGTGTTGTGAACGATGTGCCTCATAAACGAACATTGGCAGCTATGGAATTAGTGTCTTACAAATGAACGTTTGTAGCTATGGATTTAGTACCCTATAGATGAACATTGGCAGCTATGGACTTAGTGCCTAACAGATAACATCGACATCAATGGACTTAGTACTTGTTAGATGAACCCTGGAAGCGATGGACTTCATGCCTATTCCTTAGGACAATCCTTATGAATGAATGAGTGAATGATAGATGATTCTTAGGGTAGATCCTTAAGAAATAAAGAAGATAATGGGGATGGGTAATTAGGATAATTGTTTGATGATGAAACATAATAACTTTATTATTGTGGATTGAAAACCCTATATACTCACCAGGTTTCCCAACCTGACCCACTCAGTTTATTTGTATCACATGTATCGATACGAAGCTACGTTACATTGAGAGATTATAGGAGATGTAAACCACTAGTGTAAATGAAAGTAAGGTATGTTTATGCTTATGTTTCTGTATTGACGATGATATCCCAAAGTTTTAATATAAACAAATTACATTTCTTCGGAAATGCTTTGATAATATATTTATCATGTTTTCTGGGAACAAATTCCGCAATATTATTCTTTAAAATGAATACTCTGATTTTCAAATAAGCATATATAAATTTTTTAAAATGACCATGAATTTGGGGATGTTACAGTTGGTATCATAACATTAGTTTAAGCAAACTAGGAATTCATAGGAAATTTCTAGACTTAAACTTAGAATGATAAGCGATGATCGTGAGGAGTGTGTCTAATATATTTTAGGAAGTACACCTGAATAGACACGAGCACTAGCTTATTCAGGGAAGACGCCTAAATTGCTTGATGTGCTAAATGATTTATGATGCTTTATGATGCCATTATTTGATCGGATCTATGGTCTGTTTCCGACTGTATCTGGAAACCTTATGTGTTCAGATTTTGAAACGTTTAACTACGATATTAGAACTGACATGTAACTTTTCAGAGTAATAAGGAGGAATACGCGTCTAAAACTTCCTCTATCTATATTCTCGTCTCGATACACCGAACGCCTGCTTTGGTGTAGAGAATGTCATGATAAGGACTCGTAGCAAACTGAGCAAATGGAGGAAATGAGAAGGCTTAAGATAGTGAATGATACCTATCGGAAGATATCATGAGAGCAATATCTTGCCTTTAGAATACGTCTAATAAATAATACGTCTAGTACGGGAGAAGTACACTTTCGATTAGCAGAAAGAAAGAACTTTTGGTAGAATCCATAAAGTTATCCCATCGTCTGGCGTTTCCACCACCAAACGAGTTGAAGAAGAATTGATGATTGAAGATACGCATGGAAGGAGTCATAGTAGAGTCTAGGGAAAATTTTATGATTATTTGGACACATTTGTATGTGTTAAAATTGTTTTTGTGATAATAACTTGGAGAACTACGAGACGATACTTGGGACGAGTATGAGTAGGTGTGAAAGGTAGTAGAGGCCTATACTACCGGAAGCACATGACTCACACTTGGACCAGGGAAACTCACAAGGTTACCAAGGTGCTAGTAATTGATTCCGTTTTATTCATGTATGTCATTGCCATCGTTTCGGTAATGACTAAGAAGATGATTGTTATTCCGACCCTAATGGTCATATCAAATCGAGTCTGATTATGACAAGTATGTTACATGGTTTAGAGAACCAACATCGATGTAACATCCGACTTAGCCAGAAGATTGAAGTGAAAGATAATCGAAGCGGTCGATAGAAGTATCGTGATCATTATTAAAGTAAGAAGCTTGTAGCTAGAAGTGCTACATGCTAGAATGTGAATATATCACATTAGAACATGAAGGAAGGTATATTCCATTATGGAATTTGACTCTAAAAGACATGATTCTAAGCGTTGCATCATACGACGAGAGGTCATTAGAACATGGCCCATCGGTTTGTCATGATAATCGAAGTAAAGAACTTCTCTTAAGTTAAGTCTGTCTAAGAAGAAGCAGGAGTCTCCAATAAGGATCGATTTTGTAACTCGAAGGTTACGATTGAAAGTCCAACATAGGATAAAGAGCGGGTGCAAGATCAAGCACAGCCTGCAGTCAAGAAGTCCAAGAGTTAGATACTCATTCGAAGGAAAATAGAAGTCATGGTTATTACCTAGGATGAAGAGATGACGTATGTAGTCATTATACAAGCCCAGTTTTGTTGATGATTTCGGGACGTAATCATCCTAAGGGAAAGATAACTGTAACGCCCGCAGATTCGGCTAGTCAATTTAAAGACGATAAACGTTAAAAATGACTTTTTGATAGAAGATTATTTAGAATAAATAATCTTAACCAAGTTATATTATATGTCACAGGGGTTCCGTACATATAAAGAACGCTGAAATCCGAGTTATAACGAAGAAGTTATGACCCGTTGAAGTTTTACAGCTAAACCGGCATGGCACCGCATAACGTAAAAAGTGAATTTTTGATAATTACTTTTAGCCTTAGGAATCTAAACGAAAGTCTTAGTATATGTTAAACCGAGAACGTACATAAAAAGAACGTCCAAATCTGACTTCGTATGAGCAAGTTATGATTTTTCTAAGATTTAGCACAGTAGGGCACAACCCGAAATTCGAATTTTAGATTGATAAATTTTTAGCCGACACAACCTAAATTAGAATTGAAGATCTTATAAATAGGAGCTCATCGATAAAAAGACAGTTGAAAACGGAGTTTGTATGTAGAAGTTATGAATTTTACATGGTCGTTAAACAGTGTAATATTCTCATACAATTAAATTTAAAATCGGTCGAGAATTAGCCGATGGAGTCAAAAGGAGAGTTGTAGATCTTGTCAATACCTATGTGTGGATATAAAGAATGTCAAAAAAGAAGCTCGTATACGAAAGTTACGGAATTTAGAAGTCGGGAGTGTGTTGTTGCAAAGAGGGTGGTGTGGCTGAATCTGGGCCCTTGCTTTCTCCCCACGCCTTGCCACCAGATGGTGACATGTGGCACACTAACTCGACGAGTTGGAGGCTCAAAATAGATGAGTTGGCCATTTTCCAGCCTATAAATAGGATGCGAGAGCACCCCATTTTCTTCACACCAAAAGCCTTTCTGTTTCTCTCTCTTTCTCTAACTTCTCTCTAAGCCCTCCCAAAGCCCTAGTAACTTCTAAATGCTAGAGGAAAGCCCCGGAGCGCTAGAAGGCTCCGAGAAGAAGAGCTTTCGGCTTAGAAGTTCTGCCCCCACAGATCCCGGTTCCTAGCCAAACCCCCGGTAAGTGAGATATGCTTACCCTACTTAAATGTATAGCTTATGTTTAAGTTCAATATCGTTATTATGAACTTATAAAAATAAATATATTATAAAATATAATATACAAAGTGTTATGATAATATCCTTTAACTACTCGCGGTACGGAGAATCTGGTTTGAAGGGCCGCATAGGGTTGTTGGATTTCAAAAGTGCTATAATGCCAAAATGGTCCTGCCCTCCGGTGTTTCATATCTGGCCCCTGTCTGTACATAGTGATTGAAAAGTATTGTTTAACACTAATAAAACGATATCGCTCGTAAATAGCCGTAATAAATATTAGACTAAAATCTAGCGGTAATGATTCTAGGTTTCGTCGAAGGAAAATAGAATCGTTTGAAGCGGTAATGAGAGGTGAACGATGTGTTGGGTTTTAAGCACTATAACACTTCTATGGTGCACATGCAACCCTAAATGCTTTGGATCTATGTTTTCTCTAGTTATTCATGCATTCTCAATTTTTCCAAAGCATTCTCCCTAACTAGCATACAATTGAACAATTGAACAATACAACTAGTTAGATGACTTACCTCTTAGTAGGACTTGTAGTTCTTGGCCTTCAAAAGCTTGAGCTCCTCATGTGTGATACCTATAATGGTTCACAAACACCAAATGCAATAGGAGGCTTGAGAGAATAAGTTACTTAGCATAAAATCAACTTCACTCTTTTAGAATGAATGGGGTTAGCCAATTTTGGGACTAGGGGTATGCTTTTATAGTGTTACTAAGCTAGGGTTACATTCATGCAAACCCTAATGCTCCATGACCTTTCACATTCTTATGCTCCATGGGTTAAACCTCCATGGAATATCCATGGATTATCTCATTGGTTTAGCCCATCTAAACAATCATGGATCTTTGGCCCACACTATATGAATCATTGATTGATATAATCAATCCCCATATATTTAATTAGTCTATTTTGATCACAAAATTAATTCCAAATTAATTATTGATCAATACTAATTAAATAATATGATTTCTCAATTAATATATTATACTTATAATATATTAATAAATCACAAATAACCGTATTCTCAAAAGTTCATCCTATCAAATTGCACTAATGAAGACAACCCAAAAGGACCATGCTACAATCGGGTCAAGTAAATCCCAGTTACAATTATGTGCTTAGACACCAAATCCAACAAGATGATGAGAAGCGATGAACCAAGTGATAACCAAAGTGATGGCCCAGTCATCTAGCAGAGTATAGATGACAACCACAGACTATTCTAGACCGTCCAGTGGAACACTAGCAGGATCGCAACCTGTAGGTGTTGTTAACGATGTGTTCACTAGATGTACTCTAAAACCCTAGAAGCTATGGACTTAGTGCCTCATAAATGAACATTGGCAGCTATGAAATTTGTGCCTTACAAATGAACGTTGGTAGCTATGGATTTAGTACCATATAGATGAACATTGGCAGCTATGGACTTAGTACCTAACAGATAAGATCAGCAACGATGGACTTAGTGCCTGTTAGATGAACCCTGGCAGCGATGGATTTCGTGCCTATTCCTTAGGACAATCCTTAGGAATGAATGAGTGAATGACAGATAATTCTTAGGGTAGATCCTTAATAAAAAAAGAAGATAATGGGGATGGGTAATTGGGATAATTGTTTGATGATGAAACATAATAACTTTATTATTGTGGGTTGAAAACCCTAGGTACTCACCAGGTTTCCCAACCTGTCCCACTCAGTTTATTTGTATCACAGGTGTCGATACGAAGCTACATTACACTGAGAGATTAAAGGAGATGTAAACTACTAGTGTAAATGAAAGTAAGGTCTGTTTATGCTTATGTTTATATATTGACGATGATATCCCAAATTTTTAATATAAACAAATTACATTTCTTCAAAAAATGTTTTGATAATATATTTATCATGTTTTCTGGGACCAAATTCCGCAATATTATTCTTTAAAATGAATACTCTAATTTTCAAATAAGCATAAATAAAATTTTTAAAATGACCGTGAATTTGGGAATGTTACATTCTCTTAGAGTCCCAATGTATTAAAACATTGTTGTGACGTCAATTCGTATCTCAATCGTTTATTTTCTATGGTTTGGTAGAAACTTGTTTCATTATACATAGTTCGGTATATACCTAATCCGATATATATCTTGTTTGGTATATACCTAGTCGGTTATATGCCTTGTTCAGTATATACCTAGTTCGGTATATGTTTTGTTCGGTATATCTAGGGTATACTCATAGCTTCGGGCTAAGCTATACTCTATTATCAAACATATAGTATTAAAGTTGTTATACATATAGTATAAAGTCTATTTTAAACATTGTAAAAACTTCAAGGTTTAAAATTAATTTTGAACTAACTATTAATAAATTAACATTTTAAACCAATTAATGATTTATCGTTATCCTTTAATTAAACTATTACTTAAATTAATTAGTCAATTAAATAGATTATGGATTTATTTTTATCTTTTGATTAACATTAATTAAATTAAATATTAAAATCCATAAGGATAATTCATTCAGTTATCTTATAACTATATATATATATATATATATATATATATATATATATATATATATAGTTATAAGATAACTGAATGAATTATAGGGAGAGGTTATATTGAGAAAGCGATAAGGATGACAAGGCGAGAATGATTGTGGACCAATCATTAGTTAAGAGAATAATTGTGACAACCCGAAATTTCTATCTTGTACAGTTATTCAAATCAATCAAGGTCAGACTCGTTTTTGCTATCTTCTAGCATTGTTTAGAGTCAATTAGAGTGTTCTAAGTCTAGTACCTTCAAAGTTAGGGTTTAGAATTGGGTTCCACAAGTTTACCACTTCCCAAAATGGCCAAACACTCCAACATGAGGAGTGTACGGCCGTACACTTGGGTGTGCGGCTGTACACCCCCCTTCTAGCCGTACACTCTCATGTATAAATGAGAGACTTAGCCTTCATTTAGCTCTTTTCACATTCCTAAGCCAAGAACTCGTTTCTCTCTCAACTACCATCCGATTTTTCCATCTAGATCATCAAGATTGTAAGTATTCTTACCTTGAATTTTTGATCCCTTTCACTATCTTGTAAGGATCATTGATTTCATCCATGAAATCACTTCATTTTGGTAGATCTTCAAGTGTTCTTCAGTTTCACTAAGAACACCTACTAAGTTCTTGGACCTCAAACACCCCTAAAGGCTTCTATACCGTAAGTACCACTCCCTATTCTTGTTACTTACTAGTTATGCTCCTTAGGAATCGTCCAAACCATGATCATCAAGGAGTGTACGGCCGTACACACCCCATGTGGCCGTACACCCCTTTGTTTAGTGTATATTAGCCTCAAACTCATGTTCTATGCTAGCACCAAGTCATGGACACTTAGAGGATGCAAGATATAGCCTTGGAATACACTTTTTGACCATTTCTTCAAGGAGTGTACGGCCGTACACTCCATGGCCGCACACACCAGGACGTACACCCAAGTGGCCGTACACCTAGTGGCCGTACACACACTAGTGTGGCTGTACACCCATTAGATGCAACCCATTGTACTTCTAACTCTTCAATCTAAGTGTTTCCTAAGTCCTAGGGTGATTTCCTTACATGATTAGTTGTTTAAACACTAATTATATACATAAATGTGTCATTATATGCTTATTAGGATCCGTTGCGCTCAAGTCTTCACTTGACACTTAGCATCCTACAATCCGATCTTTCATTCGTATCACTCACTACAGGTGAGTTCATACCCCCTTAACTTACCTTTTAAATGATTTTAAATGATTTTATTGGGGGGGGGGGGGGGAATACAAGTAGAACTATCATAGTTATTATATCAATCACATGTGATTAATAACTATCAAACATATAGATTTTCTTATACTTCAAACTGTGTTTTCAAACAAATTCCTTAAATCGTTTTACAAACTCTTTATATATACAAAACTCTTTATCAAACTCGTTTAAACTTATACTGTAACAATTGGTAAAAACAGGAACGATCGTACGATGCTATGTTTTGACTTTTAAGTATTATGAATATTTTATCAAAAATGGTTGAAGGAATTTAACCTGTTGTATTTAGATAAGTTCTTGTGAAATATAAAACAAGTAACTAATAATAATTTTCGTTACGACGTATAACTACGAACCATGACCGGTTTGTGAAAATTTGCATATAACGTAATTTGAACGCAACAAACTTAATTTCGGTATCAACATGTCTTCACTTGATGAATAAGTTAAGTTCTATGTAAAACTTGTGCTTAATAGTTGTGAAGAATCTAAATTTGACAAATATACGAACCAAAGTGACGAAACATTTTTAACGATATCGTTAACCGGTTAAATATCACGAAATTATACTTTGTCAATAAATTTTATATTTAAATAAATAAAAATATAAAATGAATTATTATAAGGCATAATTAGAATGTATTTTAGTGTTTTTGAATAAAAAGAATAAAACATAAACATTTAAGTTCAAATACACAAAAACTGCATTGTTATTTTATACTAAGTATACATGTATGTATTTGTACATATGTATTATTATCTTTAACTAACTAGAAGACCTTCTAGAACTCCTAGTTAACTAACTAACTAGTATTTAGTTAGTTAACTAACCCTATCTCTAAGCAACCACTCAAGCAAGTGGCTAGGCAAGATAACATCACTTAAACTCACATCCACTCACAAGCTAGTCTAGGTTTTGTCCCCTTATCCTCTTCCACTTTTTCCTCCATCATAAACACGAAATTTACTCTTCATTTTACCCTGAATTCACCAGCCAATACTCCAGGGAAATACTCTCAACCTTCATCTCATTTTTAGCCACAAGAACTTCCTTCCAAAGCCATCAAAACCGTGAACTAAAGGGTTGATGTCCCTTTTGTGTTTCAGCCACCATTTCATCCATCTACACCTCCCTTTTGCTTGATATTTTCACCACCAAATACCCCTGGAAGTTAGTTGTTATGCTACTCAAAATTATAGATTCAAAACAGTGAGTAAACTACCTTTTTCTTACCCTTTTGCTTTGAAGTTTTCGTGACAGCTACATAGCCAAAACAGTGGCTGTTTTGGAGCATCAAACAAACATCCAAAAGTTCTTCATCTTTCTGCCCATTTTCGAGATTTAAATTCCACCATATGTAGCTACTTTCAAACACTTAAAACCCCTGAGAAAGTTACCCTTTACCTCTCTAAAATCTTGTGTTATTCCACCACCTTTTGGTTACATACTTTTGATCCAAGTTGAAGCTAGACATCCAAAAGAATACTCGAATCACAAACTTGAGTGGAACCGGAAACCGCACGAACCATTCTCAACCCGAATAACTCTACGCGACAAAAGTAAGTTTTCTACGGCCCCTCTTTTATGTTTTACAAGTTTTGGGGGAGAATACACACTAAATAAATTATAGTTGAAAGATTTAAAGGCTTTGCTAGCTAAAAATGCAAGTTATATCACTAAATATATATAAGCTTAAATTTCAGCTTTTCACAGAAACGTTCTGGTCTGTTCACGGACTGTTTTGCCCTCCTTAAACTCAATGGATTTCAAAACTGTACAATATGGACATAGTTGAGGTTAATACCTTTCCAAGGACTACTCGCACGCATTCATACGATTTTTCTACAATTTATAATGATTTTTATAAAACTGCCTATCATTTCAGAACATTTTCGGACCAGTCGGTAAAAATGAACATTTTCACTCTGGATAGGAACCACTTAAGTTCAGGGTAAAAATTATGGACAAAGTAGACTCATTTTTTCTGCTCTGAGAGTTTACAGATCCAGATTTCGACTTAAAATGATTTTTCTATAATTATTCTAAAAACGTGGACAGATTTGCCCTTTTGATTTATCTTGCTGTTTGGTTTTCAAATATATATATACAATGTGTTGTGGTAAATAAGAAGTACACCAATTATGATATTGTTTAGTTCACACATACTTTAATAGTTATAAAAGTGTAAATTATAACAAGTATTTCTAATATGATCATGTTGAAAACCTCATAAGATATGATGATTTGGACTACATCGATTTTGGTCACTCACAGCCGGGGTGCTGTATAAACTTTGTTATTCACTTACAGTCGGAGTACTGTATAAACATATATATGGTCACTTACAGTCGACGAACTGTTTAAACTCGTATAGGGACACATACGACCGTTGTCCCGATCGTATAAAGACACATACGACCGTTGTCCCGATAGAACTTTGGTAGCTTTACATTATTAAGTATTACAACCAAAAGTCTTCAAACTCAAACAATCAAGAATTATAACAAAGTCCTGGATACAAATATACTAATACACACTAGGATGAGGTAGTATAAATATTGTTTGTAGATTGTTAAACTGATTGTTAGTGTTTATTTATATAAATACTAAATATTTTATATCACAAAAATATGTTAAACCGATTGGTAGTGTTTATTTACATAAATACTAAATATTTGATTTCACAAAAATATGTTAAACCGATTGGTAGTGTTTATTTACATAAATACTAAATATTTTGTTTCACAAAAATATGTTAATATTTACTTTTATCATAAGTATTTTTACATGGATAGTCGTATCAGATTTCAAGTATCGGGTCTCACACGAAGCATATCGGTAACATTGTTGACCATGTTTTGCACAACTTATTTTGTTAAACATTCCATGTTTTATAAAGATTTCTTTTTATAAAACTCACGGAGTCAAAACCTGTGGAACTCACCAACAATTTTTGTTGACGTATTTTAAAAATGTGTATTCTCAGGTAACTAAGGAGCCGGAGGTAGGACATCGGTTCTAAGGAAACTATAGTTCCTTTCTTTTGGGAATACTCTTGAACTGTTTTTATTTACTGTTGTGTGTTTAAACTATGAATATGTAATTTCAATTCCAACACTTTAAGGTTTGTAATATATTGATTTAAATATGTTTAGTGTTCGATATATGTGGTTGACTGTGATCCAATTGTTATGACGTCGCAACCCCGGCAATTTCCGCCGTCGGTCGGGGTGTGACAGATTGGTATCAGAGCTAACGACTATAGAGAACTTAGTATTTTCTTTTTTTTGGAAAAATACAACTATAGTCTAGGGATTACTCTAGTAGGTTTAAGAAATATCCTTATCCTACAACACTTAAAAGTTAATGAATCTAATAAACTTAAACACAAGGATTTAGATCAAATACTCAAATAGGTTTCTTAAAACATAGGTCATACCATGACTAAACATAGATGTGCACCTAAGTTTTATTTTGGTCGGGCCTCATGGATTATCCAACCTAAGCGAAGTAGTTGATAAACTAAAAACTTGGCGTTTTACAAGTAAAAGTACGATCACAGGTCAATAAGTGAAGTCAATAAGTGTCGATAGGACATTCTTTTATTTGTATGTGTAAATTTTGTGTAGCATATTTGAGATACTAAAAGTTTTGGTGACAAACTTTTCGGATATGTATTAGCATATGTAAGAATAAGTAAACTTTATTTGTTTATTAGTAGGTCTTTGTACCACTAATTATAGGTCTTTACATTTTAAAGAATGGTAAAGACTAATGTACTCGGATGTTACTGTTTAATATAATGAAGCATATGTTATTAAGTTTAAAAATATTTTTTTTTAACTATTATATGAATCGTGATCATGAATAATAACATTATGTGAAAACTAACAAACACATCACAAACTTAACCTTTACTATTAAATGAATTAGGAAATCAAAATGCCTCCAAGAAGGAACACCAGAGCAAATCCTGAAGTAACACCAACTACCGAACCAACTATAGGACGAACCCGAAGAGGTCGACCAGCCAGAAGGCGGGTTGTGACTCCAGTAACGGAAATGCCAACTTCTAGCGCTCCAATTCCACCACCTCCCGAGTCAGGACTTCCTCAAACTACAGCAGAATTGGAACAACTAGTTTCAGAACGCATTACTATTGCAATGGCAACTGCGAGGAGTTTGAATGAGGGAAGACAAGTCGTGGAAGTGAATGGATTGGGAATCGGAGCTGGAAGCACTCTTCACTCACATCCAGAAGAGCCTAGAAGAACTTGTTCCTACAAGGACTTCATGAGTTGCAAGCCAAGAAACTTTTATGGCAACGAAGGCGTTGTTGGTTTAACTCGTTGGTTTGAAAAGGTCGAAGCTGTATTTGACATATGCTACTGCTCTGAGGGTAGCAAAGTGCGGTTTGCTGCATGCACCTTGATGGATGGAGCTCTAACATGGTGGACTGACCATGTAAAAACCTTGGGTATCTCGGTGGCCAACTCAATGTCATGGGAGAGCATGAAAGAACTTTTAATAGAGGAATACTGCCCCCGAGAAGAAGTACAGAGCCTAGAACATGAGCTTTGGAACCTAAAGATGAAAGGTTCTGAAGTCAAGGCTTACACAACAAGGTTTAATGATCTTGCACTCCTTTGTCCAGGCATGGTGAAACCAGAAGGCAAGAAAGTGGAGCGTTATGTTGGATTAGTGTCTAAGGCTGTAACTATATTTGGTAAGTACTTGACCCGGTTATGCATGGTCCTTTTGGGTTGCCTTCACCATAGCAACTTGACAGGATGATTTGTTAAGAGAGAAGAGATATTATTAATATATTATGAGAATAATATATATTTAAGGAATAATAATATTATTTGATTAATGTAAGTCATATATTAATTGAGAATTAATTTGGTGACTTAAAGAGGTTAATTGAATAAAGGGCATAAACTGTCAAATGTGTGATAGTTGTATTTTTGGGTTATGTATCCTTATGGATATTGGGGTGGACGAAATTTAGGGTTTGGGAACCTTAAATTCGTCCAAGCCTTGTATCTAGAAGGATCTTGGATTGCTTAGGGCCTAAGTCATTCAATTAGGGTTAAAGGAGAAACCCTAATAGCTCATAGTATAAATAGAACCCTTGGGGTGGAGAAATCGGCACTCTTGCATGCCAAGGAACCCTAGGGCCGATTTCTATCCCTCCTCCCTCTCTCTCAAGATCATCTTCTTGCTAGTTGGTGTTTGTAAGCCATTAGAGGAGTGACAATTGTGACTCTAAGCTCCAAGAAGAAGAAGTATCAAGCAAGTAATTCAAGGTATTCTTTCAGATCTGATTTCATATGATTAGATTCAATATATTACATTAGATCTAGTATTGCATGTCTTGGATTCAATGCATGTTCAATTAGAGAAACCTAGATCCAAGCAATTAGGGTTTGCATGTGCACATAGGAAAGTTCTTATGGCTCAAACCCATCAGTGGTATCAGAGCTTTGATTGATTTCTATTGAATTGATGCATTGGTTGATTGCTTGTTGCTTGAAAAAAAAAATTCGATTTTGTGATTCTGACTGCTGTACTCGGCGAGTTCCACTGTGGACTCGGCGAGTCCATAGAGGTACTCGGCGAGTCCATAGAGGTACTCGGCGAGTTCGAACGTCAGAAGGAGGAAGTTTCGGGATTTCTTGCTGTTTTACTTGAGGATACTTGCCTTAACTGTTTTGGGTCATTAAAATCCGATTTTAATCATATATATGAGTATATTCTTGACCTAACAAAAGATAATTACCAATTAGTTGAATAATAATTTCCTTATATGATAATTGTTGATTATTTGAATTGAATTGGTAAATTGTTTTGCAAGTAACATTAAATAAGATCAAATTGAGATAATCTAATTAGATGATTTATATTATTTGCTATTTAATCCTTATGCATTGAAAAAAGTTCAAGACTTGTCCTCAAGCTTTGAAATTTTAAATTTTGTGATTAAAGGTTTAATTTGGATAATTTTAAATTTCAAATCCCTAGAATTTTACAAGTTTAAAATTCAACCCTATACTATTATATTATTACAAGCTTATATATATATATATATATATATATATATATATATATATATATATATATATATGTATGATTTACAATGCTAGTCTTACCGTTAGTAGGCCTCATTCACGAAGCCGGTCTATAAGGTGGGTATAAGGTTGCTGCCTATAAAATGGCGCTTAATGGGTGTACATTCACACCCACCGCTTGCTTAACTGGTGGAGGGTCGTTAGCCGAACGGGTAGGATAGGGCAAACCTCCTCTCATTAATAAGTATAATGAATCTATATAAAGTAACTAAACATGTTTTATAAAATTCCCAATCTTAGTTACTTTAGGAAAAGTGAATTGATGCAATCCCATGAAATTACACTTTGTACCCTCGCTAAGACATTAATGGAGCGGGTGTGGTTAACCGACACATTAATTGGGTTCTAAGCAAAGGTGGAAAAGGGTGACTCATTGTTTGTTATAGTTCAATGGAGCGTGTGTGGTTAACCAGCACATTGAATAGGTAACTGTAACAGTGGGGGCACCTTGTAAATTTGCATGGTTATTCACACCCACTTTGTGATCCTCGGCATCCCAGTCACAAACGAGAGGGGCATATCGAGATTTAAACATGACATTGAAAGGTTCAATGAATCTCAAAGAAATCTAGGAATTCTCAATACATTTAAAAACTTAAAGCTTATGTTTTTATGGTGAAGAATTAGTGAATTGTCATTCACTTACCTCCAAATTATTTGCATATTGGATTACGGCATCCCTTTTCTAATGTGTAAATAACGTTGTTGGGTCCTAGCCCTAATTTTTCATTTTGGGTGTTAATTAGGGACTTAATCTAATCAAACTTTGTTCTTTCTATTTGTAGATGTCTAACGCAAACAACGCAACTGCTAGCTCATTTCCTCTAATGAGCCTTTGTCAAAAAGTGACATTCGATGGAACGAACTTTAGCGAATGGATAAGATACATTCGCACAATCGCGCGTTACGAGGACAAAGAGTATGTTCTCGATGAGAAGCTCGAAAAGATCAATCCAGAAACTGCTACTCCTGAAGAAATGGCTGTCTTTGAGAACCATGAGCGTGATGCAACGAAGGTCCATTGCATCATGATAGCCACAATGAACTCAGAATTCCAAAAGTCCTATGAGGACATGTATCCTTATGAGATGCATCTAGACTTGATGGAGAGGTATCACCAAAGCGCGAGGCAAGAGCGCTATGAAATCATAACGAATATGATTACTGCTAAAATGGGAAGTGGAGAGTCTCTTACTGTGCACTTGCAAAAGATGCAAAGGTATGTTGATCGTCTTCGCAAGTTGAATGTCAACTTTGGGGAAGATTTGGCTATCGACATTGTTCTTCACTCCTTGCCCTCATGCTACAACCAATTTAGGATGACCTACCACATGAACAAGAAAGAGGTCACCCTAAGCAAACTCCAAGGGCTCCTGAGGACTGCTGAGAGCAACCTCAAGGACAAGTCTGTTGCACCAACTCCCAATCCACCCGTTGCTCCTGTTTTGGCTATTGGATAGGGAAGGGGCAAGAAGAGGAAGGCTTTTTCAAAGAATCACCACAAAGGAAAGTCCCAAAATGGTTCCTCTTCTAGTGGGACCAAGGTTGATCCTGCTAAGCCCAACCCAAACCCAAAGGAGGCAGAGTGCCACCATTGCCACAAAATAGGGCATTGGAAGAGAAGCTACCCGGAATATCTGCAAGCCATCAAGGATGGGAAGATCAAGCCATCTTTCGCAGGTATTTACACAATTAAATCTAATGATTCATCTCATGCTATTTCTTGGGTTCTTGATACAGGGTGTGGTTACCACATTTGTTCTGATTTGCAGGGACTAGGAAGAAATAGGGATGTGGAGCTTGGAAGAATAAATCTGATCATGGGAAACAGAAGAACGTCGCCTGTCACCAAGATTGGAGTGTATTCTTTAGATCTTAGGAATGGTTTGAATTTAGAATTAAATAATTGTTGCTACTCGCCAGATATGGCAAGAAACATCATTTCTTTTCATGGTTTATTTAGACAAGGATTTAGATATTCGTTTAATAATGAGAATGGTTCGATTTATGCTTATCTAAATGGTGTTTTATATTTTGAAGCAATGCCTTGTAATGGAATTTATGAAACTGTTATGGTTGTAGATAACCTAGGAAATGATGTGTTGTGTATGGATTCTTCCAATGGTATGGATAAAGCATCCTTGTGGCATTGTCGTCTTGCACATGTCAACAAGAAGCGCATAGCCCAACTCCAAAAGGATGGAGTGTTGGAGTCGTTCGACCTTAGGGAAGATGACACGTGCGAATCTTGTTTACTTGGAAAGATGACCAAGTCACCCTTCACTGGCACTTGTGCGAGGGGTGAGGGTTTATTGGATCTCATACATACAGATGTATTTGGACCCTTTAGATCCACCACAAGGGATGCAAATCGCTTCTATGTGACTTTCAGAGATGATTATAGCAGATATGGGTATATCTACTTAATCAAGCACAAGTCAGAAACCTTTGAAAAGTTCAAAGAGTTTAAACAAGAAGTGGAGAATCAATTAGGCAGGAAAATCAAGATGCTTCGATCTGATCGAGGTGGAGAGTACCTAAGTCTTGAATTCCACGACTACCTCAAGGAATGTGGAATAGTTTCACAATTGACGCCACCTAGGACACCACAATTGAATGGTGTAGCTGAGAGGCGTAATCGAACCTTGCTAGACATGGTTCGTTCCATGATGAGTCATGCTTCACTACCTATCTCATTCTGGGGGTATGCCTTAGAGACTGCCGCCCATATCCTTAATTTAGTACCCACAAAGAAGGTTACCAAAACACCTCACGAGATGTGGACAGGGAAAGCTCCCTCGTTGGCACATATCAAGGTTTGGGGCTGTGAAGTTTTCGTAAGACGAGAAACTCACGACAAGCTCGAACCTCGTAGTGAGCGATGTATATTCATCGGCTACCCACAGAAATCCTTTGGATATCTCTTCTATAGGCCGAGTGACAATGTTGTCTTCGTTGCGAGGAGAGGGGTTTTCCGAGAGCGAGAACTCATAAGCCAAGGAGACAGTGGGAGGCAAGTCGATCTTGAAGAGATTCAAGAATCTAGCGATGAAGGAACCTCTAACACTGGCGCTCAACCCGAGGAGGAAACTCCAGTTGAACAAGTTGACGAGTCCTTACCTCTTAGACGTTCCGAAAGAGTTAGAGTTCAACCCCAGTTTTATGGTTTTCATATTACTACCGAAGGGGACACGTATATTAGTGATGGTACACTAATAAATCTAGATGAACCTAATAGCTATAAGGAAGCCATGGCAGGCCCAGAGTCTGTAAAATGGAAAGAGGCGATGGACAGTGAGATTCAGTCCATGTATGACAACCAAGTTTGGAATTTGGTTGACAATGTACCAGGTCGTAAGACGGTCGGGTGCAAGTGGATCTTCAAGAAGAAGACCGACGTGGATGGGAACGTGCACACTTATAAGGCGCGATTGGTTGCGAAGGGTTTCACTCAGACTCCTGGAGTTGACTACGACGAAACCTTCTCACCAGTTGCGAAGATAAAGTCTATTAGGGTGATGCTAGCCATTGCTGCATTTCATGACTATGAAATATGGCAAATGGATGTAAAAACCGCTTTCCTTAATGGGAAGTTGGCTGAGGATGTTTACATGGCTCAGCCAGAGGGTTTTGTCGATCCGAAGCATCCCAATAGAGTGTGTAAGCTTGAGAAGTCCATTTATGGGCTTAAGCAAGCGTCTCGCAGATGGAATCTTTGCTTCGATGAGAAAGTCAAAGAGTTTGGATTTGTACGAAGTGAAGATGAATCATGTGTATATGTCAAGGCCAGTGGGAGTATAGTTAGCTTTCTCGTTTTGTATGTCGATGACATACTGCTCATAGGAAACAACGTCCCGACTCTGCAGGAGGTTAAGTCCTGGCTCGGGAAGTGTTTCGCTATGAGGACCTCGGAGAGGCTTCCTATATTTTAGGAATAAGGATAGTGAGAGAACGAAGTAAGAGACTAATAGGACTTAGTCAGAATACTTACTTGGATAACGTACTAAAACGTTTTAGTACGGAAAACTCGAAAAAAGGAGAACTACCGATACAGAGTAATGCCAAATTGAGTAAGACTCAAAGCCCGAGTACAGAAGTCGAGATAGCTGAGATGAGCCGAATACCCTATGCTTCCGCAGTTGGCTCAATCATGTACGCTATGACTTGTACTCGCCCTGATGTGGCCTTTGCTTTGAGCATGGTCAGTAGATATCAGGGGAACCCAGGTAGAGCTCATTGGATTACAGTCAAGAATATACTTAAGTACCTTTGGAGGACCAAGGAATGGTTTTTAGTCGTCGGAGGGAGTGATGACTTAAAGGTACGAGGGTATAGTGACGCCAGCTTTCAGACCGACAGGGACAACTACCGTTCGCAGTCGGGCTGGGTCTTTACCCTTAATGGGGGAGCGGTGACTTGGAAAAGTTCCAAGCAAGAAACAGTAGCTGATTCAACGTGCGAATCAGAGTACATTGCAGTGAGCGAAGCATCAAAGGAGGCTATGTGGTTGAAGAACTTCATTGGTGATCTTGGAGTTGTGCCTACCATAAAGGAGCCTATGGAAATTTTCTGTGATAATGAAGGAGCGGTTGCCTTGACCAAGGAACCGAGGGATCATGGTAGATCTCGACATATCGACAGAAAATATCATTTTATTAGACATCGAGTAGAAGAAGGACACCTCGTGGTAAAGAGGGTATCGTCAGAGGATAACCCAGCAGATCCGCTTACGAAGGGACTTAGCAGGGTTAAGCATTTGCAGCACGCTAGGAGCATTGGGCTAAAGGACGATATTAGTTTAGATTAGATAGTTTGGAAACATGTAATAGATAAATGTAATTGACATTTGATGATTAAATAAAGGAGTATTATTTATAAGTAAAGCTACTGTCTTATGTTAATTGTTTAACTATTGTTTCATTTTGCATGTTTTGACTTCCTGAGTAATTAATTATTTGATAATAATCGAATTATTCGAATAGTCCACAGTCGTTCATATGTTGGAAGTAGGTATGAATGAAGACTGTCATGAATTGGTGTGTAGATTGTCTAAAGTGTATTAGACATTGCAAAGGTTTGCTGCAACGTTCATGAGTGCTTATGAACGTGATTTGAGCATTGGAATAAACCCGCACTTGTTGGAATCACTTCATGGAATTTATCACGAGTGATCACAAGATGGTAATATCATATAGTCTTAAAACCTAGATATATGGTTTATTGTTTGTTAATTGGTTATGCATTGATAATACGCAAACGCATCAGTAACTTGATGTTATAAAACGTATTGTTGTGTGTAATTTGATTAGTGGATAATAAATGCATATAAGTCGAAGTTTATCTGTTCCTTTTATCCTAAGAGGGTAAAAGCGATATCAGGGCCCCTCGATGATTTGATTTGACTTATGTGTCGGGCCCGGTCAGAACTAAATTGATGTGTTCGATTAAGTTCTATGTCAAATGAATATGAGATCGAGAAACAAATTATAGGACAATAAGTATGACCATGTTCCATGTAATTGTCCGCACGATATCTAGAACAGAGGATTATACGATCCCTTATCTAAAGGACAGGATACTGATAAGATCAGAGTTGACAGCGTCTTTGAGAGCTACGATTGCTAATCGGATTGTGTTTGCATATATAGTTACTAGACTTATCCAAGTGGGAGACTGTTGGATTAGTGTCTAAGGCTGTAACTATATTTGGTAAGTACTTGACCCAGTTATGCATGGTCCTTTTGGGTTGCCTTCACCATAGCAACTTGACAGGATGATTTGTTAAGAGAGAAGAGATATTATTAATATATTATGAGAATAATATATATTTAAGGAATAATAATATTATTTGATTAATATAAGTCATATATTAATTGAGAATTAATTTGGTGACTTAAAGAGGTTAATTGAATAAAGGGCATAAACTGTCAAATGTGTGATAGTTGTATTTTTGGGTTATGTATCCTTATGGATATTGGGGTGGACGAAATTTAGGGTTTGGGAACCTTAAATTCGTCCAAGCCTTGTATCTAGAAGGATCTTGGATTGCTTAGGGCCTAAGTCATTCAATTAGGGTTAAAGGATAAACCCTAATAGCTCATAGTATAAATAGAACCCTTGGGGTGGAGAAATCAGCACTCTTGCAAGCCAAGGAACCCTAGGGCCGATTTCTATCCCTCCTCCCTCTCTCTCAAGATCATCTTCTTGCTAGTTGGTGTTTGTAAGCCATTAGAGGAGTGACAATTGTGACTCTAAGCTCCAAGAAAAAGAAGTATCAAGCAAGTAATTCAAGGTATTCTTTCATATCTGATTTCATATGATTAGATTCAATATATTACATTAGATCTAGTATTGCAAGTCTTGGATTCAATGCATGTTCAATTAAAGAAACCTAGATCCAAGCAATTAGGGTTTGCATGTGCACATAGGAAAGTTCTTATGGCTCAAACCCATCACGTTATATATGGGGTCTGGCTCCAAAAATAAAAGGAATGATACTTTCATCAAACCCTACCACATATCTCAGTGCTAAGCGTCTAGCACTGCAATTGATTAAGAACGAAATAGAAAATGGATCAATGGTAGCGAAAGTTGAAAATCCAAAATTTAGCAACAACCACCACAAACGCAAGTTCAATGGAGCGAACCAGAACCAACAGAAAAAGCCTCAAAATGAAAAGGTCTATGCTATGGTACCAACCCCAGTTCCAATCCAACAAGTTGCAATGCAACAAAAGGGTTATGTTGGGAATATGCCCTTATGCAATCAATGCAACCGACACCACAAGGGAGAATGTTTCCATTGTGCAAAATGCAACAAGAAAGGGGTTGCTGCAGTACCAGGAAGGGGTAATGGATCGGGTTCTAGTGGAGGAGGAGCTTGTTTTGAATGTGGAGAAAAAGGGCATATCAAGAGAAATTGTCCAAAAATGAAGAAGGGTGATGGGAGTGCTCGTGGTCGGGCTTTCGTGATAGGGAACAAAGATGCCATACAAGATCCATCGGTGGTTACTGGTACGTTCCTCATCAATAACTTGTATGCTACAATTCTGTTTGACTCCGGTGCCGATAGAAGTTTTATAACTCCAGCATTTAAACAACTATTAAATCACGAGTCTAGTAAATTAGACGTGGCATACGAAGTAGAAGTAGCTAACGGTCAGACAGAAAACACCACCGAAATCTTACGAAATTGCCTCTTAACTTTGAACGACCACACATTCTATGTCAACTTAATGCCAATGAATATTGGGAGTTTCGACATCATTATCGGCATGGATTGGTTGTCTCTGCATCATGCTGAAATTCTTTGTTTCGAAAAAGCTGTACGACTAACTCTACCTAACGAAGAGACCATGATAATCTACGGCGACAAGTCAGGTCAAAACTTGAAGCTTATTTCTTGCACTAAGGCTCAAAAATATCTACACAAGAGGTATTATGCCTTCTTGGCGCACGTAGTAGACAAGAAGAGCAAGACGAAAGAAATCAAAGACATACCTCACGTATGCGACTATCCCGATGTATTTCCTGAAGATCTGCCTGGATTGCCACCAAGTCGCAGTGTCGAGTTCCGAATTGATTTAATTCCGGGAGCAAATCCAGTAGCGAGATCTCCTTATAGATTGGCACCTTCGAAAATGCAAGAGCTTTCAAGTCAACTGCAAGAACTACTCGACAAGGGTTTTATCAAACCAAGTTTCTCACCTTGGGGAGCGCCGGTCTTATTCGTCAAGAAGAAAGATGGTTCTTTCAGGATGTGTATAGACTATCGGGAGTTGAACAAACTGACAGTCAAGAATCGTTATCCACTCCCCAGAATAGATGACCTGTTTGATCAACTCCAGGGATCTAGTTTCTATTCGAAGATAGATCTAAGATCCGGATATCATCAGCTAAAAGTATTAGAAGCAGATGTTCCGAAAACTGCATTTAGAAATCGATACGGTCACTATGAGTTTCTAGTTATGCCCTTCGGACTGACCAATGCTCCAGCTGTATTCATGGATCTCATGAATCGTGTATGCAAACCATACTTAGATAAGTTCGTTATAGTGTTTATTGACGACATTCTAATTTATTCACGAACTAAAGAGGAACACGGCCAACATCTGAAATTGATCTTGGAACTGCTGAGAAAGGAAAAGTTGTACGCAAAATTCTCCAAATGTGAATTTTGGATTAGAGAGGTACATTTCCTAGGGCATGTAGTAAGTAACAGAGGAATACATGTGGATCCCACAAAAATCGAAGCAGTTAAGAATTGGGATGTACCAAGAACACCAACCGAAGTGCGACAATTCTTAGGCCTTGCCGGCTGCTATAGGAGATTCATAGAGAATTTTTCCAAAATATCCAAGCCACTCACTACATTAACACAAAAAGAAATGAGGTTCGACTGGGGAGATAAGCAGGAAGTTGCATTCCAAAAGTTGAAACAGATGTTGTGTAGTGCACCAATCCTATCCTTACCTGAAGGAACCGAAGATTTTGTCGTATACTATGATGCGTCAATTCAAGGATTGGGGTGTGTTTTAATGCAGAGAGAGAATGTTATTGCATATGCCTCACGACAACTCAGGATCCATGAAAATAACTACACAACTCACGACTTAGAATTAGGAGCAGTAGTCTTTGCCTTGAAGATTTGGAGACACTACTTATATGGAACGAAATGTATCATTTTTACCGACCATAAGAGTCTCCAACACATATTTGATCAAAAAGAACTAAATATGAGGCAAAGAAGATGGATTGAGTTATTGAACGATTATGAATGTGAGATTCGGTATCATCCTGGAAAAGCGAACGTTGTAGCTGATGCTTTAAGTCGTAAAGAGCATAAGAAACAGCGACGAGTGAAAGCGCTAACTATGACCATCCATTCAAACCTTAATACCCATATTAGCGCTAACTATGACCATCCATTCAAACCTTAATACCCATATTCGTGAAGCTCAAATAGATGCTCTGAAAGAGGAGAATGTTGGAGAAGAAGGTTTACGGGGAATAGATAAACATTTCGAGCTTAAGGATGATGGAACCCGTTACTTCATGAACAGAATCTGGACACCAAAGTTTGGTAACATTAGAAGCTTGGCTCCGACAAGATGTATCTAGATCTGAAGAAATTGTATTGGTGGCCTAATATGAAGGCTGAGATTGCCACTTACGTGGGCAAATGCCTGACTTGCTCTAAGGTCAAGGCAGAGCATCAAAAGCCCTCGGGATTACTGCAACAGCCGGAGATTCCCGAGTGGAAATGGGAGCAAATTGCAATGGACTTTATCACAAAGCTGCCCAAGACTCCTAGTGGCTATGACACTATTTGGGTAGTGGTTGATAGATTAACTAAGTCTGCCCATTTCCTACCAATCAAGGAAACTGACAAAATGGAAAAGCTGACGAGAACATATCTCAGGGAAATTGTCAAGCTTCATGGAGTGCCAACCTCTATTATCTCGGATAGGGATAGTAGGTTCACATCAAGGTTCTGGCAATCACTTCACAAATCCCTGGGAACCCGCTTAGATATAAGCACAACTTACCACCCACAGACAGATGGTCAAAGTGAACGAACCATTCAGACCCTAGAAGATATGCTACAGTCTTGTGTAATTGACTTTGAAAATTCTTGGGATACTCATCTACCGTTGATTGAGTTTTCCTATAATAATAGTTATCACACCAGCCTGAAAGCAGCACCATTCGAAGCTTTATACGGATGCAAATGTCGATCGCCTATATGTTGGGCAGAGGTCGGGGATACCCAACTGGCCCGAGCACACACAAATGACACACTGCGTACTGGGCCAGAGATAATCCATGAAATGACCGAGAAAATCATTCAAATCAAGGATCGACTTAAGGCAGCGCGTGACCGTCAGAAAAGTTATGCTGATATAAGGCGTAAACCTCTAGAATTCCAAGTTGGAGATCGAGTGATGCTAAAAGTCTCGCCCTGGAAGGGTATGATTCGTTTTGGAAAACGAGGAAAGCTTAACCCAAGATACATTGGACCTTTTGAAATCCTTGATAGAATTGGTCCTGTAGCTTATCGACTAAAGCTACCTCAAGAACTGAGCAAAGTACACGACGTATTCCATGTATCAAACCTGAAAAAGTGTCTGTCCGACGACACCAATGTAATACCTCTCGATGAGATACAACTAAACACAAAACTCCACTTCGTTGAAGAACCTGTGGAAGTTATGGATCGAGAAGTAAAACATTTAAAACAAAGTCGTATTCCTATTGTGAAAGTTCGTTGGAACTCTCAGCGAGGACCAGAATTTACCTGGGAACGCGAAGATCAAATGAAAAATAAATACCCCCAATTGTTTGGTGATGTCTCGTCTACAAGTTAAATTTCGGGGCGAAATTCTTTTAACGGGGGGAGAATGTAACAATCGGTAAAAACAGGAACGATCGTACGATGCTATGTTTTGACTTTTAAGTATTATGAATATTTTATCAAAAATGGTTGAAGGAATTTAACCTGTTGTATTTAGATAAGTTCTTGTGAAATATAAAACAAGTAACTAATAATAATTTTCGTTACGACGTATAACTACGAACCATGACCGGTTTGTGAAAATTTGCATATAACGTAATTTGAACGCAACAAACTTAATTTCGGTATCAACATGTCTTCACTTGATGAATAAGTTAAGTTCTATGTAAAACTTGTGCTTAATAGTTGTGAAGAATCTAAATTTGACAAATATACGAACCAAAGTGACGAAACATTTTTAACGATATCGTTAACCGGTTAAATATCACGAAATTATACTTTGTCAATAAATTTTATATTTAAATAAATAAAAATATAAAATGAATTATTATAAGGCATAATTAGAATGTATTTTAGTGTTTTTGAATAAAAAGAATAAAACATAAACATTTAAGTTCAAATACACAAAAACTGCATTGTTATTTTATACTAAGTATACATGTATGTATTTGTACATATGTATTATTATCTTTAACTAACTAGAAGACCTTCTAGAACTCCTAGTTAACTAACTAACTAGTATTTAGTTAGTTAAATAACCCTATCTCTAAGCAACCACTCAAGCAAGTGGCTAGGCGAGATAACATCACTTAAACTCACATCCACTCACAAGCTAGTCTAGGTTTTGTCCCCTTATCCTCTTCCACTTGTTCCTCCATCATAACCACGAAATTTACTCTTCATTTTACCCTGAATTCACCAGCCAATACTCCAGGGAAATACTCTCAACCTTCATCTCATTTTTAGCCACAAGAACTTCCTTCCAAAGCCATCAAAACCATGAACTAAAGGGTTGATGTCCCTTTTGTTTTTCAGCCACCATTTCATCCATCTACACCTCCCTTTTGCTTGATATTTTCACCACCAAATACCCCTGGAAGTTAGTTGTTATGCTACTCAAAATTATATATTCAAAACAGTGAGTAAACTACCTTTTTCTTACCCTTTTGCTTTGAAGTTTTCGTGACAGCAACATAGCCAAAACAGTGGCTGTTTTGGAGCATCAAACAAACATCCAAAAGTTCTTCATCTTTCTGCCCATTTTCGAGATTTGAATTCCACCATATGTAGCTACTTTCAAACACTTAAAACCCCTGAGAAAGTTACCCTTTACCTCTCTAAAAGCTTGTGTTATTCCACCACCTTTTGGCAACATACTTTTGATCCAAGTTGAAGCTAGACATCCAAAAGAATACTCGAATCACAAACTTGAGTGGAACCGGAAACCGCACGAACCATTCTCAACCCGAATAACTCTACGCGACAAAAGTGAGTTTTCTACGGCCCCTCTTTTATGTTTTACAAGTTTTGGAGGAGAATACACACTAAATAAATTATAGTTGAAAGATTTAAAGGCTTTGCTAGCTAAAAATGCAAGTTATATCACTAAATATATATAAGCTTAAATTTCAGCTTTTCACAGAAATGTTATGGTCTGTTCACGGACTGTTTTGCCCTCCTTAAACTCAATGGATTTCAAAACTGTACAATATGGAAATAGTTCAGGTTAATACCTTTCCAAGGACTACTCGCACGCGTTCATACGATTTTTCTACAATTTATAATGATTTTTATAAAACTGCCTATCATTTCAGAACATTTTCGGACCAGTCGGTAAAAATGAACATTTTCACTCTGGATAGGAACCACTTAAGTTCAGGGTAAAAATTATGGACAAAGTAGACTCATTTTTTCTGCTCTGAGAGTTTACAGATCCAGATTTCGACTTAAAATGATTTTTCTATAATTATTCTAAAAACGTGGACAGATTTGCCCTTTTGATTTATCTTGCTGTTTGGTTTTCAAATATATATATACAAAGTGTTGTGGTAAATAAGAAGTACACCAATTATGATATTGTTTAGTTCACACATACTTTAATAGTTATAAAAGTGTAAATTATAACAAGTATTTCTAATATGATCATGTTGAAAACCTCATAAGATATGATGATTTGGACTACATCGATTTTGGTCACTCACAGCCAGGGTGCTGTATAAACTTTGTTATTCACTTACAGTCGGAGTACTGTATAAACATATATATGGTCACTTACAGTCGACGAACTGTTTAAACTCGTATAGGGACACATACGACCGTTGTCCCGATCGTATAAAGACACATACGACCGTTGTCCCGATAGAACTTTGGTAGCTTTACATTATTAAGCATTACAACCAAAAGTCTTCAAACTCAAACAATCAAGAATTATAACAAAGTCCCGGATACAAATATACTAATACACACTAGGATGAGGTAGTATAAATATTGTTTGTAGATTGTTAAACTGATTGTTAGTGTTTATTTATATAAATACTAAATATTTTATTTCACAAAAATATGTTAAACCGATTGGTAGTGTTTATTTACATAAATACTAAATATTTGATTTCCCAAAAATATGTTAAACCGATTGGTAGTGTTTATTTACATAAATACTAAATATTTTGTTTCACAAAAATATGTTAATATTTACTTTTATCATAAGTATTTTTACATGGATAGTCGTATCGGATTTCAAGTATCGGGTCTCACACGAAGCATATCGGTAACATTGTTGACCATGTTTTGCACAACTTATTTTGTTAAACATTCCATGTTTTATAAAGATTTCTTTTTATAAAACTCACGGAGTCAAAACCTGTGGAACTCACCAACAATTTTTGTTGACGTATTTTAGAAATGTGTATTCTCAGGTAACTAAGGAGTCGGAGGTAGGACATCGGTTCTAAGGAAACTATAGTTCCTTTCTATTGGGAATACTCTTGAACTGTTTTTATTTACTGTTGTGTGTTTAAACTATGAATATGTAATTTCAATTCCAACACTTTAAGGTTTGTAATATATTGATTTAAATATGTTTAGTGTTCGATATATGTGGTTGACTGTGATCCAATTGTTATGACGTCGCAACCCCGACAATTTCCGCCGTCGGTCGGGGTGTGACATATACTTTGTTAAATCATGTCTATATGGATATAGTTATATAAGTAGGATTGAAAGCACTTAGGACTGATAACTCGCCTTATTTCCTGTTCCTTGTTTGGTTGTGGACTTAGGGTATCGGTTGTTTGTCCGAAGGTCGTTTAAATCTTAATTATATATTATGTATATGTATATAGATATAAAATTTCTTAGTTCAGTTCAATACCTTTGGGTAGCAAAGGCATACAAACATGTTCATTCATACAAACAACATTGCCAGTAAACTATAATAGGTATAGTTTAGGAAGTCACTACTTACTATTTCTAGAAAAATGAAACATACAAGAGTCAGTTCATACATGAGTCCATTCGAACATACTATAAAGAGAAACAGATGGAGCATACTATAACGAGAGACAATACTCACTATAAAGAGAAACAATACATACTATAACGAGAAACAATACATACTACACACTATACATTAGAGAACATATTATATACTAGACAGAGAGAACATACTATATACTAGACAGAGAGAACATACTAATACAAATACAAGAATACTATAACATTAATGTGAGATACTACTTCATGGCTCGACAATATACTGTTGCGTCACGTTTTGTACCCAGAGTCTCCTGGAGGGAGAGCGTGAATTTGTGTATAGATCTATAGGGACTGACCCTCCTACACCTTGCTGCTAACTACAGTGGGACCTGCAGGTCTACGGGTGATGAATGTCATATCATTTCGACGTCTCGAACGTCATGTTATACTAGTCAAGCAAGTATGGTTACAATCATATCACATTTGACCTTAATTAAACTAACAAGTTTAAGGTAGTTAGTACATTGGTAGTTACTTAGATAAAACTACAGTACATCTTTATTTTTCTCATTTCATTCACATTGTGATATTCTCACATAAACGGTAATGAAAACTATATTTTGGTAATGATAGTCATACTTTGGGAAAATACTCACTTTTACAAAAGAACAAACATAAAGAACAGTTGGGTCTTGGTAGAAGACTGCTTTAGTAGAAAATATAGGATTTTCTAGGAAGTTTACAAACATTTACATCAAATACTTACAAACTTTTACATCCAACATTTACAAGCACATTCTTCAAACTTATACAAACAATGACACTAAAATACTTATGAACTCACCAGCTTTAATGCTGATCTATGCTTTCAAAATAACTTGTATTCTCAGGTCGCCAGTAGACAGGTTCAGATGACCAGGTTTTGAGAAGACGGAGCTTTCAAGACTCGTCTTTATTTTGATTATTCATTTTTGGTGTCTTATAAACTACAGAACACACTTGTATTAAAATTATACTATTAATGCAATGGATGATGTTGTTGCTTGTTTACTATTATGCATTATTGTGATATTGTACATGTCGTCCTCCGCCCCCGAACGTTTCCGTCGTTCTGGTTTGGGGGTGTGACAATAATAGACAATTTACGAAATAATTAAATATGAATAAGTTATATGTAATTAATGGATATCAATGTAACATCTGATTTCCAAAATTATAGATAGCAATTAAAAAAATAAAGATTCTATTTTTTAACTAACGAAAAATTATAAAATTATCATTTAACATCATAATTTTAAAAAAATATTTTTTTGTTTTATTTTTATCAATCAAATATTAAAGATATTGAAAAGAAATTTATTTTCTTTGGATTCTTATTGAACACTTAAAACATAATTAAATGCTTTTTTTCCATTAATATAAGACGAAAAAAATAATAATTATCAATTTTTCTTTGAAAATTAAAATATCAAAAAATTTCTAGAATCTGATTCGTACAATTTTAATTCGTGAACGAACAAAAGACAAACTATTAATCATACATGAATATACCAAAAACAATGAATCATACATAAATATACCAAAGGTCGAATAAAAAAGAAAACATTAATCATACATGAATAAAACATAATATATAAGTAAAAAATCAAATATAATTGTAATCATAAATGAATAAAATGTGTTGTACAAATAATTATAATATACCTCTAATCACAAAATAATAACACAAAAAAAATAAAATTACAATGTATAATTTAGGTATTTTCATTAATCTTAAATGAATAAGACACAGAAATAGTTGCAATGTAGAAATTGTATTATGGCTTATCAAATGAAGCTGATATTTTGATTTTTCTTTGTTGTCTCTGATTCTTGTAGTCTTGCGGTTTGTATATTGCAACTTTCAATTTGCTACGCATAATAAATTTTTTTCTTTTCGTTCGATTATCTAAAAAAGAAAACAAAAAAAAAGTAAATTAGAAACAAGAACCCCCACCTTGTAATTTAACAAGCTTTAGCTCCAACTCAAGATCCCACAAATTACATAATCAATGACCAGGTTCATCATTTCCACAGGACTTTCAATTTATGGGCGCAACTTGCTCAAATATATTATTATAGAAATTTTATTCATTAATGGTTAAAGCTACAATCATAAATGAATATCAAGGTGGTGCTCCGCCGAAAAGAAAGTATGGATTAGAGGTCACCTTTTCGCATCTCTTAGCACTTTCCAACAGGAGAGTTACAGTGAAATCATTTTCCAATTTAGTATATAGGTATGGATATGGAGACTGTAAACGTGTAATTCCACCACACCTGCATACTAAAAGCCATTATGAAAAACATCGACTTGTAAGATGAAAAAAAATAAAAGAACTAAAAAGACATAACTTTTCTTAGCAAAATTGGGTGTACAAATCAGATTTCAAAGGTAGTAATATTGCCTAGTCTACAGGTCAAACCAAAATAAGGGAAACAATTCAAGTTAAAAGATCAACAAGAACCCAAAATTAAAGAAACAAAAGAATTATAAGGAAGAAAACATTCTAAAACTTAGATAATTTCCTATCAATCTGAGCAACTTGCAAATCTACGCAACTTCCAGTATAGGATTATGATATAATAATAAGCCCTATTATGCAGATTAAACAACAAAAGAGGAATACATTGGAGCATACCCAATCAGTGAAAGTGAGACCAACTTTAACCCATAAACTATGAAATCATATGAAGCAATACCGAGAATCATTAAGAATTCGTCCTCTTGACACACAAAGAGAAATACAATAAGGAAGAAACTGAAAAATAGGAACAATCATCTCAAACAAATACATCGACAGGTGAAACAACGTGTGGAGTTACCGTGATTAACGAATATGTCAATAAACGTACAATTCCATTGACGATGATTGAGAATTCAAGATAAATCGACTTTGGTAATAGATTCGTGATATGAATTCGATCGATTCAAATAGGATATGATCGATGTTGGCGACATGTTAGTGAAGTGAAGATGCTTTGGTAGTTGTTGCTATGGAGAGGCGGTGGTACATCGGAGTCCAGAGATAGAATTGGATGTTAGATGCTAAATGCAACTATACAAGTGCGAGATCGTAAGGTATATATGTTACATGCGGACCTGGTAGCCATGGTCGATTGCGACCAAACCCTAAGCGAGGTGTCAGCTCCTTTTTTGTTGGAAAATGAAGATCAAATGAAGCATGATAGGGGAGGAAAATGAAGACCAGGATGTAGATGAAGGTGATGGATTATGTGCCAAGAACAAGGGTCACCTCCCAAACACGCAGAACCAACATTCAGATATTAAGCCTAATTTAAGGAAATTGGATTTATGTTATTTTCTTATTTACACTTACCTAAATTAAGCCATTTGAATTTACCTTAATACCCTTTATTGTATTTTGTATTTATATTTTAAGATATTTAGCTTTGATATTTACAGAAACAACTCCTTACATATTATCCCTAGATCTAAGTAATTAGATGGTCGAGATTTGTTCTCGCGCTCTCAACCTTACGGGTGTTCTCGATATAACCTACCTTTCTCTCTCTCTCTCTCTCTCTCTCTCTCTCTATATATATATATATATATATATATATATATATATATATATATATATATATATATATATATTAAGGAGGTCATCTATCTTGAACCATATTCATTTGAAACTCCCAAACTCTTCAACTTATGTCACTTAAATGATAATACAAACCAAAAGTTTTTCAACTTAGGAAACTTAGTTCGTACTTATGACACATGATTGGTTATTATATATATAGTTCATATAGGTAGATGATCATATTTATAAGGTTTAAAGAATGATATGTAAAGAAATATGATTTGCGAACATACAAAGAGCTATTTGCGGTGAATTTATTTATATTGAATGAGAAAGGGGTATGAAGATGTCAATTTATATAAGCAAAGACATATCTTAATAGTTTTGATTATGTTAATGCCAGTATTCCATAAAGCTATTGTAAATATTCTTTTTGTTATATGAAAATGATATGATGAAGATGTTTAATGTAACTAAATTGGAATTTGATCACTTCTTTTAATGTGTATATATATATATGTATATATATATATATATATATATATATATATATATATATATATATATATCTCGTTTCTTGAGAAAAAATTGTAGAAGTTATATTTGTTTTTTTTGTTTGTACATAATCCATTTATTTTTAACCACATTAATTTGAGTTTTGAATATATTAAACCTCTTTATTAGAATTATGTTTATGTTAGTATTCTTAAAAGCTATTGTATATTCTTTTTTAATATAAAAATGATATGATGATGTGACATCCCAATATTTTATGGTCATTTTAAAATATAGTGTTTATGCTTATTTAAAACATTTGTTGTTATGGAATTGGTCCCAAAAATATCCTTGACATGATATGATATCAAAATCATGACATTTTAGAATATTTTACTTTTAAAAAGTCTGGGATGTCATAACTCATACAAGAAACATAAGCATAAACGGACGTTACAGTATCTTAGAGTAACAATCTACATCTATTTGAATCTCTCATAGTGCATGTACTTTTGTACCGCTACCTATGATACAAAGAAGTTGAGCGGGTCAGGTTCGGAAACTTGGTGAGTACATAGAGATTTCAATCCCACAATATATATATATATATATATATATATATATATATATATAGGTCTAGGTTCTATGGAAAACAAAAAACCCTAAAAATCATAAAAATGCATAAAAAAAATACTTAAAGATCACAAAACTTTTTTTTGAATTTTTTTAGAAAAAACCACAGCTTTTACTACAAATTCGCTGAATTTTTTTTTGAAAAAAAACCAGATTAGAAAAAATGATTTTTTTTAGCGATATATATATATATATATATATATATATATATATATATATATATATATATATATATATATATATATATATATATATATATATATATATATATATATATATATATATATATATATATCAAAACTCGCAATATACAAATATCTCTCGTATAAGCAATCTACCCCATCCCGCCGATCCTTACATAATTCATACTCTCAGATTCAGAAATCAATAACTTCACCTAATCCATACTCTCAGATCAAGAATAAATAATTATATCTAATCCATACTCACGGATCAGGGGCGAATGACTATGTCTTGTCTATACTCTCGGATCAGTGACAAATGACTATGCATGTTCTATACTATTGGACCATGGAAAAATAATTACGCATAATCCATACTCTTAGATCAGTGAAAAATGACTATGCCTAATCCATACTCTCGAACCAGGGACGATAAAATTATGCCTAATCCATACTCTCGGACTAGGGACAAAAAATTATGCCTAATCCATACTCTTGGATCAATGACAAATGACTATGTATAATCCATAGTCTCAGACCAATGACAAATAATTATGCCTAATCCATACTCTCGGATCAGTGGCATATGACTATAGTTAATCCGTACTCTCAGACCAGGGATGAATGTTAGAGTTCTACGCTCCGTGTATATGTCACACGTATTCTTAAGGAGATACTACCCAATATTCATCTTAATTATTTAGGTCTTTTGTGTTAGTCTTATTTTATCTTTGGTAAGACAATGATTCTCTACTCCTAATATTTATACTATTATTATCGTGAAATATTATATATATCTTAACGCATATAGAACCGTACTTGGTTCGCATATCATATACTATCAAATATCTTCTTAACACACATTCCAGGCAATAAGCATATTGCTCACATATAAACTCTTTAACATATATTTAATACTTTAATTAATACTTGTATTAAAATCATGTTCATGAAATAGAATATGCACTCATTTGATAAAAGCGACTAACGATTTCGGCAACTCTTCGCTTCGTACATTGAAAAGACCTAGACACATAAAGTATTAAACAGTAGTCTAGTTTCGAAATCCTAGTGACCATAATAACTATAGTCTAGATTCCTCACTAATCCTAATGTCTACATCAAGATCTATCGAGTAAGGATCAACCAAGCGGACAATTAGGAAGTAGGATCATTTCGACATATAGCCTTTCTGAAATCCAACAACCAAGCAAACATGGCCATTCTAGACACCTTTCCTGTAAGTAGATCAAACAATATTATGACTTGGAATTACTGATAAATCTTATTTATAGGTCCATAATAATGACTTATGACTATAAATATATGTTACACTGAAAACAAAATAGTATAGTTTAATTTACATAGGTTTTTGATGTAAACTGGAAATTTAAGCAGACATAATTTCTGACTCTGGAACTCCTATTCGAAGGTTACAACTAGCTAAGTATTTAGGGGCTTTGTAGGGCTTCGCCATAGGTTAGAAATTCAAGAAAAGTTTGGCCAAAACTAAGAGAAATCGATAGAGAGAGAGAGAGAATCGTTTGGAGGGTGTGAGGAATGAAAGGGGGGTGATCAGTTATTTATAGGGGCTTCTGGGCACTTTTTGGCTGCACACAGGACCATGTGCACCACACACATGGTTGATGTGCTTGTCCTAGTGCGATGCTATGTGTGGGATTCTTCTTGGTGCTACGTGTCCTCTTCTAGAAGCGTGCGTGCCATGCGCATGCACGCATGCCGATTTTATGATTTTAAAAATTGCGTAATTTCTTCATACGTACTCTATATTTGACATTCTTTATATCTACGGAAAGCACACAATGAGATCTACAACTTTCGTTTAGACTCCGTCGGCTAATTTTGAATTAATTTATTTTTCAAAGGCTTAGACTATATCAGCTCATATAAAATGCATAACTCTCTCATCTGACGTCCGTTTTCGACTGTCTGTATATCGTTGAGCTCCTATTAACTAGATCTTCAATTCTCGTTTAGATTGTTTTGACCAAAAATTTGATTTATGTGACAGCACTGATGCGCTGAAACTTCGAAAATTAAAACTTCCTCATACGAAGTCATATTTGGACGTTCTCTATATGCACCCTTTCGGTTTAATGACTACTACGAATTTCGTTCATATTTTGATAGTCTGGCTGTAATTTCCTTCCTCTGACTGTTCTTCTTTCAACCCACATTGCATGACGGGTGTAGTTGGTTCATATCTATAACCCTGAAGTAAACACATTGTCTCGTCTATCTGACGGTCTATCATCAACTGTATCATTGCATGTACTCCTTCCATCATAATTGGCTTGGTGCAACTACTACCTCTGGTTCACGCTCAACCACTTTTGGCTCAGGCTGCTGGTTTCAATTAGTGTTTCCTAATCTGTTGCGTTCTCTCACCATGACGCTCTATGCACAATTGCAGACGTTCAGTGTATAGTGACGAGAATTAAGACAATGAAGCTCTACTTATTATAGACGTATAAATCTCCTTATCACTCCGAAAAGTTATATGCCAGTTCTAATTCCTTAATTAAACATTTAGAAACCTGATCACATAAAATTTCCAGATCCAGTCGGCAAGTGACCATATATCCGATCAAATAAAAGCATCCTAAAGCATATAAGGCATCTTATAGCAATACCATAAATAATCTAGCACATAAAGAAAACTTAGGAGTCTTTCTTAAAATAAGCTAGTGCATATGTCTTATTCAAGCATACTACCTAAAGTATAACAAATACTCATCTCATAATCATCACTTAACATTCTAAGTTTAAGTCCAGAAATCCTACAAATTCCTAGTTTGATTAAACTAATGCTTGGATACAAACTGTGACATCTCCAAATTTTATGGCCATTTTAAAACTTTTTGTTTATGCTTATTTAAAAAAATTATTGTGGAATTAGTCCCAAAATGTCATTGAGATGATATAATATCAAAACCAAGGCATTTCAGAAGATTTTCTACTTTAAAAAATATGGGATGTCATTACTAATACAAGAAACATAAGCATAGACGGACCTTACATTGTCTTATACTAACAATCAACATCTCCTTGAATCTCTCATTGTGCACGTACCTTTTTACCACTACCAGTGATACAAAGAAGCTAATTAGGCCAGGTTGGTAAACCTAGAAAGTACATAGGAATTTCAATCCCACAATGTTATATATATATATATATATATATATATATATATATATATATATATATATATATATATATATATATATATATATATTAAAACTCGCAATATTGAAATATCTCCCATATAAGCAATCTACTCTCATATAAGCAATCTACCCCATCCCGCCGATCCTTACATAATCAATACTCTCAGATTCAGAAATCAATGACTTTACCTAATCCATACTCTCGGATCAGGAATAAATAATTATATCTAGTCCTTACTCTTGGATTAGGAATGAATGACTATGTCTAGTCCATACTCTCGGATAAGTGACAAATGACTATGCTTATTCCATACTCTCGGACCAGGGACAAATAATTATGCCTAATATACTCTCAGATCAGTGACAAATGACTATGCCTAATCCATACTCTCCGACCAGGGACAAATAATTATGCCTAATCCATACTCTCGGATCAGTGACAAATGACTCTGCCTAATCCATACTCTCGGACCAGGGACAAAAAAAAATTATGCCTAATTCATACTCTCGGATCAATGACAAATGACTATGTATAATCTGTACTCTCGGTCCAGGAACAAATAATTATGCCTAATCATACTCTCGGATCAGTGACAGATGACTATACTTAATCCCTACTCTCGGACCAGGGACGAATGTCAGAGTTCTACCTTCTGTGTATTTCTCACACGTATTTTTAAGGAGATACTACCCAATATTCATCTTACTTATTTAGGTGTTTTATGTTAGTCTTATTTTATCTCTGGTAATACTACGATGCTCTACTCCTAATACTTATACTATTATTATCAGGAAATATTATATATATCTTAACACATATAGAACCGTACTTGGTTCGCATATCATATACTATCAAATATCTTCTTAACACATATTCCAGGCAATAAGCATATAGCTCACATATAAAATCTTGGACATATATTTGATACTTTAATTAATACTTGTATTAAAATCATGTTCATGAAATGGACTCTGCACTCATTTGATAAAAGTGACTGATGATTTCGGCAACTCTTCGCTTTGTACATTGAAATGACCTAGACACATAAAGTATTAAACCTTAGTCTAGTTTCAAAATCCTGGTGACCATAATAATTATAGTCTAGATTCCTCACTAATCCTAATGTCTACATCAAGATCTATCAAGTAAGGATCAACTAGGCGAGACAGTTAGGAGGTATGATCATTTCGTTATATAGTCTTTCTGAAATCCAACAACCAAGGAATCATGACCATTCTAAACACCTCTCCCGTAAGTAGATCAAACAATATTATGACTTGGAATCACTGATAAATCTTATTTATAGGTCCATAATAATGACTTATGACTATAAATATAAGTGACACTAAAAACAGAAGAGTGTAGTTTAACTTACATAGGTTCTTGATGTAAATTGGAAATCTAAGCACAAGAATTTCTGACTCGGGAACTCTTATTTGAAGGGTACATCTAGCTAATTATTCAGAGGCGTTGCAGGGCTTCGTCGTAAGCTAGAAAATCAAGAAAAGTTGGGCCAAGACTAAGAGAAATCGAGAGTGAATCGTTTGGAGGTTATGAGGAATCAGTGGGGGTTATGAGTTATTTATAGGGGCTTCTGGGCACTTTTTGGCTGCACACATAACCATGCGCGCCACACACATGGTTGGCGTGCTTGTCCTGGTGTGATGCCATGTGTTGGATTCTTCCTGGTGCTACGTGTCCTCTTCTAGAAGCATGCGTGCCACGCACACGCACGCATGCCAATTTTATGATTTTCAAAATTGGGTAATTTCTTCATACGAGCTATGTTTTTGTCATTCTTTATATCCACGGAAAGCACTCGATGAGATCTACGACTTCCATTTAGACTCTGTCGGCTAATTTTGAATTTATTTACTTTACACAGGCTTCTATTTAAGCTTATATAAAATGCATAACTCTCTCATCCGACGTCCGTTTTCGACTATCTTTATATCATTGAGCTCATATTAACTAGATCTCCAATTCTCATTTAGATTGTTTTGGCTAAAAATCGACCAAAAATTTGATTTATTTTCCAACACGATGTGTTGAAACTTTGAAAAAATATAACTTCCTCATACGAAGTCAAATGTGGACGTTCTCTATATGCTCCCTCTCGGTTTAATGACTACTACGACTTTCGTTCATATTTGGACAGTCTGACTGTAATTTCCTTCCTCTGACTGTTCTTCTTCTAACCCACGTTGCATGATGGGTGTAGTTGGTTCATATCTATAACCCTGAAGTAAACACCTTGTCTCCTCTATCTGACGGTCTATCATAATCTACATCATTTCCTCTACTCCTTCCATCATAATTGGCTCGGTGCAACTACTACCTCTGGTGCACGCTCAACCACTTGTGGCTCAGGCTGCTAGTTTAAATTAGTGTTTCCTAATCCGCTGCGTTCTCTCACCATGATGCTCTATGCTCCAATGCAAACGTTCAGTGTATAGTGACGAGAATTAAGACAAGGAAGACTCTACTTATTATAGATGTATAAATCTCCTTATCACTCCGAAAAGTTATATGTCAGTTGTAATTCCATAATTAAACATTTAGAAACCTGAACGCATAAAGTTTCCAGATCCGGTCGGCAGTTGACCATAGATCCGATCAAATAAAAGCATCCTAAAGCATATAAGGCATCTTATAAATATAACACAAATAATCTAGCACATAAAGGAAACTTAGGCATCTTTCCTAAAATAAGCTAGTGTATGTGTCTTATTCAAGCATACTACCTAAAGTATAACATATACTCATCTCATAATCATCATTTAGCATTCTAAGTTTAAGTCTAGAAATCCTACAAATTCCTAGTTCGATTAAACTAATGCTTCGATACCAACTGTGACATCCCCAAAATTTATGGCCATTTTAAAACTTTTTGTTTGTGCTTATTTAAAAAAATTATTGCGGAATTGGTCCCAAAAATGTCCTTGACATAATATATGATCAAAACCAAGGCATTTAAGAAGATTTTCTACTTTAAAAAATCTAGGATGTCATAACTAATACAAGAAACATAAGCATAGACGAACCTTACATTGTCTTATACTAACAGTCTACATCTCCTTGAATCTCTCATTGTGCACGTACCTTTGTACCGCTACCTGTGATACAAAGAAACTGACTAGGTCAGGTTGGTAAACCTGGTAAGTACATAGGGATTTCAATCCCACAATTATATATATATATATATATATATATATATATATATATATATATATATATATATATCTTAAAACTCGCAATATTAAAATTTCTCTCATATAAGCAATTTACTCTCATATAAGCAATCTACCCCATCCCGCCAATCCTTACATAATCAATACTCTCGGATTCAGAAATGAATGACTTTACCTAATCCATACTCTCGGATCAGGAATAAATAATTATATTTAATCCATACTCTTGGATGAGGAATGAATGACTATGTCTAGTCCATACTCTCGAATAAGTGGCAAATAACTACGCCTATTCCATACTCTCGGACCAGGGACAAATAATTATGCCTAAGATACTCTCAGATCAGTAACAAATGATTATGCCTAATCCATACTCTCAGACCAGGGACAATTAATTATGCCTAATCCATACTCTCAGATCAGTGACAAATGACTATGCCTAATCCACACTCTTGGACCACGAACAAAAAATTATGCCTAATTCATACTCTCGGATCAATGAAAAATGACTATATATAATACGTACTCTCGGAGCAGGGACAAATAATTATTCATAATCCATACTCTTGGATCAGTGGCAGATGACTATACTTAATCCGTACTCTCGGAGCAAGGACGAATGTCAGAGTTCTACCCTCTATGTATATCTCACACGTATTCTTAAGGAGATACTACCCAATTAATACTTTAACATATAGCTCACATATAAACTCTTTAACATATATTTAATACTTTAATTAATACTTGTATTTAAATAATGTTCATGAAAGGGACTATACACTCACTTGATAAAAGTGACTGACGATTTCGGCAACGCTTCACTTCGTACTTTCAAAAGACTTAGATGCATAAAGTACTAAGCCTTAGTCTAGTTTTGAAATCCTGGTGACCATAATTATTATAGTATAGATTCCTCACTTATCCCAATGTCTACATCAAGATCTATCAAGTAAGGATCAACTAGGCGAGACAGTTAGGATGTATGATCATTTCGTCATATATTTGATTAATGCGTTCTAAGAGAAAAAAAAATAACATACACTCTTATATAAATAAACACATAAAATATTAGAGACACATAATTAATTCTTTAATAACTGGTTTGAAGGATTTTGGTTTAATATTTAGACTAAAAATTAAATAATTATATTATTTATTTAATTAAATAAGCACAATTTAATACTTTAATATTATTTAATTAAGTCTCATAAGTATCAGTAAAGTACAATGAATGTAAAACCTCTTTGATTTAATTCTAAATAACATTTAATTTGAATTTAGAGAGTTGTAATATTAAAATAGCATTTCAAAGCAATTAAAAAAAATTTATTAGATTAATGTGGCTAAAGGTATATATTTTAATTACTCTTAACAATACGAAGTTAAATAATTACAATTTATATAATAACTTAGGCCCTTGTACAATTAATCTTATATGAATAATACACATAAAATGTAACATCTCAAAATCAAGCCCACATATTTCTTTTTTAAACGAATCCAAATTCCACAAATATCAAAAACTCATAGTTTCCAAAAGTCATAAAACAAGAATGAGATTAATCCCAAGATCATAGTCTCAAAAAAATCCAGGATAATGTGCACGATCAAGCCTTCGCCTTGCCCCTGTCCTCTGAGGTACCTGCAACCATAATAATCAAACTGTAAGCCAAATCTTAGTGAGTTCCCCTAAAGTACCACACACTACCAAATAGATAACAACATGCATATATGAGACTTCAGCATGACTGGACCGCCTCACATGCCTACAATCTATCTAGACTGCTCTCCGGGCCTTTGGCCTGACTGGACCGCCTCGCAGGGCCTACAGCCTATCCGGACCGCCCCAGGTATCTTGTCCTTTTAGTAGAAATCAAGACCGCCTCAACCCAACAAACCATAACATGCGACATATACAATGACAATCAAACCAACAAGTACATGTAATCATACAGATCTACAAGTCTAACACATAAACATATAGCACATGTAATCATACAGATCTACCGGTCTGTCCTATAACCAACATAACATCATCCAATATACGAGGATACATAATCCAGTGTGCCAGCATTGGTGCCTTCCACCCATAAGTATAGTGAGGAAAACTTACCTCACAGTCTGAGAGACAACTAAACAGATCACTACTCCAAATGTTGTCTTTACCAGTCACTTACACAATAAACAAGTGTTGGATTAGTGTCTAAGTCCATAACTATATTTGGTATGTACTTGACCCGGTTGGCATGGTCCATTTGGGTTGCATGGCATCATACATTTGGAGAAGTTATATTATAGTATAGATTCCTCACTTATCCCAATGTCTACATCAAGATCTATCAAGTAAGGATCAACTAGGCGAGACAGTTAGGATGTATGATCATTTCGTCATATATTTGATTAATGCGTTCTAAGAGAAAAAAAAATAACATACACTCTTATATAAATAAACACATAAAATATTAGAGACACATAATTAATTCTTTAATAACTGGTTTGAAGGATTTTGGTTTAATATTTAGACTAAAAATTAAATAATTATATTATTTATTTAATTAAATAAGCACAATTTAATACTTTAATATTATTTAATTAAGTCTCATAAGTATCAGTAAAGTACAATGAATGTAAAACCTCTTTGATTTAATTCTAAATAACATTTAATTTGAATTTAGAGAGTTGTAATATTAAAATAGCATTTCAAAGCAATTAAAAAAAATTTATTAGATTAATGTGGCTAAAGGTATATATTTTAATTACTCTTAACAATACGAAGTTAAATAATTACAATTTATATAATAACTTAGGCCCTTGTACAATTAATCTTATATGAATAATACACATAAAATGTAACATCTCAAAATCAAGCCCACATATTTCTTTTTTAAACGAATCCAAATTCCACAAATATCAAAAACTCATAGTTTCCAAAAGTCATAAAACAAGAATGAGATTAATCCCAAGATCATAGTCTCAAAAAAATCCAGGATAATGTGCACGATCAAGCCTTCGCCTTGCCCCTGTCCTCTGAGGTACCTGCAACCATAATAATCAAACTGTAAGCCAAATCTTAGTGAGTTCCCCTAAAGTACCACACACTACCAAATAGATAACAACATGCATATATGAGACTTCAGCATGACTGGACCGCCTCGCAGGGCCTACAGCCTATCCGGACCGCCCCAGGTATCTTGTCCTTTTAGTAGAAATCAAGACCGCCTCAACCCAACAAACCATAACATGCGACATATACAATGACAATCAAACCAACAAGTACATGTAATCATAAAGATCTACAAGTCTAACACATAAACATATAGCACATGTAATCATACAGATCTACCGGTCTGTCCTATAACCAACATAACATCATCCAATATACGAGGATACATAATCCAGTGTGCCAGCATTGGTGCCTTCCACCCATAAGTATAGTGAGGAAAACTTACCTCACAGTCTGAGAGACAACTAAACAGATCACTACTCCAAATGTTGTCTTTACCAGTCACTTACACAATAAACAAGTGTTGGATTAGTGTCTAAGTCCATAACTATATTTGGTATGTACTTGACCCGGTTGGCATGGTCCATTTGGGTTGCATGGCCTAATTCATACTCTCGGATCAATGAAAAATGACTATGTATAATCCGTACTCTCGGAGCAGGGACAAATAATTATTCATAATCCATACTCTTGGATCAGTGGCAGATGACTATACTTAATCCGTACTCTCGGAGCAAGGACGAATATCAGAGTTCTACCCTCTATGTATATCTCACACGTATTCTTAAGGAGATACTACCCAATATTCATCTTAATTGTTTAGGTCTTCTATGTTAGTCTTATTTTATCTCTGTTAATAGTATGATGCTCTACTCCTAATACTTATACTATTATTATCATGAAATATTATATATATCTTAACGCATACAGACCCGTACTTGGTTCGCATATCATATACTATCAAATATCTTCTTAACACATATTCCATGCAATAAGCATATATATATATATATATATATATATATATATATATATATATATATATATATATATATATATATATATATATCTCGTTTCTTGAGAAAAAATTGTAGAAGTTATATTTGTTTTTTTTGTTTGTACATAATCCATTTATTTTTAACCACATTAATTTGAGTTTTGAATATATTAAACCTCTTTATTAGAATTATGTTTATGTTAGTATTCTTAAAAGCTATTGTATATTCTTTTTTAATATAAAAATGATATGATGATGTGACATCCCAATATTTTATGGTCATTTTAAAATGTATTGTTTATACTTATTTAAAACATTTGTTGTTGTGGAATTGGTCCCAAAAATATCCTTGACATGATATGATATCAAAATCATGACATTTTAGAATATTTTACTTTTAAAAAGTCTGGGATGTCATAACTCATACAAGAAACATAAGCATAAACGGACGTTACAACATCTTAGAGTAACAATCTACATCTATTTGAATCTCTTATAGTGCATGTACTTTTGTACCGCTACCTATGATACAAAGAAGTTGAGCGGGTCAGGTTCGGAAACTTGGTGAGTACATAGAGATTTCAATCCCACAATATATATATATATATATATATATATATATATATATATATATATATATATATATAGGTTTAGGTTCTATGGAAAACAAAAAACCCTAAAAATCATAAAAATGCATAAAAAAATACTTAGAGATCACAAAACTTTTTTTTGAATTTTTTTAGAAAAAATCACTGCTTTCACTACAAATTCGCTGAAATTTTTTTTGAAAAAAAACCAGATTAAAAAAATGATTTTTTTAGCGATATATATATATATATATATATATATATATATATATATATATATATATATATATATATATATATATATATATATATATATATATATATATATATATATATATATATATATATATCAAAACTCACAATATACAAATATCTCTCGTATAAGCAATCTACCCCAACCCGCCGATCCTTACATAATTCATACTCTCAGATTCAGAAATCAATAACTTCACCTAATCCATACTCTCAGATCAAGAATAAATAATTATATCTAATCCATACTCACGGATCAGGGGCGAATGACTATGTCTTGTCTATACTCTCGGATCAGTGACAAATGACTATGCATGTTCTATACTATTGGACCATGGAAAAGTAATTACGCATAATCCATACTCTTAGATCAGTGAAAAATGACTATGCCTAATCCATACTCTCGAACCAGGGACGATAAAATTATGCCTAATCCATACTCTCGGACTAGGGACAAAAAATTATGCCTAATCCATACTCTTGGATCAATGACAAATGACTATGTATAATCCATAGTCTCAGACCAGTGACAAATAATTATGCCTAATCCATACTCTCGGATCAGTGGCATATGACTATAGTTAATCCGTACTCTCAGACCAGGGATGAATGTTAGAGTTCTACGCGCCGTGTATATGTCACACGTATTCTTAAGGAGATACTACCCAATATTCATCTTAATTATTTAGGTCTTTTGTGTTAGTCTTATTTTATCTTTGGTAAGACAATGATTCTCTACTCCTAATATTTATACTATTATTATCGTGAAATATTATATATATCTTAACGCATATAGAACCGTACTTGGTTCGCATATCATATACTATCAAATATCTTCTTAACACACATTCCAGGCAATAAGCATATTGCTCACATATAAACTCTTTAACATATATTTAATACTTTAATTAATACTTGTATTAACATCATGTTTATGAAATAGAATATGCACTCATTTGATAAAAGCGACTAACGATTTCGGCAACTCTTCGCTTCGTACATTGAAAAGACCTAGACACATAAAGTATTAAACCTTAGTCTAGTTTCGAAATCCTGGTGACCATAATAACTATAGTCTAGATTCCTCACTAATCCTAATGTCTACATCAAGATTTATCGAGTAAGGATCAACCAAGCGGACAATTAGGAAGTAGGATCATTTCGACATATAGCCTTTCTGAAATCCAACAACCAAGCAAACATGACCATTCTAGACACCTTTCCTGTAAGTAGATCAAACAATATTATGACTTGGAATTACTGATAAATCTTATTTATAGGTCCATAATAATGACTTATGACTATAAATATATGTTACACTGAAAACAAAATAGTGTAGTTTAATTTACATAGGTTTTTGATGTAAACTGGAAATTTAAGCAGACATAATTTCTGACTCTGGAACTCCTATTCGAAGGTTACAACTAGCTAAGTATTCAGGGGCTTTGTAGGGCTTCGCCATAGGCTAGAAATTCAAGAAAAGTTGGGCCAAAACTAGGAGAAATCGATAGAGAGAGAGAGAGAGAATCATTTGGAGGGTGTGAGGAATGAAAGGGGGGTGATCAGTTATTTATAGGGGCTTCTAGGCACTTTTTGGCTGCACACAGGACCATGTGCACCACACACATGGTTGATGTGCTTGTCCTACTGCGATGCTATGTGTGGGATTCTTCTTGGTGCTACGTGTCCTCTTCTAGAAGCGTGCGTGCCATGCGCATGCACGCGTGCCGATTTCCTGATTTTAAAAATTGCGTAATTTCTTCATACGTGCTCTATTTTTGACATTCTTTATATCTACGGAAAGCACACAATGAGATCAACAACTTTCGTTTAGACTCCGTCGGCTAATTTTGAATTAATTTATTTTTCAAAGGCTTAGACTATATCAGTTCATATAAATTGCATAACTCTCTCATCTGACGTCCGTTTTCGACTGTCTGTATATCGTTGAGCTCTTATTAACTAGATCTTCAATTCTCGTTTAGATTGTTTTGACCAAAAATAGACCAAAAATTTGATTTATGTGACAGCACTGATGCGCTGAAACTTCGAAAATTAAAACTTCCTCATACGAAGTCATATTTGGACGTTATCCATATGCACCCTTTCGGTTTAATGACTACTACGAATTTCGTTCATATTTTGATAGTCTGGCTGTAATTTCCTTCCTCCGACTGTTCTTCTTTCAACCCACATTGCATGACGGGTGTAGTTGGTTCATATCTATAACCCTGAAGTAAACACATTGTCTCGTCTATCTGACGGTCTATCATCAACTGTATCATTGCATGTACTCGTTCCATCATAATTGGCTTGGTGCAACTACTACCTCTGGTTCACGCTCAACCACTTTTGGCTCAGGCTGCTGGTTTCAATTAGTGTTTCCTAATCTGTTGCGTTCTCTCACCATGACGCTCTATGCACAATTGCAGACGTTCAGTGTATAGTGACGAGAATTAAGACAATGAAGACTCTACTTATTATAGACGTATAAATCTCCTTATCACTCCGAAAAGTTATATGCCAGTTCTAATTCCTTAATTAAACATTTAGAAACCTGATCACATAAAATTTCCAGATCCAGTCGGCAAGTGACCATATATCCGATCAAATAAAAGCATCCCAAAGCATATAAGGCATCTTATAGCAATACCATAAATAATCTAGCACATAAAGAAAACTTAGGAGTCTTTCTTAAAATAAGCTAGTGCATATGTCTTATTCAAGCATACTACCTAAAGTATAACAAATACTCATCTCATAATCATCACTTAACATTCTAAGTTTAAGTCCAGAAATCCTACAAATTCCTAGTTTGATTAAACTAATGCTTGGATACAAACTGTGACATCTCCAAATTTTATGGCCATTTTAAAACTTTTTGTTTATGCTTATTTAAAAAAATTATTGTGGAATTAGTCCCAAAATGTCATTGAGATGATATAATATCAAAACCAAGACATTTCAGAAGATTTTCTACTTTAAAAAATATGGGATGTCATTACTAATACAAGAAACATAAGCATAGACGGACCTTACATTGTCTTATACTAACAATCAACATCTCCTTGAATCTCTCATTGTGCACGTACCTTTTTACCACTACCAGTGATACAAAGAAGCTAATTAGGCCAGGTTGGTAAACCTAGAAAGTACATAGGAATTTCAATCCCACAATGTTATATATATATATATATATATATATATATATATATATATATATATATATATATATTAAAACTCGCAATATTGAAATATCTCCCATATAAGCAATCTACTCTCATATAAGCAATCTACCCCATCCCGCCGATCCTTACATAATCAATACTCTCAGATTCAGAAATCAATGACTTTACCTAATCCATACTCTCGGATCAGGAATAAATAATTATATCTAGTCCTTACTCTTGGATTAGGAATGAATGACTATGTCTAGTCCATACTCTCGGATAAGTGACAAATGACTATGCTTATTCCATACTCTCGGACCAGGGACAAATAATTATGCCTAATATACTCTCAGATCAGTGACAAATGACTATGCCTAATCCATACTCTCCGACCAGGGACAAATAATTATGCCTAATCCATACTCTCGGATCAGTGACAAATGACTCTGCCTAATCCATACTCTCGGACCAGGGACAAAAAATTATGCCTAATTCATACTCTCGGATCAATGACAAATGACTATGTATAATCTGTACTCTCGGTCCAGGGACAAATAATTATGCCTAATCATACTCTCGGATCAGTGACAGATGACTATACTTAATCCCTACTCTCGGACCAGGGACGAATGTCAGAGTTCTACCTTCTATGTATTTCTCACACGTATTTTTAAGGAGATACTACCCAATATTCATCTTACTTATTTAGGTGTTTTATGTTAGTCTTATTTTATCTCTGGTAATACTACGATGCTCTACTCCTAATACTTATACTATTATTATCAGGAAATATTATATATATCTTAACACATATAGAACCGTACTTGGTTCGCATATCATATACTATCAAATATCTTCTTAACACATATTCCAGGCAATAAGCATATAGCTCACATATAAAATCTTGGACATATATTTGATACTTTAATTAATACTTGTATTAAAATCATGTTCATGAAATGGACTCTGCACTCATTTGATAAAAGTGACTGATGATTTCGGCAACTCTTCGCTTTGTACATTGAAATGACCTAGACACATAAAGTATTAAACCTTAGTCTAGTTTCAAAATCCTGGTGACCATAATAATTATAGTCTAGATTCCTCACTAATCCTAATGTCTACATCAAGATCTATCAAGTAAGGATCAACTAGGCGAGACAGTTAGGAGGTATGATCATTTCGTTATATAGTCTTTCTGAAATCCAACAACCAAGGAATCATGACCATTCTAAACACCTCTCCCGTAAGTAGATCAAACAATATTATGACTTGGAATCACTGATAAATCTTATTTATAGGTCCATAATAATGACTTATGACTATAAATATAAGTGACACTAAAAACAGAAGAGTGTAGTTTAACTTACATAGGTTCTTGATGTAAATTGGAAATCTAAGCACAAGAATTTCTGACTCGGGAACTCTTATTTGAAGGGTACATCTAGCTAATTATTCAGAGGCGTTGCAGGGCTTCGTCGTAAGCTAGAAAATCAAGAAAAGTTGGGCCAAGACTAAGAGAAATCGAGAGTGAATCGTTTGGAGGTTATGAGGAATCAGTGGGGGTTATGAGTTATTTATAGGGGCTTCTGGGCACTTTTTGGCTGCACACATAACCATGCGCGCCACACACATGGTTGGCGTGCTTGTCCTGGTGTGATGCCATGTGTTGGATTCTTCCTGGTGCTACGTGTCCTCTTCTAGAAGCATGCGTGCCACGCACACGCACGCATGCCAATTTTATGATTTTCAAAATTGGGTAATTTCTTCATACGAGCTATGTTTTTGTCATTCTTTATATCCACGGAAAGCACTCGATGAGATCTACGACTTCCATTTAGACTCTGTCGGCTAATTTTGAATTTATTTACTTTACACAGGCTTCTATTTAAGCTTATATAAAATGCATAACTCTCTCATCCGACGTCCGTTTTCGACTATCTTTATATCATTGAGCTCATATTAACTAGATCTCCAATTCTCGTTTAGATTGTTTTGGCTAAAAATCGACCAAAAATTTGATTTATTTTCCAACACGATGTGTTGAAACTTTGAAAAAATATAACTTCCTCATACGAAGTCAAATGTGGACGTTCTCTATATGCTCCCTCTCGGTTTAATGACTACTACGACTTTCGTTCATATTTGGACAGTCTGACTGTAATTTCCTTCCTCTGACTGTTCTTCTTCTAACCCACGTTGCATGATGGGTGTAGTTGGTTCATATCTATAACCCTGAAGTAAACACCTTGTCTCCTCTATCTGACGGTCTATCATAATCTACATCATTTCCTCTACTCCTTCCATCATAATTGGCTCGGTGCAACTACTACCTCTGCTGCACGCTCAACCACTTGTGGCTCAGGCTGCTAGTTTAAATTAGTGTTTCCTAATCCGCTGCGTTCTCTCACCATGATGCTCTATGCTCCAATGCAAACGTTCAGTGTATAGTGACGAGAATTAAGACAAGGAAGACTCTACTTATTATAGATGTATAAATCTCCTTATCACTCCGAAAAGTTATATGTCAGTTGTAATTCCATAATTAAACATTTAGAAACCTGAACGCATAAAGTTTCCAGATCCGGTCGGCAGTTGACCATAGATCCGATCAAATAAAAGCATCCTAAAGCATATAAGGCATCTTATAAATATAACACAAATAATCTAGCACATAAAGGAAACTTAGGCATCTTTCCTAAAATAAGCTAGTGTATGTGTCTTATTCAAGCATACTACCTAAAGTATAACATATACTCATCTCATAATCATCATTTAGCATTCTAAGTTTAAGTCTAGAAATCCTACAAATTCCTAGTTCGATTAAACTAATGCTTCGATACCAACTGTGACATCCCCAAAATTTATGGCCATTTTAAAACTTTTTGTTTGTGCTTATTTAAAAAAATTATTGCGGAATTGGTCCCAAAAATGTCCTTGACATAATATATGATCAAAACCAAGGCATTTAAGAAGATTTTCTACTTTAAAAAATCTAGGATGTCATAACTAATACAAGAAACATAAGCATAGACGAACCTTACATTGTCTTATACTAACAGTCTACATCTCCTTGAATCTCTCATTGTGCACGTACCTTTGTACCGCTACCTGTGATACAAAGAAACTGACTAGGTCAGGTTGGTAAACCTGGTAAGTACATAGGGATTTCAATCCCACAATTTATATATATATATATATATATATATATATATATATATATATATATATATATCTTAAAACTCGCAATATTAAAATTTCTCTCATATAAGCAATTTACTCTCATATAAGCAATCTACCCCATCCCGCCAATCCTTACATAATCAATACTCTCGGATTCAGAAATGAATGACTTTACCTAATCCATACTCTCGGATCAGGAATAAATAATTATATTTAATCCATACTCTTGGATGAGGAATGAATGACTATGTCTAGTCCATACTCTCGAATAAGTGGCAAATAACTACGCCTATTCCATACTCTCGGACCAGGGACAAATAATTATGCCTAAGATACTCTCAGATCAGTATCAAATGATTATGCCTAATCCATACTCTCAGACCAGGGACAATTAATTATGCCTAATCCATACTCTCAGATCAGTGACAAATGACTATGCCTAATCCACACTCTCGGACCACGAACAAAAAATTATGCCTAATTCATACTCTCGGATCAATGAAAAATGACTATATATAATACGTACTCTCGGAGCAGGGACAAATAATTATTCATAATCCATACTCTTGGATCAGTGGCAGATGACTATACTTAATCCGTACTCTCGGAGCAAGGACGAATGTCAGAGTTCTACCCTCTATGTATATCTCACACGTATTCTTAAGGAGATACTACCCAATTAATACTTTAACATATAGCTCACATATAAACTCTTTAACATATATTTAATACTTTAATTAATACTTGTATTTAAATAATGTTCATGAAAGGGACTATACACTCACTTGATAAAAGTGACTGACGATTTCGGCAACGCTTCACTTCGTACTTTCAAAAGACTTAGATGCATAAAGTACTAAGCCTTAGTCTAGTTTTGAAATCCTGGTGACCATAATTATTATAGTATAGATTCCTCACTTATCCCAATGTCTACATCAAGATCTATCAAGTAAGGATCAACTAGGCGAGACAGTTAGGATGTATGATCATTTCGTCATATATTTGATTAATGCGTTCTAAGAGAAAAAAAAATAACATACACTCTTATATAAATAAACACATAAAATATTAGAGACACATAATTAATTCTTTAATAACTGGTTTGAAGGATTTTGGTTTAATATTTAGACTAAAAATTAAATAATTATATTATTTATTTAATTAAATAAGCACAATTTAATACTTTAATATTATTTAATTAAGTCTCATAAGTATCAGTAAAGTACAATGAATGTAAAACCTCTTTGATTTAATTCTAAATAACATTTAATTTGAATTTAGAGAGTTGTAATATTAAAATAGCATTTCAAAGCAATTAAAAAAAATTTATTAGATTAATGTGGCTAAAGGTATATATTTTAATTACTCTTAACAATACGAAGTTAAATAATTACAATTTATATAATAACTTAGGCCCTTGTACAATTAATCTTATATGAATAATACACATAAAATGTAACATCTCAAAATCAAGCCCACATATTTCTTTTTTAAACGAATCCAAATTCCACAAATATCAAAAACTCATAGTTTCCAAAAGTCATAAAACAAGAATGAGATTAATCCCAAGATCATAGTCTCAAAAAAATCCAGGATAATGTGCACGATCAAGCCTTCGCCTTGCCCCTGTCCTCTGAGGTACCTGCAACCATAATAATCAAACTGTAAGCCAAATCTTAGTGAGTTCCCCTAAAGTACCACACACTACCAAATAGATAACAACATGCATATATGAGACTTCAGCATGACTGGACCGCCTCACATGCCTACAATCTATCTAGACTGCTCTCCGGGCCTTTGGCCTGACTGGACCGCCTCGCAGGGCCTACAGCCTATCCGGACCGCCCCAGGTATCTTGTCCTTTTAGTAGAAATCAAGACCGCCTCAACCCAACAAACCATAACATGCGACATATACAATGACAATCAAACCAACAAGTACATGTAATCATACAGATCTACAAGTCTAACACATAAACATATAGCACATGTAATCATACAGATCTACCGGTCTGTCCTATAACCAACATAACATCATCCAATATACGAGGATACATAATCCAGTGTGCCAGCATTGGTGCCTTCCACCCATAAGTATAGTGAGGAAAACTTACCTCACAGTCTGAGAGACAACTAAACAGATCACTACTCCAAATGTTGTCTTTACCAGTCACTTACATAATAAACAAGTGTTGGATTAGTGTCTAAGTCCATAACTATATTTGGTATATACTTGACCCGGTTGGCATGGTCCATTTGGGTTGCATGGCATCATGCATTTGGATAGACTAAAATGAGAGAAATAACACTTAAGGTTTGGCAATATATTATAAGTTCTATCATATTAATAAAATAATTTAATTAGTATTGATCAAGAATTAATTTGGAATTAATTAAGTGATCAAAAGCAGACTAATTAAATATATGGGTTGATTGTGTAAATCATCCATACTTGTATAGTGGGCTAATGCTCCATGGATTATCTAGTTGGGCTAAAACCCATAGGATGCTCCATGGTGTTTTTGTACCCATGGATCATGGAAATGAAAGGCCATGACAATTAGGGTTTACATGGTGTAACCCTAATTGTGACACACTATATAAGCATCTTATTCTTCCCAAAATCGGCTACCATGAGAAGACTATGATGGAATGGTGAGGGCTAGCCGATTTCATGAAGTGGTTCATTTCTCTCTAAGTTATTCCAAGTGTATTTGATGTTGTGTGAACCATTTGAGGTGTCACACTTGGGGCACTCGGCTCTTAAGCATCAAGGAATCAAGCTACATAAAAAGGTATGTCTTCTAACTTGTTTTATTACCCAAGTATCAAAGATTATATGCTAGATAGGGTAATACCTTGGAATATTCATATTTGCATGTTAATAGAGAAAACATAGATCCAAGGTATTTAGGGTTGCATGTACACTTAGGAGTGTTAGAATGCTCTAAACCCAACAGTGGTATCAGAGACTATGCTTGTTTTCTTGTTATACTTGCAAAAATGGCTGAAAAATCGAAGTTTTGTGGTGTCTGCTCAGCAGACTCGCCGAGTCCATGAAGGGACTCGACGAGTCCAAGGCTAAACTCATCCAACTCGCCGAGTTGGTTCATGTACTCGACGAGTTGGACCCCCAGACAACATATCTTCGACTGTTTTGGCTGGAATTGGACTAGGATCATTACCCTAAGCTGTTTTTCAACTTATAAACCTATTTTAGATGTGGTAATGTTCATGCTAATCCAATTTCAAAGATAATTGTCAATAGATTCATGTTTTGTATTAGTCTAAGGATTAGGCTAATTACATGAAAAAGTTTGATTTGTATTATCTTGTTCTTATGATTTGCTTAGATTAATAGAAAAGTTATGTGAAAATGTGTTTTCAATCCAAATTAATCTAAGAGTTGATTCTAAAATGTGTTTTTGTAACTTGTCCTCAAGTTATATGAAAAGTCACATTTAAGATTCATAAAACACATAAATATTTCCGTAGGATATGAATAAAGAAAAGTCATATTCGTTTAATAGTTTAAAGTCTTCCATAACTTGTCCTCCAGTTATGGATCTTGAAGAGTTTTTTGAATTAAAACTACTTTAAACACATAAGTTATGGAATTGAAAAGTTTTTGAATAGTTCAAAACTTGCCCTCAAGTTTTGGAATTTGAAAAGTTTTCTTTCATGAATACTTTAATTCCAAATTAAGCCCTCAGGATTTTAAAAGTTAAAATTCAACCCTTATACTTTATAATATTATAAGTTAATAATATATATATATATATATATATATATATATATATATATATATATATATATAAGAGCAAGTCGTCTTACCATTAGTAGGCCTCATTCACAAAGCCGGTCTATAAGGGGGTATAAGGTTACTGCCTATAAAATGGCTGTTTAATGGGTGTCCACTCTCACCCACCGCTTCCTTGACTGGTGGAGGGTCGTTAGCCGAACGGGTAGGACAAGGACTATAATTCTCCCTTCGTTATAAGTATAATGATTAATACTATGTAACTAAACACTTATAAATTCCCAATCTTAGTTACTTAGGAAAATGTGAATAAGGTGCTAATCCATGAAATTACACTTTGCACTTTGTTTGAGCTGTTAGTGGAGTGTGTGTGGTTAACCGACACACTAACTGGTTTTAACAAAGTAGGCAAAGGGTTTCTTAAAGTTTGTCATAGGCCGGTGGAGCGTGTGTGGTTAACCGACACATTGGTTGAGTGATAAACATTTAAGAGTACCAAGTAATTTGCATGGTTACTTCACATCTTGTTTTGTGATCCTAGGCATCCCAGTCACAAAACCCGAAGGGCACAATCGAGATTGAAACATGCCATTGAAAAGTTCAATGAATCTCAAAAGAATCTAGGAGTTTCAAAACTAATTAAAACCTAATAAATTATTTCGTTTTTCATGGTGGAAATTGGTAAATCGTCATTCACCTACCTTCAAATATTTTATAGCCTGGATTACGGCATCCCTCTTCCAAGTTATAAAATATTGTGTTGGGTCCTAGCCTTAATATATCATATTAGGTGTTATATTAAGGAATTAAATCAACTTACTTGAATATCTCCCATATTAGATGTTTGGTTTAGACATCTATGATCATCCCAAATCTCTTGGAACAAGATTTCCTAATGAAGATGATGTCCCATGGTTGGTTCATGGAAATCATACTTCTTTTCTGTCACCTTCTCCAATTATTCTCTCTAACCCACAAGTTCTTGAAAAGTTTAAGGTCACTCAAGCCCTATTGGCAAGCAAAGTCTATGTGTGCTCACTTCTTAGAGATAAAGTCACATATTGACAAGCCGGGAGAGTTGGGTGTCAAAGTCTTGAGGAAGTTGGATGTTCAATCACTTTCTAAGTCACATAGCGAGTTCCTTTGGGACCACTATGAAACAGACTATGACATGACCCTTAATGATCTTATCTATTTGCTTGGTGCTGCTGAATCAGAAATGATTTGAGGACTAGTAAATCAAATTTGATTAGAAGATCAACTTCCCAAACCTTCAATGGACATTGACAATGGTAACATTGGATACCCAGTAAAAGCTTTCTCTTCCCAGTGGAAAGGGATCGGCCATAGTCAACTTGGTTGACCAAATGGTAAAGAGAAAGGCTAAGTCTGAGATAGTCCCATGTATCATTACCAAAGAGTCCATATGTTTCTATTGCCAAAGGAAGGGGCATTGGTTGCGAAACTGCCAAATTTACCTTAAAGATCATAAGGATGGTAAAGTCAAAAGTTTGACTTTACTTCAGGTAAAGTCCACTATCTAACTATGTTAAGTTCCCAGTTGATGATTCTTAATACAAAATGTGACTCGGTTGCATTTTGATATTTAGCAGGATCAAGCAAAGGGAAGGAAACTTTAAGAAAGAGTATGTTGAATCTGATCCCGTAGATGGATTTCTATCGCATGGTTTGAAGATCGGATTCTTGAGCTACTTCTTAGGAGTTATGATAGATTGCTAGGAAACATGTAATAACATAGTTTTCATTTCAAGTTGCATTGTAAGGAAAAAAATTTCCGCATTTTTATGAATAAATAAAAGTTTTACTTTATTTTATATCTCCTTGCAATGACATTTATGAAAACTTGATGTTTGTATGTTTCTAGCAATATTGGAAATATGAATTTGATTCTTTCATCTGTGGTAGTGTCTAAATTTACCAAGTAAGGAAAGAGTCTCATCACCCAAGGTTCAATTGGAACGAAGCTTGGAATCATGCAAGTTGTATAGTATGATGAATGAGAAGTTTTTCATTTTTGGAAAATTAAGAATAGTTCCTTGTTCACATGTATATGTGAGTCAAGTGAAGGACTAAGGGATCAAGTACACATTCTTGTGCACTGGTCAGCTCCACCACAAAAGATTGATAAGACTATTCGTCATGATTTACTAAAGTTTAGTAAATATGGTTATACTTACAAGTTTAAGTATAATTCTGAAACATTGGAAAAGTTTCGATGTATGGCAGAACGAATGAGAAGAATCAAATTAGGTAGAAAGATAAAAGTTTCTCAAATCTGAAAAGATGGGAGAGTACTTTAGTATCATGTTTCGTGATCATCTTAATGATTAAGAAACCATATCACAGTTGGTCCTCTAAGGACATCTTAGTACATTCCTATGGCTAAGAAGAGGAATCAAGAATTGCTGAAATGGTTAAATCAAGAACATGAGTCATACTTCGTTCCAAAAACAAGTCTTAGAGTCAGACTCCAAGATTGTAATTTGAGTGACATTACTAACACTTTTCAAATGTAAGAGTAGAATGTGTCCTACTCTTGTACATTTGAAATTGGTAAGTTGTGATGTTTTGGATAAAACAAAGACCAACTAAGGCCAAGTGTTTGTCTTGATAAAGAATCCGCACTATCTATTGAATATTTGGAAAGATAGTCTTATATGTCAAGAGGACAGTGGGAGTCTTAAGGATCCTGAAAGGATTTCAAGATCTAATCAAGAATAAAAACCTGTAGTTTGACACTAGCACACGACATGAGGTTTTATAACCTGTCGTGTTGACATATCCTATTTTTGTGCCCATTCGAGTTAGAGTTGGCTTTGTATATGAGTTCTGAGAGTTCTCAAATGGTTTCATAACAACTTGGAAGCAATGGCAGACCCTTGTGCTGCCAGGTGGCAAGAAGTTAAGACTGCACAAGTCCAGTCCATATGAGTTTGGATTTGTCACTAACCTTGTCTTGAGATTATGGTTTTGACAAATTCACATGGATAGGAACACATACACCATAAAATCTAAGTGTCATAAGGTTTCTCTCCGATTCATGAAAATGATGGTGAGGAAACGCTTTCACTAAGTAGATTTTAAGTAGATAGCAATTGTGATATTTGCATTCTCAAAGTCGTTAGTGGAGCGTGTGTGGTTAACCAGCACACTAACATGGACTTGTGAGAAATGGCAAAGGTCTAAACAACTGATACTATGATTATGGCATCCCTTTTCATAGTTCTGAAATTGTTTCGACACACATGTGTGCTATCTAAGGAAAGGTGTATGATTTTGATAAAGTTTTATCAAAGCATCGCGTATCAGAAATTTGAACTTTGGTAAGAAAGTCAATACAATATTGATTTCTAGAAGTCCAGTTTATTTCTGAGTACATGTCAAAGCTAGTGGGAGCATAAGTGTTATGCTAATAATTTTCATGTTAGTGGGATCATGATAATTCTCGTAAGTATTGTAAGTTAGCAATGTTAATTATAGAAAACAAAAGTTTCATTTGGGAAAAATTTGTTTTGCTATAATTAAGGGTGAGGAAATTATACTTCATTTCAATTCTAAAAGCTTAGATTAAGGTTTTAATCGTCTTTAGTATGAGAACTTGGCATCCCTTTTCATAATCTGAAGTATGATTACGACATCCCTTTTCATAATCTGAAGTATGATAACTTGGCAAATAGACATAGAAATATTATAGCAAAAAGACTGGTCTAGTATCATGTCTTTATGTGAGACATAATGAATCGTGTCCCATATGCTTCGGATATAGGATCGATTGCATGTGCTATAATATTCATCCTTTCTAAATTTTCCAAATGCTCTGGGCATTAAGGGGGGAAAATCTAGAATTAGATATGACTAAAATGATTAAGCAATTGTCGAGAACAATCTAAGGTTTGCCAAAGATTGGTTGCCCAGGGACAGTTAGAAGTATAGTGTTAAATTTTGGAAGGACCATATTGACATACTCTGAAAGGAGGCAACTCTTGTTCAGAAGTGACAGTCAAAATGGGAATATGGAAATGTTTCATAGTTGGAAGTTATTCAATCTGTGTAAGATTAGAAAAACTTAATGCAAGAAGGATGTTTCCATGGAGTTGATCTCCATTGAAATACTCTGTAATGTCTGTTGACAAGTCTTTGTGACTTTGTGCATAATCATTACAAGAGGATCAATGCATATAAGGTTAAAATCTAACATATTTCGGTAAATGATAGGAATTTGGAATTCTTACATTTTCGATAAGGATTTGGGAGTGTGAAAAGAGAATCATTGAAATTATGATCAATCGATCTAGTTCACAAAGTAAAGATCATAGACAAACATAGAGTGCTTACTTGGTGTATGGCAAAGCTATTGTTTAGAAAAAACATAGTGTACATGCTTGGAGCATGGGACAACTAGTGTTTTTAATTCAAGTATAAAGTTGATAAAACCGAAACAATGAATAATGAGTAATCAGTATGTTGATAAATAAAAAGTGTTCTATTTATATTCATAGGTTTTGATACCATATTGGATTCACTTATTTTTTTGTTTCATTTTGCATGTTTTGACTTCCAGAATAAACTAGGTCATTCTTCCCGAATGACTAAGTTATTCAAACCATCCACAGTCGGTCATATGTTGGAAGTAGATATGAATCAAGACTGTCATGAGTTGGCTTGTAGATGTCTAAGATGTTGGACATAGCAAAGTATTGCTACAACACTCATGAGTACTCATAAGTTCTGAGTATTGGATTCAACCCAGGCTCATTTGAATAACTTCATGGATTTTATCACGAGTGAATCATGAGACGATAATATCTTATATTCTTCAAACCTAGAGATATGAGTTGTTACTATGAGTTGGTTATACATTGATTGCACGAAAACGCATTGGTAACTCGATGTTATAAAACGTGCCTTTGTGTATGATTCAACAAGTAGTAGAACAAGCCATATGAGTCAAAGTTTACCCATTCCTTTTACCTTCAGGATAAAAACGATATATGTGGGCCCCTCGATGATTTAATGATGACACTTGTGAGTGCTTGGCCAAGCCAGGACTAATGTGATTTGTTCAATTAGTCGGTCGTCATAAATTGGAAATCGGGAAACAACAAATGGACAGAGAGAATGATTATAATCCATGTCTCAGTCCATATGATATCTAGAATAGAGGAATATATGATCCATTATCTAATGGACAAGTCATTGACGAGATCAGAGTTCAGTTACAACGTCAGAGTTCGACAGCGGCTTAAAGAGCTACGATTGCCAGTCGGTTTTGAAGTCATACTAAATAATAGTATTTGACTTATCCAAGTGGGAGACTGTTGGATTAGTGTCTAAGTCCATAACTATATTTGGTATGTACTTGACCCGGTTGGCATGTTCCATTTGGGTTGCATGGCATCATGCATTTGGATAGACTAAAATGAGAGAAATAACACTTAAGGTTTGGCAATATATTATAAGTTCTAATATATTAATAAGATTATTTAATTAGTATTGATCAAGAATTAATTTGGAGTTAATTAAGTGATCAAAAGGAGACTAATTAAATATATGGGTTGATTGTGTAAATCATCCATACTTGTATAGTGGGCTAATGCTCCATGGATTATCTAGTTGGGCTAAAACCTATAGGATGCTCCATGGTGTTTTTGTACCCATGGATCATGGAAATGAAAGGCCATGACAATTAGGGTTTACATGGTGTAACCCTAATTGTGACACACTATATAAGCATCTTATTCTTCCCAAAATCGGCTACCATGAGAAGACTATGATGGAATGGTGAGGGCTAGCCGATTTCATGAAGTGGTTCATTTCTCTCTAAGTTATTCCAAGTATATTTGATGTTGTGTGAACCATTTGAGGTGTCACACTTGGGGCACTCGGCTCTTAAGCATCAAGGAATCAAGCTACATAAAAAGGTATGTCTTCTAACTTGTTTTATTACCCAAGTATCAAAGATTGTATGCTAGATAGGGTAATACCTTGGAATATTCATATTTGCATGTTAATAGAGAAAACATAGATCCAAGGTATTTAGGGTTGCATGTATACTTAGGAGTGTTAGAATGCTCTAAACCCAACAACAAGGACCTAATTTCAAACTACTATTCAAATTACCCAAAATTCCCCCAAATCAAACTTGGTCATATCCGTTGTCAAAAGTTAAAGTCAAAAAGTCAAAGGGTCTCATACCAGGCTAAGTACGTCCTGTGTACTCTACCACTACGCATGGCGTAGTGGATCCCTCCTCAGATTATGGGGCCTAACCTAGTACACATTGCATACTACTAGGTACGCCCGGCGTACGCAATCAAACTACTAGTACACATTTTTATGGCTTCTAACACTCAAAAACATCTAAAAGGATAGCTCCTTTGGTCTAGAGTAGCCATACTCATAAATACCAAGATTATGGGACCAAAATGCACAAAAACTTAAGAACTAGCAAGATTCAAAGAAAAATTCATCAAGTTCATAACTTTATACCTTATGGAGGTTGCGTGAAAGGTGCAAAACTCATATCTACAAGGCTTGAAGCTTTCCAAAATTACTCCAAAGACCTTCTTCCTTCAAGTGTGCACACAAAACACAAATATGACACAAACTCACAAATGAACACTAGGGTTTGCAAAGGGTCGTTTAGGAGGATGGTGGCTGAAGGTGAAGGGATGGATGAGGGTTGAGTTGCTTAAATAGGTCTCAAAACCCTGAATTTAGGGTATGGATGTCTGACGAGTACGTCCTGAGTACCCATTGAGTACGCTCGACGTACTCACAAATATGCCCGTCCAAAATTAAGAACTTATGCCCTGCGTACGCCCCAAATACGCATGACGTAAGGACCATTCTTTCAAAACTTAATTACTTTAAGAAATAAGGAAAATACATGGTTGTTATAATTCTCCCCTACTTGAATCAGACTTCGTCCTCGAAGTATGATATTGCGAATAAGTCTGGGTAATTCTCCTGCATCTCTGTTTTGGGTTCCCAAATCCATTCGGAACCCGTCTAATGTTGTGATTGAACCTTGACCAATGATACCATCTTATTGCACAATATTTCGTCTTCCTATCCAAAATTGCCACTGGCCTCTCAACGTAGTTCAGGTGCTCATCAACCTAAATATCTTCCAAAGGAATCGACACTGAATCCTCAGCTACACACTTCCGAAGCTGAGTAACATGGAAGGTTTTGTGAATCTGAATAAGCTCCTCAGGCAGATCCAGTTGATAGGATACACTGCCTACCCTGGGAACTACTTGAAGCGGCCCGATAATCGGGGCCCAACTTGGCCCTCTTCCTAAAGTGTATTAAACCATTCTAGGGTGAAAAGTTCAGTAAAACCATATCGCCGACCTAGAACTCTAACTCGGATCGACGTCTGTCAGCATAACTCCTTTGCCGACTTTGAGCTATCTACAATCTCTATCTGATATGATGGATAAGCTCTGTTGTCTGAAGGACTACGTCGGTCTTTCCTATGATCCTGTGACCGACCTTCCCCCCCCCCCCCCCCCAACAGACTGGTGTACAACACTTCCTCCCATAAAGAAGCTCAAAAGGCGATGCACCAATACTAGAGTGGTAGTTCTTATTATATGACAACTTAGACAGGGAAAAGTAGGAGTCCTAAATCCCACCGAAATCTATAACACAAGCTCTCAACATATCCTCGAGCGTTTGGATGGTCCGCTTGCTCTGGCCATCAGTATGTGGATGATAAGCGATGCTAAAGTTCAATCTTGTACCCACTTCCTTATGGAACCTATGCCAAAATCGCAAAGTTAACTGAACATCCCGATATGATATAATGGAGACTAGAACACCATGTTGAGCGACGATCTCGTGCACATATACATCGGCTAACTTCTCGACCGAGGAACTTTCCTGAATAGCGAAAAAAGTTGGCACTCTTGGTCAGACGGTCCATAATGACCTAAATCACATCAAATCATTTAGCCGTCCTTGGTAACTTGGTGATACAATCCATGGTGATTTGTTCCCATTTCCATATGGGGACCTCTAAAGGCTGCAACTTGCCATGCAGCCTCTGGTGCTCGGCCTTGACCATCCGATAGGTCAAGCACCTCTCCACATACCAGATTATCTCTCTATTCATGCACGGCCACCAATAACTAAGTCTCAAATCTCGAGACAATTGTGGCTCTAGGGTTTATTGAAAAATTGGACTTATGTGCCTCTTCCATCACGGTCTACCTGACCCCACCAAAATTTGGAACTCAAACCCTACCGCACCGAGTCAATAATCCATGACTATCGGTAGAAAACCTATCAATCTCACCTCTGATTCTCTCTTGCTTTCAATTTTCCTTCTTGATTCCTCCGACCTGAGCCTCCCTGATCAAATCCAGAAGCAACGAATTGATAAAAATCCTCATACATAAGCCCCCAACAAAATTACTAGCCGACTTGGGGCTCAAAGCATCAGCGACCACATTCGCTTTCCCCGGGTGATAAAGAATCTCGCAGTCATAATCCTTGACCACATCAAGCCATCTACGTTGCCTCATATTCAGATTCCGCTGATCCATGAGATATCTCAGACTCTTGTGATCTGTGTAAATAGTACATCAGACCCCATATATATAGTGCCGCCGAATATTGAGGGCAAACACAACCGCCCACAACTCCAAATCATGTGTCGGATACCAAATCTCATATGGCTTCTGCTTCCCAGAATCATATGCAATAACTCTCCCTCGCAGCATGATAGAAGCATCACAATAAACTACAAAATCTTCCATGCCCTCTGGGAGGGTCAACACCGGGGCCTCACATAATTTATGTCTCAGCGTCTCGAACGCAAGCTGCTGCTCAGTCCCCCAGCGAAAATCCACACCCTTCCTCGTCAAATGAGTGAGAGGTATAACAACCTTGGAGAAATCCTAAATAAACATCCGATAATACCCTACTAAACCCATCAAACTCCTAATCTTTGAAGGAGACTCTGGGAGCTCCTACCGCATAACTGCCACAATCTTGGCCGGGTCGACCAGAATCACATTCTGGTTAACGAGGTGTCTCAAGAATTGGACCTCCCGTAACCAAAACTCACACTTCGAGAACTTGGCATAAAGCCTCTCCCTCCTTAAAACTCCCAGCAGCTCTCGACGGTGCTCCTTGTGCTTCTCCTTGGTCTTGGAATAAACCAGGATATCATCTATAAAAACAATGACCAGATGATTGAGAATCGGCCTGCATAGCCGATTCATCAAATCCATAAATGTCGTAGGTGCATTGGTGAGTCCAAACGGCATCACCACGAACTTGTAATGACCATAACGAGTTCATAACATTGTCTTCTCCACTTCCTCCTGTCTGAATCTCATCTGATGATACCCTGACCTGAAAACGATCTTGGAGAACCAAGATGCACCCTGCACCTGATCGAAGAGATCATCAAATCGTGGAAGTGGGTAACTGTAACACCAGTCAACAATAGGTCAACAATAGTCACTTATGATCATGTCAAACAAATAATATAATAAACTTACTTTGTAGTTCATCGTAAGTTCTAATACAAATATAAACTTTCATACATACGTTATGGTATAAATCAAAGTACACATCCATACAATTCCAAAAGATTTTAACAAATCTCAATCTAACTTCGCATGAAGAAGTTATGATAAACTCTAACACTATAAATCTCTATAATGATAAATAAATTAAAATATAGTGAGAATTAGCTATTGGAAACAATAGGAAAGTTCTAGTACTTGGAAATACCTACGCGTGGATATAAAGAACGTCAAAAACGGAGTTCGTATGCAAAAGATATGATCTTCCGAAGATGTAGCCGTCTGAGAGCATGAAACGTGGCAGAAACCCTAATCTATCATAGTTCACGACATTAACATGAAGGTTCACGATGTGAAGATAATCTAGGACACTTCTCAAGGCTAGAATGCAGATGACAAGGCTACGGGAGTGATGTGTTAAGATTCCATGATGTGAACATAAAGGTTCACGACGTGAAAGTGTTATCCGGACACCTTCCGAAGCTAGGACCCAAATGGCAAGTCTACGAGGTGATGCATCTAAGATTCACGACGTAAACATATATGTTCATGTTGTGAACTTGTCTTGGACAACCTATAAATAGCGAGTACGACCCTAACCCTCCTTACGCCAAAATCTCTTTCCTCTCTCTTGTTTGCTGAAGGCGTTCCTTGTCCCGAGCCCGACGATCACGAACCACTGACTGTTTCTAGTTAGATTCTATCAAATCACGCTACTAAAGTGAGTTTCACGGACCCACTTTTAATGTTTTCGGGGGGAAATGCATTCTAAATATTATATAAAAGTTAATATTATGTTTATATGATAATATATTCGTATCAACATACATAGTTATATTAACCGGGATATAGTTGTTTTGTTGCATATATACCTAGAATATATCTGATATATTGAAATCATACAACTATCTTACTTGTTTGCATGTTGTTATCCTAGATTTTACTAATATAGATTCGGAGTTATACTCGGGAGTTCTATATACTATGTGTGTTATAGATCCAGAGTTATACTCAGGAGTTCTATATACTATGTGTGTTATAGATCCGGAGTTATACTCGAGAGTCTATATATTATTTGTTAAGTATGCTATTAATATTGGTTTTACGTTAGTTAAAACCTAGTTTTACTTCATGTTATAGTTGTTGTACTGCCTAAGTATTATAAAAATTAGCAGTAATGTTTATAGCATAGTCTAGTAACTTAGGGTTTTAGACACGAACATGCTTTCTCTATTAGAACCATAGGAGGTTGACAAAGTCTACATGAGCTATTTTATTCATCAACTAAGATTGGAAATCTTAGAGGAAATCCTGTGACCTATAACCGCTAATCCCGTGAGAGCGAGGAAGTTGTGTATAGATTTATGCGGGTTAACACCCCAACCCGTGGTTGCTAGCTACAACCCAACGGTTTTACGGATGACAAGGAGTTGTGTATAGATCTATGCGGGTTGACACCCCCACCCATGGTTGCTAGCTACAACCCAACGGCCGTTCGGGTGACAAACTTGCGCTGTTTATTCTATTCCGACGTCGATGAAGCGTGTGTAATCCACTACAAGGTGTGATCCTTGTAGCATTAATCAGAGGTATTGTATGTCATATAGCCGCGGTTATGGACTGATGGTAGCAAATTTTAGAAACATTATACTTTTTCGATATACAAGTATTAATGTTAAGTATAAGTTTCCCAAACACTTATACTCTAAGTACAAGGAACTTGTAGGTATTCTACTTATTAATTAGGTAAACAATTATACCTAACACACATACTCATATAGAATTGAAATAAGATTTATACGTAGCAACCTTTGTTTTTATGGGATTAGAAACATTTATATTCATAGTATATGAAACTTATAGGTATACTACTTATTTAGTAAGTAAACCATTATAACTAGGATATATATATATATATATATATATATATATATATATATATATATATATATATATATATATACTATATGTTAGAAACAAGTATAAGTCAGAATGATATTTTCAAACTATGTTCTATACTTTTGAAACTTGGGAAAAAGTACTATTTTTACTCGGAGTCAAAACCTGTGGACTCACCAACTTTATGTTGACGTATTTTCAAAATGCATGTGTTTTCAAGAATTTGATAAGCTGGAATGTTTCTCGAACAAGGGAAATTTTACTGTTATCCTTTCTGTATATAAGGAACATATATATGTTAAGACATGTGCGATAATTCAGATACTACATAATAATTACTAGGAAACCAAAATAATGTAACTTTCTATCATCAATAAAGGTACGTAGTTTATAATATTTCTTTTGTACTATTCAATATATGTTTGATAACTGTGATACAAGAATGAAGTTACACCGCCCGGTGTTTCCGCCGCCGGTTGGGGGTATGACAGTGACGGTTCTTCCCCGTCATTTTGTTCAGCTCCCGGTAATCAATGCACATCTGGCGTGAACCATCCTTCTTCTTTACAAACAAAATCGATGCTCCCCAAGCTGAACTACCCGTTCTAATAACTGCTTTCCCAACAGCTTCTAAAGTTGAGAGGATAACTTTTGCATCTCTGGTGGTGCTAATCGGCAAGATGCCTTAGCAATCAGCGTTGCTTCGGGGATCAGATCGATCCTGAACTCTACTTGTCGTGTATGAGGCATGCCAGGTAATTCCTCTGGAAACACATCTAGAAACTCTCTGACTACAGGAACATCTGAAACCGAAACCCCCTTCTCCACCCGAGTGCAACCACATATGCGAGATAACCCGGACACCGATGTTGTAGATACTGCCAAGCCATGGTCGAAGAACAAAAGGTTGATCCAACCCTGGTACCCTCACCATAAATAGTCAGCTCTCCCCCACTTAGGGTTCGAACTACTACCCGTTGACCCTCACAGTCGATCATGGCTCCAAATCTACTCAACCAGTCCATCCCTACTATCATGCACACATCCCACATAGGGATGGGAATCAACTCGATCGGATATGGCACCCCAAATATCTCCAAGATATAATCTTGAAAAACGCTCGATGCATTAACCCGTGCTCGTTAGCGATGGAAACTTGCAATGGACACTCCAACACTCCGAGAGCCATATCAAAACTCCTACTGAAGGGCTAAGACACAAAGGACCGAATCGCACCCATGTAAAGAAGCACAAGAGAAGGAAAGGAATTCACTAAGAAGGTACCTAACAGCAATACAATCACAAGCATACAATAAAATAACTTGACAGGATAATAAATGAGAACATATTATTAACGACATCAGGTACCGCCCTAGCCTCCTCTGTTGTGAGTTGTAAAGCACGACCCCTGGCCTTTGGGGCCTCATATCTCCCATGCCATCCATCTGTAATCCTCAAAGTAGTCGGGGTTGGTCCCTGTATGGGCCTATCAGCAAGCAAGGGACATCGGGCCTTCATATGGTCCACCTGATCGCAATGGTAACAAATCATGGTGCTCGGTACTAGGGAATACTGGAAAAAATCCCTCGCAAAATTCCTCTCCTTGCTACATTTGTGGCACCCATCAGCTGATCAGTATGCGCCCTCATGCGCCTTCCCACATTTCAATAAATGCGGCCCCTCTGACCTCCAAATTGTGGAATAGCGGGCTTGAACCGCTTTGCAGCAGGATATGGCTGCACCGGAACCTGCCTCTCATCCCTCGTCTGGATTTCGATCTCAATAAACTATCTGCACACAACATCTTGAAGATCAAGAGGGTACTGTTATGTTGGGTAGACACAAACTGCCGAATCTCAGTCTTGAGCATGCCCAAGTATCGTAACATCTGGGCCTGCTCCAAAGCAGAATACTCAAGACAAAAAAGAGCTCTCTTAGTAAACATATTGGTGATCTCAGCACCAAATCTGTCATCTGCCCCAGCCCCAGATACTCCAGAGCCAACCTCTCTCTCTCTCTCTCTCTCTCTCTCTCTCTCTCTCTCTCTCTCTTTCTCTCTCTCCAGTAGGGGAACATACTTCATGCTAAACATCTCCAAGAACTGTCCCCAAGTAACAACAACCCTCTGCTCATGAGTATAAGAACCAGTCACCAGGTTCCACCAGTCCTTCGTGCCCAGACGAAGAAGGTTTAGGGTGCACCTGACCTTCCAGTCCTCCGGACAGCAGCAGGTGAAGAAGCAGCCCTCCACATCAGAAATCCATATCATAGACACGATGGGTCCTTGACCACGTCAAAATCTAGGGGCTTCGTGTTGTTGAAGTCTCGGTACTAGAATGACCCTCTCATTTGAACCCCCGCAACAGAGATAGTGGCGGTAGCTACAACAGCAACAACCTCAGGTACAGCGGCGATAGTTGTAGCAACAGTAACCTTAGACATAGTGGCGTACAACTCATTGATCTGCTCAATCATCGAGATCTTAATAGACCCAAAAACCTCCGGGATATCACCCCGAACAACCACAGTCACCTACATGGAGATCAACTCCCGAATCTCATCATCAAACAATCTTGGCCTCGCCGGGCCACCAGCTCCTGATCCAGAACCCCTCGTCTACACCACAATGAAAAATGAACCAAAATACATTACAAAAGCCGCAATTCATACTATTACAATCATTACGGAGAGACTAGAACCTCGAGGTTTGTGGCTTCCTTGCTACGCGTATAGGTCCTGTGCTTCCAGTAGTATGGGCCCATACTACCTTCCACACCTACCCGTATTCGTATCAAGGGTTCATCACAGACCAACCGATCGTGAGATCCAACATCTAGGATATGCATACATCCTACACATTCTCTGAACAGTGGCTAAACCCTCTCATGCTAGCCTTCTATAAACTGCACTTACTCATGGAACTTCCACCAACCCTGCAGTCACGCGTGCATGCTAATCATACATAACGTTGGATTCCATAGACAGTCGAATACTTTATTCTACCCTAAGCCCACAACCAGAAATGGAACATGAAATAAGGCTAAATAAAACATTGTCAGGCTATAAAATCTTAGTTATGTAACACTATGATGCACATACTAAGCAACTACATGAATGATGTTAATTCCATCTAGCATACAAGAGATTCTTTTAGGATATGAAGCATCACAATTCAGATAATTATGTCATGTAATTCCTGAAGATCCCTAGCCTATAACTAGCATGTAGTTCTATTATAATCGTCATAAGCAAATATCGTGTGGGTATATTGGGGTATACTTTCTTTCTCTGGCTGATCGTACATATCTCATCCTTTATTGGTTACTTTTGAAAACAATTTTGAAAACTTTTACAGATCCTTAGCTTAAGTCTGGATTCACATGAATGCTCATCAGTTTCTCTCAAACCAGGGATCTGATACCAACTTGTAACATCCCAAAATCAAGGCCAAAATTTTCATTGTTAAACCAATCCAAAGTCCAAAAATACCACAAACTCAAAGTTTCCAAAAGTAATAAAACAAGAATCGAAGTAATCCCAAAATCATAGTATTAAAAAAAATACAATGTGAGGTGCACGATCAAGCCTTTGCATTTCCACTGTCCTTTGAGGTACCTGAAACCATAATAATCAAACTGTAAGACAAATCTTAGTGAGTTCCCCCAAAGTACCATACACTACCAAACAGATAAGAACATACATATATGAGCCTTTAGCCTGACTGGACCGCCTCGCATGCCTACATTCTATCTGGATCGCACTCCAGGCCTTCGGCCTGACTGGACCACCTTGCAGGGCCTAAAGCCTATCCGGACCGCCCCAAATATTTTGTCCTTTAGCAAAAACCAAGACCGCCTTAACCTAAGAAACCATAACATGTCGACATATACAATGACAATCAATAACCAACAAGTGCATGTATCAATACAAATGTACTAGTCTAACACATAACCAGATAACACAGGTAATCATATAGATCTACCAGTCTATAATATAACCAACATAACATCATCCAATATACCAGTATACATAATCCCGTGGGCCATCATTGGTGCCTTCGACCCATAAATACAGTGAGGAAAACTCACCTCACAGTCTGAAAGATAGTTGAACAGATCACTGCTCCAAATGTTGTCTTTACCGGTCACTTATATAATAAACATGGACCTAATATCAAACTACTATTCAAATTAGGCAAAATGCCCCCAAGTCAAACTTGGTCAAATCCTTGGTAAAAGGTCAAAGTCAAAAAGTCAAAGGATCTAACACCGGGCTGAGTACGGCCTGTGTACTCTACCACTATGTATTGCATAATGGATACCTCCTCAGATTACGGGGCTTAACCCTATTACGCGCTGGATACCACTGGGTATGCCCAACGTACTCGATCAAACTCCAAAATTCTCCTAAAGTGCTTAATCTATTAATACCTCATGTACAGAGCTCAGATCTAGTCCCAAATATCATTCTAAGTCATAAAGTTTCCAACTTTATGATTTTTCATGGCTAAAAAGCGTCTAAAAACCAAAACCCTAACATCTTAAACAAAACCGAATTTTCATAACTCTTGCATGGAGGGAAGAAAGGGACCAAGATCACATTTTTATGGCTTCTAATACTCAAAAACATCTAAAAAGATAGCTCCTTTGGTCCAGAGTAAGCCATTCTCATAAATACAAAGATTATGGGACCAAAATGCATAAAAACTTAAGAACTAGCAAGATCTAAAGAAACATTCATCAAGTTCATAACTTTATACAATATGGAAGTTGCTTGAAAGGTGCAAAACTCAGATCTACAAGGCTTGAAACTTTCCAAAAGCACTCCAAGGACCTTCTTCCTTTAAGGGTGGACACAAAACACACAAATGACTCAAAAACCCACAAATGAACACTAGGGTTTGCAATGGGTCGTTTGGAAGGATGGAAGCTGAAGGTGGAGGGGATTGATGAGTGTTAAGTTTCTTAAATAGAGCTCAAAACCCCGGATGTAGGGTTTGCATGTCTGGCGAGTAGCCCATGAGTACCCATTGAGTACGCCCAACCTACCCACAAAGATGTGCGTCCAAACTTAAGGAGTTATGCCCTGCATACACCCCAAGTACGCATGGCGTAAGTACCATTCTTGCAAAACTTAATTACTTTACGAAAAGAAGGAATATACCTGATTGGCTGATTGTTACATAAAATATTGGTCGCATATAATTAGTTTTTTAATAGTAGATTTGGTGGTTTCAGAACAATATTTAGTCTACACATTAGATAATCATATTATTCGTTTAGTTGACTAAACACAATTTAAATATTTTCAATCTTATTTTATAAATTCTTATAAGTAATTATTTAAATATAAAGATCTATTTAGTCGTAGTTAATTAATTTTAAATAATATTAAGTTGAAGTTATATATATATATATATATATATATATATATATATATATATATATATATATATATATAGTCATATCAAAATATTTTAATTTTACAAACAGTTATGTCGCTTTCAACATTGAAAAGACATATGAAAAGATAAATGAATTTAATTCATACTTATATCGCAACTTTCAATATACAAAGTTTGGTATATCGAAATATCGCAGAAACCATTTTATTTTTATCAACCTTCAAATATAAACTTCTATTTCATTGTGACATAAACAAACAAAGTATTTAACAATTTTGGGTCTCATAATATTATTTTCTTTACTTCATTACAAAGTAACGTTTCTGTACATGTTCACTATAAAAGATATCAAAGCATCACCCTAATACTAATATAGCATATCCATCGTCTTTTACAATCGAACAAATTACACAAGATATCGTATCACCATTGTTTACTCTTTTTTATTGAAAAAACAGGTTCATAAAACTTATTGATAAAGTATTGCAAAATGATAAAAAAAATAGCTAAAATGTAAATTCTAACATATTTTAACCACATAATTGCTTTCCTGCGCAACGCATGGGGATTCGGCTATGTGTGTGTATGTGTGTATGTGTGTGTGTGTCTATCTCTCTCTCTCTCTCTCTCTCTCTCTATATATATATATATATATATATATATATATATATATATATATATATATATATATATATATATATTGTAATGCCCGCAGATTCGGGCTAGTCAATTTAGATACAATAAGCGTTAAAAATTACTTTTTGATAAAATATTATTTATAATAAATAATCTTAACTAAGTTATAGTTTATATCACAATTTTCCGTACATATACAGAACGCTGAAATCCGAGTTATAACGAAAAAGTTATGACTTGTCGAAGTTTCGCGACAAAACCGGCACGACACCGGGAATCGTAAAACGTGAGATTACAATAAAGTACTTTTTAGCCTTAGTGATCTAAACAAAAGTTGTAGAGTACGTCTCCACCTACGCTTAGATATAAAGAACGTCAAAAATGGAACTCGTATGCAAAACTTATGACCTTCCGAAGATGTAGTTGTCTGAGAGCATGACACGTGGCAGAATCCCTAATTTGTTTGAGCTCACGACGTGAGCATGTATTCTCACGATGTGAGGAGTCAAACAGACACTTTTCAAGGCTAGAATGTAGATGGCAAGTCTATGGAGTGATAAGTTTAAGGCTCATGACGTGAGCATGTAATCTCACGATGTGAGAAGTCATCCAAACACCTTTCGAAGCTAGAAACGCAAATGACAAGTCTACGAGGTGATGCAGCCAGGGCTGATGCCGTGAGCATTGATTATCACGACGTGAGAGAGCCCAAAACAGCCTATAAATAGCAATCTAGACACTAACCAATTTTACACCAAATTCTTTTCTCTCTCTCTCTCTCTCTCGTTTGCGGAAGACGTTCCTTGTCCCGAGCCCGACGATCACGAACCGCTGACCGTTTCTAGTTAAATTCTATCAAATCACACTACTAAGGAGAGTCCATAGTCCCTTTCATAAACATAATTTTAATACAAGTATATATTAAAGTATTAAATATATGTTTGTGTGTGAAATACTTGATATTGCCTGAAATACGTGTTAAGAGCATATATGATAATTCTATGATGATACAGAGTAAACCTAAGTTAATTAAGAAGAATATTGGGTAGTATCTCCTTATGAGTACGAGTGAGATATACACAGAGGGTAGAACTTTAAAACTTGTCATTAATCCGGGAACATGGATTAGACATAAGTCAATTGTCCCTAGTCCGAGAGTATGGAATGGGCATAGCTATTGATCCGGGAGTATGGATCAGACATACCTGATCCGGGAGTACGGATTAGGTAAAGAGGTAAATTTTAGATCCGAGAGTACAGACTGTGTCGTTGTAAGGGTTGACGGGGTGGGGTAAATTGCTTATATGAGGAGAATTTGTATATGTTGTGATGTTCTAAAACATATATATATATATATATATATATATATATATATATATATATATATATATATATAACATTGTGGGATTGAAATCCCTATGTACTCACAAGGTTTCCCAACCTGATCCACTCATTTAATTTTTATCACAGGTATTGATACGAAGACACATTGCACTAAGAGATTAAAGGAGATGTAAATCACTAGTGTAAATAAGGTCTGTTTGTGCTTATGTTTATGTACTGTCGATGACATCCCAAAGTTTTGATATAAAGAAAATACACTTCTTCGGAAATGCTTTGATAATATATTTATCATGTTTTCTAGGAAAAAAAATTTCAATAATATTCTTTCAAACGAATACTCTGCTTTTCAAATAAGCATAAATAAAAATTTTAAAATGACCGTGAATTTGGCGATGTCACAGTTGGTATCAAAGCATTAGTTTAAGCGAACTAGGAATTTGTAGGAAATTTCTAGACTTAAACTTAGAATGCTAAGAGATGATTGTGAGATGAGTGTCTAGTATATTTTAGGTAGTACACCTAAATTGACACAAGCACTAGCTTACTTTAGGATTAGATTCCTAAATTGCTTTTATGTACTAAATGATTTATGTTATAGAATTATATGCTTTATGATGCTATTATTTGATCGGATCCATGGTCTATTGCCAATCGGATCTGAAAATTTTATGTGTTCGGATTTCTAAACTTTTAACTACGCTATTAGAACTGGCATATAACTTTTCGGAGTAATAAGGAGGAATACGCGTCAAAACATTCCTCTATCTATATTCTTGTTCCGATATGATGAACGCCTGATTCCGTAAACAAAATGTCATGGTGAAGACTCATAGTGAACCGAGTAAATGGAGGAAATGACAAGGCTTACGATAGTGAATGATACCTATCGGAAAATATCGTAAGAGTGGTATCTTGCCTTTAGAATACGTCTAATAAAATAACAGTATGTATAGAGGAGTACGGTACATTCGAATGTACACATTTGATTGGCGGGATGATAGAACGGTTGGTGTAATTCCTAAAGTTGTCCTATCGTTTGGCGTTTCCATCACCAACCGAGTTGAAGCATAATTATTTTGAAGATATGCATGGAAGAAGTCCTAGTAGAGTCTAGGGAAATTCTTCAGATTATTTGGACACATTCGTATGTGTTAAACTGTTTTTTGATTTTAGGAAATAAGAACTTGGGGACTGCAAGATAATACTTGGGACGAGTATGAGTAGGTGTGAATGGTAGTAGAGGCCTATACTACCGGAAGCACAGGACTCACACTTGGGTCAGGGAAAGTCACAAGGTTACCAAGGTGCTAGTAATTGATTCCATTTTGTTCATGTCTGTCGTTACCATTGTTTTGGTAATGACTAAGAAGACGATAGTTATTCCGACCCTAGTGGTCATATCAAATCGAGTCCGACTAAGACGAGTATGTTATGTGGTTCAGAGAACCAAGATCCATGTAACATCCGACTTAAGCCAGAAGATTGAAGTGAAAGATAATCGAAGCGATCAATAGAAGTATGGCGATCATTGTTATAGTAAGAAGTTTGTAGCTAGAAGTGCTACATGCTAGAATGTGATTATATCATATTAGAACATGAAGGAAAGTATATTCCATTATGGAATTTGAATCTAAAAGACCTGAGTCTAAGCATTGCATCATACGACAAGAAGTCATTAGAACATGACCCATTAGTCTGTTATGATAATCGAAGTAAAGAACTTCTCTTAAGTTAAGTGTGTTTAAGAAGAAGTAGGAGTCTCCAATAAGGATCGATTTTGTAACTCGAAGGTTACGATTGAAAGTCCAACATAGGATAAAGAGCGGGTGCAAGATTGAGCACTGCCTGTTGTCAAGAAGTTCAAGAGCTACATACTTATTCGAAGGAACATAGAAGTTACGGTTATTACCTAGGATGAAAAGATAATGCATGGAGTCATTATACAAGCCCTGTTTTGTTGATGATTCCAGGACGTAATGATCATAGGGGGAGATAATTGTAACGCCCACAAATTCGGGCTAGTCAATTTAGAGACAATAAGCGTCAAAAATGACTTTTTGATAAAATATTATTTAGAATAAATAATCTTAACTTAGTTATAGTATACGTCACAGGGGTTCCGTACATTTAAAGAACGCCGAAATCCGAGTTATAAAGAAAAAGTTATGACATGTCGAAGTTTCGCGACAAAACCGGCACGACACAGGGAATCGTAAAAAGTGATTTACGATAAATATTTTTTACCCTTAGTGATCTAAACGAAAGTTGTAGAGTACGTCTCCACCTACACGTGGATATAAAGAACGTAAAAAAGCAGAACTCGTATGAAAAAGTTATGACCTTCCGAAGATGTAGTTGTCTGAGAGCATGACGCGTGGCAGAAACCCTAATTTGTCAGAGCTCACGACGTGAGCATGTATTCTCACGACTTGAGGAGTCAAACTGTTGAAACCTGAAAGTGAACCTCTAGCAATCTCAATCCTTTTTGAAGATCCGAAGTCAGTCAAGATTTCGAAGTGATAAGTTGGTGCAAAATAAGTTGGAATCCGATGTCAAGCCTAGTCCGGAGCAGCTGAGTAGAAGGCATTCCGGAATGTATGTTTCGTCCGAAATGTTTGTGTTTCCGAATCAGTGCCTTTTCCGCTATGTATTAATTAGTTTTGTCACTTAGCATGATTAGACATTTCATAGGACTTAGTCTGTTAGTCAACTTGGACAATCAGAATGTCAGAAATATCGTCTTTGTCCAGTCCTATGTATGTATTCCGTTTTATACCTTGTATCATGCTCTCCTATTTATAGGAGATTTTAATGCAAATCTAAGTGACAGATTTGTTCAAACCTTTTAGCAATATTTCATTTAATTCACTCTCTTTACAACATTCTCTTTGTTCCTCATTTATTAACTTTACTTTGATCTTAATTCTCATTCTTCATTTATGGCTTGAATATTTGTTGAATACATAAACTCAGACTTGACTGGTCTATCCAGACTTGACTGGAATATTCATTAGCAAGCAGACATTGATCTTAAAGTATTAACTCACGGTTTGAGTTTTCAAACCTTGTCCCTGCGCATCAGATCAATTTGTTCTCTCAATTGGTATCAGAGCTTGAGTGGTTGTCCTTTGAATCCATAAGATCAAATTATAGTTGGTTTGAAATTCCCTTGGTATTTCAACCATTTCTGTGTTAAGGATAAAAGTTCTTCTATATACCACTTTTTCTTAAAGATACCTTAACTTCAATGGCTGCTTCTAATACTCAACAAATGATTTCAATGCAAATCGCAAATAGTGTGTGTGGCCCTATACGTGCCCCACTGCTAGTTGTGGAAGAATATGATCACTGGAAAGTTAGAATGGAAAGAATTTTACTAGCTAAAGATAAAGGTGACACTATTTGGACACCCGTTAAAGAAGGCCCTCGTGTTCCTGTGAGAACGGTTGTGAGAGATGCTGCTGCTCAGCTTATGGATCAAGATGAGACTCGTCCAGCTCCTCTTACTGCAGATGATATTGAGAAGCTGCATGCTGATCAAGTTTCTTTTTCGGAAATGGTGTTTGGTGTTCCTCCCTCACTCTTTGAACACACTAAGTTGTGTAAATCAGCAAAAGAGATTTGGGACACTCTCCAAGATCTGATCGAAGGTTCGGAAAACATGAAAGAAAAGCGTCTCACCTCAGTTGTCAATGATTTTGACACGTTCACTACCACTCCTGGTGAATCAGTGGCCTTAGCATCTAACCGTTACAGAATCGTAGTCAACAACATGACTGCTCATGGGATTGTCCGAGCTTCCTTGGAGTACAATCTCAAGTTCATTAACAGTCTCGGTAAAGGATGGGGAAATGTGAAATCTTGTCTCCAAAGTAATTGTTCTTTGAAAAAGTTAAAGCTTTATCAACTTATTGATGAACTTCAAGGACATGAATCTAATGTTGCTCAAACTATAAGGGAACTCTCCGGAGGTCCACTTGCTCTTGTCAGTTCCTTTGAACCAACCGTTCCGAACACATCCACCTCGGACCTCTTCAAACCCATTGTTCCATCTGTTCAATCCTCATTACCTGTCTTACCCCCACAGAACTATCCTATAGATGATTCCGAAGCCATGGAATCTGAACTCCGTTTCCAACAGGAGTTTGATCTACTCTCCATGAAATACAAACGTCCTTTCAATCCCTCTTACAAACCATACCAAAATTGATTTCATGCTCCTCACCAAAACAACCCTCAACAATACTCAACTCCGGAACCACAACCAACTCAGTAAAATCCTCCCATGTACAAACCAAAGATTACTAAGCCAAACTCTACTTCGGAACCATATCAGAATCCAAAATCTGACAAGACGAAAATTGTATGTCACAAGTGTGGACATGAAAACCACTTTGCAAAAGATTGTCTGGCTGAAGCTCCGCAAAAACCAAAGATCAAGGACTCTGCATACTATGCCCGGATAGCTCAAGAGATGGCAGATAGTGAAAAAGCTTTCGTAACTACTATATCAAGGGTTGTCGAAGGATATTGGTCATCAGGAGATGATGATGACATGGTGACTGGAAGAAACATGTGCTTGATGGCAAGACAAACTGTTGAATGTGATGAAGGCTATTGGTCCTCTGGGTCAGAAGATGAAGATGATGTTGTTGAACCATACTACTCCTACATGGCCACCAACGATCCACCTGGTCGAAGCATTGTTCAGCAGGTAAAATCTATGATTACTGATAATAATTTTGATCTTTCTCTTTGTGAACCTTATCTAACCCACATCCAAACAGATATGAGCACCATTTATAAAGCCTATGAGTCCGCAATAGAAGCCAATGAGAAGAACGAGTGTGAATTAAATCGTCTTAGGTTACGTTTTGAGGATAAAAATTTGAAAATCGAGTCCTTAGAGCATGAGCTTGTAATTTTAAAAGATGAATGTATCATTTTAAAAGAAAAATGTGAAATCACCTATTCTGAAAGAAACATTTTAATTTCCGATAACAAACGTCTTAATGCAAAAATAGATGTTTTGCATAATTCCATTGACATACTTGAATCGAATCAACAAATGACTCATAACTTTCGTCATCCTGGGTCAAAAGGTCCTGGTCTCAGAAGTAAGTTTCTGAAACCAATAGCTAGTCCCTTGAAGGAGTTGCAAAATCTGACCTTTATGGGAGACGTTCCGAACCATCAACATTCGGACGCACCTGTCTCTCCTTGTCACCCCTTCCGGAGACTAATGACAAGTTCGCATCCTTGATTCCTGAGTTTCAACCCATAGTTGTCAAGATTCCCGATTCCATGCAATTTCCGCCTCTAATAAACCTGGACCTGAATCAGATCTCTAGCACTATAAAGTCTGATGTTCAAAATCCGAACCTCAGCCCTCCTAACTGATGGGTTTTGAGCATTCTAACACTCCTAAGTGTACATGCAACCCTAGAAAACCTTGGATCTATGTTTGTCTAAAATACATGCAAAATACTTTTTCCAAGGTTCATAATCCTATCTAGCATACATGGGGAACTTTAATCATAAAGATGGCTAGGATTACATACCTTGTAGTTGTTTTGATTCCTTGAAAACCTTGAGAGCCTAGCACCCCAAGTGTGATGCCTCAAATGTTCACACAACACCAAATTCCCTTGGAATAAACTTTGAGAGAAATGTATAACACTTGAAATCGGCCTTGCCCTCTTGTCTCACTAGTGTACACGATTTTGGTGGTTGTTAAGTTCTTTATATAGTGTGTTACATTTAGGGTTACACCATGTAAACCCTAATGTAACATGGCTCTTCATTTCCATGACCCATGGGTTTGTAACTCCCATGGAGCATCCTATGGACCTTAGCCCAACTTGATAACCCATGGAGCCTTTAGCCCACTATACAAGTTATGGATGACTTACATAATCAACCCATATACTTAATTAGTCTCCTTTTGTTCACTTAATTAATCCTAGATTAATTCTTGATCAATACTAATTAAATAATATTATTAATATATTAGAACTTATAATATATTTATAAACCACACGCGTTATTTCTCTCATTTAGTCTATCCAAATGTATGATGCCATGCAACCCAAATGGACCATGTCGGGTCGGGTCAAGTACATACCAGGAATAGTTATGGACTTAGACACCTTATCCAACAGTCTCCCACTTGGATAAGTCTAATAACTATAATTGCATGTATGACTTCAGGAACCGATCAGCAATCATAGCTCTTTTCAAGGTCTCTCGGAACTGAGAAGATGATGTTACGCCATTTAAGATAAGTGATCATATAATCCTCTGTTCTAGATATCAGCCGGACAAATACATGGAACAATGTCCTGCTTATTGTCCAGCAGTTTGTTTCCCGATTTCTGATTTGTTTGACATAGAACTTAATTGATCACATCAATTTAGTTCTGACCGGGCCCGGTGCATAGGTCAAAACAAAATCATCGAGGGGCCCAGATATCGCTTCTAATCCAAGAAGGAACAGATAAACTTCGACTCATATGCTTGTTTTACTACTTGTTAAATCACACACAAAGGTATGTTTTATAACATCGAGTTACCAATGCGATTTTCATACGATCAATGCATAACCAAATCATAGTCAACAAGACATATCTCTAGGTTTTAAGACTTATATGATGTTACCGTCTCGCGATTACTCGATATAAATTCCATGAAGTGATACCAGCGAGCGTGGGTTGAATCCAATACTCAGAACTTATGAGCACTCATGAGTGTTGAGGCCATGTCCAACATCTTAGACCTCTACAACCAACTCATGACAGTGTTAGTTCATATCTACTTCCAACATATGACCGACTGTGGATAGTTTGAATAATATGTAAAACACAACATAAATATTCTGGAAGTCAAATCATGCATAGTGAAACACAAGAATAATCGAATCAACTATGGTCTCAGAAGTTATGAATATAAATAAAAACACCTTTTATTTATTACCATATTGATTGCACATTATTCATTGTATACTATTTCAAACTATCAACTTTATATTTGAATTAAAATAATAGCTGTCTCATGCTCCGAGCATGTACACTATGTTTTCTAAACACTAGTAATGCCATACAACAAGTATGCACACTATGTTTGTCTATGATCTTTACTCTGTGAAAAAGATTGATTGAACATACTTCCAATGATACTAATTTCACAATCCCAAATCCATACTGCAAATGCTCGAATCCCAGATTCCTGGCATTTACTTAAATCTGTTATATTCTAAACTTATATGCATTGGTCCTCTTGTAATGATTATGCACAAAGTCACAAAGACTTGTCAACAGACATTATAGAGTATTCCAATGGAGTTCAATTCCATGGAAACGAAGTCTCATATTCAAAGTTCATTGCTTTGAACATTCTTCTTGCATTAAGTTTCCTAATCTTACACAGATTTAATGAACAGCTTCCACCTATGGGAACATTTCCATATTCCTTTTTGACTATTACTCCTGAACAAGAGTTGCCTCTTTTCAGAATATGTCAATATGGTCCTTCCAAAATTAACACTATACTTCCAACTGTCCCAGAGCAACCAATCTTTGGTAAACCTTAGATTGTCCTCAATAACTGCTTAATCAAATTAGTCCTATCTAGTTCTAGTACTTTTCCTTCTTAATGCTCTAGGCATTTTTGGAAAAATTTAGAACAGATGAATATTATAGCCCATGCAATCGATCCTATATCTGAAGCATATAGGACACGATTCATAAAGACATGATACTAAACCAGTCTTTTGCTATAATATTTCTATTTCTATTTGCCAAGTTCTCATAATTCAAATTATGAAAAGGGATGCGTAATCATAATCGAATTTTAGAACCCAAATAATGGACCCATATATAGAATTTCCTTATGTTGAGCCATTCCAACATGAAATTCATATATATATATATATATATATATATATATATATATATATATATATATATATATATATATATATATATATATATATATATATATATATATATATCCTTGACTAATTGTGATTAAAACCTCAATTTAAGCTTTTAGAATTGAAGTGAAGTATAATTTCCTCTCCCTTAATTATAGTAAAACAACTTTTTCCCAATTGAAACCTTTTGTTTTCTATAATTAACATTGCTAACTTGAAACACTTATTATAATTACCATGCTCCCACTTGCATGATGATTATCATCATAAAGCTTATGCTCCCACTAACTTTGACATGTACTCAGAAATCTGCTGAACTTCTAGAAATCAATACTTTATTGACCTTCTTGCCAAAGTTCATATTTCTGATACGAGATGCTTTGATAAAACTTTATCAAAAATCATACACCCTTCCTTAGATAGCATACAGGTGTGTCTAAACAGTTTCAGAACTATGAAAAGGGATGCCGTAATCATAGTCTCAACTCTTTAGACCTTTTGCCATTTCTCACAAGTCCATGTTAGTGTGCCGGTTAACCACACATGCTCTACTAACAACTTGAGAATGCAAATATCATAATTGCTATCTAGTTAAAATCTACTTAGTAAAAGTGTTTCCTCACCATCATTTTCATGAATCGAAGAGAAACCTTATGACACTTAGATTTCATGGTGTATGTTTTCTTATCCATGAGAATTTTGTCAAAACCATAATTACAAGACAAGGTTAGTGACAAATCCAAACTCATATGGACTGAACTCAATCTTAATTTCTTGCCGTCTGGCAGCACAATGGCCTTCAATTGCTTCCAGGTTGTTATGTAACCAATTGAGAACTCTCAGAACTCATATGTAAAGCCAACTTTAACTGGAATGGGCACAGAAATAAGAATATGTCAGCACGATAGGTTATAAACCTCAAGTCGTGTGCTAGTGAAAAACTATAGGTTTTTCCTTCTTGATTAGATCTAGAAGCCTTTTCCAAGATCTTTAAGACTCCCACTGTCCTCTTGACATATAAGACTCACTTGCCAAATATTCAAGAGATAGTGCGGATTCTTTATCAGGAGAAACACTTCATGCAATTGGCCTTAGTTAGTCTTTGTTTTATCCAAAACATCACAACTTACCAATTTCAAATGTACAAGAGTAGGACACTTTTACTCTTACATTTAACAAGTGTTATAAACCTTTCTTTAAGACATGTCACTCAACTTACAGTCTTGGAGTATGACTCTAAGACTTGTTTTGGAACGAAGTATGACTCATCTTCTTGATTCTACCATTTCAGCAATTCTTGGTTCCTCTTCTTAGCCATAGGAATGAACTAAGATGTCCTTAAAGGACCAATTGTGATATGGTTTCTTAATCATTAAGATGATCACACAACATGATACTAATGTACTCTCCCATCTTTTCATATTTGAGAAACTTTTATCTTTCTGCCTAATTTGATTCTTCTCATTCGTTCTGTCATACATCGAAGCTTTTCCAATGTTTCAGAATTATACTTAACTTGTAAGTATAACCATATTTACTAAACTTTTGTAAATCATGACGAATAGTCTTATCAATCTTTTGTGGCAGACTTGACTAGTGCACAAGACTGTGTACTCGGTTCCTTAGTCCTTCACTTGACTCACATACACATGTGAACAAGGAATTAGTCCTAATTTTTCCAAAGCTGAAAGTTATCATTCATCATACTATACAACTCGCATGATTCCAAGTTCCGGTCCAATTGAAACCTTGGGTGATGAGAATCCTTCCTTATTTGGTAAATTTAGACACTACCACAAATGAAAGAATCAAATTCACATTTCCATTATTGCTAGAAACATACAAACATCAATTTTTTCATAAGTGTCATTGCAAGGACAAATAAAATAAAACAATTTTTTTATTGATTTATCAAATGCGGAAAACCTTCCTTACAATGCAACTTTAAATGAAAACTATGCTATTACATATTTTCTAGCAATCTATCATAACTCCTAAATAGTAGCTCAAGAATCCGATCTTCAACCATGCGATAGAAACCATCTTCGCGATCAGATTCACCATACTCTTTCTCTAAGTTTCCTTCTCTTTGCTTGATCCTGCCAAACATCAAAATGTAACTTAATCACATCATGTATTAATAATCAGCAATTAGGAACTTAAAGGAGTTAGATAGTGGACTTACCTGAATCAGAGTCAAAATTTTTGATTCTTCTTCCTTTCAGATCCTTCAGGTAGCTTAGGGCAGCTTCGCTTCCAATGCCCTTTTTCCTCACAATGAAAACATATAGACTCTTTGGGAATGGTACAAAAGGCTATTCCAAACTTAGACATTCTCTTTACCTTCCGGTCAACTGGGTTGACCAAGACTGATCCCTTTCCATTGGGAAGAGAAAACGTTTCTGGACTACCAAAGTTACCATTTTCTATATCCATGGAAGTTTGAGAATTGGACCTCCCACCCATATTTGCTTGACTATTGCGCCAAATCGTTGCTGATTCAGCAGCAATAAGCAAATAAGAAAGATCTATTACGATCATGTCGTGATCTGTCATATAGAAGTCTTTAATAAACTCACTATACGACTTAGGAAGTGACTGAAGAACCCAGTCAATAGCAAACTTCCTTGAAATAACAGCACCCAACATTCTCAACTTGTTAATGTGTGACTTCATTCTTAAGACATGAGTACACACAGGTCTTCCATCTTTATGTTTCATTTCTAGTAGAGCTTGAGTGACCTTGAACCTTTCAAGTCTTCGGCCTTGTGGGTCAGGGAGAATAAATGGAGGAGGTGGAGGTAAAGAAGTATGATTTCCATGAGATTTAGGAAGATCATAGTTGTCTAAACCAGGCATCTGCAATGGGAGATATTCAAGTTAGTTGATTTTAAGTCCTTAATAAAACACCCAATATGAAATATTAAGGCTAGGACCCAACACAATATTTTTATAACTTGGAAGAGGGATGCCGTAATCCAAGCTATAAAATATTTGAAGGTAGTTGAATGATGATTCACCAATTTCCACCATGAAAAACGAAATAAATTATTAGGTTTTTTGTTTGGTTTTTTTAGAAACTCCTAGATTCTTTTGAGATTCATTGAACTTTTCAATGGCATGTTTCAATCTCGACTGTGCCCTTCATGTTTTGTGTCTGGGATACCGAGGATCACAAAACAAGGTGTAAAGTAACCATGCAAATTACTTGGTACCCTTAATGTTTTTCACTTAATCGATGTGCCGGTTAACCACACGTGCTCCACCGACCTATGAAAAACCTTAAGTCACCCTTTGCCTACCTTGTAAAGTCCAAGTTAGTGTGCTGGTTAACCACACACGCTCCACTAACGACTTAATCAAAGTGCAAAGTGTAATTTCATGGCTTAGCACCTTATTCACATTTTTCCTAAAGTAACTAAGATTGGGAATTTATAAAACATTTAGTTACTTTATAATAATCATTATACTTTTTAATAAGAATTTTAAGTCATTGTCCTACCCGTTCGGCTAACGACCCTCCACCAGTCAAGGAAGCGGTGGGTGAGAGTGGACACCCATTAAGCTGCCATTTTATAGGCAACAACCTTATACCCCTTATAGACCGCCTTCGTGAATGAGGCCTAATAATGGTAAAACGACTTGATCTTATATATATATATATATATATATATATATATATATATATATATATATATATATATATATATATATATATATATATATATATATATTAAACTTATAATATTATAAAGTATAAGGGTTGAATTTTAACTTTTAAAATTCTAGGGGTTGGAACTAAAGTTTATTAGATGACTTTACATGTTCCAAAACTTGAGGGCAAATTTTGTAACTTTACAAAAACCTTTCAATTCGTAACTTATGAGTTATTAAAATGAAGGTTCTTCATTTTTGTAACTTATCTGTTCTTTTAATGGAATTAATACAAAGTGACTTTTGGTTATCCATAACTTGAGGACAAGTTATGGACTCCATTAAAACACATAAAGATCATGAATTAAGCATTAAACAAGTAATTTATATGATCTATCAAGAACTCATAAGAACATGAATCAACATATTAAAATTTCAAGAACATATGAACACATATAATCATGTAATTTTGATATTAGCCATTGAAAATGGATTAGAACAACCATTACACCATCTAAAAGAAGTTTTAAAACACCAAAACAGTTTAGGGTAATGTTTCTAGTCCATTTCCAGCAGCAAAACTCGAAAAACTGCACTCAGGGGCTCTTACTCGTCGAGTGCAAGAACCTACTCGACGAGTAGGATGAGTTTGGTCATGGACTCGTCGAGTCCCCCCATGGACTCGGCGAGTTCATGCTGCAGAATGCATAAAAACGAGTTTTTCCACAATTTTGCATCAAGTATCAAACAAACAAGCCTAGGCTCTGATACCACTGATGGTTTTGAGCATTCTAACACTCCTAAGTGTACATGCAACCCTAGAAAACCTTGGATCTATGTTTGTCTAAAATACATGCAAAATACTTTTTCCAAGGTTCATAATCCTATCTAGCATATATGGGGAACTTTAATCATAAAGATGGCTAGGATTACATACCTTGTAGCACCCCAAGTGTGATGCCTCAAATGTTTCACACAACACCAAATCCCTTGGAATAAACTTTGACAGAAATGTATAACACTTGAAATCGGCCTTGCCCTCTTGTCTCACTAGTGTACACGATTTTGGTTGTTGTTAAGTTCTTTATATAGTGTGTTACATTTAGGGTTACACCATGTAAACCCTAATGTAACATGGCTCTTCATTTCCATGACCCATGGGTTTGTAACTCCCATGGAGCATCCGTGGAGCATCCTATGGACCTTATCCCATCTTGATAACCCATGGAGCCTTTAGCCCACCATACAAGTTATGGATAATTTACATAATCAACCCATATATTTAATTAGTCTCCTTTTGATCACTTAATTAATCCTAGATTAATTCTTGATTAATACTAATTAAATAATATTATTAATGTTTTAGAACTTATAATAAATTAATAAACCACACGTGTTATTTCTCTCATTTAGTCTATCCAAATGCATGATGTCATGCAACCCAAATGGACCATGCCGGGTCGGGTCAAGTACATACCAGGAATAGTTATGGACTTAGACACCTTATCCAACACTAACAACTGTGTTGTTGAGGAAAATTTTTTCGTAATCAACTTCATCTGAACCATCAAAATGTGTTTGGGCATCCTTAGATAGTGAAGTCGATGATACAATTTCATGTGATTTTGAACCTCGGGTGATTTCAAAAACAAATCTGGTTCCCATTAAGCCTGTGTTCAACAATCCTTCAGTAGGACAGACTTCGAAATCTTTGTCTCAATCCAAAAGAAAGCCAATGTTAAATAGGAAGGATATTGTAGAACCTAAGGTGGAAGCTCGAAATGCACACAAAAAGGAAGTTAAGACTAGACAAAATTCAAAATTCCTTGAGAACTCCAAAAAGAGTGTATCTCGGAATTCTTGCTCATCAACCCATAGTCAAAACTCCTTCACACCCAATAAGATACTCAAGACACCCTCAAATCCTCCTAGTCATGTAGAACAAAACACGGTGGTTAGCCACACTCAGGAAAAGTCAAAAGTAAACCCCGCATCTGTCTGAAACACCTCTCCTCGGACTGTTTCATCTGTTTTTATCGCAAAATCTGATGGCACAACTTTTAGACCTCGACTTTCAAAATCAAATGTGTCATCAAACAAATAGAAACATGTTAAGAAAACAAATTTTTCAAAATCTTCAAAACAAAACCTTGTTTGGAAAGTAAAAAAATCTGTAACTCCGAATGAGACAGTGACCTCCACTACTTCGGAAACATCAGATCCGAAGATAGTCATTCCGAACCCTCAAGTCATTGAATATGACTACTGGATATATGAAAAGACATTAACCTTTTGTCTGTTTCCTAAGAACTCAAAAAACATTCCCAGGAAACACAAAGTTGTTCCGAAGTCACAATCAATGTCCAAAGCCCGTGCCTATGTCCCTAAACCTAACTTGGAGCCTAAAAGCTCCACCACTCACTAATTTTGCAGGCACTTTGTGCTTCGGAGCAAGAAACACTATGGTATATTGATAGTGCTTGCTCTATGCACATGACGGGGCAGAAAGACTTTCTGCGGGATCTCAAGCTTTCTCCAAACGTTGGTTACGTGACGTATGGCAACAACTCCAACTCTCAAATTTATGGTTATGGAATTCTCACCAATGGAAATTTCTCTATCTCAAATGTAGCTTATGTAGCTGACCTGAAACATAATTTGATAAGTGTAGCTCAGCTCACTGACTCAAATCGATGTGTTTAATTTTGCAAGAAGCACAGTTATGTAATGACTGAAGACCAAAAAGAGTGCTTAATCAAGTCAAATCGCAACAAGAACATGTACCCACTCGACATCAACATGATTATTGGCAAACCGCAACTCTTCCTTCTCTCCAAAGTCGTTCCTGATGTCAGTTGGTTATGGCACCGAAGGCTCGCTCATCTGAACTTTCGGTACATGAATGATCTCGTATCTAGTGAAATGGTGAGAGTTCTACCTCTTCTCAAATTTGAAAATGATCATTTATGTGCTGCATGTGAGTGTGGAAAGCAATCGAAGAAGGGTCATCATGTTATCATCGAAAAATCAATCTCGGAACCATTGGAGCTTCTACACATTGATCTTTGTGGACCATCCACTGTAGAGAGTCTTCATCATAAGAAATACATTCTTGTGATTGTTGACGACTTTACAAGGTTCACTTGGGTTTTCTTCCTCAGACTGAAGTCCGAAACAGCCTCTGAACTCATCAACTTCATTAAAGGAATTGAATTCCTCATCAAACTCCCTGTTAGGCGTATCTGAAGTGATAATGGTTCGGAATTCACCAATGGAACCATTGAGAAATTCCTCACTGAGAAAGGAATTAACCACAAATTCTCAGCACCATACACTCCACAACAGAACGGTGTAGTTGGAAGACGTAATAGAACTCTTGTTGAAGCTGCTTGGCAAATCTAACACTCTACCTCTGGGCTGAAGCCGTCTCAACTGCATGCTTCACTCAAAATCGAAGTATCATCAATCGACGCCTCAACATGACACCGTATGAAGCAATGAATGGTCGGAAGCCAAGTATATCCTTTCTTCATGTTTTTGGATGTTGATGCTTCATCAAAAACAATTGTGATCAACTTACCAAATTTCAACCCAAAGCCGATGAAGCAATTTTTCTTGGTTAGTCTACAAAATCTAAAGCTTATCGAGTCCTTAATCGACACACTCGAGTTATTGAAGAAATTTTCGATGTCACCTTTGACGACAATTTTTTTTTGGAATTTTGCTCCCACTCATGTTACAACTCACATTATGGAGTCTGATGCTCCATCTCCGGAATGTCCGAACATTCAGATATTCATGAAGTCAAATTTGAAACTATTTTTGGACCATCCGAAACAGCACTTGATTCGAAATCTCGATCAAGTCAACCTTCATCATCCCTTCCTACTTCACAACCTGTTTCCGGTCCTCTACCCTCTCTTTCTCCATTTGATTCTGAACTGTTTCAACCTTCTCAAGTTGTGCGGGAGAATTGACACCCCTCTCTTGAATCAAATGTAGATGGATTTCTTGATGCAGCTGCTGAATTTGACTCTAATCCAATCAACAACGATGAAGGTTGATTGGAAACCGTAATGCTAAATTTAAGTCTAATCCAATCAACAACGATGAAGGTTGATTGGATTTCTATCAGATTTCTTGATACATCTGGACTTGAGATCACCCTCCAAACCAAGTTATCGGAAACCCTAATGCTGGTGTTCAAACTCACTCTGTCAAAAGTGCTCAAAATGAATGTCATTTTTCGGTATTTATCTCCATGATTGAACCCAAATCCATCAAGGAAGCATTAGAACATGCTGACTGGATTACTTCCATGCAAGAAGAATTGATAGAATTCGATAGAAATGAAGTGTGGACTCTCGTTCCTCCTTCCTCAGAACCATCCCATTGTAGGTACTCGATGGGTGTTTCGCAAAAAGTTAGATGATGCAGGAGTTATCATTCGAAACGAAGCAAGATTGGTGGCTAAAGGATTTACACAGATTGAAGGCCTTGATTATGATGAGACCTTTTCTCCTGTTGCACGTCTTGAAGCTATCATAATCTTTCTTGCTTATGTTGCTCACAAAGTCTTCAAAGTTTACCAAATGGATGTTAAGAGTGCTTTTCTTTATGGTGAACTTGACACTAAAGTATGTCTTCAACAGCCTCCCGGTTTTGTTAATCTTTCATATCCGAACTACTGCTACAAGCTCCGGAAAGCTGCCTACAGCCTAAAGCCAGCTCCCCGCGCATGGTTCGAGACCCTCACAAATTTTCTCAAGCGTTCACGTTTTCAACGAGGAATCTTAGATCCCACTCTCTTCCGAAGGTCAAATGGAAAGCATCTCATGCTGGTCCAAATTTATCTTGACGACATTATTTTTAGATCTACCGATTCTTCAATGGTCGCTGACTTTGCTAAGTTAATGGTCAGTAGATTTCAAATGAGCATGAATCGGGAACTAAGCTTCTTTCTTGGCCTCAAGTCAAACAGACTAACAGAGGAATTTTCATTCACCAAGAGAAGTACATTTCGGAACTACTCAAAAAGTACTCAATGGACACTTGTGCCTCATCCAAGGTACCAATGGGTTTCGGACACAAGATCTTTGCCGATCCTTCAGGTGTAGCAGTTGATGAAAAGAAGTACAGAGGAATGATTGGATCCCTGCTCTATCTCACAGCAAGTCGTCCGGACATCATGTTTGCAACATGTTTGTGTGCCAGATTTCAATTCAACCCAAAGATGTCTCATCTCTTGGCTGTGAAGCAAATTTTCCGATACCTCAAAGGTACAAAGAGTCTCGGAATCTGGTACCCAACAAATGAAATCTTCCTACTTCAAGCATATTCAGATTCAAACTATGGTGGGCTTCAACTGGATAGGAAAAGCATATCAGGCGGCTGTCAGTTTTTAGGTGGTCGATTGGTTAGTTGGTCATCCAAGAAACAGAACTGCATTTCATTCTCTACAGCCGAAGCAAAATACATTGTTGCTGCCAGCTGTACCTCTCAAGTTCTATGGATGAAATCTCAACTTTTGGATTATGGCTACCGCTTTCAACGCATTCCTATCTATTGTGATTCTCAAAATGCCATTGCGATTTCACACAATCCAATTTAGCACTCCATGACGAAGCACATTGACATACGGTACCATTTCATAAAAGATCATGTTTTAAATGGCAATATTGAACTTATTTTTGTTCCATCTGACGGTGAAATTGCTGATGTCTTTACTAAGGAATTAGACGAAACCAAATTCACTGGTTTTCTGAACAAAATGGGTATGATGATGCCTGATCCTTAATTCTTTCAAGAGAAATGCACTCTTTGATGGCAACATCAAAAAGTATAAGTTGATTCTGGAACAAAATCTTTTTACTCTTCGGAATCATTACCTCTTGGAACAACCAGGATCATTTTATGTGTCTTTTAACCTAACCTACCATCTCAGTGTTAAGATGTACAACTTCAAAGCTCCTTGATGTCCAAGGATGTCACACCCCGGCCGTCGGCGGAAACACCGGGTGGTGTAACGTCATTTCTCGTATCATAGTTATCAACTTCCTGAAAACACATGCATTTAAAAATACGTCAACATAAAGTTGGTGAGTCCACAGGTTATGACTCCATATAAAAATAATACATTTTCCAAGTTCAAAAGTATAGTTTTGAAAGTATCATTTTGACTCTCCAACGTTTAGTATATATATCCTAGGTATAAAAGTTTACTTACCAAATAAGTAGTTTACCTATAAGTCTCATCTACTATGAATATAAGTGTTTGTAATTCCATACAAACGAAAGTTGCTACGTATAAATCTTATTTCAATTCTATACGAGTAAAACCACTACGTATAAATCTATTTCAATTCTATACGAGTAAAACCGCTACGTATAAATCTATTTCAATTCTATATGAGTATGTGTGTTAGGTATAATTATCTACTTAATATACAAGTAGTATACCTACCTGTTTCTTGTACCTAGAGTATAAGTGTTTGGGAAACTTATACTTAACATTAATACTTGTATAACGACAAAGTATAATGCTTCTAACAATTTGCTACCATGAGTCCGTAACCGCGACTATATGACTAGTTTCAAACCTCTGCTTGATGCTACAAGTTTCGCATCTTAAGATAAGTTCCACACGCTTCATCAACGTCGGAATAATAAACAAACAAAAGGACAGTTCGTCACTCGCACACTGTTGTGTTGTAGCTAGCAACCACGAGTGGGGTTATCAACCCGTATCTTATTCATACACGACTTCCTCCCTCACACGAGATTAGCGGTTACAGGTCAGAGGATTTTCCCTAAGATTTCCAATCTTAGTTGATGAATACAATAACTCATGTAGACTTGTCGAGTTCCGTTAGTTCTAGTAGTAAAATCATATTCGTGTCTAAAACCCTAAGTTACTAGACTATGCTTTAAACATTACTCCTAATATTTATAATACTTAGGCAGTACAACAACTATAATTTGAGTTAAAAACCAGGTTTTCTCTTGACATAAAACCAATAATAGCAACATACATATCAATTAACATATAGAACTTCCGAGTATAACTCTGGAACTATATCGCATACGAAATATATACATAGAATTCTAAGTATAACTCAAGATCTACATTAGTATAATAACATGCTGACCAGTTGATAATAGTTGTATATATTCAAAATATTATATTTAGAACAACTATACCCCGGTTATTATAACTATCTACGTTGATACTAATATACTATCATATAGACATAATAGTAATGTATATACAATATTTAGCATGCGTTTTCCCCCGAAAACATTAAAAGTGGGGCCGTGAAACTCACCTTAGTAGCGTGATTATAGAATCTAAACGGTCAGAGGCTCGTCGTTGTCAGACTCGGGAAGGGAAAACGGCCTTCGAAAATGAGAGAGAATGAAAGGAGAAGGTGTAAGGATTGAATGAGCTTTGATCGCTATTTATAGGGTGTTCTGGGGCCATTCACGTCGTGAACATGATAGGTTCACGTCGTGAACTTCCATGAGTCATCCCATAGCCTTAACGCGTGTTTTCTAGCTCCGATTAGTGTCTGTTGACTCCTCACGTCGTGAATTTTTGATGCTCAGGTCGTGAGTTCAGTCAAATTAGGGTTTCTGACAGCTGCATCTTCGGAAGGCCATAACTTTTGCATACTAACTCCGTTTTCGGCGTTCTTTATATGAACGTGTAGGTAATTCCGAGTACTACGACTTTCTTTTAGACTCCAATAGCTAATTCTAAGTCTATTTTAAACTCCTCTTGTTATAAGGCATTATAGCGTTAGAATTTATCATAACTTCTTCACGCGAAGTAAGATTTAGATGTTCTCTATATTTTTCGAATCGTATGGATGTATACTTTGATTTGTATCATAAAGAAAGTTCATATTTGTATTAGAATTTAACATAAACTACATAGTACATTTATCACATTACTAGTTTAACAAAATCACATTACATGATTGGTATAATCACATGTGATTGTTATTGACCTATTTTGACTAGTGTTACATTCCCCCCCCCCCCCCGTTGAAGTAAATTTCGTCCCAAAATTTATTTTGTACCAGATACCACAGAAAGGTTCTGGATAGCTTCCATGCTTCCTGTTACGAATGCCCTGCCATGGCCTAACTTCCTTGACTCCTTAACTTTGGACATTCCTTCTTGATATGTCCAATTTCACCACACTCAAAACACGCTCTTCCTCCATCATAGCCTGTTCCAGTGTTTGTTCCTTGATTTTCTGTTGTAAGTGTTTTACTCCTGCAGAAACTGGCGGTGTGTCCCTTTTTCTTGCATTAAGTGCATATAAAGCAGTTACCTAGATGGTGACGGCTACACTGAGTGCATTTTGGGAGTTTTCCTTCATATCGTCGTGGTTGTGTGGGTATTGATGTTGTGGCTGCATAATTAGTTGCCACATCTTGTCTCTCCTCAGATGATTGTATGGGATTCTTCCCATTAAATTTGCGCTTGTTCGTTCCAGATTCGGGAGACTCAGCTATAAATCCCACTTGGATTTCTGTGCTGGTTAGCTGATGAGCTATACGCTTTGCACTGTCGTATCTTGTAGGCTTTGATGCGATCGCCATTCCTTTGATTTGCGATGCTAGACCCCAGATATATCGCTCAATCTTCTTGTACACTGGGGTTACAAGTGTCAGACACATCATCGCAAGGTCATTGAATCTAGCGGTATAGGCATTTATCTCCGAACCCTTCATGGTTATGGTCCATAATTCTTGTTCCAGCTTATGTATTTCCTCCCTAGGACAATACTCCTCTACTAGCATCCTCTTCTGCTCTTCCCATTGCATGGAGTTTGCAGCATCAGTTCCCATTGTATTCACATGGCTGTTCCACCATGTAAGTGTTGCATCAGCGAAGGTACACGCAGCAAATCGTACCTTACATTCGTCCGGACAGAAGCTTATTTGAAATACTGATTCTGTCTTTTCAATCCACCGGGTCAAGCTAACAACCCCTTCCGTTCCATGGAAGCTCTTAGGTTTGCAATTCATAAAATCCTTGTAGGTACACATTCTGGCGGTCCCTACATTGCCTTCATTTCTAACTCCTCCTCTTGTGACATGAGCAATAGCTGCAGCGATTCTCTGAGCTATGATTTCTTCAAGTTCTGCTGAACTCATTGGAGGGTTTATTTCTGGTGGTGGTGGTTGCGGTTGTTGTTGTTGTTGTGGTTCTGGTCGTTGGTTAAGGTTTAGTCGAGCGCTGCTTCTTCTAGGCATTTTGTTTAGTTCCTATACATTTTAGATCACCAAGTGTTTAGTCTATCAAATATTACTCCCAATTTAGATAGTTCATATGATCTGATCATAATCAAATATAGTTGTACACCTACACCTAGTTGTGATAAGATATATGCACATATGAACTTTAGTTGGAATATCTGATCTAAATCCTTGAGATAAAAAACATTCCGGGTATTTAGGTGTATTATCATCGCGGGTCTGAGTCTTCATATATGACTCTATATTTGTTATTTGTTGTATTCATGCTCTATTAATTATTGTTTGTTACTTCAGGTCTAGCTGATAAGGCACCGGCCAGTCAGGACAGTCGAAAGGGCAGGATCATTTTAGCATATAGCCGTTCTGAAATCCAGCAACCCAAGCGACATGTCTATCCTGTCACCGCTCCCGTAAGTAGTCCTTTAGTAGTATAATTAATAATACTTTATATTGTAGGCTAAGGGATATACCTAAACCTAACAGAGTAAGCCCTAAACTATAGTCGTGCTTTCCTAAGAAAGTACTAATTCACTATTGTTAATAGCTCTGATACCAATCTGTCACACCCCGACCGTCGGCGGAAACACTGGGTGGTGTAACGTCATTTCTCGTATCATAGTTATCAACTTCCTGAAAACACATGCATTTAAAAATACGTCAACATAAAGTTGGTGAGTCCACAGGTTATGACTCCGTATAAAAATAATACATTTTCCAAGTTCAAAAGTATAGTTTTGAAAGTATCATTTTGACTCTCCAACGTTTAGTATATATATCCTAGGTATAAAAGTTTACTTACCAAATAAGTAGTTTACCTATAAGTCTCATATACTATGAATATAAGTGTTTGTAATTCCATACAAACGAAAGTTGCTACGTATAAATCTTATTTCAATTCTATACGAGTAAAACCGCTACGTATAAATCTATTTCAATTCTATACGAGTAAAACCACTACGTATAAATCTATTTCAATTCTATATGAGTATGTGTGTTAGGTATAATTATCTACTTAATATACAAGTAGTATACCTACCTGTTTCTTTTACCTAGAGTATAAGTGTTTGGGAAACTTATACTTAACATTAATACTTGTATAACGACAAAGTATAATGCTTCTAACAATTTGCTACCATGAGTCCATAACCGCGGCTATATGACTACTTTCAAACCTCTGCTTGATGCTACAAGTTTCGCATCTTAAGATAAGTTCCACACGCTTCATCAACGTCGGAATAATAAACAAACAAAAGGACAGTTCGTCACTCGCACACTGTTGTGTTGTAGCTAGCAACCACGAGTGGGGTTATCAACCCGTATCTTATTCATACACGACTTCCTCCCTCACACGGGATTAGCGGTTACAGGTCAGAGGATTTTCCCTAAGATTTCCAATCTTAGTTGATGAATACAATAACTCATGTAGACTTGTCGAGTTCCGTTAGTTCTAGTAGTAAAATCATATTCGTGTCTAAAACCCTAAGTTACTAGACTATGCTTTAAACATTACTCCTAATATTTATAATACTTAGGCAGTACAACAACTATAATTTGAGTTAAAAACCAGGTTTTCTCTTGACATAAAACCAATAATAGCAACATACATATCAATTAACATATAGAACTTCCGAGTATAACTCTGGAACTATATCGCATACGAAATATATACATAGAATTCTAAGTATAACTCAAGATCTACATTAGTATAATAACATGCTGACAAGTTGATAATAGTTGTATATATTCAAAATATTATATTTAAATCAGCTATACCCCGGTTATTATAACTATCTACGTTGATACTAATATACTATCATATAGACATAATAGTAATGTATATACAATATTTAGCATGCGTTTTCCCCCCGAAAACATTAAAAGTGGGGCCGTGAAACTCACCTTAGTAGTGTGATTATAGAATCTAAACGGTCAGAGGCTCGTCGTTGTTAGGCTCGGGAAGGGAAACCGGCCTTCGGAAACGAGAGAGAATGAAAGGAGAAGGTGTAAGGATTGAATGAGCTTTGATCGCTATTTATAAGGTGGTCTGGGGACATTCACGTCGTGAACTTCCATGAGTCATCCCATAACCTTAACGCGTGTTTTCTAGCTCCGATTAGTGTCTGTTGACTCCTCACGTCGTGAATTTTTGATGCTCACGTCGTGAGTTCAGTCAAATTAGGGTTTCTGATAGCTGCATCTTCGGAAGGCCATAACTTTTGCATACTAACTCCGTTTTCGGCGTTCTTTATATGCACGCGTAGGTAATTCCGAGTACTGCGACTTTCTTTTAGACTCCAATAGCTAATTCTAAGTCAATTTTAAATTCCTCTTGTTATAAGGCATTATAGCGTTAGAATTTAGCATAACTTCTTCACGCGAAGTAAGATTTAGATGTTCTCTATATTTTTCGAATCGTATGGACGTATACTTTGAGTTGTATCATAAAGAAAGTTCGTATTTGTATTAGAATTTAACATAAACTACATAGTACATTTATCACATTACTAGTTTAACAAAATCACATTACATGATTGGTATAATCACATGTGATTGTTATTGACCTATTTTGACTAGTGTTACAAAGGACCAACATAGTTACAATTGTTACAATTTTGTCTCGGAATATACTTCATAATGTCATCCCGGAATTCCACTCCGGAAAGGTATTGAATTTCATACTTCGAAATTTGCCTAAATTCTACTCCGGAAATTTTTAAAGCTTGTTCCGGAAGTCTTGCAAATCTTATTTCGTAAATTCTTTCAATTTTCACTCAGGAACACAAAAATTATCCTTTCGGAATTTTTCTCCGAACTCATCTTTCAAAACTTTACTCCGGAATTTTTCAAAAGATTTCTGCACCGGAATTCAAAACTTTACTATGGAATTTTTCAAAAGATTTCTGCACCGGAATTCAAATATTATTGACTCCAGAATCTCAAAGCTTCACTCCGGACCGATCACATTCTGGACCTTTTCTTCAAATTTCCACAATCCGAAACTTACCTCTTTACCCTCTAGATCTCAAACTGTCTGGAATCGATCATTCAGAAGTCCAAAGGATTTTAAGGTGATACTTTTTCAAAATGGTTACTTTTAAAAGATGCTTTCGTGTTCCTTGAAATCCGTTCCACGTTTGCACGCCCTTTAAAGCATACATCCCATCGCCGTTTGACGGTTTCTATTCTTCACTTCATTCCATAGAAACCTTTCACCATCATAGGTCAACTCACCCCTAAAACGACAACATATTAAATGCAACCCATTTCATTTTCGGATCCACATAATTACCCTTTCCGATCCGACCCGTTTCCATCACCTATATAATCCTTCTTAAACCCCCATTTACCTCTTTACGCGCTCAAACTCTCCAAAACCCCCAAACTTTCTGTGTTCATCGTGTTCTTCAAGCTATTATAACCTTCAACCATGGCGTCTCAATCATCATCACAAAAACTCACTCAAACCACCTCTACACCCAAGAAATCGATTGCCAAGAAGAAATCTCCCAAGGGATCTTCATCCTCTACCTCGCTTGAACCCTTTCTCAGGGATACAACCCAACGGTTCTCATTGAACCCTATGGATTATGATGAATCCATCAGAGTTATGATCAAATTCAAGGCGAACCATCCCATCTCCATCCCTCTAACCAAAGTTCCTGAACCTCCACTTCCACTCTATCTTCTTCATACAGCATTCACCCGAGTGAAAATCGACAACGCTGTGTTGGAAACCAAAATCACAGGCGATAGGATTGTGCCTGTTCACAAGTCGACATTTCTTAAGGCTATTGGTGTGAAAGAAAACCCCAAGGGTTTCAAGGTACAAGAACCCACTGTAGAATAATTCCAACTTTTCTTGAACCACATTGGTTACAACCAGGATTACAAGGCCAAGGATTTCAAGAAATCAGCTGTTTCTGGTCTATGGACCGTGCTGATGCACTTCATCATCTGTGGGTTGTCCGGAAAGCATGGTAGCACAGACACCCTGAGCAAATATTGGTTGTACGTAGTCTACAACATTTACTCCGGACGCAACAATGTTGTAGATCTTCCGGAGGTGTTATGGCAAGACTTCTGCAAATTTGCCATCAAAAGGAAAAGCAACGAGATTTCATGCCCTAGGTTCTGGGCTTTGACAATTCAGCAACTCTACAGAGAAAGGTCTGAACCCATTCCTGTTGCTACGATTCCGCAGGAGGTATATGTTTCTTTTAAATCTATTAAAAGTTATAGAATTCCAGACCAATCTTCTTTTGGTCCTGTCCGAAGATTGCCTCAACATATGTTGGACCTTATCCCTTCCGATTCTATTCATTTGAAAAAGCATTTGGAGACTTCGACTGTGTACATCCCAACACAGTCTACCCAAGTCCCCATTGAGCCCACTCCGGAAGTGGCCAAGCCAACATCATCCGGACCCAAGAAAACAAAGAAGTCCGCAAAACGGAAATCCTCTCCCTCCAAGTCAAAGCCAAAAAAGAGAACCAAAGTCAGCTCTTCCTCTCAATAGAAAGGTGCTCATGACATTCTGTCACACCCCCAAACCAGAACGACGGAAACGTTCGGGGGCGGAGGATGTCATGTACAGTATCATAACAATTGAATAGTAAAGAAAGTACACACCACTATAATATAAATATATTTGAAAAGTTTACATGATTGTATGTGTTACATGTTTAAATATCAAATACAATATAGTGATCCAAAATATGTTACTAATGCCAGTGCGTTAGTCTTCAAAAAGTAGTTGCTACCTGACTTAGCGTTTTCCTGAGAATACAAGTTATTTCAAAGAAAAAGTGTCAACAACAAAGTTGGTGAGTTCATAAGTAGTGTTTTGATAAAATGTATGTCATTCGAAAGTTCGTGTAGGTTTTCCAGAAAATCCGATATTTTCTAACAAATGTATGTAATGAGTATGAAAGATCGTTGTATAAACTGTGTGTATTTGTACCGGGAAAATCCTATATTTTCCTAAATGAGATGCAGTCTTAAATGTCCAAGACCGTAACCTGTAAGCAAATATGACATGCTCAAAAGATGATGTATAGTCTTATTACAAAACAAAACTACAAGAAGATTTGTATTTCAATGTGAAAAGAACTGTATTTGTTACTTTTCCCCATTAAAACGTAATACCATAATAATTGTCTATCCAGTGAGTTTTTATAACCGTATTATCATAGTTTGCCTGTAGCGACGTTCTTCAGGCATCGAAATGAGATGACACTTGTCACGTTCTCCGGACGGGAGATTCTGGTTATAAACAGGACTTCTAGTGGTACCTTTAAAAGGTATATTGAAGATGAATGCCTCACGAATTCTCAATTAAGTCACGTATTAAAATGTATATGTTTGTTTCTGTAACGATTATCCTTTTTCATAATGATAATAAAGGCATAAAATGATTTGTATGTTGTTGTATGTATAAAGATGTCATAACGAAAGTGGTTACCCTAAATATGATGTAAACGTATAAATAGAGCTTATGATATTTATACTCATATTCCATTCCGTGAGGGTAAAGTAAAGTAAGATGTTTTGTATGTTAGACATGATCCATGTGATAGTTATTAAAAACAGTCTGAAATGTATAACGAAAGATAGATGTTTTCACACAGGATTTGCCGTTTGTTTACTTGTATTCTCCCCCGTAAAGTGTTCAAAAGCATTTAAAATCAGTTAAAAGCGTAGAAATGGGGGTATGAACTCACTTGATTGAAGTGGTTGTTTTGAAGTAGTCGAGAGAAGAATCGAGCAAAACTTCGACTAGAGAGAGTTGAAATCTCGGGATTCTCGGGGATCTCGGGAGTGTAGAACTTCCTTCGGGACTCGAGTATGAAAAACCGGGGCTTCGGGAAGGCTTCTCGAGGTAATCACGCAGAGTAACGGCACTTAGATGGAAAGAGATGAGCACTAAACCCGGCACCCTTAAGCTTCTATTTATAGGGGCTGATTTGGGGTCTCATGTCGTGAGTTTTGGATTGCTCACGTCGTGAGGCTTAGTCAGCATGATCCTCTTTGACGAGTTGACGTGGCTGACACTCTGGAACCCATCAATCACGATCTCACGTCGTGAGCATGGTTCCCTCACGTCGTGAGGCTGAGTCAGCCTCGGGTTTTGTGTCCCGAATTTGTAAAATCCGTAACTTTCGCGTACGAGCTCCGATTTCGACGTTCTTTATATGCACGCGTAGGTGTGAAAAGGCTCTACAACTCTCGTTTAGACTCCGTCTGCTAATTTTGAATTTATTTTTATTATATTATTTTTAACAGGCCGGGCCTGGAAAAGTCCGTTTAAATTCCATAACTCCGTCATCTGATGTATATTTTCGTCAGACTTTTTACTGTTGTACTCCTATTGTTGGGGTCTTCAACTTTCGTTTAGGTTGTGTCGGCTAAAGACCGCTCGATCTCTATTTCGAGTTTTTAGCTGTCTACTGCTAGGTCAGAAACTTCGAAAAATCATAACTTCCTCATACGAAGTCAGATTTGGGCGTTCTTTTTATGTATGTTTACGGTTTAATGATATCTACGACTTTCATTTAGATACTTAAGGCTAAAAAGTATTTTATCGGAATTTCGTATTTTACGCTTAACAGTGTTTTGTCGGTTTTGTTGCGGATCTTCGATTGGTCATAACTCCTTCGTTATAACTCGGATTTTAATGTTCTTTATGTTTTTGGAAACCTTGTTACGATATCTACCACTTAGTCCACTCAAAGTGAGACTTTCGAACATTTCATTTTTTGATGTTATTTCAATTAATTCAAAAAGGGATTACCACATTTGACTTTTAGTCAATACATTGTCTTGAAATATCGGGTTGTTACACATTCCGCTGACTCTGGCCGTCCGAACACCCCACCTGCTCACTCATCTGAGGTACCCCTCAATGTTTCAAAACCACTTGCACACACTCATGTGGAGTATGCTAATAAACCACCCACACCTTCTCAACAAGGTGATGTTGGTGTTGAAAAAAGTTCCTTGCCCCTTGGAACAAACCCATGAGTCACTTTTGATATTCCATTTTCTTCTACACGCACACACTTCGGAACACCTGTTCCGGACCCCAAGCATTCCAAAGCCGGAGTAGTCCCTTCAACTTCGGATGGCACAACTGATCTGATACCCAGAAGGCGTACAAGACGACCAGGTGTTAATGATCCTGCATGGAATGATTTTTTTGATAGGGCTATGTTGAGACATTCCGAACTTACAAGGTCTCAAGTTGAAGCTACTCTGATCTCAATGCGAAACAGAGCTCTCCAGAGCAATCAACCTTTTGTTACCCCTATTGATGATGATGCAAATCAAGAGCTCACCACAGGAGAAACTCCACCATCACCAGTTCACAATCTTCAAGAAACTGAACCAGATGAAGAGCATTCAAAGGAAATTATGTTTGATGAAGAAGGAGCAACAATTTCCATCATTTCCATCCCGCCCTCCAAAATGTTTCAGTTTAAAGCTTCCTCATCTAAATCAACATTTTATTTCGGATCCTCATCTTCAACTTCGGAAACCGAGTCATCTCTCAAACTCCGTGATGATGCTGCAACCAAGCCGGATACTTCTATTCCATGCAATAATCCCGACCACAATCACTCCAGCGACTCTAACGGATCCTCAGCGGGCAAGCATATAGATCCATTTTCACTCTTGGAAATTCAAGAAAATGTATTTGGAACCATGAAAAAGGTGGAAACAATCGAAGCCTCCGTCTCCGGACTCAACTCCAAGATTGACGAAAAGGTTTCCGGACTGGACTCCAAGCTAGACGAAATTCTCCAGTCCTTATCTAGTCAGTCCGGACCTTCGATAGCAGAACGAGAAGCCCAACTAGATCAACTGATCTCACTCCGGCTAAAACACTCAACCGAAGAAGTTGAAGCAAAATATGATGCCTCCGTTGAGCACTATCTCGATACAATCACCACAATGCTCAAAGTCCATGACGACTTAGTTGCTGCTACCAATGATCTCATCAAGCAGACTCATGTTCGTCATGAGAAGCAGATTCAGAGGCTGGAGAAGGAAATTAAGAAGAAGGATGATATGAACTTGATCATACAGCAAGTCCTCATCAAATTGCTCCGATCCACTTGGAACATTGTTGATGTTCCGAATCGCAAGTTTGATGAGATGCTTGCTATCCTAGGACATTTATTTGATCATCTCTCCTCCCAAGCGCCAATTGTTGAAGCTTATGATACTCTCACTCTTCAACTCAACACCGGTCTTCAAAAGGTGTTTGACAAGTTTTCTGATCTGAAGGAATCGTTGATTCTTGCACCGGTTTCCAAAGCCACTGATGCAAGAGGGGGAGAAGGCCCAAGTCAACCTTGGAAGATTGCCTCGGAATTTCAACTCCGAGATGAAGACATCAATTCCGATGATGAAGTCCAAGTTCCTTCTGGAGTTCTAGGAATCAATGATGATGATGATGACAGTGAAGAAGAGGAATATGTCACAAATGGAGTTATTGCTCTTGAAGCCCCAAGGAAGATTTTCCCAAAGGTGATGACCGAAGAAGAAAAGAGGATTTGGTCTGCAGTCTCTTGGCCTTCCTCTTTACCTGATGTTCTTCGAAGGGGAATCATAATGGCTAAGGCAAAATCCTTTATCACTGCTCAAGCCTTCCGAGCCACCCCTTCAATGTTACCTCCAATTCTGGCCCTAAAGATTGATCCCATTGACCAGGGTTCCCCACTCCGGATCCCTGATGACATTCCGGAAGAACCTCTTCCGACGCCTACTCCGGAACTCACCGTTGATGAAATATGAAGCAAGTGCTTGCAGCACTGAATAAAGATAAGGGTAAAAAGCCTATCTCTGAAAGTCATCAAGATCACCCCTCCGGACATCCTTCAAAGCAAAAATTTGGATGGTCTCGGGAGGAAATTAACCAAGCTTTAGAGGACAGCATCTGAATCCAAGCGCTCAAAGACAATCCTGATCCGATGCATGGCATTTCTCCTCTCTGCCGTGAAGGTATTCTTAGGGATGTCGATATAGTACCCGTTATGTACTATGAAATTCCTTCCGATGATTCGGAACAACTTGATCTTCCTCTCTCACCCTTCAGCAAATTTTACATCAAATTTGCTCCTCTCCATCCCAATGACAATCTAGAGGTCACCATCCGGACAGAGCGTGAAAGGTTAAAAACTTTCTATGCCATGAATGCACTCCCCCTAAAGGAAGTATGGACGAGGAAGAATATTACAAAGATTTATGGGTACGGAAGGAAGACCCTCACCAAATTCGAACTCAGCTGTCCACTATTCTGGTACCATGTTGTCAGAAACAAACCAACTTATAAAACCATCACGGATGCCGATTTTCCCGCAATGAATCCGAATGATATCTGACTATAGTTGCTCACTTTCAGACCATTCAAAATGATGATATCAGTATGGGTGCTTATCATACCATAAACTTTATAAAGGACTATGTTGCAGAATTTTGTCGATGCGACTACAAGTTAGCAATCCAGTACGGAACTCAAGATTTCATTGGCAAGATTGAATATGTGCTTCCAGAAGCTGAACTACTAGCTGAAGGTCCCATTGATGATCCAGTTCTAGGTTTTGTCTACAAAATCAGAAAGACTAACAAGAAGGACTTCTTCCGAGTCCTTAATAAACACCTAGTTCCGATAAGAGCCCTCAACAAGTTCATCAGTCGACCATCTAGGTCTGAAGCCCCTGAGCCTGTCAAAGAAAATTTTTATAAGGGAATTGAAATGGTATATCGAAGTCAGAGATTGGTTATATCGTGCTTATACCTTCATCAAGGAAGAATCAAGTTGAAGCTGGCCAGATTGCTAAGTTCACTTAGGGGGAGATTATTGAAACCTGAAAGTGAACCTCTAGCAATCTCAATCCTTTTTTAATATCCGAAGTCAGTCAAGATTCCGAAGTGATAAGTTGGTGCATAATAAGTTGGAATCCGATGTCAAGCCTAGCCCAGAGCAGATGAGTAGAAGGCATTCCGGAATGTATGTTTGGTTCGGAATGTTTGTGTTTCCGAATCAGTGCCTTTTCCACTATGTATTAATTAGTTTTTTCACTTAGCATGATTAGACATTTCATAGGACTTAGTCTGTTAGTCAACTTGGAAAATCAGAATGTCAAAAATATCGTCTTTGTCCAGTCCTATGTATGTATTTTTTTTTTATACCTTGTATCATGCTCTCCTATTTATAGGAGCTTTTAATGCAAATCTAAGTGACGGATTTGTTCAAACCTTTTAGCAATATTTCATTTAATTCACTCTCTTTACAACATTATCTTTGTTCCTCATTTATTAACTTTACTTTGATCTTAATTCTCATTCTTCATTTATGGCTTGAATATTTGTTGAATAAATTAACTCAGACTTGACTGGTCTATCCAGACTTGACTGGAATATTCATTAGCAAGCAGACATTGATCTTAAAGTATTAACTCAAGGTTTGAGTTTTCAAACCTTGTGCCTGTGCATCAGATCAATTTGTTCTCTCACAAACGGACACTTTTCAAGGCTAGAATGTAGATGGCAAGTCTATGGAGTGATAAATTTAAGGCTCACGACGTGAGCATGTATTCTCACGACGTGAGAAGTCATCTGAACACCTTTTGAAGCTAGAAACGCAAATTGCATGTCTACGAGGTGATGCAGCCAGGCCTCACAACGTGAGCATTGATTCTCACGACATTAGAGAGCCCAAAACAGCCTATAAATAGCAAGCTCAACACTAACCAATCTTACACTAAATTCTTTTCTCTCTCTCTCTCTCTCTCTCTTTCTCGTTTGCAGAAGGCGTTCCTTGTCCCGAGCCCGACGATCACGAACCGTAGACCGTTTCTAGTTAAATTCTATCAAATCACGCTACTAAGGTGAGCGCATAGACCCTTTCACAAACATAATTTTAATAAAAGTATTGATTAAAGTATTAAATATATGTTTGTGTGTGAAATACTTGATATTGCCTGAAATACGTGTTAAGAGCATATCTGATAATTATATGATGATACAGAGTAAACCTAAGTTAATTAAGAAGAATATTGGGTAGTATCTCCTTATGAGTACGAGTGAGGTATACACGGAGGGAAGAACTTTAAAACTTGTGATTAATCCGGGAGCATGGATTATACATAAGTCAATTGTCCCTAATCCGAGAGTATAGAATAAGCATAGCTATTGATCCGGGAGTATGGATCAGACATACCCGATCCGAGAGTATGGATTAGGTAAAGAGGTAAATTTTAGATCCTAGAGTATAGACTGTGTCGTCATGAGGGTCGACGGGGTGGGGTAAATTGCTTATATGAGGTGAATTTGTATATGTTGTGCTGTTCTAAAACACACACACACACACACACACACACATATATATATATATATATATATATATATATATATATATATATATATATATATATGATATAACAATGTGGGATTGAAATCCCTATGTACTCACAAGGTTTCCCAACCTGACCAACTCAGTCTATTTGTATTACAGGTATCGATACGAAGACACATTGCTCTGAGATATTAAAGGAGATGTAAATCACTAGTGTAAATAAGGTATGTTTATGCTTATGTTTCTGTATTGACGATGACATCCCAAAGTTTTAATATAAAGAAAATACATTTCTTCGGAAATGCTTTGATAATATATTTATCATGTTTTCTGGGAACAAATTCCACAATATTATTCTTTAAAATGAATACTCTGATTTTCAAATAAGCATAAATAAAATTTTTAAAATGACCGTGAATTTGGGGATGTCACAGTGTAGTTATGATTTAATCGAGTAAGTAAAACGAGATCAGAGTTAAGTAAGAAGTAAGAACACGAGATCTAAATATAATCTGGTTGGCTCAATTATGCTTTCTGAAAATACAGAGAGATATCAGAGAGTACAATACGAATGCAAAAGCTTCTCTCTAACTCTAGTATTCATCCCATATATATAAGGATAAGGAAAGCGTAAACAAACATACAAACTTTCGATACTAAGAACAACCTAGACAGACTTCGACATCTCACAATATCTTTTGAGCTCAACATTCTCCCCCTTTGTGAGAAGTGTCGAATCTAAGTCATCAGCATCTGAGCAACTTGATGTATCACCCTTCGAATTTCTGTATACCACTTAACCACCTTGCGAGTTTCAGCTTTGTCACCTTTATTGTTCTTTGTATAACTATTCATTCAAACAATAAGGTTTGTGTAATGAGGTGTGGTATATCTTTCAATATCACATGCTTGAAATAGAAACTTCGTAATCTTCCCCTTCTTATTCTATCCAACAAACACAATCCCCAAAGGCTTCAAGCATATCTCCTCATCCTCATAACTCTTCAAACTAGCCTGACGTTTTAACATTGATTGTGGCACAGTGATTTTTTTACCAATGGCCAAGGCTAATTTGACATCAGTTAAAGCAAGATATTCATAGTAATTATCTATGAACAACTTGATGTGAGCAAATCCGATTAAGAAATCTTCTTTGTTGGTTAACTGAAGCTTTGAGACATCTGTACCCTTCAGAATTCTTGCAACACAGATCAGATCATGAACATTCATTAAAGGGAAGTCAGCCACCAAAAGGTCAAATGCAACATTATTCGCTCTAACTGCATGATAGCGATAATTCTGCAACACACCCTCGAACAATACGTCTTTGGAAATGTTGAGAACTCGAACTATCTTGACTAATGACCAGGTTTCCTCTTCCCTTTTTCCAAGAACAACATGGAAACGAATCTTCATTCTCTTAAAGTCTTCTTTGTCTTCGAATTGATCAACAATTTGATACTTAGCAGCCATAAACACCATTTTGTTGATTGGAAAATCCAGCTGATTGAAAATCAGAATTTTCTATGACATAGTTCTTCTTGGTAATTTTCTCAAAGTCATGCATCTCTCCAGCTAAGACTTGTGCTTCAATGTATTCATAACAAAAGCGTTTCGAAGGATCACCCTTGTCAAGACCGGGAGGGTCATTCGCCCTTTGTCGAAGAATGCTTTGAATTTGCCTCTGCTTCTCTATTTCTTTTTCGACATCAAGTTTCTTTTCTTCGGCAGTGGGTTCTTTAGAAATGCCTTTTCCTTTGTTTTTCATCTCTTCTGTCGAAGGAGGTGGCTTTTGACAAACTTGAACCTCCAACACCAGAACCAATCACAACCCCTTTTGTCAATGGTCTTGTTGTTGTTGTTGTTGAAGTAGTTGTAGAAGAAGTCTTTGGTAACGAAGTATGAAGTTAAGTAGTTATGACTTTACCAACAACTTTTGCATCATCATCACCTTTCGAAAGCTCACTTCCTCCCATATTGGCCTTCGAACCCATACCCATGCCAACACCTATTACTTCTCCCCTTGCACCCCTGTGTGAACAGGTGGGGCATCTGTTGGCATCAAGTTCAATAACTTCGCAAGAGGGGCTAGTTCAAATTTGAGTGTCGACTCCAAAGCAATGAATTTCTGAGATACAGATTCCGTAGTGAGCATTGAAGAAGATGAAGAACCAATCTTCGAAACTAAGTCTTTTAGATTGTTCAACGTTTCTTCAATCTTGGAAAAGCTCTGAACATCAAGTTCAACCTTATGTTCAACTTTCGGAACCAATGACTGATACCACTTGACCACATTCGTTACTGCATCAGCAATAATGTTGACCTTGGTAAGAAGAGAAGAATAATCATGAGAAATGGCCGCAACTTCCTTCGCCATATGAACCCGTAGTTCTTTAATCTTCATATTGACATCTTCTCGAACCTTCTTAATAGCTTGGACATAGAAAATATGCTTTTCTTTTGCCACATCTTTCAATTCCTTAAGTTCATAATTGAAATTCGAAGACTGAGCCTTTAATCGATTTTCATTATTCCTATCTGTAAGTTCCAATTCATTTCTCAGTCGAAGCTTTTAAGCCTTGAGCATAACATCGAATTCGATCCCAGATATCGAATGACGACCCCCTGCATCTGCCTGAAGCTGTAATAACCAGTTAAGCTTCCTGTTGAGAATCTTGAACTGTTTACCAGACATTAACATATGATCTGGTATGTTTTCTTCTTCCGAATCAAACTCAATATCATCAAATGTACCCATAAGCTCACCATCTTCAATGGTGTCATCGTCATTAACTGTTTTGGGGCCTTCGGTTGATTAGGATGGAAATAGAGAAGTAATGGGTTGTTGTAGAATGTTATCGAAGGTTGGAGAGTGAGTAGATTGTGGTAGTGTGGTGGAAATGGTATAAACAAATGGTGGTAGAGATGTATTGGTTGAAATGGTAGATGCTTCGAAAGAAGATGAAATAGTTATATTGGAAGTACCTTGAGCTTCTTTGTTCGACACTCCTTCACCCTTGTTGACATGTGCGTCCATATTAGATATGTTCGCAGTGATGCCTGAAGTTCGAACCTTCTCAGTAACTGATTCGACATTCGAAACTTCGGGTGCTGTGACATCAGACTTCTCAGGAGTAGATACTTTCGAATGATCACCTTGATTAATGGTTGTGTCCACACAAGATGCTTTCACAGAGCCATCAAGACCTCCAGTCGCCTCGACATTCGACTTGAGTGGAGAGTCCCTCGAAGGTGATAGAATATTTGTATCAAAATCATGAAGTGGCATCTTAGACTTGCCACTGTCTTCAAGATCAGACTCTGGAACAACTTCATCCTTATCTTCAACCACTTTTCGCTTTTTCTTGGAAATATGTTTTGCCATGTCTTCAGCTCTTCGCTTTTTAGACGCAGGAGATACAGGAGTTGAAATTTCACGAATGACAAGACCTTTTCGATTAACTTGTGGCTTGCGAGTGATCTTGGATACACCTTTAGGTGAAAAACTACCTGATCTTTCTGGTGACTGTCGTGGTCGATGAGCCATTTTCTTCAAGTGCTTTAATACACCAGATTTCAAAGGCATAACCTCCTTGGCGGGTGTAGAAGATTCTTCAACAACTGGCTTAGTAACTTTCTTTAGAGGTGGATTAGACTTGACAGTTTTCTTTGGAGTAACCTTGACAACTTTCTCAATTGGTTCAGGAGTTGGTTTCGAAGGACTACCCTTAACCTCTTTCTTGGACTCTTTTCTCTTTTTCAAAGGACCACCAATACTCTTCGGTAATAAAACACCAGTTTCAATCGAAGGATTGATTGTTTTCAAGTATGTCACCAAAATTGAATTTGAAGGATCAACCATTCGAAGCATCCCATCCGGAATACGTGCAACCATAGGAAACATATCCACATCATCTTCTATAGTCTTAGGAGAATGATACAAAGAAAATTTAGTTGTCTGTTCATCCTCGGGAACTGCAATACCTTCTTTTTCATAAGCATATTGTAGTATCAAGCTCTAATAACGAGCACATGATATCCCATTCACTATATTCGTGTTTCCAATGCTTTTCGCAAACTCTTCCCACTGGTGAGTTGCATAGTCAATAGGTAAATCATAGTAGATGCCTGCCACCAAGGCATAGATCTCCAACTTTGCCTTATCTAATCCAACACTTCGACCCGTCAAGCATCGGAGGTAAATACCGAACAGAAAATTCCATATAAAAGGAAAACAAGATTTCTTGAAATCACTTATCTTTGTGAGAGTCGGTTGATAGCCCATCTCGTTGAAAATGCGAAGCACCTGTTCATTCGATACCTCATAAAAGGTTCGACATTAGGGATATTCAAGATCTAAGCAAACAACTTCTTGGTTAGCTTAAACTTCTTGTCATTGATCAACTGTAAGGTAACCACCTTGATCGTCTTATTATATACTGCAGTTGAACCAGCAATAGATAACCATGTCAATGGTACAGAAAAAGAAGAGAACATTGCCGTTGACAGGACATAATTTTGCAAAGCAACGATGAGCATCTGTAATGCTTCAGGGTACTGAGTAACATCAGACTGAAAGCGGAAATTAGTGCTTTAAATCTTCATAAGTGGTTGAGAAGTAATGTCATCAGTTGTCTGATATGGATCAACATTAGCATGTGTGGCCGCCATTGTTAGGGTTTCAAAAAGGTTGAAGAAAACAGAGTGTATAAGGTATGGGTGAGCATAATAACCAATAAACCGAACCAAAACCATATTAACCGATGTAACCGAACCATAATAACCGAACCATTTTAAAAATCGTTGGTTCGGTTTCTTATTTTTGTTAAACGATAACTAACGGTTCGGTTATGGTTTTACAGGTTAACCGAACCATTATTAACCGAACCGCCAACTTTATATTTTAATATATAAAAATTATAGATTATATATAAAATAATATAGTCAAACTTATTTAAAATCCATTAAAATATTGAAAATATAATCCATTAATCCTCACTTATTAGGAGACGAACGAGCAATCAAACCATCAAAGGCTGATCACGCAGACACACACAATCTTCCAATCATGCATTGAGTTAGATTATTGATTGATGTTGTAATTCCTAATCGGCTAATTCTACAATTTGTAAACATTATTCACAATTAGTTTAATCTTTACACTCATAATCGTAATCGAATGCTTCTCACATTGTTAATCCTAATCAAAGATTGTTTTGACTTTATAGTACTACTCGAAGGATTTTTTGACTTTATAATCAAGACTTCTAGGTAAGTTAAGTTTTTGGTTTTTCTTGACTATATGATATATTAAGAATGTATTTTTTTGAATTTTTTTTTGGCTTTTTTTATTTACTGTTTTTGACTTAATCACATTGAATGTATATGAGTGATTGTCTTTTTTTTATCCAATAACACATAATATGATTGTTTGGCTCTTTTATTTTATAGTTTTTGATTTAATCGTATTGAACGTGTATGAATGTTTGGTTTTATTTTAATATTAATATCAATTACCAACATATGAGATTATTAATGTCAATTTTTTTTAATGTTTTATATTTTTATTGAATGTTTTTTATTTTAAATGTGACTATGTGTTATCTCACTCTAAATATTAAAGGTACACATTTTATTCTATTACTATAAGCTAGGTTATAAACATTGCCATCGAGGACTTTTTGGTATTCTATTTTCATTTTTTATGCCAATATACTTTCGTCATTTATATTATTTTGAACATTATGGTTAATCAATATTAACCATTAACCAAAACCGTTAACCGATAAAAACCATTAACCATAACCAATATTAACCATACCCAATGGCTACCAAAATGCATTAACCAATCATAATGGTTATGGTGCGGTTTTAACCAATAATCGAACCAAACCGCCCCATACACACCCCTATAAGGGCAATTCAATTTGGGGATATTTGGATTGCGTAAAGTTGGAATGAAATCCCCAAAACCCTTTTAATATGTACGACCCAATTTGAATTTGAAGCGGTTAGCATTATTTACAGGCCACGTGTGACCTTGAAACCCGCCCCTGTAGCCGTAAAGTTAGCCACGTCTGAAAAGTGATGATCACTTTTGCCTTGAAAACCGCAAGGAAACCAGAACGTCACATCAATCAGTATGTTCGCTTGACCAAAGGGGTTAAGAACCGTCAGAAAACCTTCGGCATGGATGCAAGGCTCTTTCGCTTTTGGGTTGAGAAGCGAAGTCATACGCCAAACCTTTCGAAATCATCAGCCTGAGTTGGTGAAAATCAGAACCTCAAGGATTTCGGTGTGTGCTGATATGTGCCAAAAATTAGGATGAGATCAAGATAAAAAAATTTGAATCTGTGATGTCAATTAATAAATTGACATAAAGCAATAAGATCCCACGCAAAGATCGCTTCGTTCTAAATCAAGAGAGATGTCGAACAACTTGTGTGGTTTCCCGTGAATTATAATCGAATACTCATTGAGGAGTATCGAAGGGCATCTTTGAAAAAAACTTTGTGGGTAGGCTTAAATTTTGTTACAAGTCACAACTTAACATAAGTGTGAGAAATTGTAAACAAAATTACCTGTTTGACCAGTGTAGTCAGTGACAAGTATGCTTTGGAAAATATATCAAGCAACAAAGAAACAAATTGATATTCAGACAGAAATCATATTCCAAAAACAATGTAATCATGGATCTTGTTGGGTAAAAATGTCATGGGTGTCGAACATTTTAGCAAGACCACTCAAAATGAAAGAATATGATTTTGAATATCGAAGATTGGTATAGAAACAAATGTTTCGTTACATTCTTGAACTGAAAGTTCACCGTTAATTCCTTATTAGTTTCGAAATTGTGGGTTTCACCTTCATCACGGTCTCATGAATCAGTATCATAAACACAGACTTTGGACATGCCTAAATCCTGGTTGGTTCGAACAAGAGATATCTTGGGCATATGTCATTGTGTGTGAACGTGTAAGAATGTTTGATGAATAAGATTGGTATAGAGAATCGAAAGTACATCTGCTATAAGTGGACCAAGCAGGAAAGTCTTAACTCATTTGAGAAGAGTAAGGTAGCTCAGGGACTAATGTGAATACAACCTGATTGGGAAGGAATCCTCGTGATGAGAAATCCATTAAGGCTTCGAACCACATTGAATCATGGAGGCTTGGGTCAACATGCTGCAGCATGCTTCTAGGGACATCTAACTAGTACAAAGTATCGAATATTTACCTTCCCCTAGAGCTGCAAAACATGTTCCACTACAGATCTTCTCTAGAAAGCTTCACAAGCAGGTTAAACAAACAAAATAGAAAAAAAAAATTTGGCTTTTTTATTTTTGAATGAAAATAACAAAAATAAGAAAATCCTTTTGATATTTTTGATTTTTGAATTAAAATGACAAAAAAAATAAGAAAATATTTTTGATATTTTTGATTTTTGAATGAAAAAAAAAGAACGAGAAAAGTATCTGACTAGCAAAATGTAAAGTGTCAACATAAGGATGAAAAGTATCGACATTACAGAGGTTATGAAACGTATTGAAGCATGTTCTGAATCGTTCAGAGGAATTTCGAAAGCGAAGTATGCCGAACGCTGAATAGTGAACTGTGACTTCTGAATGGACCAACGAGGATTCGACATCCCTTGACTTTATAACGAATTCAGACATGGAACAACATTCGCATATAGCATGCCTAAGCCCGAAAAAATTCAGAGAAAACTCTTTTCATCCAATGGTTTTGTAAAGATATCAGCAAGCTGATCTGTGGTCTTTACAAATTGAACTTCAATGTTGTCATCTTCAACATGATCTTTGATAAAGTGATAACAAAGTGCAATGTGTTTGGTTTTTGAATGTTGCACATGGTTATGACAGATGCGAATAGCACTTTGTGAGTCACAATACAACGGAATTTTCTTCATGTTGATTGCATAATCACGTAGTTGACTTTGAATCCAAATTATTTGAGAAGTGCAAGCTGCAGCAACAACATATTCTGCTTCTGCTGTGGAAATCAAAATGCATGTTTGTTTCTTTGATTTCCAGCTCACAAGCTTCCCATCTAAAAGTTGACATCCGCCACTTGTGCTTTTACGATCAAGTTGACAACCACCCAAGTCAGCATCCGAAAATGCTTGAATGAAAAACCCTGTTTTCGAAGGATACCATAATCCTAACGAAATTGAGCCTTTGAGATAGCGAAAAATGTTCTTGACAGCTGTTAGATGAGGTTCATTGGGATTTCGATTGGTACCTAGCACAATTACAAAAAGTAAACATTATATCAGGTTATCTTGCTGTTAGATATAATAATGAAGCAACCATGCTTCAGTATAATGTGAGATCGACAGCCTGCTTATCCAACGAAGGACCCAGTCTCGTTCCTACTGCCATTGGTAATCTCAACTTTGTGCCATTCGTCATTCCAAACTTTTCTAACAGAGTTCGAGTTTATTTCTCTTGATTGATAAAGATTCCTTCTCTGCTTTGAAGAATGTTTAATCCCAGAAAATTGTTGATTTTCCCCATCATGCTCATCTCAATTTGACTTTTCATAAGATTCTCAAATTCACTTGATAAAACAGGGTCAGTAGAGCCAAAAATAATATCATCAACATAAATTTGAACAAGCATGAGATGATCCAAACTTTCTTTCGAAAGAGAGTAGGATCAACTGATCCTTGTTTAAATTTTGATTGCTTTAAGAATGTGGTAAGAGTTGCATACCAGGCTCTTGGAGCTTGTTTTAAACCATAAACAGCCTTATCTAAAATGTAACAAAGTCAGGGAATTCCTCATTAAAAAAACCTGGAGGTTTCTCAACATACACCGTTTCTTCAAGTTCTCCATTTAGAAATTCACACTTGACATCCATTTTATAGACATCAAAATCCTTGTGTGCTGCTGTCACACCCCAAAACCGGAACGGCGGAAACGTTTGGGGGTGGAGGACGTCATGTTTAGTATCACAAGACATGCATCATAGTAATCAAAGTAATAAACAACCATTTCAGTAGAAATAAAGTGTTTACAAAGTAGGTGGTTCACATAACATAGACTACAAAGTAAATAACAAAATAAGACATGAAGCTATACTGCTCCATCTACTGAATCCCAGCGCACGTACCTGTCTACTAGTTACCTGAGAATACAAGTTATTTTGAAAGAGTAGATCAGCATTTAAGCTGGTGAGTTCATAAGATTTTAGTGATGTAATGTAAGTTGTAAGAAAGTTGTAGTAAGTTGTAAGAAGGTTGAAAGTTCTGTTTAGAAAAGTTCGCCTGTTCCTCCAGAAAATCCTATATTTCCTGCTTTGATGAAAGATAAGTAAAAATGACTCTACAATCCTTTCTATGCGTACTAAATGGATACAAGTTATATAAAACTCAGAGTAAACAAACAATTGGTTGTGTGTATCTGCCCTAAGCCCACAACCAAACAAGGAACAGGAAATGAGGCAGAAGGCACACATTCAATTGGTTGTTAGATCTTTGATGTATATAACCCTGGTGTATTCACTTGGTACTCATGGAGTTAACTGTAATAGTTCCTTTATATTTGATGAAAAGATTCTTTAAGAAAACCCTTATTTCTTTTAATAAAATGGTAACCACAGTGGTTCCTTCTATAATCACTTAGTTTATACTAGCTATATATAATCTAATATCGAACAGATAGTTAATTGTGTGAATCTGCCCTAAGCCCACAACCAAACAAGGAACAGGAAATGAAGCGGAAGCACACATCCAACTACCTATCGGGTATTAATTATATATAACCCTGATGTATAAACTAAGGTATTATAGAATTAACCACCTAAGGTCCTTTAAGTTTATACTGGTTTAATAAAATAGATTAATCCCTTTTACTGGTTAAGTTTCTAGTTTTGAATATCAAATGTTCTATTTGAAAAGTATGTTGTGTACTAGAAAACTGTGCATTGAATTAGTGTCCTATGACCTGACCCATACCTGGTACCCCTTATGATTATTTGGTGTATACGGAACATATATATATATATATATATATATATATATATATATATATATATATAGCTAAGATCGAATAGATAGTAGGCTGGGTGAATCTGCTCTAAGACCACAACCAAACAACGAACAGGAAATGAAGCGGAAAATACACATCCTACTACCTGTCGGATCCGATTAAGATATGTCCCTGATGTATAAACTAAGGAATCATAAAGTTAGCATTATAGGCCCCTTTCTACTGAATGTACTAGACTCGACTGTTCTGTTTGTAGTTTGAAAAGATGTAAGTTTTCCCTAGTTTATAACTATCTTAACTCGAAAATAGTTTGCATTGACTCTCAAGTGGAACTGTCACAATATGAAAGTAATGGGAAATTGTAAGTACACAGTTGTCTTTTGAATTGACATCCAGACGTACTGATTACCTTAAAACATGTTTGTTTTATTATGTCATAATGTGATGGATAGTACCCATACTATACGTTCTCCCTGCAAGAGATTCTGGGGACCAAACGCGACTTCCGGAAACGAATTGCTAGGCCGTGTAAATTCACATTAAAGTTATATGATCATGTATACCCAATTTACTATCACCTTTTGTTTAGAACAATGAGTTAGTGATTATTGGTATAATTAGATCCTGTATTGTTCTCCTGCTATAGCATTTAGTATGTTCTTTCTGTTATAGTATCTTAGTATGTTCTTTCTGTTATCGTGTATTGTATCTTCCTCCCTGTTTATCTTTATAGCATGATCTCTATGTTATCGTGTATTGTATCTACCTACCTAATTCTCTTTATAGTATGTTCTAGCATCTAGTATGAACTGAACCCCTAAACTATACCTACTATAGTTTACTAGTGAGTTTACTTAGACTATTATTGAAAAGACTCATTTATCTATTAAGTTATGATTGTACTTTAAAAACGGAGTTTCATAAACTATAAAGTAACATAACTTAAAAAGAGTTTTTGAAATGTTTTGATCACTTATAAAACATAAGCAACCTTTGAAAGATGTTTATAACAAACAGTTACACAATTATCAATTGTGTTCAACTTGTATTCCCCCCCTTAAAAGCATTTAAAACAGTTTAAAAGATTGATTAGGGGTATGAACTCACCTTATGTGGGTAATTCAAACGAATATTCGCGTAAGGATGAGAAGCTTCACTAGTGAAGTCCCGAGACACAAACGAGTCCTAAATGACATATATGGCATGTATTGACATGAATATAGTGTTTATAAGCAACTAACATGCAAGGAAACACCCTTAGGGACTAGGAAACACTTGGACCAAGTGTTAGAATCACATGTGATTTATCAAAGGGGAGTGTACGGCCACAATAGGGAGTGTGCGGCCTTGGTGTTTACGGCCAAGGTGTTTACGGCCAAGAGAGTTTACGGCCAAGGGATTTACGGCCAAGGGAGTTTACGGCCGTAAACTCCTGGAGATTATCCTCAAATCGTTTGTTCCAGGTATTTAGGCTACTGATTCTACTAGGTAGCAAGTGAATGAAAGGAATACTCACGATTTTGAAGCCTTAAAAGGAGTTTTCAGCCACCAAGAACAAATGTGAGTTCTTGGTATTCTTGGTGAAAGATGAAGATCTTGAATATCTAGCCAAAAAGACGATTTTTATGGATGGAATCAAAGGGTGATTCATGAATAAGAAAGATAACAACAACTAGATGGAAGAATCACTTACATTTTTGAAGATCGGGAATGAAAGTCTCGATGATAATTGAGAGAGAATTCAAGTGTTCTTGAGGTGAAAGTGTAAGAAATGAAGAAAAGTGAAGGAATATGATACTTAAGGGTATGAGTTTACGGCTGGCAAGAGTTTACAGCCGTAAACTCCTTGTTTGCGACCGTAAACTCCTTGAGATGGAGTTTATGGCTTGAATGATGTACAGTGAACTCAAACAGATACTTCCTAACACTTTATCCTTGAAGGTACTAGGCTTCAAACACCCAAACGGACCCTTAACAGGGCTAAAAGATAGCAGAAACTAGTCTGACAAACGGTTGAATTGAATGGCTGGACTTTCAAGGCAAAAAATTTCGGGTTGTCATAGTTGCATAGGCTAAAAATATTCGAACAACCTCAAGTCTTGCAACAGGGTTGAAGGTTTCCTCATAGTCTATATAATAACCTTTTTTTGGATTAGTGTCTAAGTCCATAACTATAATTGGTATGTACTTGACCCGAGAGTAGCATGGTTCATTTGGGTTGCATATCATCAGGACAATTTGATAGGATGGACTTTTGAGAAGAGGTTGTTTATGGTTTATTAATATATTATAAGTTATAATATATTAATATGAAATCATATGATTTAGATAGTATTGATCAAGAATTAGTTTGGAATTAATTTAGTGATCAAAAGAGACTAATTAAATCAATGGGGACTAATTGTGTAAATTAGTTATATTTATATGTTGGGATTATGATCCATGTTGGACTAAGTTTATGTATGAATACATAAAGAGTTGGGTCACATGAACCATGGATCATAAACCCATGGGTATGGATTAGGGTTAACCTATGATCCTTGGAATTCTACATAAAAATACGTTGCTCCATGACCAAAATCGTGTGCATCTATTCTTAGAGAACTATGAGTTGATTTTTTGTGAAAGGAATACTCTCTCAAAATTTCATCCTTTTTCCTAGATGTGTTGTGATTCCATTTGAGGCATTTACACTATTGGTGCTAAGTTCTTAAAGGCCAAATACATCAAGGATAGCAAGCTACAACAAAAGGTATGTTATCTAACTTGTTTTATTACCCAAGTATCAAAGTTTTGTATGCTAGTTAGGGTAATACCTTGGGAAAAGAAAGTTTTCATGTATAATAGAGAAAACATAGAACCAATGTATTTAGGGTTGCATGTACACCTTAGGAGTGTTAGAATGCTCAAAACCCATCAGTGGTATGAGAGCCTAGGGTTGTTTTCAATTATACTTGATGTTACTTGTTGTTTAAGCTTGAAAAATCGATTTTCTGCTGTTCTGGACAGTGGACTCGCCGAGTCCACTGAGGGACTCGCCGATTCCCAGCACAATTCCAACTCGCCGAGTTTGTTCTTGCACTCGACGAGTTGGTGCTCCAGAATGCAGATTTTCGATGTTTTTGGCTAGAATTGGACTAGGATCATTACCCTAAGCTATTTTTGAACTTATAAACCTGTTTTTGATGTGGTAATGATCATGTTTATCCAATTTATAAGATAATTGTCAAAGTTTCATGTTTTGTATGATTATGCTAATTACATGAAATTTCTTTGATATGAATTATCTTGTTCATATGAGTTTAATCTAGATCATGGACATTATTTGACATGCTTGTTAGTTTATTTGATGATCTTTATGGCCTTAATGTACTCCATAACTTGTCCTCAAGTTATGGGAAAATGAAAAGTTTTTCTTTTAAAAGACTTCATTAAACTCATAGGTTATGATCTTGAAGAGTTTTTTCCATAAATATTTTTATGAACTCCATAACTTGTCCTCAAGTTATGGATTTCCAATAGTCTTTTCATTAAAGCCTATATTAAACTCATATGTTATGGATTCCAAAGGTTTTTGAATAGTTCAAAACTTGCCCTCAAGTTTTGGAATTTGTAAATGTAGAGTCTTATTTTGACATATTTAGTTCCAAACCCTAGAATTTTAAAAGATTAAAATTCAACCCTTATACTATTATAATATTATAGGTTTAATTATATATATATATATATATATATATATATATATATATATATATATATATATATATATATATATATAAGAGTAAAGTCAGTCTTACCGTTAGTAGGCCTCATTCACGAAGTCGGTCTATAAGGGGGTATAAGGTTATTGTCTATAAAATGGCAGTTTAATGGGTGTCCACTCTCACCCACCGCTTCCTTCACTGGTGGAGGGTCGTTAGCCGAACGGGTTTGACAGGACATTTAAATTCTCATTAAAAGTATAATGAAATACTAAGTAACTAAACACTTATAAATTCCCAAACTTAGTTACTTAGGAAAATGTGAATTTGGTGCTAACCCATGAAATTGCACTTTGCACCTTGTTAAGTCGTTAGTGGAGCATGTGTTGTTAACCGGCACACTAACCTGGGACTGACAGTGCGTGGCAAAGGGTAGCTTGATGTTAATCATAAATCAATGGAGCGTGCGTGGTTAACCGGCACATTGATTAGGTGGTTGTAACATTGGGTGTACCAAGATAATTTGCATGGTTATTCACACCTTGTTTGTGATCCTCGGCATCCCAGTCACAAACTTGAAGGGCACAATCGAGATTTAAACATGCCATTGAATTGTTCAATGAATCTCAAAGGATCTAGGAATTTCAATTCACTCACTTAAAACCTAAAGTTCCTTTTTCGTTTTTCGTGGTGGAAATTGGTAAATCGTCATTTATGTACCTTCAAATATTTTGCAATAGGATTACGGCATCCCTCTTCCGAATTGTTAAATATTGTGTTGGTTCCTAGCCTTATTATTTCATTTGGGTGTTATATTAAGGACTAAAATCAACTATACTTGAATTTCTCCCTCATAAATGTCTAAGTTCAGACAACTATAGTCTTCCCGAATCATTTAAAAAAAGCTTTCTTTATAAAGTTGATTTTCCACAAGGCAATCAAGGTGAAAGATTAATCCATTCCTTGTACTTTAGTGGAACTTCACTTCCTTCATCTCCTCCAATTATTCTGCCTAACCCACAAGTTCTAGGTCACTCAAAGCCCTATTGGCAGGAAGGAAAGTCTGTATGTGTTCACGTCTTGGAGATGAAGTCACATATTGACAAGCTGAAAGAGTTGGGTGTCGAAGTCTTAAGGAATTTGGTTGTTGACTGGGTTCTTCAATCACTTCCTAAGCCATGTAGCGGGTTCTTTAAGGACTACTATATGGGAGACCACGACATGACCCTTATCGATCTTACATATATGCTTGTTGCAATTAGCAATGAATTGGTGCACTGGTAAAGCAAATTTGATTGGAAGATCTACTCTCCAAACTTCCATGGACATTGACAATGGTAACATTGGAAGTCCATAAAATCTTTCTCTTCCCAATGGAAAGGGATCGGCCATGGTCAAGTCATTTGACCAAAATGGTAAAGAGAAAGGCTAAGTCTGAGATAGTCCCGTGTGCCATTCCCAAAGAGTCCATATGTTTCTGTTGCAAAGAGAAGGGGCATTGGTTGCGAAGCTTCCATATTTACCTGAAAGATCGAAAGGATGGTAAAGTCAAAACATTTGACTCTACTTCAGGTAAAATCCATTGTCTAACTCTATTAAGTTCCTATTTGGAGATTCTTAATACACGATGTAATGTAATTACATTTTGATGTTTTGAAGAATCAAAGAAATGAAAGGAAGCTTAAAGGAATAGTATGCTAAGTCTGATCGCGAAGAGATGGATTTCGATCGCATGGTTCGATGATCAGATTTGTGAGTTGTTGCTTAAGAGTTATGATAGATTGCTTAGGAATAGATAACAACATATTTTCACTTGTATATGCATTGTAAGGATAAGTTTTCCGCAATTTTTTATAAATAAAGAAAATGTTGAAATTTATCTTAATTTTAAAATTTCCTTACAATGGTTTTTGTGAAAAATTGTTGTTTATATGATTCCATTGAAAGCAATATTAGGAAAATGGATTTGATTCTTTCGTTTGTGGTAGTGTCGAGAATTTGCCAAATAAGAAAAGATTCTCATCACCCAAGTTCCAGTTGGATAGAAACTTGGAATCATGCAAATTATATTGTGTGATGAATGAGAACCTTCATCTTTGGGAAATTAAGACTAATTCTTTGTTCAAATGTTTATGTGAGTCAAGTGAAGGACTAGGGGATCGGGTACACTGGGTTTGCGCTGGCCAGGTCCACCACAGAGAACGATAAGACTATTCGTCATGATGTACTAAAGTTTAGTAAATATGGCTATGCTTACAAGTTTAAGTATAATTCTGAAACATTTGAAAAGTTTCAATGTATGGTAGAACAATTGAGAAGAATCAAATTAGGCAGAAAGATAAAAGTTTCTCCAATCTGAAAAGATGGGAGAGTACTTGAGTATCGTGTTTTGTGATCATCTTAATGATTATGAAAACCATGTCACAATTGATCCTCTAAGGATATCTTAGTGCATTTGTATGGCTAAGAAGAGGAATCGCGAATTGTTGAAATGGTTAAATCAAGAAGATGAGTCATACTTCGTTCCAAAACAAGTCTTAGACTCATACTCCAAGATTGTGCCTTGAGTGACATAATCTTAGGAAAGGTTTATAACACTCATCAAATGTAGAGTTAAATATATTTACTCTTGTACATTTGAAATTGGTAAGTTGTGATGTTATGGTAAGGACAAACACCAACTAAGACCAATTGTGTGAAGTGTTTATCTTGATAAGAATCCGCACTAACTCTTGAATATTTGTTTGTCAAGGAATGGTTCTTGACAGAGAATCTTATATGTCAAGAGGTCAGTGGGAGTCTTAAAAAATCTTCAACGTTTCAAGAACTAATCAAGGGTAAACCTATTGTTAGACACTAGCACACGACTTGAGGTTTGTAACCTATCGTGTTGACATATTCTTGTTTTTGTGCCCATTGCAGTTAAAGTTTACTATGCATGTGAGTTCTATGAATTCTCAATTGTTTGCATAACAACCTGGAAGCAATGGTAGGTCCTTGTGTTGCCAAGTGGCAAGAAATTAAGATTGAACTAGTTCAATCCATATGAGTTTGGATTTGTCACTAACCTTGTCTTTTGATTATGGTTTGACAAATTCACATGGATAGGAACACATACACCATAAAATCGAAGTGTCATAAGGTTTCTCTCCGATTCATAAAAATGATGTTGAGAAAACGCTTTCAATAAGTAGATTTTAAGGAGATAGCAGTTATGATATTTGCATTCTCAAATTTGATTATGATTACAACATACATTTTCTAATTCGAATTTTGAGGAATGGCAAAAAAGTCTAAACATTTGAGACTTATTGCTATAAGTTCTTAAATTGTTTAGACACACATGTGAGCTATCTAAGGAAAGGTGTATGAGTTTGAGAAGCCTAGATAAAGTCTTATCAAAGAATCTCGTATCAGAAATCTGAACTTTGGTAATGAAAGTCAATAAGTATTGATTTCTAGAAGTCCAGCTGATTTTTGGGTACATGTCAAAGCTAGTGGGAGCATAAATGTTATGCTAGTAAAAGTAATGATTATTATGCTAGTGGGAGAATAATCAATTATGATGAATGTTGCAAGTTAGCAATGCTAATTATAGAAAACAAAAGTCTTAATTCGCAAGTTGCAGGGTTTGAAAAGTTGTTTTACTATAATTAAGGGAGAGGAATTCATACTTCATTTCAAATCTAAAAGCTTAGATTGAGATTTTAATCAGATTTAGTCAAATATATATATGAATGTTATGTTGGAATGGTTCAACATAAGAAAATTCTATATATGGATGTGTTAATTGTGTTCTCAAAATTCGACTATGATTACGGTATCCCTTTTCATAATTTGAATGATGAGAATATGGCAAATAGAAATATTATAGAAAAAGACTGGTCAAGTATCATGTCTTTATGTAAGACATCATGAATCATGTCCTATATGCTTCGGTATAGGATCGATTACATGTGTTATAATATTCATCCATTCTAATTTTCCAAATGCCTAGGGCATTAAGAGGAATGGACAGTTGGAAGTATATTTTAAATTTTGGAAAGGACCATATTGACATATTCTGAAAAGAGGCAACTCTTGTTTAGAAGTGATAGTCAAAATGGGAATATGGAAATGTTTCCATAAGTGGAAGTCAGTCTTTAAATCTTTATAAGATTAGAAAACTTAATGCAAGAAGGATGTTCAAAGGAATGTACTTTGAATGTGAGACTTTCTTTTCCATGGAATCGCTCACCATTGGAATACTTTGTAATGTCTGTTGCCAAGTCTCTGTAAATTTTGTGCATAGTCATTACAAAAGGATCATTGCATATAAGTTTAGAATCTAACAGATTACAGTAAATGGCAAGAATTTGATATTCTTATATTTACAATAAGGACTTGGGATTGTGAAATGAGCATCATTGAAATATTGTCAATTGATCTGTTTCACAAAGTACGGACCATAGACAAACATAGTGTGCATGCTTGGAGCATGGCATAGCTATTGTTTAGACAAACATAGTGTGCATACTTGGAGCATGGCATGACTATTGTTTTAATTCAAGTATTAAGTTGATTATTCGAAACATTATACAATGAATAATGAGTAATCAATATGGAACTCAAAGTTTTGGGGCATATTGGATTATTATTATTATTATTATTGTGTTTCACTTTGCATGTTTTGACTTCCCGGATAACTAGGTTATTCAAACCATCCACAGTCGATCATACTTTGGAAGTAAGTATTGAGGAAACACTGCCATGAATGGGTATGTAGTTTGTCTAGGACAAGGTGGCTGCAATGTTCATGAGTGCTCCAGGAATAAGATTCGAGTATTAGATTCAACCCACACTCATTTGAATCACTTCATGGATTTTATCATGGGTGATTGTGAGATGATAATATCTTATATTCTTGAAACGGAGACATGTAAGTTGTATTTACAAGTCGGTTGCACATTGACATATGTAAACGCACCAGTAATTTGGTGTTATAAAACATATCGTTGTGTGTGATTTGATGAGTAGATAGAGCAAATATATGAGTCGAAGTTTATCCATTCCTTTTACCCTTAGAGGGATAAAAGCGATATATGTGGGCCCCTCGATGATTTAGTGATGACACCCTAAGCGCTCGGCCAAGCCTAGACTGATTTGATTTGTTCAATTAGTCGGTCGTCATAAATCGGAAATCGGGAAACAACAGATGGACAGAGAGAATGATTATAATCCATGTCTCAGTCCATATGATATCTTGTAGAATGGAGGAATATATGATCCCTTATCTAATGGACATGTCATTGACTAGATCATAGTTCGACAGCGGCTTTTAAGAGCTACGATTGCTAGTCGGGTTGTGGAGTCATACTTGAAATAATAGTTATTAGACTTATCCAAGTGGGAGATTGTTGGATTAGTGTCTAAGTCCATAACTATAATTGGTATGTACTTGACCTGAGAGTAGCATGGTCCATTTGGGTTGCATATCATTACGACAATTTGATAGGATGGACTTTTGAGAAGAGGTTGTTTATGGTTTATTAATATATTATACGTTCTAATATTTTAATATGAAATCATATGATTTAATTAGTATTGATGAAGAATTAGTTTGGAATTAATTTAGTGATCAAAAGAGACTAATTAAATCAATGGGGACTAATTCTGTAAATTAGTTATATTTATATGTTGGGCTTATGATCCATGTTGGACTAAGTTTATGTATGGATACATAAAGAGTTGGGCCACATGAACCATTGATCATAAACCCATGAGTATGGATTAGGGTTAACCCATGACCCTTGGAATTCTACATATAAATATGTTGCTCCATGACCAAAATCGTGTGCATCTATTCTTAGAGAACTATGAGCCGATTTTGTATGAAAGGAATACTCTCTCAAAATTTCATCATTTTCCCTAGATGTGTTGTGATTCCATTTAAGGCATTCACACTATTGGTGCTAAGTTCTTAAAGGCCAAATACATCAAGGATAGCAAGCTACAACAAAAGGTATGTTATCTAACTTGTTTTATTACCCAAGTATCAAAGTTTTGTATGCTTGTTAGGGTAATACCTTGGAAAAAGAAAGTTTGCATGTATAATAGAGAAAACATAGATCCAAGGTATTTAGGGTTGCATGTACACTTTAGGAGTGTTAGAATGCTCAAAACCCATCACCTTTACCAACAAGACTAGCTTTGTTTCGAAAAACATTACCATCATTATCAGTTTTATTTTTGAAAATCAATTTTAAGCCCACAATGGAAACATCATTTAGTTTTGGAATGAGTCTCCAGACTTTGTTTCTTTCAAATTCAGCAAGCTCAGATTGCATAGAAACAACCCAATCAGGATGTTCCATAGCAGCCTTGACTGGTTTAGGTTCGATTTTGGAAATGAAAACATTGAACATGCAAAATTCTTGATGAACATTAAGTACCTCATTCTTTGCACGAAGTTGAGTGCTTGTCAACACTTCATCGTGAGGATCACGAAGAACTTGTTTTTTTGGATGACTTCGAGTCCATTTATCCATTGAAGGATATGCCGGATCAAAGTCCAATGGTGCATCTTCGAACATTTCATCAGTTTCCGATCCTTCCCCTACATTCGACATATTATCAGATAAGTCTAGAAAGATATCAGTATGAACATGCAAAGTATTTGGTATAGATCCATTTTGCTCCCCCTCAACAATTGGATCGTTATTAGGATGCTCTCCCTCGACATTAACATCCAGTTGATGTTGCCCCCGCTCGAAAGTATGCTCCCCCTCAACACTACTGGTTGAATTGAAATTACCCCCCTCCACTTGAGCATTCGGTATTACATGTAAACTTTTGTTGGTCATCGGAGAATTTGTTGAAGAGTTCATATCAACAGCATCCTTTGTGATGATCGAATCATCACTATGCTCCGATGTTTCAGGTATTTGATTATCATCAGCATGAACTTCTGCATCAATTTCCCTGTCAGGAACACCAAAAATTAAATCATAATCAAAATCTAATGAATTCCAACTAAGAGATTCATCATTCGATTCATCAATGATTGGCTTTTGTTCAAAACATTTTTCGACTCTTTTAACATAATAATCATCAAAGGTAAGATTAAAAGTTTCTTCGATTTTCCTGGTTCATTTGTTTAACACCCTGTATGCAACTGAATTATGAAAATATCCTAGGAATATGCCTTCGTCAGCTTTTGACTGAAATTTCGAAAGGTTATCCATAAGATTCATAATGAAGCACCTGCAACCAAAAACATGGAAAAAATTAACATTTGGTTTCCTATTATTAATGATTTCATATGGGGTGATATTAAATCGACGATGAATGAAAGATCGATTTTGAGTAAAACAAGTTGTCGAAACTGCTTCAGCCCAAAGATATTATGGAAGATTCGCATATGTAAGCATGGTTCTTGCTACTTCACAAAGAGACCTGTTCCTCCTTTCGACAACACCATTTTGTTGAGGTGTGTAAGGAGAGGAAAAATTATGCGAAATTCCTTTGTCAGTTAAGAACGAATCAAGAACTTTGTTATTGAACTCTGAGCCATTGTCACTCTTGATCTTACGAACCTTCTTCTTCAAACTCACTTCTATGTGTTTGATAAAGTCAATCATTGGTTGAGCTGTTTCTGACTTAAACAAAGAAAATATACCCAAGTAAACCTAGAAAAATCATTAACAAAATGTACCTCTTCTTGTTGACAGTTTCAACAGTCGAAGGACCACAAAGGTCAATATGAAGAATTTCCAATGGTTCAACTATCTTCGAATCAATGACAATCGGATGACCTTGTCTATGTTGTTTCCCTTGTTCGCAAGTTGCACATAAAGTATCATTATCAAATTTTCATACTGGCAAACCACGAACAAGATCTTTTACCACCAATTTATTAAGATTCTTGAAATTCAAGTGAGAAAGTCTTCGATGACATAGCCAACTTATGTCTGATGAAGCTTTCGAAAGTAAGAAAACCGAGGGAACACCAACAATGGGTTTGATGTCAAGGGTAAACATATCTCATTTTCTCTTGAATTTAAGCAAGACTTATTTGGTGTTGATTTTCGAAATCACACTTCCTTCTTCATTAAAAACAACCTGATTGCCAGTGCCTACAACAAGTTGCAAAACACTTATCAAGTTATGTTGAAGACCTTTGACATATGCTACCTTGTTAATAGTAAACTTGACATTCGTAACTTTACCATAACCTTTGACATAACATTTGTGATTATTGCCAAATTTCACCACTCCAACATTATCTAAACTTCAATAGTCTCGCAAGTTTTCCTTCCTTCCAGTCATGTGACGAGAGCAACCACTATCAATGTACCATTTGTCATCATATTGCTCGTCACACAAAACCTGCAATCAGTGAAAAAATTTAGGTCCCCAAGGCTGTTTGGGTCATTGGTTATTAGAATAAAATGCATGATGAAATGAAGATCCTAAAACCCAATTACCAACTTTGGATTTCAAACTATCAATTAAGTCCACTTCATTAGATGAGGGTATTGAAATGAAATTATTCGATGGTTTAGAGTTAACATTGACTTTCCCTTTGATCTTCTCCGTTTGTTTCACCTTGACTTTCGCTTTTGGAACAACTTTCCACTGTCGAATCGATGGATTCGACTCCTTGGATGATGAGATTCCACTTGATGATTCATTCAAGTAACTTTCATAAGCATAACTGATCTCTTCTTGAGAGAATTTTCCACTTTGATATTGTTTGCATTTTCCTTCTAGCCAATGATTGATGTTTTTTACATCAGTTTTTCCTTTAGAAAACGAAGTATTGCTTGGCTTCTTCGAAAGATGATTGGGAAAATGAGGTTGTGTAGGTTTTTATGTCTCATTTCTCTTTACATTTACATTCAACTTTTCAAAATGTTTTTTTGAAAAATTAGATTTTACTTGTGGTTGATATCGATTTTGAAACTGTTTTTGATAACCAACATTTGATCTTTAAAAAGCTTGTGGACCATTCAAAAATCGCTTTTGATTAGAAAATGGAGAAAAATTCATTTGTTCATTTGGTTGAAAACCATTCCTATGAAAGTTATTTTGTGAAACCTAACAAAATTCTTTGATTCTTGATTTTTCACAAAGTTCTCTTTGTTTGGGTTTTGAAAATTTGGTTTAGTATTAGATAACGAAGCTTATTGTTGAGTTTTTGAAACAACTTTTTGTGATTGACTTTTTGAAAAAAAATTTTGAGGTTGAGCGGGTGTTTTCTTAATAGAAGATTTGTTTTGAGAGTTTTTCTGAACTGATTTAGACTTAATTGGTTCAGATGATTTATTGGACAAAACGTTTTGTTTCTTTCAAGACTCAATATTTTGCTAATAAACCTTCTTTCTTGCTTTAGTCATCGAAATACCTTGTTCTTTTGAAATCTTTTCAATTTGTTCTTTAGAATTTTGAACATTTTGTTTTGACATTTCAGAAACTTTTTCTTTTGAATGTTTTTCATCTTTTGGTTTGTCAGTTTTAACAACCCAGTTTCTTTGTGATTTTTGTCTTTGAAAAGTGGAAGAATTATTGTTGAGATTATTTTCGATGGTGCTTTGATTTTAGAAAAATCCTTTTTTCGAAGCTCTCTTGTTATCTTCTTCAACAATTTTGTTGATTTCAGGTTTAACTTTATCACCATTCCTAGAGGTAACAAACACCTGATTTGGAAAGATAACTTCATCGGTGCATTTTATGTTTGGATACACAACTGAATTTGATTCAAGGTAATGAGAGCCTTTTTCCTTCATTATTATGTCGAACTTCTCTGTTTCCTCATAGACATGATCAACTACAACCCGGGGTATGGTTGTTTCTTTCGAAGTATCATCATTGTCATCATCACTGTCTGTTTGACTATCTTCAACAGTCACATGGTCAGGATCATGAACTTTTGATGTCGAGGGTTGGTCAGTGTCAATTTTAACCGAAGAATCATAACATTTTTCTTTACCCTTAGCCATCGATGTGACATTAATGACGGATAACTAAGAACAGTCAACAACTTCCTCCTCCTCAATTTCACTAATATCATCAGAATCATCTTCGATATCAACAAAATTGTTTTGAGAGTTAGATGTCGAATTCTCAGTTCTTTTCAAAATTTTGATTTGTTCGTTTTTGGTCAAGGTCTTGTTCACAATATCAACAAGATCATTTGCATCTAAACATTCATCAATTCTAACAATCCCATATGCATATCTATCATCTGGAACCTTATCAAACTCAGAAATTGTTTTTTCACAGTCATAGGAAGTCGAATCAATTTTCTCCATTTCGAAAGCTAAAAAGGGCAAAAGCTTCCTATGTTGGCAGAATTACAATATATGTTTATTTGTTTCAACAAATTCCTAACATCAGCACTCAGATTGTCCCTATCACACATAATGTTTGTTATTTGTAATTCTAGACTTTCTATCTTAATCTTCTTCGACTCCAAACACTTCTGAGTTTATAGAAGTTGAGTATTGAACTTTTTAGCATCACTACTAGCAGAAATAAGCAAATCATTAACATAAGTAATTGCTTTATCAAACTCAGATATCATCGAATTATATGCACTTGAAGGAACATTAAAGGATTGTAGAAGAGAACATACCTGCGAAGTCATGGGTGACTTATACGCAGTTGTCGAGGCGAAGCATCACCCATTGACAATCTCCTCATCCTCATCCTCATGCTTTACGAACATTGCCCCATGTGTAGGGTTTCATGTTTCCTCGTCATCGGACCCTGATGACCAAATTTGATATGTCCCTTCGTCCTCATCCAATCCTTTTGCCACCAAAGACATCCCTTTAGTCTTTTCCCTCACTTATTCGAGCCTCTCTACATAATAGGCTTCATCCTTTACTCTACTCTTCTTCTCATCTTTCTTCTTAAGCATACAATCATTTGCCATGTAATTCGCTCCATTACAGTAATGACAGTCAAATCCTGAGTCACCTTTAAGCTTCTTCTCTATCTTCGAATCTTCAACCCTGACATCCTTTTTCTCCACTTTCTTTTCCTCACTCATAGTCTTTCTAGAGAAATTTCCTTTCACTTCACTTGCTCATGGCTTCACATTAAAAGGCTTTTTGAAAAACTTCTTTACTCGATTGTTTGAGTAAAACGCCACTGCTTTTCCATCTGAGTTGACGATCAAGCCTTCATCTTCTGAGTTCTCCTTCTCAACAATTTATTTCTCAACCTCTCTTCCAGCAACCTTCGACACAAGAGCAAGAGGACCACCCAGACTGATCCTTGTTTCCTCAGCAATTTCATTCACTTCAGATTCATGTGCTTTTAACATATTGTAGATATCATTCAGTGAAAAATAGTCGAAACTTTGATGTGTCTTTATCTTAAGACTGACATTTCACCATTCTTTGTGAAGTCCCATGATGAATTCAAGAACACATGGAGTAAATAAATCTTTTAAGCTCTCATTAGTATGAATTAGAAAGAGTACAAATAGGTATGGTAGTTTCTCTCTTTAAAACTAATGCTCTCCAAATGGTTCCTTACATAATGGGAGTCACTCACTTCCTATTTATAGGAAAGACTCAACCCATTTACACATACAAGAGGGTAAGCACTAAGACTCCACATCCAAGCATGACTTTGCACCCTAACATTCTCCCCCTTAAAGTTAGGATTGGATGTCCCGGCTTCAATATCCAACGAGCTTGCGCGATCAAGACCAAACTCCCCCTCGAAATAATATCGGTCTTCAAATCCGAAAATGAATACCCGAAGCTTCAAAGACCCACTCTTCATTCTCCCCTTTTTTATAATCAAAAAATGATTATAAAACCCATTAAGGGTGAGAAGCGCCCGAGGATTAATCTTCACAATACCCCCCTTGATGTGTGCCAAAAATGAGACACCGAAAAACTTGCATGGAAAAACAATCACGAAAAAGCCTCGAAAAAATTTCCAATTTGTGAAAATTTTCGACTTTAGGGTGATAGTTGCAAGATTTTCCAAAATCCGGGTAAAAACTATCATTTTTTTGAATTCTGCAGGGACCCGTTGCGCAAAAAACAGCTTAAGATGCTAAACACTCCCCTATTGCGAAACTGGGCATAAAGTGTAAGTTCGCACCAACTGTAGGGACTAAGCTTGTAAAATCTTCAATTTCTCAGCTTTGTTAGCCCATTTTCGAAGTTGGGTAATTTCTGCCATAATTTTGAAACTGTAGGGGCTAAAAGAGAAATGTTGTCATTCTTCACAACTTTTGTCACCATTTCGAAACTGGACCAATTTTTCCATTTCTTGAAAAGATTAGGGATAAGTTTCGAAACATTTGTGTTTTCTTCTTCTTCACTTCGTTAATCAGGTAACGAAGTCGCCTTTTACATCTTCAACTTTCGCTTTTTAGTTGGTGGTCTTTGTTAACGAATCGTGTATGATCCATGATAACGAAGCGAATCCACACCCTTCGTTAATCGACATCAAAACAAAGACATCTCGACTAAACATCAAGTCGACACCTTCTCTTCGCTACTCGACAACATATCGACCATCAACCTCTGGATAACAAACCCTCAAAACTCATGGCTTCGCATATCGATTTCAAACACCACTCGACATCTAGCCTTCGAAACGAACAACCATCAATCCTTCGAAGCTATATCATCAACAGGGACCCTTCCCTTTTTGTTACTAACCCAAATCACCAATCGATTCCCAGTAAAACCCTCCAAATCAACTACCCCTTTCGTTATTAACCAAGAAACAAAATCATCCTTCCCTTCTAATAACCATCTTGCTTCCCAACAAAATCCAAATCCATCGATTCCATATAATACCAAAAAACGAGAAGTAGTTATCAGTCGATGATTCCCAACATCAATTCTTCGCTTTGTAACAATTCAATCATTCATTTTCAAATCAGTAATTTTCCTTTCGAACCATTCCATTTGCCCAGACTTCAAGTGTTGACTCCAAAATCAACACACCTGCGTTATCAATATCCAAATCAAAACAATAACATCGACCATCGACTACCGATTCAAATCACTACAACATCAATCACAATCCAATTCGACCATCCTTGTAGATATTAAATCAATCTAATACAGTTTGACTTCAAAAAGTCAACTCAAAATCGACTTCGCTTTCATACCCAAAATTCATTCCATCAATAGGTTCGAACTAACAATACTTGAATCGAAATCACGATTAACAAAATCACGATACTTTAATCAAACTATCAATGAACATCAGTCGAATTTAATATCAGTTGAATTCAATTTTGACTTCAATAAGTTCGATCTTTAAAACCATTTATTGGTTCAATCGACCATCACAACTGATCGAAATCGTGATTCATCTGTTTCCGATTCCAAGCAAGAACATTCAATTTTGATTTTTCAAAAACTCATTCGACTCCTACTGCTCGACATTCGTTCATTATCTCAAGGAGTTAACTTCGATACTCAAAGAGTTCGTCTGGTCGAGATAGATGATACGAGAAACAAATATACTGAACAAACTATGAACAGTTCTCTAACGAATGTGGGCTTGAATCAATATGACACTAAATGAAAATGTTTGGGCTCACTCTTATACGAAGTTGAATCCAATGAATTACGGGCTCAAAAGATAGATATGAACAGTAACAGAAAGAATTTGGATTGGGCTTGAAGTTGATTAGATGAACAGTAAAATTCGTGATTTTGAGAAAATGATTTTAATTTTGAAGTTTGATCTAAAGAAAATTAATTGGATCTTCAAACGGGTTTGAAACGAATTCGTTCCAACCAAGACAAAACGATCAAAAATGAAAAACGTAAAGCACGATTCGAAATCATGGACGTTTTGGAATCCATTTGAGAATTTGAGATACCTTTTTGATGATCTGAGTTCCATTTTCAACGAACGAATCAAATTTAGAAGATCTTGGTTCTTTTGTTGGAATGAGAAAATCTCCAATTTGAACATTGTACCACCCACTATGCATGATGTACAAATCGTTCTTCGTGTTCTTCAACGATCCAAGAACATCTTCATAAGAACCACCAACACTTTTGGGTTTTGACTTCAAGTTCAATGCAACCTTTGGAAATTGTTGCTTTGGAACCCAAATTTGCTTCACAACAACACTTGATGATTTTTGTGAGTAAACCCACTTGTTTTGCGTTTAATCTTCTTCTTCTTTTTCTTTCTCATCTTTTTGCATCTTGAAGATTTGATTTCATGAACAAACCCACTTTCCACAACTTCAACTTTGCGAGTTTGAATCAAATCTTTTGGAGTTTGATACTTGTGAATTTATTGGATTACCGGCTTTCGATATGGAATCATTCCTTCAAACGAATCACAAGAACACAAAATATCATCAGTTTGAACTCCAATTGAGAAAAATACTTTTGCATCTTCATGAGAATCACCTTGAATCTTCTTATCATGAACTTTAAGAACATCAAGAACGTCACATTGAGCTCCATTGTCTTGAACTTCAACAAACTTAAGAGCACGAAGATCATTTGGGTTTTCAACTAGAGAAATATATTTCTTATTAAACAAATCTTTTTATTCTCCTTCATTTTGATTTCTACTACGGGCTAATATAGACAAAGTAATTTTAGCCAACCACTCAATCTTACAAAGTGGTTGAAAAATCAAGCTTCCATGATTATCCTTCAAACCTCCATTAGAAACCTTATTACTCCATGAAACCAATTCGCTTAACACCAACCCATAACATTGATGTTCATTAACTTTGTATTTGATATCTTCAACGATCACAATCCAAGAATCATATGGCAAATCCACCATGATCACAAGAAATTGAAAATTTCTAGAGAGAGAAAGTGATTTTGAATGGGTTTTCTAGAGAGAGAAAGTAAAAATCACTTGAATTCTAGCGAAGAAATTCGAATTATGAATAGAATCAAAGATGAATTCGATTTCTAGAATCCAAACTCTCTAAAACTTGAAGATCAAAGATCAAAAATGAAGAATCACCAAATCAAGAAAGCCATCATGGATCAATTCTTGATCAAATCAAGAACACCTGCTCTGATACCAATTGTAGTGGTGTTGATTATGATGGCATGTGCGGAATAAGAAAGATCTAGTGAATTATCATAGCAATTCAAGAACACATGGAGTAAATAAATCTTTTAAGATCTTATTAGTATGAATTAGAAAGAGTACAAATGGGTATGCTAGTTTCTCTCTCTAAAACTAATGCTCTCCAAATGGTTCCTTACATAATGGGAGGCACTCACTTCCTATTTATAGGAAAGACTCAACCCATTTACACATACAAGAGGGTAAACACTACGACTCCACATCCAAGCATGACTTTGCACTCTAACACACATTTGGTATCAGAGCATTAGTTTAAGCGAACTAGGAATTTGTAGGAAGTTTTTAGACTTAAACTTAGAATGTTAAGCGGTGATTGTGAGGTGAGTGTCTAATATATTTTAGGTAGTACGCCTGAATTGACACAGGCACTAGGTTATTATAGGATTAGATGTCTAAATTGCTTTTATGTGCTAAATGATTTATGTTATAGCATTATATGCTTTATGATGCTATTATTTGATCAGATCCATAGTCTATTGCCGACCGGATCTGAAAATTTTATGTGTTTAGATTTCTAAGCGTTTAATTACGATATTAGAACTGGCATGTAACTTTTCGGAGTAATAAGGAGGAATACGCATCAAAACCTTCCTCTATCTATATTCTCGTTCCGATATGTTGAACGCCTGCTTCCGTAAACATAACGTCATGGTGAAGACTCAGAGTGAACTGAGTAAATGGAGGAAATGAGAAGGCTTACGATATTGATTTGAAACTCCAATAACTTTCAACTTTGAAATAATTAATCACTACCACTAAAGAGTTTTTAACTTATATGTTAACTTTCAACTAATTAGTTACTACAAATCAAGAGTTGTCCCATTTATGATACTTAATTGTACTTATTATATGTAGTTCATATATGTAGATTATATTTCTAGAGTTTGTAGAATAATATGGAGAGAAAGATGACTAAAAACATACAAACCTCTATTTTGGGATGCGTGTTTTTTTATAGAACGAGAAAGAGGTAATCATGGTTTTCAAATATGTTAACTTTTATAAGCTAACACATTTATTGATATTTTTTTCTTATTATTCATATGGTCTTCTATTATGAAATTGTATGTTCAATGAATGTAATATATTTTGGTCCATAATTTTGTAGTCCATACTTTTATTTTAACATTTATGTTCTATAATTCCTTCACGAGTTTACATAATTATTATTAATCATATATATTAAAAATTGTTAGTCTTATTTACAAATTGTAATTGTTAACTAACAAATTAAAATACCAATGAATGAGTTTGTAGAATAATATGGTGAGAAAGATGACTAAGAACATACAAACTTCCATTTTGGGATGTATGTTGTTTATAGAACGAGAAAGATGTAATCATATCTTTCAAAGATGTTAATTTGTATAAGCTAACACATTTATTGATATTTTTCTTATTATTCATATGGTCTTCTATTATGAAATTTTAAGTTCAATAAATGTAATATATGTTGGTCCAAAAAATTTGTAGTCCATATTTTTATTTATAACTGTTAGTTTCTATAATTCTTTCATGAGTTTGCATAAGTTATTATTATTATTATTATATATATATATATATATATATATATATATATATATATATATTAAAACTATTTTTTTATAAAAGATGTCATTTCAAATCAATGTGCTTCAAGATATCGATTTTTCTTACACCATATTGATTTAAAACTCCAACACTTTTCAACTTTTAACTAATCTATCAATACCATTAAAGAGTTTTTAACTTATATATTAACTTTCAACTAATTACTTACTACAAATCAAGAGTTTTCTCATATATGATATTTAATTGTACTTATTATATATAGTTCATATATGTAGATTATATTGCTAGAGTTTGTAGAATAATATGGAGAGAAAGATGACTAAAAGCATACAAAACTCCGTTTTGGAATGCATGTTTTTTTATAGAACGAGAAAGACGTAATCATAGTTTTCAAAGATGTTAATTTTCATAAGCTAACACATTTATTAATATTTTTTCTTATTATTCATATGGTCTTCTATTAGGGAATTGTACATTCAATGAATGTAATATATGTTGGTTCAAAATTTTGTTGTCCATATTTTTATTTATAACCATTATGTTCTATAATTCCTTCATGAGTTTGCATAATTTATTATAAATTATATATATTAAAAATTGTTAGTCTTTTTTACCAATTGTAATTGTTAACTAACAAATTCAAATAACAATGCATGAGTTTGTAGAATAATATTGAGAGAAATATGACTAAGAACATACAAACATTCATTTTGGGATTCATGCTTCTTATAGAACGAGAAAGAGTTAATCATGTGTCTCAAATATGTTAATTTGTATAAGCTAACACATTTATTGATGTTTTTCTTATTATTCATATGCTCTCCTATTATAAAATTGTAAGTTCAATGAATATAATATATGTTGGTTCAAAAAATTTATCGTCTATACTTTTATAACCATTATGTTCTATAATGCTTTAATGAGTTTGCATAAGTTATTATTATTATTATTATTATTATTATTATTATATATATATATATATATATATATATATATATATATATATATATATATTAAAAAAATTTAGTCTTATTAACGTATTGTAATTTTTAGCTAATAAATTCAAATACCAATGAATTATTACTAATATTGTTTTGACATTGTTTGTCATATAATGTGATAAATAAGTAGATATTGATGTGTGGTTGTATATTTAGACGTAAAAGAGAAGAGTTTGATTGTATTTTTTTATATTAAAGCCTTCATTTCTTTTTATATGATGACAATTACTATTAATACAAAAAATAAATAAAATATAAAAATTTTGGAAGCTAAAATACAGAAATCAAAATAGGCCTAAGTACCAAAACGACAACTTTGAAATTCGCAAGACGACAAGCAAAAAAAGTCAGCAAACCACCAAGGCAATTTTTACAATTTAGTTTATCAAAACAATATTTTAAAAATATTTCAAGTAAATTAGATGTTAAAATAAATGATAAGGTATAATAATAATTATTTTAAAAAAATAAAGTTTAAATTGAGTTTGGATTATATTAAATATTAATAAAAAACCAATAAAATAATTTTTTTATTGTTTTCTAAATTAGGTTTACATATGTATAATATATATATTTTTCTTTCGTAAATTATATATATATATATATATATATATATATATATATATATATAACCAAAAAATATGCTTAAAAAGGTAAATTCGAACATATCTAAATATAATTAGAATTTTCACAATGAATATTTTAACTGCATGATTGTAAACCTATGCAATGTGTTGGATTACGTTTAGTGTGTATATATATATATATATATATATATATATATATATATATATATATATATATATATATATATATATATATATAATAGAGATATTTTTGCTCAAACCATATTCATTTGAAATCCTCTTTTTTAACTAATACAACTCAAAATTCTTTTTAATAATGATTTAATACTCAAAGGTTTTATAACTTATATTATGTTTAATAAGCACTTAATGAAAATTTTACAATAAAAATGTCAATCTTTTGGGTAGAGATGCACACAAATCACATACGAACTTCACAAAGAAAACAAGTTTAAAAGTTTTTATGTTGGTTTGAGGTCTTATGACCAATTTTCTATATATGTAATTATGTTATAGCTTTTAATTTGTAAATTTGTTATATACTAATTCTTTTTTATGTTTTTATATTTTTCTTATTTTTTGGATACTTTTAATACAATCATTGTATGTTGTGGTTTAATCATTAATATATATTAGATTAAAATTAGATCAAATATATATTATCGATCATATGTTATATACCGTGACGTGGATAATATTTAATTAGATGTCTTAAATGATTGTTTGTTTTGTACCGCATAAAAAAATAACTAATTTAAAGTTACAGATATTGTATGTTTTCCATGTAAGTATAAGGTATATTTTTTTTCATCATATGTATTTGAAACTCCTATTACTTTTCAATTTTTTTCAAATAATGATTATAAATTGATTACTAATGTTAAGTAAGTGCAAAACATAAATTCTAATCCTAAAATTAATTAAACTTCAATATTAAATAAACATATTTTACTTTCATACTTATAAGGTTATGTCTTTAACTTTTAATATATTATATTCAACTTATTAACTTACGTCTTTAACTTTTTGAATTGTGTTATGAATATAAATGTGTTTGAAGTGTGTTTTTGAAAGAAAAAATGAGACCAAATATTGACTTTTAATAGGTTATGTTCATATGGATGAAATAAATACAAGACATATCATGAAAAAAAATATACTATAAATTTTATATGTTTGAAGTGTTTTTTGGAGAAAAAAATATGAGAACATTAAATTTTGTGATAATAAGAGTTATTTTTTTATGGTTATTCTTCATGTTGATGATCAAGAATTGAGTTGCGATAAAAAAGAAAAATAAGTTGACTACATTATTGGTTGGTGTAAATTAATTCAAAAGGTGCTTATTTAAAATTAGGGGTGAGCATGTGGACCTATGGACCAGACCGCATCGGTAAACCGGATCGGACCAGACCATTTTTTCGGACCCCCGGGCTGGTTCTCGGTTCTAGGATTTGAGAAAAACCGGTCCTGGTCGTTTCCGGTAAAAACTGGTTTTGGACCAGCTTATTTTAACAAAAAATTTGTATTATGTGAAATTCTTTAAACAAGCATATCTCATTCGTTTTTAGTTGGATTGACATGCGATTTTTTCCAAAGTGTAATTTAGTGTTTGTAGATGATTTTAGACTATAATTTTATTGTTTTTGATGTTATATTCGATGAGTTAAAATCATTCAAATATGAGATATCAAAGCTAAAATATTTCATTTTTCAGCAAGAAATTTAAACTTTTGTATTCTGTGAAATTCTTTAAACAAGAATATCTCATTTGTTTTAAGTCGTATTGACATGCGATTTTTTATAAAGTGTAATTTAGAGTTTGTAGATGAGTTTAGACTATAATTTTGTTTTTTTGGGTGTTATATTCAATGAGTTACAATCCTTCAAAGATGTGATGTCAAAGCTGAAATATTTGTTGGATCATGGAAATGCTCCACAAATAATGAGTGATAGTTAGGTTATTTATTTATTCCCTTTATTGTATTGTTGGTGTTTTTCTCTTTCCAATATAAAGAGAGAGTTGGTCATGTAATTGTAACAAGAGTGCAAAAATGTAGCTTTTCTAGAGAGAGAGAAAGTGGTGGGATCTCTCCCACCAAGGGAGAGTCCTCTCTCCCACCCATATTCTTGTTTTGTAATATTTTTATCTCTCTTTTCTAATCTATGGAAGTTCTCATCATATGTTTTTCATGTTCTTCATTTTTATATCCGTTAAATCTCGAGATATTATTCTTCGGCATCCACCGATCATTTAAAATGGGTCTAACAATTGGTATCACAGTCGTAACTTGAATTTCAAGTGACTAGTTCAAGGGAACGACTCCCGTTCGGTGATTATCTTGAAGATTTTTCGGATTTTCCAAGAATTTTCGGGTCTAACCCGAAAATTTTTATGATGAGTTTTCTATTTTTTTGGTGTTGATTCGTACTTAGAAGAATAAAAATTTAGTTGCTGATGTTCGTTCAAAGTTTCTATTGAAAATCTTGTTAATAATGTTCTTCTTTTGCTGTTGAAGAAATGAAGAAAAATGGGAGAAGAAAGTAATTTTGTGGTCTTAAAATGTTGAAGATTTGGTCCAGGAAATGTTTTGTTCTTGGAAATAAAACACAAATTATGGGCTTTTATTGTAGAAAGTGGAGAAAAGCAATTTTTCTTGAAGATTTCTTTCCCAACAACTTTTTTATGTTCATCATAAAAGGTATGATATTCATATCTTTCACTTTTAAATTGTTACTGTGAATCCTCAAGATAGTGTACTTGGACGTGTTTAATTGTTTGCAAAAGTCATCATGTCCTAGTTACTCTTTTGGATAAAGAGTACTCCATTATTTATTTCCTCAAAAAGAGAAAAATCATGTGACTTGATAAATCCTATCAACTTTTGTCCCTTAAAACCCCCTGCACACTCCTCTTTTTGCATTCCCAATACCTCTTTTTGACCCAAAATGCTTCAGAAAAGATCCCCCCCCCATTAAAATATGAATAAATGGCCTTTTCGGTATCATTTTTTCATGAAAATTAGCATTTTTCCGTCATCAAAATACCCTTCCCGAACCGCAGCCAAAAACTGCCTACCGGAGTCTCCTAAGAAGCCTCTATGGTACCCCTCTCAGCCTCGGTACCGTAGCCCTTCTCAGCCTCTTGTACCGCAGTCCTCTTAGTCCAAACCGAGAAGCCCACAACCTTTTCTTCCCTGCTGACCGAAGTCTTAAGCCCTACCGCAGCTTCGGATTCCCTTCTATCGAAGCCATTCGCTTCCTTTTCCTTTCGGACTGCAGCTGCTCTACTTCTTCTCGGACCGCAAGCTCCACTGCAGTCTCGGACCACAGTTGTCTCAGCCTCCTCGCACCGCAGTCAGCTACCGTATCACTGCTACCGCAATGCTCCTCTACCGCAGCCTTAGCCCTTGACTCTTTCCTTCCATCCGCACCTTCCCTCCGTCCGCACCCACCTCCTCAGACCCACAACCTTCTTGACTCCGGTCCTCCCCCTTCTCTCTCCGACCCCTCCCTCTTCATCCCTCCTTTCTTCCTTCTTCCAGCCTTCCTCCTCCTCCTCCTCCTTCCCCCTTTCCTCTTCCTTATTCCTTCCCCCCTCTCATCAGCCCTTCCCTTTCTTTTTAAGCCTTCTTTTATTTTTTTTAACTCCATTTTTTTTACACCAACTTTTTATTTAGCCAATTTTTTTATTAAAACCAATTATTTTTTTTAAAACCAGTTATTTTCTTAACACCAATTTTTGCCACAACCCAACCTTGGATGGTCACATTGGTTCACTTCACGCCGATTATTTTGGAAGAATTCTATTCTTTCCATGACGATTACTCCATACCGCAGTCAGACTTCATATTATTCTTTGTGATGTTTGCACCGCAATGGTGACTAATCAACAAAGTTGTTTCGCATTATTCGCTTTATGGGATTTTTATGACTTGTCGTTTTTGATCTACGGTTGACGAACCATGTATCTTGAGCATGTGGACTTTATTTTCTATTGAAGACCACTTCGAGAGTTCCGACACCGCAGTTTGGGTATATCGGTATCTTTTCGGCATAGCAGAGATTATTTTCCACGCAGAGTTATTCTCGTTTCTATGGTATTTGTTCGAAGCAGTTTTCAGCGACTGAATCACCCAGCTACAGATGACCGCAAAGTACTTCTTTTACTCTCTTTCTTGTGTCTTATCGAGACCCTTCATACATCTACGGAGAGCCTTCTTAGCTCTTGGTATCCGACACTCTCCATCCCGATGATTTGTTGATTTTTGATATCCGGTCATTGGTTATCAAAAATAGGGAGAGAATATCATCCGGATGTGATTTTATGATTGTTTGAGTTTGGATTTTTGAAGACTTCTGAAGATGATGATTTATTTAGTGATGCGATGTGACACTAATTTTTGGTCTTCACGGATCGAATTTTTGGCATTACTAGATGTTTCCCGGTTTCAGATTATTTATTATACGAACTCTACCACAGGATGATTTTGTGCTTGCATCCGGTTTAGATCTTATGATTTTTCGAGTCTGGATTTGTGATATTTTAAAGACGAAGATTATTTTGGCGATGTGACGTGGCACTTCTTTTTTGATCTTTCGATCAAATTTTTGGCATTGCTAGACTATGTCTTTGGACTCACATTATTTATTATTCGGACTTCACTTTTGGATGCTTCACATTTTTACCAGGTTATTCTTTGAAGAATTTTGGGTGTATTATGATTCGAGAACTAGAGATGTTTTTCAGACTTTTTGAAGCTGAAGTGTTTCTTTTATTGGATCTTCTACTTGCTCATGGTGCCTATGACTAGTTTGAAGATTTGGATATTATCTTTGATAGAACCTATTTTTATACGAACGGTGGATGCGGAAGAAAAATATCTCTAGATTTATCATGTATAAAAATATAAACATGAAGAACATATGATGAGAATTCATAGATAGATAAGAAAAGAAGAAAAGAAAGGGAGAACATGCATAAGAACGTGAAAAGAAAAAGGGAGAGAAGATTCTCCTTTGGTGGGAGAGATCCGACCACTTTCTCTCTCTAGAATTAGATTTTTAGAGAAGTGCACACATTGAAAAGTGACCACCTCTCCCTTTATACATGAGGGAGAGAAAATACACCAACAATACAATAAAGGGAAATAAATAACCTAACTATCACTCATTATTTGTAGAGCATTTCCATGCTCCAACATTCTTTCCCTAAATGCTTACAAATGATGAGAGATACAATAAGTGATACAAAGCTATAATACAGTAATCCGACTAGCAAGTGTGGTAATAAAATGAAACATAATGAGAACCAAATGCTAAAATGTCTCTAAAACTCTGAAGTGTTTGTGATGTCTGAAACTGGCCATGAATCTCTAAACAATGAAGGTCTTCGGCTTCAAAGCACCACCAATGAAGCAGAAAAATAAGATTCAAATCTTTAAACTAGTCATAAGCGCCATGAACAAGAAGAAGATCACCATGAGCAAGTAGAAGATCCAATAAAAGTAACACTCCGGCTTCAAAAAGTCTGAAAAACATCTCTAGTTCTCGAATCATAATACACCAAAATTCTTCAAATAATAACCTGCTAAAAATGTGAAGCATCCAAAAAATAAAGTTCGGATAATAAATAATGTGAGTCCAAAGACATGGTCCAGCAATGCCAAAAATTTGATCAAAAGATCAAAAATAAGTGTCACGTCACATCGCCAAAATAATCTTCGTCTTCAAAGTATCACAAATCCAAACTCGAGAAATCATAAGATCTGAACCGGATGCAAACACAAAGAATCATCCTGTGATGGAATCCGAATAATAAATAATCTAGAACCGGGAAACATCTAGTAATGCCAAAAATTTGATCCGTGAAGTCCAAAAATAAGTGCCACATCGCATCACTAAATAAATCATCGTCTTCAGAAATCTTCAAAAGTCCAAACTCAAACAATCATAAAAACCATATCCGGATGATATCATAATATTCTCTCCCTATTTTTGATAACCAAAGACCGGATATCAAAAAAAAATATATCATCGGGATGGAGAGTGTCGGGTACCAAGAGCTAAGAAGGCTCTCCCTAGATGTATGAAGGGTCTCGATAAGACACGAGAAATAGATTAAAAGAGATACTATGTGATCATGAGAAGATGGGAGATTCAATTGCTGAAGTTGCTCGAACAAAATACCATAGAAAGAAGAATCACTCTGCATGAAACTAATCTCTGTTGTGCCGAAAATATACCAATATACCCAAACTGCGGTGCCGGAACTCTCAAAGTGTCTTCAATAGAAAATAAAGTCCACATGCTCAAGATACATGATTCGTCAACCGTAGATCAAGAGCAACAAGTCATAAAATCCCATAAAGTGAAGAATGCGAAACAACTTTGTTGATCAATCGCCGTTGCGGTGCAAACGTCACAAAGAATAATATAAAGTCCAACTGCGGTATGGAGTAATCTTCATGGAAAGAATAGAAGTCTTCCAAAATAATCGGCATGAAATGAACCAATATGACTATCCAAGGTTGGGTTGTGGCAAATATTGGTGTTAAAAAATAATTGGTTTTAATAAAAAAAATTGGCTAAAAAAATTGGTGTTAAAAAAATAATTGGCTAAAAAAAATTGGTGTTAAAAAAAATAATTAAAATAATAAAATAATAAAATAATAAAAATAATAAAATAAAAAATTGGTTGAACAAAAAAAAAATGAAGTTAAAAAAATTCGAGGGTTAAAAAAGGGGTTGATGAGAGGGAAGGAGGGAAGAAATAAAGGAGGAAGGTGGGGGGAAGGAGGAGGAATAAGGAAGGAAGGGAAGGGGGTTGAAGAGGAAGAAGATCTGAAGTTAAGAGGGGCCGGAATTGAGGATTGGAAGGTGGGGTACCGAAGTTGCGGGTCTGAGAATGGAGGGGATGGGCTGCGGATGGGAAGGTGGGGTACCGAAGTTGCGAGTCTGAGAATGGAGGATGCGCTGTGGTCCGAGCTGCGGGTTGTAGCTGCGGTGCGAGACTAGAAGACGCTGCGGTCCGAAGAGAAGTCGGCGAGTGCCTGCAGACCAAGACTTCGGTCCGAGGCACCTGTCCGGCCAAGAGAAGAGGACTTTGGTCAAGAAGGGAAGACTTTGGATCCTCAGATGGGCTAAGAGGTTGCGGACCAAGGCCTGGCTAAGAGGCTGCGGACCAAGGCCTGAGAGGGGCTGTGGGGAGGCTTCTTAGGAGGCTCCGGTAGGCAGTTTTTGGTTGCGGTTCGGGGGTCCGAGAAGGGCTGAACAGATGATGAAAAACGTTATTTTTTCATGAAAAATGATACCGCAAAGGCCATTTATTCATATTTTAATGAGGGGAATATTTTTTTAAGCATTTTGGGTCAAAAAGTGGTCTTGGGAAGGCAAAAAGAAGAGTGTGCAGGGGGTTTTAAGGGACAAAAGGTTGATGGGAAGGGTCAAAGTCACATGGTTTTGTCTTTTTGAGAGAGTGAATAGTGGAGTACTCTTTACCTAAAAGAGTAAAAAGGACATGGTGCTTTATGATAACACAATATTACGTCCAAAACTCTACAAATTAAAGATTCACAACAACTTATGAGGTGTAAGATATGAACATGATACCTTTTTATGAAGATCATAAGAAGATGCTGGAAAAAATAATCTTCACAGAGAAACTCCATATTCTTGAATAATAAGCCCAAAATTTGTGTCTCACTTCCAAGGCATAAATAAAATGCCTGGAGCAAATATTCAACTTTTTAAGACCATAAAAATTAATTTCTTCTCCCATTTTTCTTCATTTCTTCAACTAGAAAATAATAAGAACATCAAGAACATAATTTCAGCATAAAATTTGAATGAGCAGCAACAACAAAATTATTCTTCTAAGCTTGAATCAACCCAGAAAATAGAAAGAACTCATCAAAAAATTTCCGGTTTGGACCCGAAAATTCTTGCAGAAACACGAAAAATCACCAAGATAATTACCGAACAGGAGTCGTTCCCTTGAACTAGTTGATTAAACCTTCAAGGTACGGCTCTGATACCAATTTATAGAACCCATTTTTATACGAACGGTGGATGCAGAAGAAAAATATCTCGAGATTTATCGTGTATAAAAATATAAACATGAAGAACATATGATGAGAATTCATAGATAGATAAGAAAAAAAGAAAAGAAAGGGAGAACATGCATAAGAACGTGAAAAGAACAAGAGAGAGAAGATTCTCCCTTGGTGGGAGAGATCCCACCACTTTCTCTCTCTCTAGAATTACATTTTTAGAGAAGTGCACACATAGAAAAGTGACCACATCTCACTTTATATAGGAGGGAGAGAAAATACACCAACAATACAATAAAGAGAAATAAATAACCTAACTATCACTCATTATTTGTAGAGCATTTATGTAACGCCCCGATTTTTCAGGTATTATTTAAATAAGATTTTTGGGTTAAGCTCCACTCGACGAGTTGGTTGACCTACTCGTCGAGTAGCAGCGGGGTGGGATCGCGTGTTAAGTGACCTACTCGACGAGTCCATATTGGGACTCGGCGAGTAGGAGCTGGCAGAAGAAACCCTAAATCCCGGGTTTTGCACCCCTATTTAAAGGAGCCTCAGCCTTCTTTGGCCTCTTTACAGTCTTTGAGAGCCCCTTAAAACCCTAATACGTGTGTGTGTGTGCCCATTGTGTGTTTGAAGCTTGAAGAGAGGATCTTTGGAGGGAGAAGGCTTAGAGGAGAAGGAGATTGGAGCAAGTAGAGTGTGGGAATCAACTCTTATCTCAGTTATCATCTTCTGGAGGTAACCAAATCACCTTTTTCTTGTGAATCTCTTCTATTGGTTGAGTTTTAGGGTTTTTAGTGAGACATTAAGTTGGAAAGATGAGCTATGGGCTAAATCTGAGATTGTAACTTCAGATCTGGACCTTCCTTGGATTCTATAAGCATAAAGTTACAATCTTGGTCATAATTGAGGTCCCTTTTGAGCATAAAGTTCCATTAAGAACTTAAAATAGGCATTTAGAGCCTTTATAGCCATGCATGCACGTAAAGTTTACAACTTTACGTGATAAGCATCACGTAGAAGCCTGGATCTGTGATTTGGAGCCGCTGCATGGCTCAAAACAAGTCTGTATGGAAAAGGGACTGAATGGACTCGGCGAGTTGCAAGGTTGACTCGGCGAGTCACAAGAAGATGGCCGTGGACTCGACGAGTTGGATGAACAACTCGACGAGTCCGATGAAGATTACCATAAGACTCGACGAGTTGAAGAACAACTCGGCGAGTCGGATAAGTTTTCCCTAGGATGTGTATGCGTGTGTATCCGTCGAGTTGTAAGGAGAGAACTCGACGGGTGGACTTAAAGTTTGAACGAGAGTCGAAGGAACTCGACGAGTCGCCCCGATGACTCGGCGAGTGGGATGTGCTTCGAGGAACTCGGCTAGTAGCTGAGGGTACTCGGCGAGTTGGGGTCAACATGGACTGTTGACCTTGACTGTGGACTTTGACTTTGATCAGGGGTTGACTAGTGGGTTATGGAGTACCTTATAAGGTTAAGTACTTATGAGTATAATGAACTATGATTATAGGTGGTGGAGCCTGTGTCAAGTGATCCGAGAGTTGGAGTTTACCTTTCGAGTCGACATCTGCGAGGTGAGTTATCCTCACTATATCGATAGGGTCTACGGCACCAAGGCCGACCCTTTAGTTGTTATTGTTATGGTATGCTACATATGGATTTGATCTGCTAGATCGGAATCAGGGTAGACAGTATGTTATGCTTTTATGATCCGTAAGGATTGGTATGTTAGTGACCTGCTAGGTCGGTACTCTAGTTACGAGAGGATTCTATGGTTGATGATCAGTGTGACAGATATGTTTGATGTTTGTATATGTCTGTATGTGATAGTTATGCGAACATGGTTATTTACTTGTTGGTTGGGTTGAGGCGGTCCTGCTTTGTGCTGAAGGCCAACAGACCCTATGAGCGGTCCGGGGAGGCTGCAGGCCCACGAGGCGGACCAGTCATGCCGAAGGCTCGGGATAGATTCAAATAGACTGTAGGCCCAGTAGGGCGGTCCAGTCAGGCCGATGGCCCAGTATGCATGTTGATTGATTGATTGGTTGACTGATTGTTACTGACATGGTATTTTCAGTGTAGTATTGGTATTTTGGGGGTAGCTCACTAAGCCCTCGGGCTTACAGTTTTCAGTTTATTGTTTCAGGTACTTCAGGAGATCGTGGCAAGGCGAAGGCGTGACCGTACCGCTCCTCATCCTTATGTTATGATCTGTTTATGGGACACTCTGATGGATATTGATTTGAAAACATTTTTGTAAACAATACTATTTGACTTTCATTTATGGTTGAAAAAGTTTAAATTTGGCGTAAAATTTTTGGATGTTACAAGTTGGTATCAGAGCCTTGGTTTGAGTGAATTGGAGGAACACTCGTGTGAATCCAGTCTCAAATCAAGGGGATTTTTGGAAGGAAAGTTTTAAAAATGGTTTTTCAAAATAAAGGATGGAGGATGCAGAGGGTACGATCAGCCGGAGCCTGTAAGTAAACCCCAAAATACCATACAGTTATTTGATATTCTGATATGTTAGAACAGCATGCTAGTGCTAGGCTAGGAATCTCCAAGAATCGCATGATAGATTGCCTGATTATATGATACCTATTAGCCTAGGGTTTCTTGTATATGGAATTGACATCATAACTGTAGATGTTTAGTATATGCATCACGGCTGTGTATAGTCAAGATCTTATAGCCTGAGAATGTCTGATTCGACCCTAGGGTAGGATTGGATATTCGAAAGTCTATCGGGTCCAGCGTTATGTGTGGCTAGCATACACTAGCGCTGCAGGGGCTAATGGAAGTTCCATGGAGGTGTGAGTTGTGCAGATCTGTGGGATCAGTTGTGAGATAGGCGATGTCCCCTAGTAGTGAGGGTTGAGCGCACATTATGTTGAGTATAGTATTAGGGCGTTGTGGTGATACTTGGGACAAATATGGGTAGGTGTGGAAGGTAGTATGGGCCCGTACTACTGGAAGCATAAGACCCATACGCGTAGCAAGGAAGTCACAACCCCTAGGATTTGTGGGTTTTGGTCTCCCGATATTATGTTGTTTATCTGATGTCTTGAATGTACCTTTCAGTATGGTGGTGACGAGACGTTTTGCTGCTGGGTCTGGACCGGGATCCGGATCAGGGTCAGGATCGGGGTACGGAGGGCCAGAGGTGCCAGTAGCACCTGAGCCCGTGGTGCAGATGGGGACTGAGGAGCTGGATGCCAGGATCCGGGAGATTCTACACGATGAGGTCGCTGCGGCTTTCTGAGCGCAGCTACCAGAGATGTTTAGGTCGATCAAGACCGCGATGGTCGAGTACTTTGATGAGCGATATGCAGGTCTGGCAGAGACAGCAGCCGCTGCAGCCACTTCTGCTGTAAATGCGGCAGTGGTTGGAGGAGGAGCCCACAGGGCTTTCCAGTACCGGGACTTCGATAATACGAAGCCCCCGACATTTGACGGTACTCAGGATGCGATCAGAGCTATGCGGTGGTTGTCTGACGTGGAGGGCTGTTTCTTCACGTGCTCATGTCCTGCTGACCAGAAGGTCAGGTGTGCTCTGAACCTGCTTAGGCTCGGGGCAAAGGACTGGTGGAGGTTGACGACAGGTTCATATTCTGATGATCAGCGGGCTGTTGTTACTTGGGAACAGTTCCGGGATATGTTTCGCACCCGCTACGTTCCGCGTGTGGAACGGGAGCGGCTTGATCAGGAGTTCTTGACATTGAGGCAGGATGGGGAGTCTGTGATGGAGATTACCCGGATGTTCACTGAGAGGGCTATGTTTTGCCCGGAGTTCGCGTCAGAGCAGTCTCAGATGACTCGTTATCTGAGTATGCTCAAGATGGATATACGGCAGTTTGTGGCTACACAGCGTTGTGAGACCCTCCTGGATCTACAGGAAGCCGCGAGGCGGCGTGAGTTGGAGATAGAGCTGTAGCTGAAGGAGCAGCATCAGGCACCGGCACAGTTTCAGCCGGCGCCTAAGCGGTCTAAGATCGCTGATGCACGGTCTGGGGGTCAGCAGAGCCGCACTTGTGGAAAGTGTGACAGGGTTCATTCGGGAGTTTGTAGAGCAGGAGGAGGGTGCCACAAATGTGGCAAGGAGGGGCACTATGCCAGGGACTGCCGTCAGTCCGCCCCTCCAGCAGATATGAGGATTTGTTACCATTGTCATCAGGTTGGTCATGTGAAGACCAACTGTCCGCAGCTCGCCGCCAAGTCGGCGCAGGGTCCCGCGCCAGCTACTATGAGGATTGGAGATGGGAGGCCAGTCAGGGTGGAGCCTCCGAAGGCTCAGGGTCGCGCCTTCCAGCTCACGGCCGAGAAGGCTAAGGCAGCACCGGATGTGGTTGCTGGTACGTTTCTATTCTCTGCCTCAGTTATTGTACTGGTGTTATGCTTATTGATTGTACCTATGGTTAGGTACGTTTTTAGTAAATTCTTTGCCCGCTTTGGTATTATTTGACTTGGGGGCGAGTCGGTCGTTTGTATCTCAGACCTTCTCTGGAGGGTTCAGTGTGCCGATAGATGATCTTGAGTGTTTGTTGCTAGTTTCGATCGCCAACGAGCACGGGGTTTCTGCTTCTTCGGTCTACCGGGGATGCGTGTTGGAGATTTTCGGGGTGTCCTTCCCGATATATTTGATTCCTATCCCCATGGGGGATGTATGCGTGATTGTAGGGATGGACTGGCTTAGCCGTTTCGGCGCCATGATCGACTGTGAGGGACAGCGGGTAGTGGTTCGAGCCCCAAGTGGGGGAGAACTGGTAGTATATGGTGAGGGCACCAGGTTGGGATCAGGGTTTTGTTCGGCAGCCAGGGCTCGACAGTATATTCAGCACGGGTGTGCCGGTTATTTGGCGTATGTGGTAGATACGCGGGTTAGGGATCAGCCCTCGGTTTCGGAGGTCCCAGTAGTTAGGGAGTTTGCTGACGTGTTTCCGGAGGAGTTGCCCGGAGTGCCTCCGGAGAGGCAGGTCGAGTTTAGGATTGATCTAGTGTCGGGTGCGGCCCCTATCGCTAAGGCGCCGTACCGCCTGGCACCGCCAGAGATGCAGGAGTTGTCATCTCAGTTGCAGGAGCTGCTGGGTAAGCAGTTTATTCGTCCGAGTAGTTCACCCTGGGGAGCACAAATCCTTTTCGTCAGGAAGAAGGACGGTTCGCACAGGATGTGCATTGACTATAGGGAGCTGAACAAGTTAACGGTGAAGAACCGTTATCCGCTTCCAAGGATAGACGATCTTTTCGATCAGCTGCAGGGTGCATCTTGGTTTTCCAAGATTGATTTGAGATCAGGATACCACCAGGTCAGGGTGAGGGAGGAAGACGTGGAGAAGACCGCGTTTCGGACTCGTTATGGTCATTACGAGTTCGTGGTGATGCCGTTTGGGCTCACCAACGCGCCAGCAGTGTTCATGGATCTGATGAACCGAGTCTGCAGACCGATGCTCGATCGCTCGGTCATTGTGTTCATAGATGATATCTTGGTATATTCCAAGACCCGAGAGCAGCACGAGGAGCACCTCAGGGAGCTGCTGGAGGTACTGCGGCGAGAACGACTGTATGCCAAGTTCTCGAAGTGCGAGTTTTGGTTGCGAGAGGTTCAGTTCCTCGGACATCTCGTTAACCAGGAGGGGATTTTGGTCGATCCGGCCAAGGTGGAGGCTGTTATGCAGTGGGAGACTCCGAGATCTCCCTCAGACATCAGGAGTTTCTTGGGTTTAGCAGGGTATTATCGGAGATTCATTCATGATTTCTCCAAGATTGTCGTACCCCTTACTCGTCTAACGAGGAAGGGGGTGGATTTCCGGTGGGGCCCGGAGCAGCAGAGGGCGTTTGAGACCCTCCGGCAGTGTTTATGCGAGGCGCCGGTGTTGACACTCCCCAAGGGAGTGGAGGATTTTGTGGTATTTTGTGATGCGTCCATCACAGGCTTAGGGGCAGTCCTCATGCAGAGGGGACGAGTGATAGCTTATGCATCGCGGCAGCTAAAGCCGCATGAGACGAGATACCCCACGCACGATCTTGAGTTGGGAGCGGTGGTCTTCGCTCTCAGGATTTGGAGGCACCATCTGTACGGGGTCCGTTGTACCATATACACAGATCACAAGAGTTTGAGGCACATTATGGATCAGCCAAACCTGAATATGAGGCAGCACAGGTGGCTGGATGTAGTCAAGGACTATGATTGTGAGATCCTTTACCATCCTGGTAAAGCGAACGTGGTTGCGGATGCTCTGAGCCGCAAGTCAGCTGGGTCCTCGACCCCAGCCAGGTGTATGAGGATAGTGATGGATTCCCCGCTGGTGGGTTTGGTAAGGGATGCTCAGATTGAGGGTATGAGACCGAAAAACTGGAAGTTGGAGAAGATTAAGGGCGAAAGCGCCTGGTTTGTTCAGGATAGCCGCGAATTGTTGACCCGTCACGGTCGGGTTTGGGTTCCAATGTCCGGAGGGGTCCGGCAGACGGTGATGGAGGAGGCTCACAAGTCACTTTTTTCTATTCACCCGGGAGCCACCAAGATGTACCGTGATCTGAGCTCGAGTTATTGGTGGCCTGGCATGAAGCGAGATATCGCTTGGTTTGTTGAGAGGTGCTTGACCTGTAGGATGGTCAAGGCCGAGCACCAGAGGCCGCATGGTAAGCTGCAGCCTCTAGAGATTCCCATGTGGAAATGGGAACGGGTCGTGATGGTTTTCATCACGAAGTTGCCAAAGACGGCAAAGGGGTTCGATGCTATATGGGTCATCGTGGATCGATTGACCAAGAGTGCCCATTTCCTAGCCATACGGGAGAGTTCGTCGGCGGAGAAGTTGACCGACTTGTACGTTCGCGAGATTGTCTCTCGCCATGGGGTTCCAGTTTCCATTGTTTCCGATCGGGATGTCCGATTTACTTCCCGTTTTTGGCAGAAGTTCCACGAGGAACTGGGTACGAGACTGCATTTTAGTACAACGTTCCATCCGCAGACTGATGGGCAGAGTGAGCGGACCATCCAGACCCTCGAGGATATGTTGAGGGCGTGCGTCATTGATTTCGGTGGGAGTTGGGATTCCCACCTACCACTTGTAGAGTTCGCCTACAACAACAGCTATCATTCCAGTATTGGCGCCCCGCCTTTCGAGCTGTTGTATGGGCGGAAGTGTAGGACCCCAGTCTGTTGGGGAGAGGTTGGGCACAGGGTGATGGGTCGGACAGAGGTAGTTCTGCAAACTACCGAGATGATACAGCAGATTAGACAGCGACTGCAGACCGCTCAGAGTCGGCAGAAAAGTTATGCCGACCGACGCCGATCTGAGCTGGAATTTCAGGTGGGTGACATGGTTCTCCTAAAGGTCTCACCCTGGAAGGGAGTGATCCGCTTCAGGAAGAGGGGAAAATTGGGTCCCTGTTATATTGGGCCGTTGAAGGTGGTTCCCAGGGTCGGCAGGGTGGCTTATAGGCTAGAGCTTCCGGAGGAGCTTAGCCGGATCCACAGCACATTTCATGTTTCGCAAATGCGTAAATGCATTATGGACCAGGAGGCAGTGGTATCGTTGGATGACATTCAGGTCGATGAGCGCCTGAACTATGTGGAGAGGCCTGTGGCTATTCTGGAAAGGAAGAAGAAAATTCTACGGAACAAGGAAATACCTTTAGTAAAGGTACAGTGGGAACATCGAAGGGGATCCGAATGGACATGGGAGCTGGAGGCGGAGATGCGCGAGCATTACCCGGCATTGGTTATTCCAACGGACGTCGAGGACGAAGTCTAGTTCAAGTGGGGGAGAGTTGTAACGCCCCGATTTTTCAGGTATTATTTAAATAAGATTTTTGGGTTAAGCTCCACTCGACGAGTTGGTTGACCTACTCGTCGAGTAGCAGCGGGGTGGGATCGCGTGTTAAGTGACCTACTCGACGAGTACATATTGGGACTCGACGAGTAGGAGCTGGCAGAAGAAACCCTAAATCCCAGGGTTTGCACCCCTATTTAAAGGAACCTCATCCTCCTTTGGCCTCTTTACAGTCTTTGACAGCCCCTTAAAACCCTAATACGTGTGTGTGTTTGCCCATTGTGCGTTTGAAGCTTGAAGAGAGGATCTTTGGAGGGAGAAGGCTTAGAGGAGAAGGAGATTGGAGCAAGTAGAGTGTGGGAATCAACTCTTATCTCAGTTATCATCTTCTGGAGGTAACCAAATCAACTTTTTCTTGTGAATCTCTTCTATTGGTTGAGTTTTAGGGTTTTTGGTGAGACATTAAGTTGGAAAGATGAGCTATGGGCTAGATCTGAGATTGTAACTTCAGATCTGGACCCTCCTTGGATTCTATAAGCATAAAGTTACAGTCTTGGTCATGATTGAGGTCCCTTTTGAGCATAAAGTTCCATTAAGAACTTAAAATAGGCATTTAGAGCCTCTTTATAGGCATGCATGCACGTAAAGTTTACAACTTTACGTGATAAGCATGACCTAGAAGCCTGGATCTGTGATTTGGAGCCGCTGCATGGCTCAAAACAAGTCTGTATGGAAAAGGGACTGAATGGACTCGGCGAGTCGCAAGGTTGACTCGGCGAGTCACAAGAAGATGGTCGTGGACTCGACGAGTTGGATGAACAACTCGGCGAGTCCGATGAAGATTACCATAAGACTCGACGAGTTGAAGAACAACTCGGCGAGTCGGATGAGTTTTCCCTAGGATGTGTATGCGTGTGTATCCGTCGAGTTGCAAGGAGGGAACTCGACGGGTGGCCTTAAAGTTTGAACGAGAGTCGAAGGAACTCGACGAGTCACCCCGATGACTCGGCGAGTGGGATGTGCTTCGAGGAACTCGTCGAGTAGCCGAGGGTACTCGGCGAGTTGGGGTCAACATGGACTGTTGACCTTAACTGAGGACTTTGACTTTGATCAGGGGTTGACTAGTGGGTTATGGAGTACCTTATAAGGTTAAGGACTTATGAGTATAATGAACTATGATTATAGGTGGTGGAGCTTGTGTCAAGTGATCCGGGAGTTGGAGTTTACCTTTCGAGTCGACATCTGTGAGGTGAGTTATCCTCACTATATCGATAGGGTCTACGACACCAAGGCCGACCCTTTTGTTGTTATTGTTATGGTATGCTACATATGGATTTGATCTGCTAGATCGGAATCAGGGTAGACAGTATGTTATGCTTTTATGATCCGTAAGGATTGGTATGTTAGTGACCTGCTAGGTCGGTACTCTAGTTACGAGAGGATTCTATGGTTGATGATCAGTGTGACAGATATGTTTGATGTTTGTATATGTCCGTATGTGATAGTTATGCGAACATGGTTATTTACTTGTTGGTTGGGTTGAGGCGGTCCTGCTTTGTGCTAAAGGCCAACAGACCCTATGAGCGGTCCGGGGAGGCTGCAGGCCCACGAGGCGGACCAGTCATGTCGAAGGCTCGGGATAGATTCAGATAGACTGTAGGCCCAGTAGGGCGGTCCAGTCAGGCCGATGGCCCAGTATGCATGTTGATTGATTGATTGGTTGACTGATTGTTACTGACATGGTATTGTCAGTGTAGTATTGGTATTTTGGGGGTAGCTCACTAAGCCCTCGGGCTTACAGTTTTTAGTTTATTATTTCAGGTGCTTCAGGAGATCGTGGCAAGGCTAAGGCGTGACCGTATCGCTCCTCATCCTTATATTATGATCTGTTTATGGGACACTCTGATGGATATTGATTTGAAAACATTTTTGTAAACAATACTATTTGACTTTCATTTATGGTTGAAAAAGTTTAAATTTGGCGTAAAATTTTTGGATGTTACAATTTCCATGCTCCAACAATCTTTCTGCTTCATTGGTGGTGCTTTGAAGTCGAAGACCTTCACTGTTTAGAGATTCATGGCCAGTTTCAGACATCACAGACACTTTAGAGTTTCAAAGACATTTCAGCATTTGGTTCTCATTATGTTTCATTTTATTACCACACTTGCTAGTCGGATTACTATATTATAGCCTTTTATCACTTCATTTGTATCCCTCACTATTTGTAAGCATTTAGGGAGAGAATGTTGGAGCATGGAAATGCTCTACAAATAATGAGTGATAGTTAGGTTATTTATTTATTCCCTTTGTCGTATTGTTGGTGTTTTTCTCTCTACTATATAAAGAGAGAGTTGGTCATGTAATTGTAACAAGAGTGCAAAAATGTAGCTTTTCTAGAGAGAGAGAAAGTGGTGGGATCTCTCCCACCAAGGGAGAGTCCTCTCTCCCACCCATGTTCTTGTATTGTAATATTTTATTTCTCTTTTCTAATCTATGGAATTTCTCATCATATGTTCTTCATGTTCTTCATTTTTATATCCGTTAAATCTCGAGATATTATTCTTCCGCATCCACCGAACGTTTAAAATGGGTCTAACAATATTTCAGCTTTTCAGTAGGAAATTTAAACTTTTGTATTCTGTGAAATTCTTTAAACAAGCATATCTCATTCGTTTTAAGTCGGATTTACATGCGGTTTTTTCCAACGTGTAACTTAAAGTTTGTAGATGAGTTTAGACTATTAATTTGTTGTTTTTGGTGTTATATTCGATGAGTTACAATCCTTCAAAGATGAGATATCAAAGCTGAAATATTTTAGGTTTTCAATAAGAAATTTAAACTTTTGTATTCTATGAAATTCCTTAAACAAGCATATTTTATTTGTTTTAAGTCGAATTGACATGAGATTTTTTCCAACGTGTAATTTAGAGTTTGTAGATGACTTTAGACTATAACTTTGTTGTTTGTGGTATTTCATTTAATAAGTTACAATCCTTCAAACAAATTGTATAAAAGTATAAACAATCAAAGTTTGACCGGTCCAAAGGGCACAAGAAACAAAAACATATTCATTTTTACGAGTTGTACCGTATCATAGCCAAAAAGTATTCATTTTAACGAGTTGTAATGTATCAAACCCATCAATATATTTGTTTTAACGAATTGTATCAAACCCCAAAACGTGTTTTAACAAGTTGTACCGTATACATGTAAAGTTGTATCGGTCCAAACGGGTCAAAAAAACGGAAAACCCAGACCTGGACACGCACATAGACCTGCACCCGGTTAGTCTCATTCAGTCCGGTCCACTGTCCATAATATTCTCTTAAACCGGTCTGGTCCAAGAGACGATCCAGTCCGGTTTGACCCGATCCAGTCCAAATGCTCACCCCTATTTAAAATACCCCTACAACATTCTTATTTTTTTTAAGAACTGTGGTTTGAATAGTTTTCACATATTTAAGATATTTTAAAAATCATAGATATGTAAGGTCATAAAAATATATTTTAAGCCATTTTGAATTTAATTTCTTATATTTATTTATTCATTTATGTGTAAATGGTGTCATGCATTGCATCTATAAATTCCTATTGAAGGTAATATCATGATTTGATTAAACTTTTTTACTAAAAGATATTATAATTAAATACAATACAAAGAACAATTATTATTTTGAGGAAAATTAACCGAATCGTTTTCAACACTTTTATGAAAATTGGTTATCTTCATTTAAATTTTATTCTTGGATAAAACAAACATTATTGGTTTGTTTTTTTTGAATGTTTGTGTTATTATAATTTAATACACATAAATGTCATTAATATTTTTGAACACAAAACAATAGATATATATACATATAATTTAGTTTTTAATAATTTGTTGTAAGGTTTTTGGTATAATATTTAGCCTAAAAATTAAATGATTATATTATTCATTTAATTTACTAAAAACAAATTTATATTTTTATCTTATTTAATTAAGTCTCATAAGTATCATTGAAGTTTCATTAATGAAAAAACTTCTAGTGGTTTCTTTTTAAATAACCTTTAATTGGAATTTGAGAAGTTAAAATATTAAAATAGAATTTTAATGTAATTAATAATTTTTTATTACATCAATGTGATTAAAGATATATATTTCAATTATTCTTACCAATAATCACTTAAATAATCACCATTTATACAATAACTTAGACCCTTATATAATTGTCTTATATAAATAATACACATAGAATATCGACGCACATAATTAATTTTTTAAACATGCTCAACGCAAAGGTATTCGCCTAGTCTATATATATATATATATATATATATATATATATATATATATATATATATATATATATATATGAAACATTTTTCCTTTCACCACATTCATTTGAAACTCCCATGACTTTTCAATTTCTTTCTAATAATAATTATAAGTTGGTTAATAAGGTTAAATAAATATCAGAACTAAAGTGTAATCATATATAAACTAAATTTCAATATTAAAATAATATATTTACTTCTATTTATAAAGTTATGTTTTTTAACTTTTAACATATTATACTTAATTTATTAGTTTTAATATATTGTTGGATGTAAACCATTATCATTTTAAAGATACAATTTTGGAACAATTTGTATAAAATACTTACATTATTAATTTAAATATAACATTACACGGTCAACTTAAATATCATTTTAGTTAAACTTAAAGAACCTAAAAAATATTTTGTAAATAGTTAAAAGTGATAAAGTACAGTATGTTTCTAATAATGATTATAAATTGATTAATAAGGTTAAATAAATATCAAACCTAAAGTGTAATCATAAACAAACTAAATTTCAATTTTAGAATAATATCTTTAATTCTACTTATAAAGTTATGTCTATAACTTTTAACATATTATACTTAATTTATTAGATTTAAAATGTTGTTGTATATAAACCATTATCTGTTTAAAGCTACAACTTTTGAACAGTTTGGACAAAATACTTAAATTGTTAATTTAAATATAACATTACATTGTCATCTTAAATATAAATTTCAGTTCCACTTAAAAAACCAAAGAATATTTTGTAAATAGTTAAAAGTGATAAATTGTAGTGATAAATGCAAAAACTAAATTGTAATCTCTATTTAACTAAAATATTTCCTAAATATATTTTTATAATCGTTAAAAGTTTTCAAAAAAGTAGCTTAAAATAACTTACAATAACAATAGTTAAAAACAACTCTATATAAATGATTATATTGTTACCTTTAAAATCAAAAAAACAATGTTTGATGTTTTAAATAATTATAATGATAGAAATTAAAACATTAAGCAAATAAATTTTAAATAATTAATTAACAATAACAACAACTATAAATAACATAAAACCATATATTATATTTAATTTTATTCATGTGTAACTCGCAGGTAGAAGTCATTCAAACGATTGAGATTATGCAGTTATAATAGATGTATATATATTATCATATAATTCAAAATAATCAATATACTATATCAATTTAGTATATATGAATTATTATATCAAATTTAACAACAACGTTATTGTTGTATTTAAAAAACAAACATATATTTGTAAAGACTTCAACTATATAGGTGTTTCTACGCAATGTGCGAGCATTCGCCTAGTATATATATATAAGAGGCTATCCAGATCAATGTGATTCACGATAGACTATTTATCTTCAACCATATTCATTTGAAACTTCCAAGACTTTTCAACTTATCATACTTAATTGTTTGGTTAATTGAAATATTTTTCCTATGGACTAATATTATAAAAACCCTAAATTTTTAACGCGTAATTGGAAAAAGCCCTAATATATTTTTTATTATTATTATGGCCACAACTTTCTCGCAGAATTATCACTCTAGCCCACTTAACGAGTTTCATGGTTAAGTTGGTTAACTGTTTTGCAAAATCAGTCCTAAAAAGTTCAAATTTAGTCCATGAGGCTTGCAAAAAATTACACCACATGGTTTTTTAACTTTATTTTTCATTTTTTGTATACTTTATTTATTTTCGGTTTTTTTATAAATATATGTACATTTTTTATTTTCTTTTTATATATATACTTTTTTTATTTTCATTTTTTAACTTTATTTTTCAACATTTTTTTTAACCTTTTGACCTTTTATTTTCTATTTTTTAGTGTATATAACTATATATAGAGTATATTAGAGTTTTTTTTAGGTTTTTTCATATTTCTTTTCGTGTTATATTTTATTTTTTTCATCTCTTTATTTTTTTATATTTTTCTTATTTGTTTTCCAATTATTTGTTTTTGTTTTTTTTGTATTTTTATCTTTTTATTAACCGTTTTCAAAAAATATAAAATGTATTAATATATGAGAGTATATTACAATCTTGATAAATTATAGTTTTTGTAATTTTTTTATTTTTATTCAAATAAATAAAATAGTTATGTTTATATTTGTAATTTCGATCCAACTTATTTTCTTTTTATTCTTTTTTTCTTTAGTGCTATTATATTTATGTTACGAAAAAATAAAAATTAAAAAAACAAATTAGCTTGTTTACTGAGAATTAGTGTTTCAATGTGTTATATAACTTGCAAATTAAATCATATTTCTATATGTGATATTCATAGATTAAATTCAAGATAATATTTTTCAATTTGATAATAGACTAAAAAAACAAAAAAAAAAAATAATAATACTCGGTCTCTATAAAAAAAATTGTTATAGTAATTTATATTGAATTCAAGTTCGTTTACTTGAATCAAAGTAAATAAAAACATTAGAAAAATCATGAATAACTAAAATAGGAAAAAAAAATAGAAAACAAAAGGTAAAAAGATAAAAAAAAATCAAATTGTTGAAAAAAAAATTTAAAAAATGAAAATAAATAAAATATATAAAAAAGAAAATAAAAAAGGTATATATATTTATTTAAAAACCGAAAATAAATAAAGTATATAAAAAACGAAAAATAAAGTTAAAAAACCATGTGGTGTAATTTTTTGCAAACCCCAGGGACCAATTTTGAACTTTTTAGGACTGATTTTGTAAAAAAGTTAACCAAGTTAACAATAAAACTCGTTAAGTGGGCTAGAGTGATAATTCTGCGAGAAAGTTGTGGTCATAGCAATAAAAAAATAATAGGGCTTTTTCCAATTACGCGTTAAAAATGTAGGGTTTTTATAATATTAGTCCTTTTTCGTATATAAGAACATTATTCCGTGTTTGTGTTATCCATATTTTTTTCTCATCTCTTTTCGTTATTTTTATGAAGAGTGCATGAAAATGGAAAAGAATATTTATACTGACATACATGTTGAAGATAAAAATATTACTAGAAGAGATAGGGAGAATAAGAAGGGAAAGAGTGTGTAGGTGTATTTTATTACATATACATTAAGCCTTAATCTTAAGATTGTGGGTGAATAAAAAGATCGATCGTAGCCTTACAATATCTAAAAGAATAGTTGAATGACGAAATATATCAAGAAGAACTAAATGTTGTATGATTAATCTGGATTTTAAAGACTACAAACTATTTGTGGTCCTTTCTTTGTTTCAATTTATGTATTCTTTTTTCCTTTACTTTCTTTAGATTAATAAAAAATTATGGTTGTACATTTTAGTTTTATCAATAAAACATTAAATATTTGATTTTTTAAATTAATAAATTAATTAACTCACAACAATTAAAAAAATAGGTGTTTAGAGAACAATATGTTGGAAAACGCCACAAAGTTTCTAAAGCACTCTATGACAAACAACATGTGTATGTATATTATTTAAATTTCAATAAATAAAATCAATCATGACTGTGTTTCAAACTTTATACTCTTTTAATCATGTTTGAAAAATCTCTTTTCTATGGTTTTTATTTTCGAATTGTCTAATTTGTAAGCTTAGCCATTAGGCTGGTCGGTATACACCTAACCGCACACTGCGGTTGCTGAGGAGGCACCGCAGTGTGCTGTGAAAAGTACAACACCCCCCCCCCCCCCAATTGTCACTGCGGTATATACACAAAAGCCCTTACCACACCATTTTTGTGTGTTGCTCATATTTGACCATTGGCAAATGGCTATTTTTTTAATAATTCAAATATAATACAACCCATACCAAATAAACCACATACAACATTCTCAATTCTAAAGCTTGTCAACCATTTAAAAAAAATAAATCCAAACAATTCTTAATTTACTGCTCATAGTAAATTGCGTGCAAATGTTCGACCATTGGAGCCGTCGGGCTAGATCGGAAATTATGAAAAAGTATATTATAATTAGTCTTATTTTGTAGTCGTTTTAGTTTAATCGTCATTTTATCTATGTAGTCGTTTTACTTAAATTATCGTTTTGTCATTGTAATCGTTTTAATTGAAGTAATGAAGTAGTTTCCTTTTATTAGTTTTATACAATTATATTTTTATCAAATTACACTCAATTAAAAAAAGTGTGGTAATGTGTGGTATGACACCCACTAGTTTTGTAGGGTGAGTGGAAAAATGATCCGACGATAACATTACATTGTAATAATGTTGTGAGGGTAGTATGATACCCTATGGACTTAACTTAACATAAATTAACAAATATATTTTTATTTTTATCACTTCGTATATAACTGCAATATTGTAAAATGGTCAAAAGCTATAAAACTATGTAATATGTAATCAGATTGTCCAACTTTGAAATAAACAGGCAAAAAGTGAAAACTACATATAAAATCAATGAAATCAAGGAATAGAACAAATAATGTCAGTTCGATTTCAGAAATTAGTCCCTCCTACTGCAACTGTTATTGGAAATCTCTGTTAAAAAAAGTAAATAAATAAAAAGAAATCTGTTACAGACTTCCTGCCTGCAAATCTAGAAGAGTTAAGAAAAACTTTTTATTTTATAAAAAAGCTAAAAACATCCACTTTCTCATAATGCTTTTTCCAATATCCCAAGTTGGTCCACCCATGGTTAAAATCTAAATAAAAGTATGTTGCTATTTTTTGCATACCTGCCTGTGTGTAGATGGCCAAGACCAAATTGGTCAATTATAAAAATAATTGGCTTAACATATATAAAACTGGCCAAGACCAAATTGGTCATTTATTGATTTTTTTGTTAATTAAAAACAACTTAAATTTAAAAAAAATGGAATACACAATTTCCCATTGGGTTTCGGGTATCTTTACAACAAAGCTAAAGTCTAAAATCATTAAAGGTTGTGCAGTGGATTAGTTTCATTGAGGAATTAGGACATGAAAAAGGATAATTCCAATATAAATACAGTATAATATGCTTATGATTTATCAAAATCCTACCTGTGCTGAAAAGCGTGTTCTTACAAGATCCAAAGGGTATGTAACAGAAGCAGCAGTTATACCAGCTAAACCACCACCTGCAAGCCGTATACACAAGTTTGCACTTATATTTGTTCCATAGCTCTCAACTCCCATGAACATTTGTAGTAGCTGTAGAATCGGAAAACAAACAAAACATAATAAAATCAAATTAAAATGTACATTTGACTATAGAATTTCAGCAAAGAACGTTTGTACCAACATTCTTGTAGCGTTCAAATGCATTGAAACCGATGGAGGAGTAAGGTAGACGATGAGCAACTGTCACTAAGTTCCCTTTCCAGAATGCACAAAATCCTTCTTCATTGACTATATGTGTTGCTTAACGCCATATACTGGCTCTTCTTAAGGTAGAAGCATCAGAATGCATACCTTGCACCTGTAGAATCAAGAAATTACAGTTTGAGATACATGAGCTCTGATTAATTTTCGATTTCCAATATATTTCCTAAATCAATCAACAATAAGTCTCAGGTCATTGATTAAGGTGTATGAAATACACAAATTAAGAAGGATATAAAAGAAAACCTGAAAAAGTATAGCGAGGCGAGCTAGAGGTGCAGTGCAGGTCTTGCACTGAATCATAAAAGCAATTTGATGAATGGATCGAGGTCTCTGTTTCTGACCTATGTATTTTATTTTATTTATTTGACATATTTAAAACAAAATATACCATGATAGATTACATTTGCCTAGTTAATTTTTAAGAAAGTATAACATGAGTCTTATAGTTAGAAATATCGAATGTACATGTGAGTTTAATCGTTTTGTTGAACCCTAATTTTTTTTATTAGAAAAAGGATTATATATGCAATGGTTTATAGTTTTTTTTAATTATTATTATATATTATACAGTTAAATCCAACGTGGTACTGTATAACATATAAGTCAAAGTTAACAAATAAAGCTTTTTTTACGCTTTCCTATTTCATTGTTCACCATCTTCCTTTTTTTGCACCACACACTTGTAGAGACACATATATTCTCATAAGCAACCTTCTAATTTTTCGTCGGACCTATAATAAAGATTTCAACAAACGTATAATGAGTATTCCATAAATGTAATAAAAAAACAGATACCATGGAGGAGCCAAGTAACAAAAAAACATATAAGTGCAGGGATACCTCCACTCTGAATAAAATTTATAAATAGTAACAGACTTAAGAGCCAAGTAACAAAAAGCAAACAAATTACATGCTTACATGCGAAAGACAACCATAAACAAATGACCATTTTTGTTTTTTCCTATTACAAATTTATAGTCTCATATAATAAATAGATTTTAGAATAAGTTTGAAAAGAAAAGCCAGCTACAACTGTTCTGAAAGTCAATCATTCTTGATTATCAGTAAACTAAACTATATATGTGTGTCCATTTCATTATTTAAATTTATAATAGGCAACCATATGTTAATTAGAATAATGTCCCCTAAATAAATATCCTAGATCCGCATGTGCCATTAATGAAGATCAACACAATTTAAATTAATTCCAAAACTAATTATCATACAATTAAAATAAATAATATGACATAAACATCATAAAAGAAAATTCATTATTATCATCATCATACCTTAAGGGTACCTTTGGAATGGCTACACTTGAAGCAAGATTTGTGATAATCAATACCATCAGCAGGCAAAAGCTCCACTGGGTAAACAGTCTTCCCACAGGCCTTACATTTTTCTTGAGTTCCAATAAAAGACATAATTGCCCTTTTCCCCTATGGATCTGATCTCGATCTTTTCCTTTATTTGCATGTATGTGTGGGGTGGGGGAAATGCAGTTGTTGTAACTATATAATCTACTTCCTCGCCCCAACTGTGTCTTGCTAAATTGGTAATATATCTATAACATTTTCTTAATATATCCAGATTCTAAACTTTGTAGCTATAGTGTAAAAAGAGAAACATAGAAACATAAGCGGGTATTTTTCCAACATAATCAGGTGTAATGTAGCACATTTTACAACAACATTGTACCTGCAAAACATTATAGTGTTGTGTATGAATTCTGATAATAGTAAAGAAAATATATTGGGTAAATAAGAAAAAAAACCTTATTAGAACCATATATAGAGCATCAATGTTTTCAGGTGGTATTAAAGAAATTAATTGTACATTTGTACCTTTTTGATCGTGAACAACTGCAATCAAAATCTGGAAAACAAAACCAAAGCAATCAAAATTACAAACAAATACAATGGAACCGTAGAAACATTAGGGTTTATTTGACCTTCTTTGGTAGGGGCGAGGATTTCCCACTGGTATTTGTAATCTTTATCATCCTGGAAAACAAAACCAAAAAAATAAAAATTAGAAACAAATTAAAAGGAATCATAGAAACTGGGATCCACGTTTCACTCGTGAAGCGGGTGACACTGTAACAATCGATCAACCTTAGAAGCATAACCTGCAAGAAAAGGTGCAGAAGAAATCCACTCAGCAAGCTGACCAGTGACTGTGGTGGTACGGAAACGTTGAAGCTTTCGAAGTCTTCTTCACCGGTACGGGTGCAAGACAACGACCCAACGACCAATCGCATAGAGATTTCAAAATCAGTAACAATCATCGTAGATTTGACATACTAATTGAAGCTACGGTTGTGCTTTTCCCATGTGGATGAAGAAATGTTGGCATCAAATTGTATTGTTCACCCAGAACCGTAATCCTCATCTATCGATCAATGTACAATTCCACCAAAACAACCCCAATAACTAAAAAAAACATAAATAACTTCTAAATTTCACATCACCTGGCATCTGATAGCTCAGTCACTGAATGGTCCCTGAACAGACACCACTGGATGTTTCACCTTCAAACATTTAATAATTCAGAATCAGTAACCGGAATTAGGAGCAGCTTACCGAGTATTGAAACCTGAAACTGAATTGCATTTTCAGAATCGAAGAGAAAAACATCGGATGAAAGAGATTTGGGGAAAATCAGCATTAGAAACATGTGAAACAATCGATATAAAATAAAATTTATAAAAGAAAATACTTGATTGATTACTGGAAACTCAAATTTGAATAGAAATACCTATAATCAAAGCAAATTCGTGCGTTCAACAATTTGAACAGAAAAGAGCTTTTAAAAACTTTAAACGTGAATGGGTTGGATGAAGGTATTCAACTGATCGTTCACAACCAATTTCCCCCATATTTTTTCCGCCTGAGGTGCGAGTCTCCGGGAATCATATCCATGTGTTTCGACATCGTGACAGTCTCAAGCAGAGAAAGCAGTAGTAGGCGGTGACGGTTTGTTTGTTGTCGGTGTCAGAACGCAGGTGTGAATGCCGATATTGTCTCCAAAGAAAGACAAAGTAGACGGAAAGAAGATGGTGGGGAACGGCCAGGATGTTGTCGGTGGTGGTGCGTCCGCAAAGCACAGAGCAGCGGAGAAGCGAAAAGGCAAAGCTTTCAAGCGAGTTCTTCCACTGGCGCCGATATTGAAGAGAGAAAGTGGAGGAGGAAGTAAGTGGTGCAGATATGAAGTCAAGTGTTGTTGCTTCGTTGTAGAAATCATGAGAAAAAAAACAGTCGACCGACAGCTCCATTAGGGTTGTTGTAAGCAGCCGTTTTTTAAGCGGTGTAAGGTAAATAGGATGGGGAGGCGATGGTGACCAGATGAGAAAGCATGGAAGAGGAAAATGTAACGAACCGAAGCAGATGGTGGTGATGGCGGTGTTCAATCGGTTCTAAAGAGAAGCCCTCACAGAGGGTGGAAGGATTGAGATGAAGAAGCGGTGGGAGATAAAAGGAAAGACAGTGGAAGGATCGGGAAGAAAAAGAAAACGTAATGGAATAATAACGGTGATAAGAGAGGCGGTGGGAAGGATCCGGAAGCGGAAACCATGGTATAGAGGAGAGTAACCGGAGGAACAGTACCCTGGTTAGGTACTGTTCCTAACGATGAAAGCAGAAGAGTAAACATAACAAAGTCTGAACAAAATGTCAAATAACGCCAAAAATACATTCCATTCCAAAAGAGGAAACACGGGTAAAAACGGAGGGCCATCTGTGAAAAAAAAAACCTGATGTTCACTATTCCTTACTTTGGTCCCTTTTTAATATATATATATATATATATATATATATATATATATATATATATATATATATATATATATATATATATATAAATTTGTTTAAAACAAAATGCAACAATAATTTATAATGTAAAATTTAATATGATGAAAATATCATATTGTATTTTTATTAGGGATAATGGTTTAAAAGGGTAACATATTTTTTGATTTGTACACATTTAGTTACGAGTTTGTTTGTCTATATTTGAGCATTTAACTTGTTTTTTTGTCCACGTTCAGTCCTTATAACCGGTTAATCCAGTTTAATCTGAAAAAAATGACTTACTAGGGTAATATATTTTATAATTTGTACACATTTAGTCCTTAATTTTTCTGTACATATTTAGTCCTTATGACCGGTTTTCTTCAGATTTTGCTTACGATATCCTATATGGGACAATCATTAATGATATGTTCTCATACGTGGTTCGTCCTTCATTTATATCAGTAACCTAATTCACAAATCGGTCAAATAAGGTTGGTGACCTAGTTTTCTACAAGTAGAAGATGTCTTCGTCTCCGGTTTCATCAATCTCTATAGTAGACAATGAGATTTTTTGTCTTGGAAGTGCAAATTCGAGTTGGGAGGAAGCATTCACGAAGAATCTCATTATCTACAATGGAGATAGATGAATTTCTTTCCAGTGTGTTCTTTTGTCTTGGAAGTGCAAATTCTTTTAGCGTCTTCCTTATTTCTTTTTTTTTTTAAAGTGCAAATTCGAGTTATGAGGAAATAATCACAAAAAGTCTTGTTGTCTGTTATGGAGATAGATGAAACCGAAAACGAAGTCATCTTTTGTTTGGAGAAAACCAGGGCACTAATATTATTTGACCGATTTGTGAATTAGGTTATTAATATAAGTGAATAACGAGTCACGTATGAGATCACCTCATTAATGATTGTCCTATATAGGATGTCGTGAGCAAAATATGAAGAAAATGATAAATGGGTACAAAAACATTAAGGATTAAAAATGTACAAACTGGAAAATATATTATCTTGCAGTTAAGTTATTTTTCGGCTTAACCTAGAGTAGCCGGTTATAAGGACTAAATATGGAAAAAAAACAAGTTAAATGGTCAAATATAAACAAAAAAACTCAGTGACCAAATATATATAAATAAAAAAATATATTACCCTTTTAAATCATTATCCTTTTATATAATCGCAAAAAACGTTCCAATATAACATAATATAATATTGATAATTAGGTATTTATATTATTCACATAAACGTGTAAAATCAAGTTAGGTATTTCAATATTATAAAATTAAATGTCATAACTCCATAATAAATTTATAGAAAACATATTCATATATTTTAATAAAAAGACAAACTATATATAAAATTATATTATATTTTATTAAAGACTTATCATTAACAAAGTTGTTTAAGATTTTGGTTATATGTTTTATTTTAATTGATCTTTTTATATTAACTTTAACAAAATTCTATATACAAGTCATTATTTTCTTTAAAAGATTGAAATATTAACAAAGGGTCTTTAGTCTTACGGTAAGAATGATTCTCGCAATTGAGAGATCACGAGTTCAAGTTTTGTTGGAGACATATGTGATAATTTATAAGTAGATTAGTTTGTCATTAAAAAAGAAGATAAAATATTATATATGTTAATTGGATTAAAGTATTATTTTAAAAATACAAATTTTAACTACCAATTAGTAATTATTTTTTGATTAAAAATGTTCCTCATTGAATCATAAATTATATTTTCCTTTTTACACCAATGGGTCTCGTGAAAAAAGATTCAAAACTATACGTCTGTAGGAAACTATTGTATTATAATGTATGTTGTTTTTATTTTAAAGTTTAAAGTATTCAATCAAATATGCAGAATTATGTTGTTTTAGTGATTATATATATATATATATATATATATATATATATATATATATATATATATATATATATATATATATATGTTGAGTATATTGGTTGCGCCATTGGGCTTGGTTAAGTTCGGTCCATATGTAATCACGGTTTGTGCCTGTGAGAAGTAATGTAACTCTAGCACGCCTCTACAGCAGAAGTTCTTCATCGAGCTCTTCTGAGGTTTTGTTGTTTTAATCATTCGACATTCGTTTGATTCACAGTTGTGTTCATTGTTTTCTATTGCTTGTTATTATCTCGTTGATATCTGTTTGAATCTATCGATCTAAGAGAATAATTTTCTCATCAATTGGTATCAAAGCAGGAGGCTATGTAAATCATACGCATCTCTTCTGTTTGAAGAATTTTCTTAGGGTTTCCGCTTTTATTGGATCTGTTAAGCCGTCATTCCTTCATTGACGTTGTTCATAGATCTCAATATTACCCTATTCAATCTTTACAAGTTTGATTCTAAGCAGATATCTGAAAAAGGTCATCATGTCTCACGAAGATTCACAAACCAATCCGATCAATATCTCCAACAACATTGGATCTACAACCAGAATCCCGATTCTATACACTCAAGATTATGAAGTTTGGACGCATCACTTTGAGGACTACGGCGTTGGTTCCGAAGACAATGGTTATCTTATCTGGGAAGCGATAACATTGGGTCATTTTGTTCATTCTGGTACAAATACAACTGTTAAGACTCAAAAGGAGTACAACAAGCTCATAACTGATGTGGAGAAGATTCCTCAAGACGAAAAAGATAAGTTGCTGTGTAATGTTAAAGCCATGAGAATGATTCTATTTGCTTTACAGTCTGATACTTTTCGTTTAGTAAGCTCATGCACCACGACAAAAGAGATCTGGGTTAGACTGAAAGAGCCGTATTTCACTGATGAAGACCTGGAGCATTCTATCCAAACTCTATTGCTCTCTGAGTTTGGTGCTTTCCAACAAAAGCCTGATGAAAAACTTGTTCAGACTTTCAATCGTTTCAACCATCTTTTGAGCAAGATGATCAAGCACGACATTGGAAGGGAAGTGATCGAACAGAAGGTCACATTTATGAATGGTTTAAGGCCCGAATGGATGGCTGTGGTATCAACGGTGAAGGCTCAGGAGCAATTTAAAACCTATTCACTGGCGAAGATGGTAGGTATTCTCAAGTCTCATGAAAGCGTGGTTACTAAGGAAGCAAAAGTAGTGTCTGGTATGGGATCCTTGGCCCTTCTCTCTAAGGCGAAGAATGTGGCAGAGGATGAAGATGAGTCAGAGATTTCAGAAGTGATCTGACAAGCGAAGAATATGCAATGATGGTCTCCAACCCAAAAGGGTTTGCTCGCAAAAAGTTTCCTATTGCCAAGAACCGAAACTGGCAGGGAAGCTATAGCTCAGAAAAGGCCAAAGAGTAGATCAAAAATACTCCTCAGAAAGAAGAAGAGAAGAAGGAGAGCAAATTGGTGAGAGACTCCGGATATGATTGCAACTTCTGCCATGGCAAAAACCACTTTGCCAAAGATTGCATGTTGAGAAAGCTATCGGAGAAGAAAGAGGGTGAAGATGATGAAGCGTACTATATGCGCAAGCTGGAGGAGATAAAGAAGAAGAAAGCCACTAACAGTTCAATGAATGCTTTGATTATGCAGGAGAGCGTTGTGGATAACGATTTCGGTGGTGTAGAGGTCTGGTCTACAGACTTTGAGGATGAAGAAGTGTGTAAACCCACACATGGCAAGGCATTTGTGGCGAAAGAGAAGAGAACTGAGTCTGCCAGGAGATGCTTGATGGTGACAGCTGGAGTGTCATAAATGAGGGGCTACGCAACCGAAGGAGAGTATGAGGAGGCGAATCTGAAGGAAGATAAGTGTTTTGCTGCCAAACCTGTGAGCGAGGGGATCAACGACTGCGATCAGTTGATCAAGAAGGTACAATCCATTCTCGAATCACTTAACATACCTGTAACAAACTATGAAAAGGAATTAAACGATTTAAAATTCAAATTTTCTAGTTTAAGCGGTAGTCTAATGCAAACACGCCTCACAAATGCTAACCTAACCGATCAAATTAGCAGGGTGACATCCAAGAGTGAGGAGCGAAGGATGTGGATAGAGAAGACGGAGTTAGAGTTAGTTAGGATAAAAGATGAAGTTATTTATTTGCAACGTGATAATTTGAAACTTATGAAACAAAGAAACATTTTTTGCTTAATTGCTAAACGTTTATATACAAATATCACTCAGTTGCATTTAGATTATGAAATTGGCAAAAAGATTCACAAAATGATTTTGCCCTTCCTGGAGTTAAAGGAGGACGAAGTTGATATTGATGGTTATAACTGTGAATCTATTGTCTCTTCAGATAATATCTTTGATGCCTATAGGGTTGGTCTGGACAAAATCGAGTCCTTTATCAAGTCCAAAGACAATAAGGACATGCTCAAAAATCTTTTGGACGAGAATGATAAACTGAAAATTAAGATCGAAACCATACCAAAATTTGACTCATTGAATGCCAAGTTAAGTTCAGAAAACAAAATAAATGTTGAAAACACTTCTGAATTTGACGAAGATAGTGATATGAGTGAAATTTTTGTAGAGGATGTGGTTGACTGTTCAGAATTTGTCAAGAGTAAAACCGAACCTACCAAAGGTCTTATATCTGAGAATTCGGTTGAGTTCGCTCGAGTGTCCCAAGATAAGTCCAAAGTTCTGAAACCGAAAGCAGTGGTTTATCAAAAGGTACAAACTGTACCAAATCAGCTATACACCACGTCAGGAGTTACTCAGAAACACACATCCGAACTGATAGCCATAGTGAACGAAGATAATGAACGTGGTTGTGATAATTATTTCTGGTCTGCTCCAATCGACAATGCAGATGAGACTGTCAGTTTATCAGAGAGAACCTCATGGAGGGTTAAAGGCAGATACGTGGCAGAACCACTCAACAAGCCTACAAGCTTTGATGTACCAAGCACAAGTGATACCAAAGAAATCCCAAGCGAATCAATGACGGCTGCAAGCGAAACCTCTTCATTGAAGAGCGAAACTCATGCTGAGAGACCGAAGCCAAGAGCAAATATACACAAGTCTCAAAAGCAGCTTGCTGAACAAAAACGCCAGCGAAACAAAAGATATCAAAAGAATCTCAATGAAAGGAAGCAGTTTTGGAACTCCCAAAACTCCAATTATGTTCGCACAGAAAAGGCATCAAATCTCCAGCTGAAATCTGGATCAAAGGATAATTCTGGTCCATGTATCCACTGCCAATCCTGCAGTCAATCAAACTGAAAGCCTAGTTTCGGTCCCAACTCTTGCAGCGACAAGAACCGAAAGACTAGTTTCGGTCCCAAGCCTAGCCTTAATAAGAACCGAAAGACAAGTTTCGGTCCTAAATCCCATCCTCCTCATTGTCAACCAAAGCAGAATCCTAACAAGGATGTCCAGGATAGCAAGGGAAAAGGGAAGCTCGTTTCAGAAGACAAAAAGCAAACAAAGAAGACGTCTGCTAACCCTAGCAAACATGAAAACAAATTTGTTAAGAATCAAAACAAAATTCCTCAATCTGATTTAAACAAACTCAAGGTCTTTACCATCAAGAGGAAAGACGCAACCACACTAATAAAAAGAACTTATATGGTTGATCTTTCTATTGCTATTCCATGTTCTGTAAAAGGCTCACGTGGACCCAAGCAACTTTGGGTTCCTAAATCTGCTTGATTTTTGTAGGTTATAAGTGACGAGCAGTTCGACGACGAATGATACATTGATAGTGGCTGCTCACGTCACATGACAGGGAGGGAAGAGCTAAGGGAGTTTCGGGCTCTTAAGGATGGTGGATGTGTCAAATACGGGAATAATTCATATGGCACGATCAAAGGCTACGAAATGATCACAAACGGGGAATTCTCGATCCGAAAAGTAGCATATGTAGAGGGCTTGCAGCACAATCTCATCAGTGTCTCTCAACTGGTTGTGGGAACTGGTTTGAAAGTTTCGTTCGATGATGAAGGCTCTGAGATTGTCGAAAAGAAAACAAAGGATGTCTTGTTAAAGTCCAAGCGAAAAGGAGAGATGTATCCTCTAAATCTTAACCCAATTCGAGGAAAGCCAGCCGTATGCTTATTATCGAAAGCACACTCTGACGAAAGCTGGCTATGGCACAGAAGGCTCTCGCATCTCAACTTTAAGGATATAAACAAGTTGGTTATCGGTGATCATGTACGAGGACTCCCACTTCTCAAATTTGATAAGGAACACTTGTGCGCAACATTCGAGATGGGAAAGCAAAGCCAAAAGTGTCATCCCACAATTGTCAACACAAAGATCATCGAATCTCTTGAGCTGCTTCACATCGATCTATGTGGTCCTTCGACCATAGAAAGCATCGGTGTTAGTAAGTATATTTTAGTTATTGTTGATGACTTTTCACGTTTCACCTGGGTTTTCTTTCTTAAACAGAAATCAGAGGCAACTCCAAAGCTCAAAGCATTTATAAATCAAGTGGAAATTCAATTGCGAAAGGTGGTTAGAAATGTCCGAAGTGACAATGGACTGGAATTCAAAAACCAAGAGTTTGAAGAATTTCTCGCTGAAAAGGGAGTGTCTCACAACTTCTCTGCTCCCTATACTCCACAGCAAAATGGCGTAGTTAAAAGGCGAAACCGTTCGTTGTGTGAAGCGGCTCAAACCATGCTCAGTTTCACTTCTTTACCTCTATATTTTTGGGCTGATGCAATTGCTGCTGCGTACTATACCCATAACCGAACCTTCCTTAACAAGAGATTTTCCATCACTCCGTACGAAATCTTGAATAATCGCAAGCCAAATGTCAAGTTCTTCCATGTGTTTGGTTCAAGATGCTTTATTTTCAACTCCAAAGAGAACAGAAACAAGTTTGATGTCAAGGCAGATGAAGGGATTTTTATTGGTTACTCACTAACTTCAAAGACATATAGGGTTCTGAATAAACGTTCAAAGAAACTTGAAGAAACCTACTATGTCACCTTTGATGATAATTATGTGAAGAAACTGCAGTCCTGTAACGACGTAAATTTTTAAACAAAATTTTCAATTTTAAATTACCAACTTCACATATAATAATTCTCAAAATCTCAAGTGTCGATGTCAAAACATATTTCAAAAAAGTTTTCAAAAGTAATTATCAAAATCCAGGATCCTCATTCATGACTCTTTTCTCTTGTGTGTACAATCGAACCACCGCCTTCCCGCGATCCTAATAAGAACCTGAAACACATAACACATAACACGGTAAGCACGAAACTTAGTGAGTTCCCCAAAATACCACATTGTAACGCCCGTAGATCCGAGCTAGTCAATTTAGAGATAATAGGGGTCGAAAACGACTTTTCGACAAAAGATTATTTAGAATAAATAATCTTAGCCAAGTTGTAGAATATGTCTCAAGGTTTCCGTACATATAAAGAACGACGAAATCCGAGTTATAACGAAGAAGTTATGACCCGTCAAAGTTTCGCGACGGAACCGACACAATACCGGGATGCGTAAACAGTGAATTTACGATAGAGCGACTTTTAGCCTTAGCGATCTAAACGAAAGTCGTAGAATACGTTAAACCGAGAGCGTCCATAAAAAGAACGCCCAAATCTGACTTCGTATGAGGAAGTTATGATTTTTCGAAGTTTCGACGTAGTAGTGCACAACCCGAAATTCGAATATAAGATCGAGCGGTTTCTAGCGGAAACAACCTAAACGAGCATCGGAGATCTCGTTAATAGTAGCGTAACGATAAAAAGACAGACGAAAACGGATTTCAGATGAAAAAGTTATGAATTTTTAACGGACCAACCCTGTCCCGGCCTGTTAAAAATATAACTTTTAAAATAGATTCAAAATTAGCCGATAGAGTCTAAACGAGAGTTGTAGAATACATTCCCGCCTACGCGTGGATATAAAGAACGTTGAAAACGGAGCTCGTATGCAAAAGTTATGATTTTTAGAAGTCGGAGTGTTAATTTGCGAAATATGTTGCAAAGTTGATGACGTGGCTCAATCAGGGCCGTTACTTGCTGATCATGGTCTGGTCTTCGGATTCAGACACCTATACTTCGGACGCCCAACGTAGCCAAGAAGCGCCTCACGTAGGAGGTACGCCCTACGTACGAGGAAGGAGCGATGCGCGTACGCCAAGCCTTCTGCGGTCCGAGAAGCAGCCATGATGCACCATCAGTGAAGCGACACGTCTCAAGAGGAACGCGCCGCATTCGAGGCTACGCCCCGCGTAGTCCGAGGACCTCCGGCCTATAAATAGGATGCAAAATTTCTCGGATTTTCACTCCAAAATTCACTCTCTCTCTAATTACTTTCTCTCTCTAGCCTATCCTAACCCTCCTAAACCCTAGGGAACCCCCCTAGCACCCGAAGGAAGCCCCGAGGCTCCCGGAGTCTCGAGAAAAAGGGTCTTTCGGTTCGGAAACGCTGCTCCAAGCAAAGTCCGGTTTTCTATAAAACCCGCTGTAAGTGAGCTACGCCTACGCTATTTTTAATATAGCCTTTATTTAATTATAGTAACGTTATTAGGAACTTATAATAAGTGCTTGGACTATTATTATGGGTTATATAAGTGTTGTTTAATGCTTATATAATAGTAATAATAGCCAAACTATTAATTAGTCTTGGTGAATATTAGACTAAACTCTAGTGGTAATGATACTAGGTTTTGTCCGAGGAAAATTGTGTTGAGAGTAACGAAGTGCTGTTCGAGTGCCGAGTCACCACCTCCTCAAGTGAGTGCATAGTCACTTTCATCTTACACATAGATATGAAGTATTTTATATAAATTATGTGTTATGTGTGCATATTATCTGAATACTTGCTGTCTATGCTGGATGAATGACTTTATACATGTTTTAAATGATTTAAACTGTATACGTATTTTATATCTACAAAAATGTTGGGGTAAAACATGGGTAGATGTAATAGACGATGTGTGATAAAATGATGAGAGGCCTCGATGTTGTTGTTGTTGATTCTGTCATCTAGCAGAGTATGGATGACGACCACAGACTCTTCTAGACGGTCCAGTGGAACGCTAGCAGACTCGCAACCTGTAGGTGCTTGTGAACGATGTGTTCACCAGTGTACTCCATCCCCATCGTGGTTGCCTTTAGGACATTTATTGCTGAGGAACCCCTTTAGCAGTAGTGTCCATCCCGATGATGATCCTTAGGCTAGGTCCGTTATGATAGGTGTTTAAGGACGTAAAGTGAGGATAACGGGAACGGGTAATCGGGTTGTTGTTGGTTGATGAAATTAAATAACTTATTTATTGTGGGTTGAAAACCCTATGTGCTCACCAGGCTCCCAAGCCTGACCCACTCCAGCTTATTTGTATCAGAGGTGTCGATATGAAGCTACTTTACACGGAGAGATTTAAAAATAGATGTAGATCACTAGTGTAAATGAATGTAAGTTCTGTTTATGCTGATGTTTCTGTATTGACGATGACATCCCAAATTTTTTAAAATGAATAAAAATACATTTCTTCGGAAATGCTTTGATAATATATTTATCATGTTTTTCTGGGAACAAATTCCGCAACATTTTTATTAAAAGAAGTACTCTTATTTTTATTAAGCATAAAGAAAATCGGTCTTTTCTGGCCGTGAAAATGGGGATGTCACAGTTGGTATCAGAGCATTAGTTTAAGCGAACTAGGAATATGGATTTATTTCTAGCTTAAACTTAGAATGCTAAGCGATGATTGTGAGGAGTGTGTCTAATAAAATTTAGGTAATACAGCTGAATAGACACAAGCACTAGCTTATTTAGGGAAAATGCCTAACATGCTTTTATGTGCTAAATGATGTGTGATGCTTTATGCTATCATTTGATCGGATCTATGGTCTGTTGTCGACCGGATCTAGAAATTTTATGTGCTCAGATTTCTAAACGTTTAATTACGGTATTAGAACTGACATGTAACTTTTCGGAGTAATAGGGAGATTTACACGTCGATCGTAAATAAAATCTTTCCTATCTAAATTCTCATCACTACACACCAAACGTTTAAATTGGTGTATAGATCGAAATGGCAAGGACCCGAAGTGGAGTCGGGAACGCAAACAGAAATCAACCTCCAGTGGTTGAGCAAATACCTGTTGTAGTAGAAGCTGCACCTGAACCAATCACCATGGCTGAAGTACAAGCCATGATTCGGGCTATGTTAGCTGAACAAAGGGAAGAAATGAGGCAGATGTTGCATGCAAATAGGGACGAACCTACCACGCCCATTGAGCAACCTCAGCTAATACCTGAGCAATATGAGGAAGGGAACTACAGCAGGACCGTTGGTCAAGCTGATCCGCTGGTGATTAGGAGAAACAATCAAGATGGAGGAAATGACGGACGTGGATGCAAGTACAAGGATTTCATGGCATCCAAACCTCCCGAGTCTTTCTGGAAACCCAACACCGGTGGAAGTTATGGACTGGATCTCCGAGAAGGAGACAATGTTTGAGAGTTGCGAGTGTAGCAACAAACAGAAGACCGCTCTCGCGATCCCTCTATTAAAGTCTGGAGTACTGAGCTGGTGGAAGCTACTAGCTAACACGATACCCAAGGGAGAAGCAAGCAAGATGTCTTGGGAAGATTTCATGGTGCAACTAAAAATGAAGTACTGCTCTGAGAAGGATCTTCTAGAGATCAACAATGATTTTCAAAATCTGAAGAAGGGAAGGATGAGTGTCACTGAGTATGCTGCAAGTTTTATGGAGAAGATGAAGTTTGTTCCTTACCTAGTTCCAACTGAGCTCTCCAAGGTCAAAAAGTTTGCCCATGGATTACCAGCGGACTTTGGTCCAATGGTCAAGCAAGCAACCACTTTGAAAGCCGCCATCTGGGCAGCCAGGAATGTTGAGACTCGGATTAGGGAAAAGCTTGTTCCTTACCTAGTTCCAAATGAGCCCTACCATGATGACCTTTTGGTCCTGACCTTCCGGTCCTACTCTGTTGACTTTCCGGCCCAACTATGTTGCCTTCCGGCCCAACTCTGTTGCCTTCCGGCCCAACTCTGTTGACCTTCTGGTCCAAGCCCTGTTGACCTTCCGGTCCGAACCAGGCAACTCATAACATAACATATCACATAAAACATATATCACATATCACACCTAAGCACATACGACCTTTGTCACACCCCGCTAAAGCGGAAACATGAGGCGTGGCAGTATAAAAGGTTTCATAGCAAAAGTTAAAAGACAACACCAACCATAGTATTAAAAATCATTACAATTTTACAATGGGTTTGAACAACTTTTAAAAGAAATTACAATGTAAATTGAAATACAACACATGCGAATGCTCCTAAAAGTGAAGTGTCCCTAAGTGCCACTTACTCGATGATTCCTGAAAAAGCATGTAAAACGAGCGTCAACTATAAAAATAGTTGGTGAGTACTCACAGATAAACAAAATAATATTGGTTCCATGAATTGAAATCAAAGTTTTGATAAAAGTATCCAATAATAAAAGTATATTGTTAAAATGAGTAAATAAGTTTGTAAAAACAAAGTTCTTTGTCATCATGAGAGATAAAGTATGTTGCGCAAATAAGATGCAACATTCATATTCTCATGGAAGATAAAGTTCGTTACTCAAACGAGTAAACAAGTTTCATTGCTAAAATGAGCAATCAATTTCGTTGCTACAAGGAGCAAACAATTTCATTGCTAAAACATGTATATAAGTTTTCAGTAATAAAAGTTCGTTGTTGTAATGAGAAACAAAGTTCATTGCTATAATTAATAATAAGTTTATTGCTATAACGAGAAACGAGTTTGTATGTGCATGAGCAAACAATGAGTCTCAACCAAACCTATGACTGAAGCCCTATCAAGATCTATGCTTATCGTTCCATAGATGAATATGGTATCATGCACTCCAGCAATAGGGCGAGTGAGGAGTTGTCAATTCCTAATAGCGCTATCCATAATGACCATTGGCTCAAAGAGTTAATGGTTAGAGATAAGGGAAGGGCCTTAGTACGATAAGTTCTCATGTTCCGTGTTGCATAGACATACATAGAGAGACATAGCAATACAATAGCAATCATGTTTGATATAAATCGATTTAAATACAACATGCAAATAATAGTTTTTCGGGACATGCTTTTCCACCCCAAAACATAAAAACTGAAAATAGGGGAGTGCGTGAATACTCACAATATGCAAAATATAGCAACCAAGTTTATACGAGTCAATTAAATACAACGAACATAAATAGTTTAGGACATGCTTTTCCACCCCAAAACATTTAAAAACCGAAAATAGGGGAGTGGTGAATACTCACAATATGCAAAATATAGCAACCAAGTTTATACGAGTCAATTAAATACAACGAACATAAATAGTTTAGGACATGCTTTTCCACCCCAAAACATTTAAAAACCGAAATAGGGGAGTGGTGAATACTCACAATGCATTTAGATGATGCAAATGGTGCCTTGAACTACGTTCCACGTGTACCACTACCGATTCCTACAATAATGGTATTCGCTAGTGAGTCTCTAATCGAAATCTAACACTAGTATACTTACTACTACAATAGAATTATGCCAATAATGTGTCAAAATTTAATATTGATAAGTTACAAACATTTTTCCTGTGGAAATTAAGTTTCAAAGAATCAATTGTTATATAACAATTTAAGTGGAAATTTCCCATTATTGAAATGCTAATATTTAACATTTTAAGAGGTGTTCCAATGATTAAATATTCAAAAACTAAATCAATTTAGTTCTAAAATTTCCCTGTTTGCATTTCAGTTTTAATTGAAGTCAAATACCCCAAGATAAATTTTCTTGAATTTTTGATTTCTCTGACTATTTGTCACGATTTTAGTTTCTTGAATAACCATAAAATCATGAAAAATAATAAACAGTTAATAAAAAATACCAAAGTTCAGATTTTGGTTCTAAATGTACTAAAAGACTTCTAGATAAATTTTCATGGATTATGAATATGTATAACCATTTTTCATATATTTAATTCTCTAAATAGATACAAATTCATGAAAAATAGAAATCAGTTAAGAAAATACCCCAAACTCTTTATAACAATGTCATTACACATACTTAAGCTGGGAAAAATATAAAAATGAGTTTCTAAACTGTTTAACCCAATTTTATGATTTTTATGCATTTATTCTAATAAAAATGAAATAAATAGAAAACAGTTTCCAAAATTACTCAAACTTTTTATTTTACTGTTATTATACATATAGGAGCTGGGAAAAATATAAAAGATATATTTTAGTTGGTATTTCTATTTTTATTTGTTTTATCCCCTTAAATAATCATTAATTGAAGAATAAATAATAAAGAGTTAAAATAAATTCCCAAAAAATTTTGTAACATCATTTACAGTGTAAGTAATCTGGGAAAAATACCAAAGATGGTTTTCATATTGTATAATCCGGTTTTGGGTATTTTAAGTGTATTTAAGTGTATTTAAGTGTATTTAACCTTAGAAAATAGGAGAAAAATAGTATACAGAAGAGAAAAATCATCAAAATTTTTATGTAGGCTCCTAATGTACAACAAGAGGTTCTGGTAATTTTTCATGAATTTTGGATGATCAGAAATATTTTTTCTTTTTTTAGGCCATTATAATTACAAAAGTTGGGGAAAAATAGAAATGTATGATGAAAAATCTTGAAATTATTTTTATGAGTCTTCCACCTCTGGTAAGAGGTGCGAAAATTGCTAGATGGCATTTTCACACTCTCTAAAGTGGTTTTGTGATTTATTGGAACCACACAAAAAGAAAATCAAAAGACACATCAAACAGTAACAAAAATCGATGAAATTTTATGAGGGGTCATTATTCACCATAAGGGTCACCCACGAATTTTTCTAGGATTTATAGACCTCCGAAAGTATTTTATGTGATTTATGCCCTTGTTTTCTTGTAACAAATTTAATAAATCAAAGAAATGGTAAAAAATTTTGGGATTTTCCAGATATTCATATTATCTTAATGGGAATCTGGGAAAATTTGTATTTCGAACAGAAAGAACTTTTAGATATTTTTTATAAATAAAATCATTTACATGCACTATTAACAATGTACTTTAATCATCAAGCTCTTTAGCTTGGTGTTCATCACATGCATCACGGTTTGAAGACCATGCATGGACATATGTTGGTCATAGTGATGTTTTCAAAGGAAATACTTGAATGCATAAGGTATATGAACCTTCAAAACTTGTAAAAATCCGTATTTTAGTGTTTGACATAGGTTTTGGTCCTTGGATTTCACCATTTACAACATGCATGTTGTTTTTGGGTGAAATCCTACCACCATCATCATCAGAACCGTGAGTTTGTGTATTTGTATGTTTATGTGTGCATGATCTTTCATTAGAATGGAGTAGAAGATGAAGAAAGTCCATGAAAAACAAGTAAAACTTGAAGGAAAAGAGAAGGAAAATGAATGATTTTCGGGTTTACCTTTAAGAACACCTCAAGATGATTAAGATTTAGAGTTCATGGTGTGTTCTATGACCCATTTTCTGGAGAATTTCGTGGTTGAGGGAGAGAGGAAGAGAGAATAGAGAGAAAATGAAGTGAGGGAGTGTGAGAGAGAAAGTGAAATATTGAGAAATGGAGAGGAATTGATTGTGTGTGTTGGGAAGAGGAGAGAGAGGAGAGAGAGGAGAGATCCGACTTTTTAATGGAGAGAGGGTCTCCCTCTTTTAAATTTTATAAAATACAACTTTATTTTATAAAAATATCAAGTTTTTATAAAATATGCACCTTATTCTAAATTTTTCTTCACAAAACCTTGATTTTTGGCTTAGAAAATAAGGTTAAATACTAATGACTTCAATTTTATTTCTCCTTGGTTATATTTTACTAAATTGAGTTATTTTAAATTGATATTATATATTCCATACCAAATTTATGGATTTTTAGGTGTTAAAGTTTAAAAATTTGAGTTTTTAGGGTTTTAGGGTCTTGAGATTTATAAATATTTGGATATCAAAATTACTTGAATTTTGAGACTTCAAACTATTTTAGAGTTTCATAACTCTTATTCAAATTAGAAATATTGTTTGTAATTTATTTTTATTGGTTTATTGGCATTCTATGTAGTGATTCCGAGATTCAAATGAAATTGAGGAATCAAGTATACTAGTCCTAGTTTCAACTTTGACTTAAGTTTCTATGAGACTCTGACCTAACTTTTACTACTAGGTCAAGTGCATGATGTGTGTATATGATTCATGAAATGGTGTTCGAGTCATAGAGTGACCCAAATATGGATAGTCACTACAGTTAAGTAGTAGTAGAATTCACATATCAATGTGAAATCTAAGTACACCATCCATTGTTTCTATCTGTTTCCAAGTTTCTACTAGGTTATAACTTAGTTTCTAGTTACTAAGTCTAATATGTTTTGTGCCTATATGTGCAACTAAGTCTAGTCAAATCTAGAACCGACTTGAATTTTGACGGTTGTCACATTCTCCCCCGGTTGAAAGAATTTCGCCCCGAAATTCAATTCGTGACGTATTCTATTAGAACTCAGCCGAATACAATTGTATAATTGGAGAGGTGGTGACTTGAAGAGCTCTTTGATTATTTTGGGTTAATTCCTCAAGGGAAGAGCCCAACTCTTTAGCTATAATCAAATTAATGTTTCCCTAATTCGAGTTCTACAATCTAGATTGCGAGAAATTAGGATCATGGAAATCATGATCCAACCATGGCGACCTAGTTGAAAAAGGTTATATAGTTAGATATTATCTAACTTAAAAGAACGTTATAAGTTTTGCTGACGCACCAACTGCACTGAGCGTTAAATCCGCATTGATGCTTAAGTCGCATTCTAAATTAGCACTAAGTGTAAATTTGCCGCCTAATAAAGAAGAGATTAGGAACAATTTGTTCACTTCCGGGTTAGCTATTACCTCTGGAAAGGATATATTTCGAAATAAGAAGGGGTAACATGAATGAAAGGGAAGCGATCGAGGGTAAGTTCCTAAAAATACGTACTAAGGGTAGGCAACGAAGTTTTGGTACATCTCAAATGTAAAGGCTATTTAAGTGTCGTCTACAAAATAAATTACGAAATGATTGAGGATCTCCGAGGCTATAATTACTACTACGGTTACTCTTACAATCATAGAACTATATTCGAAGAGTATATATAGTTAGAGAGTCATTGTTTCTAATGAAGGCGGTGAAAGTTTATGATAAATTAAATCACATTGTGTAGATAGCATTTTAAGTGTTTTAGAAGTGATAAAAATCTCACTGTTATCAAAATATGTAATAATTCCAAGATAATGAAAATACATGTTTGGCAATCCAACGAAGTAGTAAAATAGTATAAAGATTAATTAAGGTTAAAGGTTTAAGTCGTCATTAAAGGAATTTGTATAGAAATATTTGTATTAAACTTTTGAGAAATTGTCCAATTGTGAAAGTCAGGACAAATTCAAGTTTACAAGGAGTCGGAATACTTATGAAAACAAGTTTGAGAGTTTAGGAACTCACTGAAAATTGCAAAGTAAAATACTATTTTAAGAAAGGTGTAAAAATGTCAATCTTTGAAAATAGTGCATTCATAGTTTAGTGTTTCTACAAAAACAATCATTTAGAGAATAGATAATCGTAAAATTCAAAACTTTTGATGTATTTAAAGAAAAGAAGAAACATAAGGAAATATATCCTTCACATATATTTTCCGGATATAGAAAAATTATAAGCATAAGAGTATTCATCTTGTGTATTAATTATAAGGAAAAATACAATGAAAATTGCATTTTATATCAAGTTTCTGAATTTAGAACGAAAGAGCAAATGTAAGTAAGGATCACTTGTTTATAGAGATTTCAAAATAAAAACAAGATGTATATGATAAAAGGCGTAATTGAATATATCAAAGTTGACTAAATAAAAATTATTCCTCACGGCTATACATGTATTAATCGCTCAAAACGAAAGGATGGACTTCTAGTATGTATGTGTACAAACATGATACCAGGAGAAGCAAAATAGACAGAAACAAAGTTAGACAATGTATTATGTTACTATTATGGGTGTGCGAGATCTAAAATCATAAGGAGAGTAAGAAATCAAGTGCGGGGGAAAGAAAAAGGAAGGTAGCGGCGGCAATGATTGTTATTGTTAAAATTATAAGAACAATACCTATAGGTAGATTAAAACCAGGTTGAGATATATTTCAAACTTTAATATTTGATGTATATTGATGATTAAATAGATATGTGGGAGTTTTAAAGTGTTTTCTAAAAATTTATGAGTTATCTATTAAGTTAAACTCCATTTGTGAAAAAGAAAGAAACACTAAAACTTGTAATTGAAATTCCGACAACTTTGACCTTTTTGACCGGAGTCCAACAATGCTTAAAACGGATAAGGTAAAGACTTAACATATTTAGATGAATAATTGTGCATTGTCGAAAGTGCGCCACTGGAACTTTAAAAGTGAACACTAAGTTTTGCAATGCTTTATATTTTAGAATCTTTATAGATTATAAAACTATATTGAAGCAAAGTACACAAATAAGGTATGTTTTGAATTACAAGCGTTAGATATGTCTTATAAACATGTCTGAAGTAGACATTTTCATAAATATCATGTTGTGTTTTCGAGAAAACACATTAAAGTAAATTACAATTCCTAAATGAGAAAGCGGTTAAATGTGTCAAAGCAAAAGTGGTTTGGAAAATCCGAGGACGCTTTTACATATAATAGGACTTCAATGTTATATGTTTAAGTTTTATAGAATAGAGTTTAAACACTTTTATAAAAGAAAATGTTTCTAAGTTTTTCGAAAACGTGTCAAAATGGTAAGCAAGGTTTAAAATGGTTTATATGCCCTTAAAAACACATCTATCCATTGAAATGGATTTGAAATAAAATTGAAATAGCAAGGTTAAAACCAATAATGGTTGAATTGAGTTTTGAAGAAAAGTGTTAAGTTAAAGCAAGTTGTCAAAAGATTTTTAGCGAGAATATGGCTTACATTGTTAGGAAATGTCTAGTAAGTTGTATGAAGTGGTTATAAAGTATTTTATCGATGATAAATAAAACCGATGAAACGAAATAATTTTTCGATGGAAGATTAAGAAGTAAGGAATAAGTATGTTAGTGTAGCTGATCGTACCTAAATACTAAGGCGAGTCTAAGGCGAGTGCCGGTGTCTTTTCCCCCAAGATAAAGGACAAGAAAAATTGTTTGAAAAACGTTTTATGGTCTCAATACAGTTTACGACCTTTTATAGAGGTCAAAGGGAAATCCTATGTTAAGTTTTAAGCTCAAGGTGGAAACAACATAGAGCTAAATCGTAGCGTAGTAATAAGGTCTCACGTATGGGTTAAACTTTCGTGTCTCCTCGTGAGTCGAATCCGGAATGACCACCAATGGTATACAAGTGATTACTTAGTGGCGACTCATCTACCTCCTTACGCGATGCTCCAATTATCATTCGTGTCGATATCGAAACACTTTTTCATAGTTGTAACTCTAGTACGAAGACGATGAAGAGGTATTGAGGAATAATTGGTATAGATTTCGACTTAAGATTATTACTAGTGTATATCTAGCTACTAACCTTACATCTAAAGTCAATAGCTACCAAGGAATGCTCATTCTCAGTACTAAGTGCATTGCTCCTAGAGTGGCTAGTGATATAACCTAAGTGGTTAACCTAGCACTTGATAAGGGATAAGAATGTTTCTAAATAAGACATTATGGTAAAAGTGCACTTAGTTTCTAAGTGTACCTAGATGAATGCCTATAATATGCAATGCCCGTACGCACACCGAAAAATTTTGTTTTTCAAAAGTTTAAGTTGAAAATTGTTTTGAACATAATTCTAGAATAACCGTTTCCAGCCTCACATTAACTTTCCTTAATTAAGCATAGTTGGCCAGACTATATTTAATTAAAGTCCAATAATGCATACTCGAATTAGTTATACCAGTAGTGTGTTCAGTATTTTAAAAACATTTTGAAAATTTTTGGCTATAGTTGTGGTTCTCCAAAGAAAAACCGGTATTCTCTATAACCTGGCTCTGATACCATTTTCTGTCACACCCCGCTAAAGCGGAAACACGAGGCGTGGCAGTATAAAGGGTTTCATAGCAAAAGTTAAAAGACAACACCAACCATAGTATTAAAAATCATTACAATTTTACAATGGGTTTGAACAACTTTTAAAAGAAATTACAATGTAAATTGAAATACAACACAAGCGAATGCTCCTAAAAGTGAAGTGTCCCTAAGTGCCACTTACTCGATGATTCCTGAAAAAGCATGTAAAACGAGCGTCAACTATAAAAATAGTTGGTGAGTACTCACAGATAAACAAAATAATATTGGTTCCATGAATTGAAATCAAAGTTTTGATAAAAGTTTCCAATAATAAAAGTATATTGTTAAAATGAGTAAATAAGTTTGTAAAAACAAAGTTCTTTGTCATCATGAGAGATAAAGTATGTTGCGCAAATAAGATGCAACATTCATATTCTCATGGAAGATAAAGTTCGTTACTCAAACGAGTAAACAAGTTTCATTGCTAAAATGAGCAATCAATTTCGTTGCTACAAGGAGCAAACAATTTCATTGCTAAAACATGTATATAAGTTTTCAGTAATAAAAGTTCGTTGTTGTAATGAGAAACAAAGTTCATTGCTATAATTAATAATAAGTTTATTGCTATAACGAGAAACGAGTTTGTATGTGCATGAGCAAACAATGAGTCTCAACCAAACCTATGACTGAAGCCCTATCAAGATCTATGCTTATCGTTCCATAGATGAATATGGTATCATGCACTCCAGCAATAGGGCGAGTGAGGAGTTGTCAATTCCTAATAGCGCTATCCATAATGACCATTGGCTCAAAGAGTTAATGGTTAGAGATAAGGGAAGGGCCTTAGTACGATAAGTTCTCATGTTCCGTGTTGCATAGACATACATAGAGAGACATAGCAATACAATAGCAATCATGTTTGATATAAATCGATTTAAATACAACATGCAAATAATAGTTTTTCGGGACATGCTTTTCCACCCCAAAACATAAAAACTGAAAATAGGGGAGTGCGTGAATACTCACAATATGCAAAATATAGCAACCAAGTTTATACGAGTCAATTAAATACAACGAACATAAATAGTTTAGGACATGCTTTTCCACCCCAAAACATTTAAAAACCGAAAATAAGGGAGTGGTGAATACTCACAATATGCAAAATATAGCAACCAAGTTTATACGAGTCAATTAAATACAACGAACATAAATAGTTTAGGACATGCTTTTCCACCCCAAAACATTTAAAAACCGAAATAGGGGAGTGGTGAATACTCACAATGCATTTAGATGATGCAAATGGTGCCTTGAACTACGTTCCACGTGTACCACTACCGATTCCTACAATAATGGTATTCGCTAGTGAGTCTCTAATCGAAATCTAACACTAGTATACTTACTACTACAATAGAATTATGCCAATAATGTGTCAAAATTTAATATTGATAAGTTACAAACATTTTTCTGTGGAAATTAAGTTTCAAAGAATCAATTGTTATATAACAATTTAAGTGGAAATTTCCCATTATTGAAATGCTAATATTTAACATTTTAAGAGGTGTTCCAATGATTAAATATTCAAAAACTAAATCAATTTAGTTCTAAAATTTCCCTGTTTGCATTTCAGTTTTAATTGAAGTCAAATACCTCAAGATAAATTTTCTTGATTTTTTTGATTTGTCTGACTATTTGTCACGATTTTAGTTTCTTGAATAACCATAAAATCATGAAAAATACTAAACAGTTAATAAAAAATACCAAACTTCAGATTTTGGTTCTAAATGTACTAAAAGACTTCTAGATAAATTTTCATGGATTATGAATATGTATAACCATTTTTCATATATTTAATTCTCTAAATAGATACAAATTCATGAAAAATAGAAATCAGTTAAGAAAATACCCCAAACTCTTTATAACAATGTCATTACACATACTTAAGCTGGGAAAAATATAAAAATGGGTTTCTAAACAGTTTAACCCAATTTTATGATTCTTATGCATTTATTCTACTAAAAATGAAATAAATAGAAAACAGTTTCCAAAATTACTCAAACTTTTTATTTTACTGTTATTATACATATAGGAGCTGGGAAAAATATAAAAGATATTTTTTAGTTGGTATTTCTATTTTTCTTTGTTTTATCCCCTTAAATAATCATTAATTGAAGAATAAATAATAAAGAGTTAAAATAAATTCCCAAAAAATTTTGTAACATCATTTACAGTGTAAGTAATCTGGGAAAAATACCAAAGGTGGTTTTCATATTGTATAATCCGGTTTTGGGTATTTAAGTGTATTTAAGTGTATTTAAGTGTATTTAACCTTAGAAAATAGGAGAAAAATAGTATACAGAAGAGAAAAATCATCAAAATTTTTATGTAGGCTCCTAATGTATAACAAGAGGTTCTGGTAATTTTTCATGAATTTTGGATGATCAGAAATATTTTTTCTTTTTTTAGGCCATTATAATTACAAAAGTTGGGGAAAAATAGAAATGTATTATGAAAAATCTTGAAATTATTTTTATGAGTCTTCCACCTCTGGTAAGAGGTGCGAAAATTGCTAGATGGCATTTTCACACTCTCTAAAGTGGTTTTGTGATTTATTGGAACCACACAAAAAGAAAATCAAAAGACACATCAAACAGTAACAAAAATCGATGAAATTTTATGAGGGGTCATTATTCACCATAAGGGTCACCCACGAATTTTTCTAGGATTTATAGACATCCGAAAGTATTTTATGTGATTTATGCCCTTGTTTTCTTGTAACAAATTTAATAAATCAAAGAAATGGTAAAAACTTTTGGGATTTTCCAGATATTCATATTATCTTAATGGGAATCTGGGAAAATTTGTATTTCGAACAGAAAGAACTTTTAGATATTTTTTATAAATAAAATCATTTACATGCACTATTAACAATGTACTTTAATCATCAAGCTCTTTAGCTTGGTGTTCATCACATGCATCACGGTTTGAAGACCATGCATGGACATATGTTGGTCATAGTGATGTTTTCAAAGGAAATACTTGAATGCATAAGGTATATGAACCTTCAAAACTTGTAAAAATCCGTATTTTAGTGTTTGACATAGGTTTTGGTCCTTGGATTTCACCATTTATAACATGCATGTTGTTTTTGGGTGAAATCCTACCACCATTATCATCAGAACCATGAGTTTGTGTAATTGTATGTTTATGTGTTCATGATCTTTCATTAGAATGGAGTAGAAGATGAAGAAAGTCCATGAAAAACAAGTAAAACTTGAAGGAAAAGAGAAGGAAAATGAATGATTTTCGGGTTTACCTTTAAGAACACCTCAAGATGATTAAGATTTAGAGTTCATGGTGTGTTCTATGACCCATTTTCTGGAGAATTTCGTGGTTGAGGGAGAGAGGAAGAGAGAATAGAGAGAAAATGAAGTGAGGGAGTGTGAGAGAGAAAGTGAAATATTGAGAAATGGAGAGGAATTGATTGTGTGTGTTGGGAAGAGGAAAGAGAGGAGAGAGAGAAGAGATCCGACTTTTTAATGGAGAGAGGGTCTCCCTCTTTTAAATTTTATAAAATACAACTTTATTTTATAAAAATATCAAGTTTTTATAAAATATGCACCTTATTCTAAATTTTCCTTCACAAAACCTTGATTTTTGGCTTAGAAAATAAGGTTAAATACTAATGACTTCAATTTTATTTCTCCTTGGTTATATTTTACTAAATTGAGTTATTTTAAATTGATATTATATATTCCATACCAAATTTATGGATTTTTAGGTGTTAAAGTTTAAAAATTTGAGTTTTTAGGGTTTTAGGGTCTTGAGATTTATAAATATTTGGATATCAAAATTACTTGAATTTTGAGACTTCAAACTATTTTAGAGTTTCATAACTCTTATTCAAATTAGAAATATTGTTTGTAATTTATTTTTATTGGTTTATTGGCATTCTATGTAGTGAATCCGAGATTCAAATGAAATTGAGGAATCAAGTATACTAGTCCTAGTTTCAACTTTGACTTAAGTTTCTATGAGACACTGACCTAACTTTTACTACTAGGTCAAGTGCATGATTTGTGTATATGATTCATGAAATGGTGTTCGAGTCATAGAGTGACCCAAAAATGGATAGTCACTACAGTTAAGTAGTAGTAGAATTCACATATCAATGTGAAATCTAAGTACACCATCCATTGTTTCTATCTGTTTCCAAGTTTCTACTAGGTTATAACTTAGTTTCTAGTTACTAAGTCTAATATGTTTTGTGCCTATATGTGCAACTAAGTCTAGTCAAATCTAGAACCGACTTGAATTTTTACGGTTGTCACAACCTTCGCCGGTCACATATAATTACCACTCTAGGTAAGGTATACTGAGAAGACTCACCTCGGATGATGAACAGCCCCCTACAAACGCTGCTGCTACGCACCGACCTCTAACTCCGTGCCAAACCTACAATTATCCCAATTAGGAACTAATTCCCAACTCTCGCTCATTAGGTCTAAAGGTAGCCCACTGTCCAGCCCATTAATGACCTAAAACCCATTGGGCTCAACAAGGCCCAATTCTCAATCTAAATGGAAGGTCGAACATTAGATAAACTCCCCAAGCTCACTAAAGGACCAGTCTGCTAAACTGGGCCCACTCCCTCCAATGGGCCTCACCCCAAGCCTAAATATATCCTTCGCCCATAACTTCAGACTATTGATGGCCCAACAGCCCAAGGCATGGCCCAAAGCGTGGCCCAAATCACAAAGTCCAACACAGACAAGTTATGCGAGGCGTACACCTATGTACGCTAAGCGTACCGACTCGATGGCGAGTACGCTGGGCGTACCTGCACGTACGCTCAGCGTAACCTTCCTGTTAAGCCCTTTTTCCATTAAGTTCTTATTACTTCATTCCAGAGGCCACAAATTCAGATCCAGGTCCTTATTATCCTCTTAATCCTTAAATTCATAATCTTGGTGACTTGCAATCCACCAAATAAGTTCAAACTCAAAAGGCATCAACATACTTCCATAATAAGGGCGAGATATCTTGCATGAACTCATTAGGACCATCAAGATTGAAACTTTACTGCTTATGGGACCCTTTTAGCTCTGAGGGTGGCAACCCTAAGCTCAAAAACGAGATTCCAACATAAAGGTCCAAACTTGGGACCAAAACAACTCCAAAACTTCACTACACAAGATCTATGCATTCTTAAGTAAAGTTATGAACTTTATACCTCAGAAGAGCTCCAAATGATGATGACAATCCAGATCTATGAGCTCCAAACTCCCAAGTTCTTCCTTGCCAACTTCTTCTTTTGAAAAACCCAAGCTTACATCACCAAAATAACCCTCTTGAAGACCAAATCACCCAAGGTTGAAGATATGAGACGTTCCAGGGCTTCTCTGAAGTTGGGGGAACAACATGGAGGCTAGGGTTTGAACTATAGTGTTCTATAAATAGTGGCACACCCTAAATTTAGGGTTTCTGGACTCTGGACGTACGCTGGGCGTACCTCCTGTACGCTGGGCGTACGCCAAGGAGCACCCGCGGCCATTTCCCTTATACGCTGGGCGTAACCCAGCGTTACGTTGGGCGTACCCACGCGCTTCCATTTCACATGCATGGCCTTCCATGCCAACTTTTCTCCTTAAGGGACCATTTATGCCAAAAACTTCCAAGCCTCATATCTTCCTCACCCGATGTCCGTTTTCGACGAACTTTATATCCACGAAAAGGTAACGAGAAGTTCTACACTTGTATCAACTTTATTTCTCCTAGAGCCCACTCGAACTCAGATCCAAAATTCATGAAAAGTCCAAACCAATACTTGCCGATACCCTTGGGACCTAAAGCATAATCTGAACCCCTTTCTCTCACAATACACCCTATCCATATCCAAGAAGGCCTAAACATTTCTCCTTCAAAATCTTGAAACCTTCTCATATTCAGATTACGGCCCACGAGTCTTGAATTGCAAACAATCTGAAACAGGATGTTACAATTCTCCCCCACCTAATTTAGATTTCGCCCTCGAAATCGTTCCTTTTCTTCGCATAGATAGAAACAAATAATCCGGGAAGCACAACCGGAAAATCTCTTAACATTCAACGATCCTCCTCCCAGGACATTCGAAACCAAATAGAAATTCCCAAGCCGGAGAAGGACGGACCCCTTTTTCCCGTGGAGGTATCTGCTCGAACTCTCCAAAACTGGAAGACTATAGTGGTCTGTCTCCCCGCCAGACCGCCCATGCAAAATATCACCCTGATAATCGCTCATCGATTAACAGACTCGGATAAAACACTTCCAACTCTAAGTACCAAGTCAGCTCACGACCCAATGGTTTAACCTCCAACGGCTATCCCTTGCACACCCAATATGTTAACTTTACAACCTTCCTGTTCACAATAGCTACCTCAGCTCATCGTGACGCACAAGTCACGTAGTTCGCTTTACCCCAAGCGAATACTACAATTTATCTGATATCGTCTTACCTTAGACCTCTGCCGTCTACCATCCACTGATTCCATGCGTTTATCGGTTCTTCCCATACCAACGAGCTAACTCACTCTGGTTTAATACATCTGATGGAGAACAATACTTCTCAAAATGAACCCATCTACGAATTCGACACCTCATCTTGCCTACTAAACACACGAACGAATCCAGACTCAAGCTCTAGAGTCGGATTCCACAACAGAATTGGGTCCACTAAATTCCAATCTGATACTCAACTCATGACCCAAGATTCGCAATCCACGCGTACACCACTTCTTCAATTCCCTTCGGTTGCGATAACCATGACTCAACTCAGAATATAGCGATTCCTGACAAATATGGAGACCTTGGCCTCGCCCCTGGTCCAACCACCAGGCTCCCAAAACTCAATCATTAGGGCTACCCAAGCCTAAAACCCTTCTGCGTCATTCTATGATTAGTGAGTACTACGGCTCCCCGTAGTATCACAACACCCTCTCGCTGACTAGTGAGTACTACGACTCCCCGTAGCATCACAACAACCTTTCACTGAATAGTGAGTACTACGACTGCCCGTAGCATCACCACAACCTCTCACTGAATAGTGAGTACTACGGATCCCCGTAGCATCACCACAACCTCTCACTAAATAGTGAGTACTACGGCTCCCCGTAGCATCACCGCAACCTCTCACTGAATACTGAGTACTACGACTCCCCGTAGCATCACCACAACCTCTCACTGAATAGTAAGTACTACGGCTCCCCATAGTCTTACCGCACTTGATCTTACCACTTCACAATCTCATTCTCAGTTCGACGCCGCACGGCGATCATTAACTCATGCCCTACGGACCAACCATATATAGGTGTACACACTTACCCAAATTATGAATTGCTATTTCTGACGACATCCGCCATAACAAAACACCTTTCCCTGCTGCAATCCACATTCTCGAATAATCTCGCTTGATGTCAATTAGCCGAAGGGCCCCCACTGGAACCGTAGATACTTGATACACCACTGGCCATCTCAAACTCAAAACTCAACATAAGCCGAGATTTAGGACATTAAACTCGGATACCCCGGTACACCATCACAGCACCTCGCAGTGTTTTGACTCTACCACTGATCTCATACTCATGGCATCATACTCAGATACTGCATTGCTTCCTCGAAATCTCGCAACCGATCTTTCTCTCGTGCCACTTGTAACCCCGGAATACTCCATCTCACAAGTTGAAACACGGAGAAATCGCCAACGACTCGGAACACGAAGATGACCCTCCGAAACTCTTTCCTCTATTGCTTAAACCCAAGCGAGATTACACATGCCGACCCGGAAATTTGGTTCCCGGTCATCTCTTACCCTTTTTCCAAAGAGCATAGAATAGTCCATTCATCGAACCAAAATTTCCCAACTGCCTAAGTATCCCTACGAACCAACCACCTCGAAGAATTCCTATCTACCACAAGGCCTCTGACCAACGGCCACTTGCCGTGCAGACACTCATCCTTTCTTGAACACGTACAACATGCATTAACTCCCTCTGCAACTCACTTCGACCACCAATAACCCTGGTCTCATGAATCCATAGTGCATGTCTCCATCCAGCTCCCTAACCACTCTTGAACAAATCTCTGATCCTCTCGATAGAATACCCGGTTCTCCCCCACTCAGGGTTCGAACCATCACCAATTGGCACACCAATAATCTATTCCACAGACTGTTTCCACCAGGAACGTCACACTTACTCTTGGAAGGTACTACGCAATGCTCGGTGGTCTCCCCGATAGAGACCCCACAACTTCAAATACCCCGAATCTCAGATGAAATCCTCAGATCCTTCTCATCATGATTGCCTCTAATCATACAGAATCTCATACCATCCCATTACCGGACATCTCAACTGTCCAGTAGTAACTCTGAATCTTAATCTGAAAATAATGAACGATCATACTCCTCATCCTCGACTCCTCAACCAACGTTCCATCACGTGGGTCGTAATAAGAGTGGAGACCTCATTACTACACTCGATACTCATCATAGACAATAAGGGCCACCGCCCCAATATCCTCTTTTTGATCGTCTGCCGCTGCAGCTAATACATGCCCTACTATGCTCAAATAGGGTGTATCCTTCTCCTTAACCATCTCAGTCCCCACTGACAACCTGCTCATGCTCTAACATTACCTCTCGGCAGACATACTGCCCAAATATTCTGATGGAAAGTCGCCATCAATGCTAACCCGCAGGGTTTTACCCCCAAGCTCAGAAACCGAAATCCCAACACCTCTTATGTTTCCCACAGGAAACAGAAATAATACCACCCAGGTCACAGAAAGTGACATTTTCACTATCGGCTGATTGCTCAACTCATGTCGCAATCCTCCATAAACTCCATCTCTACTTATCCTTGAGCCTTGCGACTTCATCTGACATCTCACCAAAAATACCTTGGAACCATCTCGACTTCCCTCACAAGGGATGCTTCGCTGGAACTTGTTCCACATGACCCTTTGACCTTATACTCTATCGCATCCGATCTCGGTCTAACCAATCACAAAGGAATAAATGGTAGAACCAGTAACACTAACCGCCACGGGTCATGGTACTCGAACCATGTGGCCACCTCTCGATCTGCTATAATGGTACTCGATCCATGTTTTCTTTTCTCAGTCCGCTACAAAGCGTGGCACTCGAACCACGACATCACCAATCAATCTGTCACTTAGCTGGTACTCGAACCATGACATCACCAATCAATCTGTCACTTAGCATAGTACTCGAACCATGACATCACCAATCAATCTGCTACCTAGAATCTCCAGAATACTCCCTGCATCAAGTATGGGTCCTCTGCTTTCAGTAGTACGGGCCCATACTACCTGCCACATCTACCCATACTTTCCAGACGGACCATCCCAGATTTCCTAAGTAGTTGCGCAACCTTCTCGTTCGTCCATCCCGTTACACGTGTTCGCTCCCCAGCGAAATTCTCTACCGTGTCAGAGCACTCATCTGACTAAACTCACTCCCTAGGTTCTTCCTAGGTGCTCATACTTCTCTGCCATCAGCTGCTGAAAAACTCCTAATGATGCCAGCCATCTACCTCCTGAATATCGTCATATTCACTTGGTAGCTGAATCCCATCATCGAGAGTTCCACAAAGCACGAAGCAAGCAGCATTCGGGCATCAAATAATCTCCACCAATACGTATAACCACTTTAGGTTACCACTCCGCTTGCTATACTCGTACTCAAAAGGTATCACCGAGCTCAAGCAACTCCACCCCTCGCGGGTGTCTGACTACCCTCTCAGTAGGCTCCTCAATGTTCATCTAGGTATCTCTCCTAGATTACTCTTCTACTCAGACCCCTCTTTAAAAAGGATTTCTGCTGGATACTCTTACTCCGCACATACTCAAAAGCAATTCACAGATAGCAGTAACTCCTAGGCTAAGGCATCACAAATCAGGCCACTCTAGTCCTAAAATATGAATACCTAGCCTACTCTCTAGCATGCATAACATATCTCATAACAACTTATAACACATAAGTAAGGGTATTTTGGGAAATCACCGTTCGGGCGCTGGCTGATTGTACACACTGCTCGTTTCCTCTTTCTCTTAAAATTCTCTTACTCATTTTTAGAAAAATCGTTCCTTTTGAAAACTTTTCTCAAATCCTCAGTTTGAGTCCAGACATACCCGAAGGTGTATCCGAATCCCTCAAACCAAGGCTCTGATACCAACTTGTAACGACGCAAACTTTTAAACAAATTTTTCAATTTTAAATTACCAACTTCACATATAATAATTCTCAAAATCTCAAGTGTCGATGTCATAACATATTTTAAAATAGTTTTCAACAGTAATTATCAAAATCCAGGATCCTCATTCATGACTCTTTTCTCTTGTGTGTACAATCGAACCGCCGCCTTCCCGCGATCCTAATAAGAACCTGAAACACATAACACATAACAAGGTAAGCACGAAGCTTAGTGAGTTCCCCAAAATACCACATGGATATAAATTAGCTACTCGAGGCTACAGAACTATGATGGCTTCCGGCCAATGTGTCTCAGTGGACCTTCCGGCTCCACAACTCGGGTAGACCTTCGGACCCTACCCTGACGACCTTCCGGTCCTGACCTTCCGGTCCTACTCTGTTGACCTTCCGGCCCAACTCTGTTGCCTTCCGGCCCAACTCTGTTGCCTTCCGGTCCAAGCCCTGTCGACCTTCCGGTCCGAACCAGGCAACTAATAACATAGCATATCACATAAAACATATATCACATATCACACCTAAGCACATACGACCTTACGGACACATATAATTACCACTCTAGGTAAGGTATAGTGAGAAGACTCACCTCGGATGATGAACAACCCCCTACAAACGCTGCTGCTACGCACCAACCTCTAACTCAGTGCCAAACCTACAATTATCCCAATTACGAACTAATTCCCAACTCTCGCTCATTAGGTCTAAAGGTAGACCACTGACCAACCCATTAATGACCTAAAACCCATTGGGCCCAACAAGGCCCAATTCTCAATCTAAATGGCAGGTCCAACATTAGATAAACTCCCCAAGCATACTAAAGGCCCACTCTGCTAAACTGGGCCCACTCCCTCCAATGGGCCTCACCCCAAGCCCAAATATATCCTTGGCCCATAACTTCAGACTATTAATGGCCCAACAGCCCAAGGCATGGCCCAAAGCGTGACCCAAATCACAAAGTCCAACACAGACAAGTTACGCGAGGCGTACACCTATGGACGCTAAGCGTACCGACTCGATGGCGAGTACGCTGGGCGTACCTGCACGTACGCTCAACGTAACCTTCCTGTTAAGCCCTTTTTCCATTAAGTTCTTATTACTTCATTCCAGAGGCCACAAATTCAGATCCAGGTCCTTATTATCCTCTTAATCCTTAAATTCATAATCTTGGTGACTTGCAATCCACCAAATAAGCTCAAACTCAAAAGGCATCAACATACTTCCATAACAAGGGCTAGATATCATGCATGAACTCATTAGGACCATCAAGATTGAAACTTTACTACTTATGGGACCCTTTTAGCTCTGAGGGTGGCAACCCTAAGCTCAAAAACGAGATTCCAACATAAAGGTTCAAACTTGGGATCAAAACAACTCCAAAACTTCACTACACAAGATCTATGCATTCTTAAGTAAAGTTATGAACTTTATACCTTAGAAGAGCTCCAAATGATGATGACATTCCAGATCTATGAGCTCCAAACTCCCAAGTTCTTCCTTGCCAACTTCTTCTTTTGAAAAACCCAAGCTTACATCACCAAAATAACACTCTTGAAGACCAAATCACCCAAGGTTGAAGATATGAGACGTTCCAGGGCTTCTCTGAGGTTGGGGGAACAACATGGAGGCTCGGGTTTGAACTATAGTGTTCTATAAATAGTGGCACACCCTAAATTTAGGGTTTCTGGACTCTGGACGTACGCTGGGCGTACCTCCTGTACGCTGGGCGTACGCCAAGGAGCACCCGCGACCATTTCCCTTATACGTTGGGCGTAACCCAGCCTTACGCTGGGCGTACCCACACGCTTCCATTTCACATGCATGGCTTTCCATGCCAACTTTGCTCCTTAAGGGACCATTTATGCCAAAAACTTCCAAGCGTCATATCTTCCTCACCTGATGTCCGTTTTCGACGAACTTTATATCCACGAAAAGGTAACAAGAAGTTCTACACTTGTATCAACTTTATTTCTCTTAGAGCCCACTCGAACTCAGATCCAAAATTCATGAAAAGTCCAAACCAATACTTGCCGATACCCTTGGGACCTAAAGCACAATCCGAACCCCTTTCTGTCACAATACACACTAATATCGAAGAAGGCCTAAACATTTCTCCTTCAAAATTTCAAAACCTTCTCATATTCAGATTATGGCCCACGAGTCTTGAATCGCAAACAATCTGAAACAGGATGTTACAAGTCCAGTAAAGCACCAACGGAGGAAATCTTTCCCAAATTAGGTCAAGTCTCGGTTCCTATTTCCAATCTATTTGAAGAATACATGTTGCTTTGTGATGAACCAGAGAGAGCCATTCCTTCTGAGGCAAAAGCTGCTGACAACAAGATCGACAACTTGAAGCAAATCATCAATGAAGCATGAAAAGAAATGGAAAGCGAACACCAAGGACCGACCGAACAGCCAGGTCAAAGCGAACCTCACAATCCAAGCGAACTTCAAAGCTCAAGCGAACCTCCAGTTCCAGGCGAACCCCAAATCTTGAGTGATCCTACTCATAAATTTTCTACATTCCAGGGGGGAGAGTTCATCTACACCAAGGCGACCTGACTTACCATTCCAGGGAGAGAACCCATCCCCATCAATGACCCATGAAAGTCCAATCGAGGGGGAGAATTCTGAACCAGATGTTGAGGTTGTCTCGTCATTCGAGGGGGAGAAAAACAATACAAACGACGATGATTCTCAATCAGAATTCGAAGAAGAAATAAATGCTGAACTGGATCCTGCCTATGATCTAAACTACCCTCCTCTCACAAAATGAACAAAATATCATCCAAAGACTCATGTAATCGGCGAAACATCTGAAGGCGTTCTTACTCGGTCTCAAATAAAAGCGAAGGAAACTGCTCTGTTCTGTCAAGTAGAATTTTGCATGTTTAATTCGTTCGTCTCGAAAATAGAACCAAAAACGGTTTATACTGCACTCGATCACTCAGATTGGGTATAGGCAATGCAAGACGAACTCCACGATTTTGAGCAAAATCGAGTCTGGAGACTGATTCCCACACTAAAGGATGCATCTGTGGTTGGGTTGAAATGGGTATTCAGGAACAAGATGGATAAAGAGAGAAATGTGATTCGCAACAAGGCAAGGCTGGTGGTCAAGGGATATTGTCTGGAAGAAGGTATAGATTACGAAGAAACCTTTGCTCCTGTAGCAAGGCTAGAATCAGTTTGGATCTTTCTGGCATACGCTACTCACAAGAATTTTGAAGTCTTTTAAATGGACGTCAAATGTGCATTCTTGAATGGAGAACTAGAGGAGACAGTATACGTTGAGCAACCACCGGGTTTCGTGAATGAAAAGCACCCTGATCATTGCTATATTCTGGATAAAGTTGTCTATGGTTTGAAGCAAGCTCCTAGTGCCTGGTATGAAACCCTAACTCGATTTCTAAAAATGTCAAAGTTTAAACAAGGTTCGGTTGACCCAACCTTCTTTCGCAAGAAAGAGGGTGACCACTTAATGATCGTCCAAATTTACGTCGATGATATCATCTTCGGTTCCACGAATCCTATCCTCACAGCTGAATTCAGGAAGTTGATGGAGACTAAGTTTGAGATGAGCTCAATGGGTCCAATTAAGTTTTTCCTTGGCTTAAACATTAGACAGGGACTCGAAGGCATATTTATCAGTCAGGAGGCTTACACAAAGACACTACTGGCTAAGTTTGGCATGATGGTAGATTCCAAAGTAAAGGTTCCTATGGCATTTGGAACGAAGTTAACACCATCTTTGGAGAAACCGGCTGTAGATATGACCCTCTATCGGCAAATGATAGGGTCTCTAATGTATCTAACAGCTAGTAGACCAGATATTATGTTTTCTGTTTGTTATTGTGCCAGGTTCCAAGCTAATCCACGCGAACCTCATATGGTGGCTGTTAAGAACATCTTCAGATATTTGAAGCGAACCTCATCTCTCGGTCTATGGTATCCTGCTAAATCAGGATTTTTCATTCAAGCATTCTCTGATGCTGATCTTGGAGGATGTGGTTTGGAGCAAAAGAGCACTACAGGCGGATGTCAATTCCTCGATGGTAAACTCGTCAGCTGGCAGTCCAAGAAACAAACATGTGTTTCACTCTCAACAGCTGAAGCTGAATATATTGTTGCAGCATCTTGTACCTCACAGGTCATTTGGATACAAAGCCAACTTAGAGACTATGGCCTAAACATGAAGAAGATTCCACTTTATTGTGACTCAGAAAGCGCTATTCGAATATGTCACAATCCAGTGCAACACTCCACAACGAAACATATATCACTGAGATACCATTTCATCAAAGATCATGTTGAAGATGGTAATGTGGAAATCCATTTTGTTAGATCTGCTGATCAACTAGCTGACATCTTCACGAAATCCTTACCCGAAGTAATTTTTAATAAAATTATCCAAGGCTTAGGAATGATGGAAGCTGAATCAATACCGAAACCACTTTCTCCTCATTAAAATTGAACAAGTGAAATAAAGAGAACGCTCGGTCTATTTTGGCTCCAGATTTTTTGGGAACCGAAATGGACCGAATGTGAAATAGAGCGAACGCTTGGTCTATTTCGGCTCCAGATTTTTCGAGAACCGATATGGACCGAACGTGAAATAGAGCGAACTCTCGGTCTATTTCGGTTCCTGATTTTTGGGAACCGAAATGAACCGAACGTTCGGTCTATTTCGCTTCACTACTTTTAGGTGAAGTTTCGGTTGTATAGTTTATAAATTGTGTGTGTCTTTTCTCACTTCATTTCTGTTCATAAAAATCAAAAATATTTTCCTTTCTGTTTTTAATTCTTTTTCAGAAAATTCATAAAAATCAAAAATATTTTCCTTTCTGTTTTTAATTCTTTTTTCAGAAAATTCATAAAAATCAAAAATATTTTCCTTTCTGTTTTTATTTCTTTTTCAGAAAATTTATAAAATCCAAAAATATTTTTGTTTTTTATTTGTTGCTTTTCATTAAAATCAAAAAATCCAAAAATATCACTGAAAGGTATCATCTATCATTCAAATGATGAAACTGGGACAGGTATACATTTCTTTATCTTAGTACTAGCTAAGTGTCCCTAGAAGCATGCTGCTGTATGTCGACCAAAGCCTCAAAGACTTCAAGTGAAGCCTTACTGATTTGATATACACAAATCAAATCTTCCCAATCAGGTTGATAAAATCACTTATGTCATGAGCTACCTTACTCGTCTCACGTTGAGTTCAGAGTTGTCTGCTCGGTCCTTACTATATAGCAGAGGTACTTTCGGTTCTTTAACCTCCTTATCAATCTTCTCCATCTCATTTCGGTTCATCATTGTAACCCTTGAGACTCTCAAAATTTACCACTGAGGTTTATGATTACAAAACATCTGTGTTAATGATCTTAGCTTCGTTTCACCATGTGCTAAGTGAAACCCAAAGTTCAACACCGATAATGAATTGACGGTGAACAATCAAATGTTCTAGTTTTCACCAATGCTTTAACGAAACCACTTTAGTGGAAGGTACCAAGAAATCTCTTTTTTATTTTTGTGCGATCTTTATGAAACTGTCTAAAACCAAGGCATTTCTTCCCATAAGATCCAGTTTAATTTTGTTTTTGAGATTTCTACAATTATAACCAAGTTACTGAATATATTATCTAACCTACTTGTTTAATAGGCTACACTGGTCTAACAAGTACTTCATCCCACTTTCGGTCTTATGTCAAGTACTGAAGTTCGATTGAAGCTAAGCCACCCATTATAACTTAAATTTGAAAAGATGCCTTTCAATGTTTCTTAATAAACATTTGATCGTAATTCAACGGGAAACCACACAGACACTTCTAAGTCTCTCTTGACTTTGAAGGAAGCGATTCGTGCCTGGGATCCATAGTTTCGTGTTGTAATAGACATCACTTACATCCCACAAATAATTTGCTTTATTTCTTTTCTATTGGCACACTCTTGCACGAAGATCATTATGATTTTCCCAATTCTTGTTCGTGGTATTAATGGCAATTTTTTAGATTTGATGCTTCGGTTGTAAATGTTATGGTGGTATGCAGTGTAAAGGGAGAACTTTGCCAGCCTTAAATGAAGCGAAAGGGTATGTCACAGTTTGCAAAGGAATTTGAAAAGTTTTCGAAGTTGAACCGGCGGTTCCAAGATAAGATTTCAAACCACGTCATTGGATAAGATCTAAAACAGGCGCGTGAATTTGAAACGGCTCCTAACATCACGCCTGATGATGTCTTCCTAGGGAAACCCAACTGTCAAATCGCGCTTTTTCAGGCGCCGGTTCAGAAGATCGTCGAATCATTACTGTGGATTCTTTCTCTCTCCTGGCGATGGTATATAAGGTTTTCTCACACCTCTTGGGCTACTTTACCAATTCATAACTCTCTCAAGAACACACCGGCGAATTTCTACTATTCATCTTCATCTTCACACCTGCAACAATGGCTGAATCTTCATTTGTTTATGAACAAACTGCCCAATCCTCTCTTCTCACCATTAAATCAAATCAAAACCTCATCATTGATCTCTCACCTTTCCAGTATGATCCCTAAATGTTGTAAGTGGTCGAATGTCTCAAATATTCACCTCTTGTCGTAGCCCTAACCCAGGTGGAGTATGTTCCAATATCGCTACTTTCTCAGGTCTACTCAACCGCTGTCTATGACAAAGCCAAGGAGCGCATTTTCTTTGAGATCGTCAATCAAAATACGTCGATTTCAAAAGCTAGGTTTTGTTTGTTGTTAAGGCTTGCTGTCGACGACTCCATGATCAACCCTGATTCCATTACCAGCACTCAACTCTTCAGAATGTTCTACGATATGGGGTACACTGAAATTCTCACCAATTTCACAAAGTTCAAGAAATCATGTCTTCCTCCTCAGTGGAACGGTCTATTTACCCTCCTCTCCAAGGGTTTATCGGAGAGGGTTGCAGGTTCTGATGGAGCAAGCAAGGCGTTCATGACCCTTCTCTATGGTCTGTACCATGGGGTCAACATGAACTTTGGATCTATCTTATGGTCTCAACTGGTTCAAAGTATTAGTTCTACTTTACGCTACTCTGAAATATCTTGTGCTAGATTTTGGACTCTTGTTACTCAATGGGCGATGGAGAAGTTTCACGTTCCAACAATGGCAGACTCCCTGATGTCGTCTATTGCCACTTTCCACATGACGAGGATACTTGTCTCCGATGCATCGAAATTTCTCTTTATTGGTTCGGTTCCGGAATCCATGTACATGTGCGTCTCTGATGCAAGCACTGTAATTACTGCGTACAAGAAGCTACCTCCTTCAGGGCCAAGGCCGCTTACTCCAGAAATGCAAAGCTCCATAGACGCAACAGATAAACCAGCGAAAAGAGGGAAGAAGCCTGAAATAAAAGGGGAGAAGGAAGGTCAATCCTCAAAAGTTTCTACTCCCAAGAAAAGAAAGTCTAAACAAGCAACTCCTACTGCTCCAAAGAAATGAAAGACCAAAAAGAAAGCACACAAGCCGAAGTCTCCTTCCCCATCTTCAAGAGACTCTAACTACGTTCCTTCTGATCCACAGCCCGAACCCGAGTCCAGTGAAGATGACATTTCTCAACACGACAGCCTGCCTCGAGGTAATTCGCCTCCACCCTCACCAACTAATGAAAGTAACTGAAACTCACCTCCTCCTTCTCCTACACAATCGGTTCCTATTACCATTTCTCCCTTCCCTCCTCTCATCTCATCTTCAATTACAACCTCAATTCCAATTCCAACCCCTTTATTTACTAAAGTTACCACCACTACTACTACTCCAAACGAACGTCATGTTCGTGTCAACGTATCTGATATGGGGGCACCTACATCTGAATTTGAACCACCAATTACCTCAAAACCTTTATCCCCACCTCCTTCACACGATTCTGACCCTGTTCTTGGAGGAGAAGAAGTGGAATTTGATTATGTTTATTACAGTCCATATCGAGTACAGAGCGATGATGATGATGATGACGCTCCTGTCACGAAGAAGCATTTAAAGGATATGAATGACAAGCTTGACCAATTGCTTTCTTCCTCTTCTTCCGGTAATGCATACTCTGAAGCAGCTATCAAGGCTCTATTGGCAACCTTTGTCAAGGAGCATGATACATCCATTACCAATGCTGTCAAAGCTATCGATGCTTCTACTTCCACATGTCAGAAAGCCTCCATTGCAGTCGAAGAATCCACCAAGGATTGTAAGCAAGCGACCACAAACGTCGAAAAACTAGTTTCTGATGCTCAAATCTTCCTTGATTCTCTTCAAGCTACAGGTCAGAAGAATGCTCAAACGGTAAATGCTTTTGTTGATAATCTTACACGTTCGCTTCAGGCTAAAAAGAAGCACTTTGAGGAAACACGCAAAGCAATCTAGACTGCCAACACCGAGCTTCAAACATCAGTTGATGCCCGTCTCACTCAACTTGAGGCCGAACTTGCTGTGGAAAGCAAGATCATGGATGAGCTGGATCGTCGAACTTCTCAGCTTAAGATTTAGAACTTGAAGCTCAAGGCGGCAACCAAAGAGATTGAAGACCTCAAGTCTGAGCGAGCAGTAGTCAAAAGTTCGGTTGGTGATGTGCATTCTATTCTTCTACATCTTTTAGAAGCACATGACTCGGTCCTTACCACCTCAATTCGACGCCACTTGGCTGAGAAATTGAGACCTGCTCTAGACATTCTAAGCAGGATTGAGGGTGTTCCGGAGCCAGTTGTCCCTCCGAAACAAGGGGGAGAAAATGTCACTCAGGGCCAGGGTCAATCACAACATCCTCCAAAAAGCAAACCTATCACCCAACCGAAAGTCACTGCTGAACCGAAGGGTAATGAAGCTTCGGGCAGTATGAAGGACAAACGAAAGAAGAAAATTGGTGATGATGATGAAGATGAATTTGATGATGTGACCGATACAGGAGAAAAAGCTTCAAAAAACGTAAATCTCAAAGTCAAGCCTGATGATCGAGAGATTGAGGCAAAGGTTCGTAAAGCAAAAGAAGAATTTGACAGGGAGAGGAAAGCGAACGAAGTGTTAGAATAGAGGAAATCTATGTTCCCTCTGTGGACTATGGAAAAGCTTCAGAAGGAGGTAATTGAAGCTCCAAGCACACACTGGCTCAAACCGGTCCTTTCATTCGCTCTTGAGAATTTCAAGGATTCTCAATTTGATATGCCAATCACCCGAAAGGCATTCATCTTTTATTGTTTTGAGTCAACTATTGCCATCCCCTCTCCTGACCCGAAGGTTGATCGAGACTTGCTTGAGTACTATCTTGAGTTCTCTCAACCTCAACACCTGACTTGGAGTAAACAGAAGATCACAACAGTCAAGGTGTTGAAACCCACTTTAACAGGGAAGTTTATTAATATCAAGTTCAAAGTGACCCGAGGCTCAGACAGTTCGGTTCATATGATCTCCCTGGCTGATTTGCCAAATTTGAATCCTCATGACTGGATGCTCCTGAACAATATCTTGCTGACGAATCAAAAGGAGTATGAGCCTATTATAGATCACATCAAGCGAATGCTGGTGTGTTACATTCTTGAAGTCGCAAAGATGGATCAGGAAATCGCCTCTGCCATAAGAAAGAAGCCTACTATCAGGCCAATTGGGAAGGCAAGCTACATCAATTTGATGATGAAGGGAACAATCGACCCTCAGTTTCATACAGTCATGTTCATTAGGGGCGAAGGTCAAAAATTCCTGTTCGCTCTTGTTGACAAGCACCTGTTCTCCACTGCTTGCTTGGAGCATATTCTCGATATCATACACGGGTGCGATCAGAACAGCGAAGCCGATAAGAAGATGTTTTTAGATATGCTTCGGTGGTACATTCACTTTCGTCAAACTCTTCTTGCCATCATCCCCAAGCTGTTCAAGACTGTGAAGAAAACCACCGTTACTCAACCGAGGTGATCTCTCGCCTCAATTGGCACAAAGGGGGAGATTGTTGAGTATATGGGTTGCGCCATTGGGCTTGGTTAAGTTCCGTCCATATGTAATCACGGTTTGGGCCTGTCCAACCGTGTATTGTTTTTAGGGTTTAGTATATATAGTGCATGCATGCATTATATTAATTACGCTTCTGAATATTTCCTTTGAGAAGTATTGTAACCCTAGCACGCCTCTACAGCAGAAGTTCTTCATCGAGCTCTACTGAGGTGTTGCTGTTTTAATCATTCGACATCCGTTTGATTCACAGTTGTGTTCATTGTTTTCTATTGCTTGTTATTATCTCGTTGATATCTGTTTGAATCTATCGATCTAAGAGAATAATTTTCTCATCAATATATATATATATATATATATATATATATATATATATATATATATATATATATATATATATATATATATATATATATATATATATATATATATATAATTGATTTCAAAAAGATGATTAGATTTGTTAGTTTATCATATTTTTATATTGAAATTATATATATATATATATATATATATATATATATATATATATATATATATATATACATATATTTATTAAAGATGGACCATTCTTAGGAACAGTACCTGACCAGGATACTGTTCCGTGGGTTGGTTACTTCACCTGATTTTGGTTAGTCTCACAGTTATCCACCGCCTCAAATAATATAACTTTCATCACCGACTTGATTCGATGCTTCTTGATTCCAGGTTACTGTAACTCGCCCACCGATATCCACTGACTCACTATCCACCGCCAACTCCACTTTGTATACAAACCACTGCTTCATCTTCCAATAAGAAACCACCGCCATATGATGATGCAGACGAACCTACCACCAGCTTTTTTTTCGTTTCTCAACTTACTCCAGACCGACTGCTTCTCTCTCCTCCTACGACCTCCTTGCACCTCCTCAATCCCACCATCGGTCCTCCCTCTACTCAACCATCGCTTCAAGTATGCTTGATTTTATCCATTGTTCAGGGGGAAAAAGAAACAAAGAGTTCAAGCTTCGATGAGTTCCTCCTCTCCCAGGTATGCATTTACAGAGGTATCGTCAATTTTTTTAATGTTATTGTGTGCTTCCTTCCCGAATCTCACTACGTAGAGGTTCAATGAGGCCATGTTTAATCCGATCATTATCAGATGAAATCGCTTCTAGAAGTGGTGAAAAGCTTCGGACATGTCAAGAACACGAATATTCAAATCAAAGAATACTCATAGGTGTAATTACTTGTAGTTTTGTAATTGTAACATCATATTAGTTTTTGTAATATGATTTGATAATTTGATGATTTAATGGATCTCAGGACGAATATCGTTATGCTTTTGTCAAATTTGAAAGCCCCAAATCTGCCTGCTCGCAGCCCTAAATCCTTAGTTTCTCTTTTATCTCCATGAAATCAAGTGGACTTCATTGTCTTGTGTTACAAGACTCCATCTGTCCTTTTTAACTTCAACTTTTTCATTCAAATTTAGGATTCAATTGAGAATTAGAGTATTGATTTCCGTTTTCTCTCTTATGGTGGTTAATGTTATTATGTTTGATTAACTAGGCCATGTCTATTAAAGTGGTCAATTCCATTTCTGTAAAAAAAGGATATATTTAAGAAAGGGGAAGGGAATATCGAAGGGATTGTTCTCTTCCGTGTTTCACTATAACTATATATGTAAATATATCCTAATTCCATTCTTCATCTTCATATCGGACAAGAATGGTATTTGCTGTGAAGATGAAGAACAAGAAGAAGAATATTGGAGAAGAAGAAGATGGAATGCAATTGAGATTGGGGGAATACGATATTGGAGCAATGCTTGGTGAAGGAAATTTCGGCAGGTTAAATATGCTAAAGACATTCAAACCCAACAACTTTTGCTATCAAGATCATTGATAAAACCCGCATAATAAACCTCAAAATATATGATCAGGTCATTCTTCTTTCTCTTTCTATTTCTTCACATTCACCGACACCACCATATTCATCAAGGCTTTCACACTCTTTAATTCGGTTCCACTAGAAATATCTTCATATGGGTTTCAATCAATTAACTTATCCATGTTGATTGCGTGTTTGAACTTTACACAACATAATGCTACTTTTTGTTTTGTGGAAATTAACTCTCTCGGTCTCATTCTCTCTGATGAAGATCAAAAGCTCTACAACTGTCCATATCAAAATTCTATGCTTTGATTATACTAAAATAGTTAAGTGATACTTTCGATGCTCATTGATGTAACAACTAGTAGTTTGGCGAGGAAATTCTGTCTATATGTAATCAATTCTTGATGTATCTTGTAACTTTAAATTTTGAAGATATACATGTTATTCATTTAAAAAAAACAACTATTCAAATCAAAACTCACTCGTGAAGCCCAAAACCTAATCCTATACATTCATACACTCTACTTGGGATTGTAACCCTAATTTCCCGGTTCAAACAATTATTGGGCCAGGAATCATTTATTGGGCCTAATGGGCCAATAAACTCTCAATTGAATTATTTTGGGATAAGAATCCTCATTTGGGGCCTAAATGGACCCGCATTCATTAAACCATAACATTTTGGGCTATAAGACTTTTTATGGGCCTTATTGGACCTAAAATATCTCACCTTGCTTTCATGCGCCTTATTGGGCCGTAAACACCTTAGTGGGCCCACAAGGATCGAAACTCTTTAATGAGCCAAAGCAAGAACAAGCCCAATGCCCATATTTTCCTTTTTCCTCTCATTCTCAAATATATACATATATATATATATATATATATATATATATATATATATATATATATATATATATATATATATATATATATATATATATATATATATATAAAGATTGTGGGAATGAACATCTTGACACCTCACCATTTCATGGTGAATATCCACGCATAATATCCACCATATAACAATGAACTCTCATGTTTCTATGCAAGTCTTATCACTCTTTCCCCTTTCCCTTCTTATCCTCGGCTAAGGAGAAAGCACCACCACCACCTTCATTTCACTCTTAAACTCACCCAAAAATCCTCTCTAGAACTCTCAAGAAAATCCCGTTTCCCTCTTCAAATTCGTGTGAGCTTGTGTGTAAGTCCAAGGATACTTCATCAAAATCCATCCATTCTTGGTGAGCTACTTCTCATCAAGGTGTTTAACTTCATGTTCATGATAAACTTACTTCTCTTAACACTCCATTTCATGATCCATGTACCATAGAACTCATAAGTTCGATTTCTACTCAAGGGGAGCTTGCTAGGGCCGAAATCTCTCTCATTGCTTCACCAAGAACCAAATCCATCAACCCAATGTGAGTTTATACCCCTATTTTCGGTTTTATATTGTTTTTGGAGGAGGATACATGTTGCCTTGTGTTAGATCTATGTGTTTATGTATGTATATGTGTGTTTTATGTTATGTGATGTGATTTTTACTATGAAAACTTGTTGAAACATCACAAAACTGGAAAAATTGACTAAACATGGTGATATTTGCAAACTAAAAGTATTACATATAACATACTATGAAGTGAAATGAGAAAACATGTTGAAGAACACTAGAAAACTAAATAAATTCGTGTAGAGGGCCATTTTTGACAAAACAAACAAAAAGGTTAGATTCTTATGTAACTCACGATTGTGAGAGGACCAAACTGGATCATTTTTAAATAAAAAATGAATTTTTATGAGTTTCATAGTTTAAAAAGGGCCAAAAGTGTAAATTTTCACAAAATGGGCCTCAAATTGGGCCTTCACGGTTTCATGGGATAAATTTGTAAACTTTTGACCTTTGTGGGTTAAATTCTCATTTTAAACAAATTTGGGCCAAAATTGTAAATTTTCGGTTTAATGGGCTGAAAATGTAAATTTATTTAACTTGGGCCGAAAAGGTAAAACTCTAAACATTTGGGCCGAAAATGTCAGTTTTTCATAAAAATTGGGCCGAAATGTTATTTCTAACAAAAGTGAGCTAAAAATGTTATTTTACTTGAAATAAGCCCTTAAACGTAAACTTTTGGGTCTTAAGGCAGCTAAAGTGTCATTTTTACCAAAAATGTGTCTCAATTGTAAGTTTTCGGTTTTATGGACCAAAAATGTCATTTTTACAAAAATGGGCCTTTTACGTCATTTTGGTAAAAAATTGAGCTTAAACAACCAACGTAATGACAAACAGACTAAATACGTCATTTACACTTTTAATTGGGCCTGGAATATACATTACATGTTTATTGGGCCTTTGTAATCCATTTACATGCTTGTTGGGTCTGGAATATACATTACATGTGTATTGGGCCTTTGTAGTCCATTTACATGCTTGTTGGGCCGGGAATATACCTTACATGTTTATTGAGCCTTAGTGGTCTATTTACATGTTTATTGGGTCTGGAATATACATTACATGTTTATTGGGCCTCTGTATTCCATTTACATGCTTGTTGGGCCTGGAATATACATTACGTGTTTATTGGGCCTTTGTGGTCCATTTACACACTCGTTGGGCCTTGTAACCTTAAAACATACTTGTAAACATTATTTACTACATTAAACAGTGTGATATAATATTTGCATAAACATAGTTAAGGTTCTTGTGAGACACGTTCTTTCATTCGTACCTACCTAGTGTACAACCTTTAGTCCTGTAGTTATAACCAGAGTCTCCTAGAGGGAGAGCGAGAGTTTGTGTATAGATCTATACGAGGTTGACAACCCCGCACCTGAGCTGTTCGCTACAGCTAGACTAGGCCAGTCTAGGGTGACAAATGTCTTACCTTAAACAAGTCGACGCCTGAAAAACTTCATGACAGGCAGATCCGTCATATCAAGCATGGTTATAACGACTCACATAGAAATTAACTCCACTGTAAAATTTACGGAATACATATACGTTTGTACAATTACAATTCTATACAAACACCATTTTACGGTCTTTGGGTTTAATACCACAACACTTTTACAAGCAGAAAATATCGGATTTTCTGGGAAAACATACATTATACATTACCTTCTGCTTACAACAAAAAACATAGGATTATCTGGAATACTCTCTTTATACATTTTCAAAACAGAAAACACACATGCTTTAATACAAGATTTGATACAAAGCGTTCAAACCATTTAATTATTTTACAGAAAATATCGGATTTTCTGGTGTTTACAAAGTGATACAAACTTTTCATACAAATATGATTATGAACTCACCAACATTATATATGTTGACCATTTTCAAAATAACTTGTATTCTCAGACAATCGTTAAGCAGATGGACAGCGAGAACATGTGGAATTTGTTCCATTTTGTTGTTATCATAAACCTTATATTTTTTAGATGTAACTTTTGTAAACAATTACAATGATGTAAACCCAGTATTGTTGTATTATTGTACGTGTGATGATGATGCTTGCCTTGTTTCAATTATATTCACTGTGATGATATTACAAGATGAAGTCACCCAAACCCCCGGACGTTTCCGCCGTTCCTTCGGTTCGGGGGTGTGACAGATTGGTATCAGAGCAATGTTTATAGTGAATTGACATATCTAATCATACAAGATATGAAACTATAAATACATTGGGACTAAAATACTCTGAACAAAAATAAAATACATAACTATGTGTGCATCATTACAACAACAATAAAAGTCTTTGGAGGAATTGAACATCGTGGTTAAACCCGGACAATTATGTAGTCGTACTGGGGATAAGTATAGCCTGATCAACTATATATATTAAAATTAATACCAACATGTGTTTGGGAGTGATCATGATGGGCAATGAATATAGAAACTTACCAACCTCGTATCCAAAAAGTTTTAAGGAACTCAAACATAAACAATTAAAATACTATAGGAGGATTTTGGAATGCTATCTACACACACTCCCCTTACACACTTCTCACACCTCATGCAGACTCTATGGCTGGATTTCATCACCCCGGAGATCCTTATTTCCCCAACCAGGGGAATGGAGGATGGTTAGAGCCGGAACCGGAGGAAGAACCAGAAGAAGAACCCAAATAAGAAGTCGAAGAAGGACTGAAAGAACCGGTGGTGGAATCAGAAGAAGAGAAGTCTGAAGGTGGCGATACAGATGACTCGGACGTGGAGTCTGAAGTCATTAAACCGCCATACATGGACAGGGTGCCCACGCACAGGATGGGTCCCAACGGTCCCACGCCCCCATGGGCACATGAGATCTGGAGGTGGACTCGCCAGCAGGGGGTGCGACCCCCATTCGGCATGAACCGGGACTATTACGACCTGAGTCACGGCGGACCTGCGGACCGAGCCCTGCCAGTGATGGTTAGGAGGACGCGTGATATAGGTGAGCAGGCACAGGCAACCTCCGGTCAGATGGTTGCAATGAGAGTTGCAGTTAAGCGTGCAGAGAGAATGACTCATGAGGTGGTTAGTGTAACAACCCGAAACTTTTTTCAGTTAACGTTAGCCGAATTTCCGTTAATAAAATTTGGATTTTATTCAGTTCCGTCAAATTCCTTTGGTTTGGAAAATCATTTAGTTATATAATTAAATTCTATATAAGAGTCGGAAACAAAATCACGCGAAAAACCCGAGTTTTCTTTTAGTTTTCGACCTGAGTGATGTTCACGGCCGTAAACTGGTTTACGGCCGTACACCTATTTACGGCCAGTGCCAGGTGGCCCCCACCACTGACCATACCCCCAGCTTATATATATGGGAACCCCACCTTCATTTGAACTTTCTTGGCAGAAAACTCTCTCATTCTCTCTCTCTACCTCTCGACCGTAAACACCAAAACACCCTCCTTTCTTCCGAAAATCATCAAGAAACACCTTTTGGAAGTTGTTTTGGAGCAGCTAAAACACGTTTTTCATCAAATCCAACATCATTGTTCTTGAGTTTACGGCCGTACACCCTTCAAATCTTCAATCTTCAGAGACCGCAAACTGTTTACGGCCGTACACCATTCAAACCTTCAAATCTTCAAAGGCCGTACGGCCGTAAACCCTTCAAAGGGCAGTTCACGGCCGCAAACTCCTTCACACCATGAATCTTGGATGCAAACCCGCCTTTCCGATTCAATCGAGTCCCGGTAACATTCCTAAACTGAAAGCAAGTGTTTTCCCAACACTATAAATAATGGTTTCACTAATAAAATACATATATGTATTAATTGTATTAGGATCCCGTTGAGTGCCGCGTACATCAACTCGATGGTCTTCACTCTCAGTTTTCGCTGTCCGACTATTCACACGACTAACAGTGAATTCATACCCCTATGCTTTTATGATTTTAAATGTTTTCAGGGGGAGAATACAAGCCAAACACAAATGATTTTGTGCACATATACAAAAGGATTTCAATACATTTAAAATTGATGCAATTGATACAATCTTACAGTTTATACATATTTATAAAATATTTGGATATTTTATCCCTTTTGTAACGTGCTGAACATAAGGACTTTTTCAATTTATAGTCGAAATTGCATAGTTTTCAGATCAATACATAAACCAAGTACACATCATACATGCAGACTATAATAGGTATAGTTTGGGTTTTCAATACACAGTTTTACGAATTCAGAGATTTACATAGAAAAACTTATAAACTATGACAGATTTAGTTTATGATATGCATTACTACAAGAGTATAACATTTAATAATTATTAACTCATACAGTATGCACACGGGTTTAAATACAGTAGATCAATACAGAACTACACGTAAACTAGTTAATACAGGATTGTGAGACAACACTTCAATTGTACCTTTCGGGGTACAGGTTAAATCCTATCATAGTATAACCAGAGTCTCCTAGAGGGAGAGCGTGAGATTTGTGAATAGATCTATTCGGGACTGACAAACCCACACCTGAACTGCTAGCTACAGTTAGGCAGGCATGCTTGGGGTGACAAATGTCATTTATCCGACACTTGAAGAACGTCGTAAAGGTCACTAGGTCATATCAAGCATGGTTATACGACTCACAATAGTATAAACTAACCTTTTTGTTTACGAGATTTTATTCTACTTTAGTTTTATTTTATTAATAAAACTAGTTCATAATATAACTGGAGGATTCGGAGGATTCCAGGGATTTCAACTCATAGTTTTATTTTAAGTAATTAAACTACTATACATACTAGTGGTAATCAGGATTTTTCAAACAAAACATCGTATACATTACTGGCGATAGTCAGGGTTTTCATACAAAGGGTTTTCATTCAAAACAATGTTATACAATACAGTTGGTGGTAACCAGACTTACAAATTAATACATTATACACTACTACAGAACATAATAATAAACATATATGTTAGAAAATATTGGATTTTCTTCGGAAGCATACAAACATTTTACAGATTCAATGACAAGGTTTTCATTACAAAAACATGCTTATGAACTCACCAGCTTTATGCTGACACTCTTTCAAAACTGCTTGTATTCTCAGGAAATCAGTAGGCAGGTACCCCGCTCAGGTTTTTGAGAAGACGGAGCGTATAGAGTCACGTCTTTTTCTTTTGATTATACTTTTGTTGTATAAAAACATGAATCAAACAGATGTAAATACCTTTTGGATATATATTCAATGTATTGGTTGTGTTTACTTTGATTACTATGATGCAATTGTTGTGATACTACATATGACGTTATCCACCCCCGAACGTTTCCGCCGTTCCGGTTTGGGGGTGTGACAGATAGGTATCAGAGCTATTGTTTATAGTGAACTAAGTATACCGAACCTTACATGGTATACAACTATAAAAATTAAAGGGGCTGAAGTGCTCTGTAACTAAAAGTATACTTTAAAAGTACAAGTATTTTACAAGAAGTATGCAAGTATACATACGTACAAGAAGCTATAACATAGTAGGAACTACATAAAAGTATTTAGGGCGAGTTGGACACTACGGTTAAACCTGGACAGTTATGTAGTCAGATGTGGGGCCAATATAACCTGATCAACTATATTTATCCGAGATATAACCAACATGTGTTTGGGAGTGACTGTGGTGTCGCGACAAGTCTAAAACTCACCAAATCCTATAATAATGAAAACACATGGTTAAAATACTATAGGAGTATTTTATGGTACTATAACATTGCACATTGTCATCACTACTAGTACAAATCCTTATAACGAAAGACATGTAGTTCCTTGTTAATGTTAGTAGCTATCATTATAGGTCTTTATTATCGTTGTAGGATTAAGATATATCTTGCTCAAAGTATTTGGTTCATGATCATATAGGAGGCTTATCGTCATTCTTTCCCTTGTATCTTTTAGAGAAAGATGCCTCCCAGGAAGAGACCCAACAAACAGAACAACGACCCTCCGCCGCCACCACCTCCTCAGTTTGATCCTGCATTGTTCCAGGCAGTAGTTACGGCCGTTGTGGCTGTTGCAATGTCGCAGATAAATCCGGGTGGCTCTGGCGGATCAGGAGGTGGACCCGATCCCCGTAACCTTGATGGAGGTCAGGGACACCAGAAGGAGTGTTCTTATAAAGACTTCATGAATGCCAAGCCCAAATCTTTCGATGGTAATGGAGGAGTCATTGCCCTAACCCGGTGGTTCGAGAAGATCGAATCAATTTTCGAAATTTGTGCATGTTCTGAGGCCAGCAAGGTGAATTTTGCCGCCTGCACCTTCAACGACAGAGCATTGACTTGGTGGAATAGTCGGGTCAAATCCCTAACTCTGCCAGTAGCGAATGCTGTGGGCTGGGAAAGTTTGAAGGAACTTATGCTTGCCGAGTACTGCCCAAGGAGCGAGATGCAGAAGTTGGAACACGAACTTTGGAACCTGAAGATGAAGGTTCCGACATTGCTACTTATATAGCTAGATTCTGCGATCTGGCTCTTCTATGTCCGGGAATGGTCACCCCGAAAAGCAAGAAGATAGAAAGGTACATTTGGGGATTGATGCCCCCAACTCAAAGAAATGTCTTGGTTGCTAAGCCTTCTACTTTTGACAGTGCCAAGTGCCTGGCGCAGACCCTGATAGATCACAGGGTTAATCTTGATGAAGTGGAAGCCGCTCCCGAACCACCAAAGACGAGTGGGGGAAAGAAGAAGTTTTGGAAAAAGCGAAAGGGCCAGTCTTCGCAGGAGCCCTCCAAGAAGCAGCAAGTAGTGGCAGTTCATGCTGCTACCACTCCTGCCGCTGTTCCCGCAGCTTAAGCACTTGCCAGTAGATATGCTAGTACTCTTCCATGGTGTGACAAGTGCAACTTCCATCATCATGGGCAGTGTCGGGAGATGTTGTGCAACAACTTTGGTAAGAAGGGACACACAGCTCGATTCTGCAAGTCACCAGTCCAACCAACCAATCAGGCTCCTGGAGCGGGCGCTGGTCAAGCCTGTTATGGCTGTGGGGAGGTCGGGCACTTCAAAAGGAATTTCCCCAAGGCAACAACAGTTGGCAACACAGGGAGAGTGCTAGCGATGGGACAGGAAGAGGCAGTTGCTGATCCCACCGTTGTTACGGGTACGTTCCTCCTCGACAACTCTTATGCATGAATTCTTTTCGATTCCCGTGCGGAGAGAAGTTTTGTTAGTCATTCATTTAAGCACCTTCTCAAACATAAATCCCAACCTTTAACCGAAACATTTACCATCGAGATGGCTAACGGAAAGAAAGAAAGCGCTAACGAAATATTCATAGGTTGTACCCTTACCTTAAAAGACCATTCTTTCCCAATCAACCTTATGCCAGTTTCCATAAAAAGCTTCGATATCATCATCGGCATGGATTGGTTGAGCCCCAATCGTGCTGATATCCTTTGTTATGAAAAACCCGTTTGTCTTAATCTGCCCTCGGGCGAAGCCATCATAGTCTACGATGATAAACTCAGCTCAAACCTTCGTATCATTTCATGCATCCAAGCCCAGAAATATCTGCGGAAGGAGTGCCATGCGTTGCTAGCCCATGTTGTTAACGAAAAGCAGGAAGTTAAAGACCTCGAGAGCATCCCTGAAGTCCGCAACTTTCCTGATATCTTCCCCGAAGATCTTCCTGGAATCCCTCCCGGGCGCCAAGTCGAGTTCCGTATCGACTTACTTCCTGGAGCTACTCCTGTAGCTAAATCCCCATACCGTCTAGTGCCGACAGAAATGCAAGAGTTATTCAGCCAGCTCAATGAGCTGCTCAGCAATGGATTCATGAGACCAAGTTCCTCACCCTGGGGAGCCCCGGTCTTGTTTGTAAAGAAGAAAGATGGATCTTTTCGTATGTGCATAGATTATCGTGAATTGAACAAGCTTACCATCAAAAACCGTTATCCCTTACCCAAAATCGAAGACCTCTTCGATCAACTCCAAGGAGCCGGCTATTTCTCAAAAATAGACCTGAGATCAGGGTACCATCAGTTGCGAGTTCATGAGAGTGATGTTCCCAAGACAGCATTCCGAACTCCCTATGGTCACTACGAGTTTGTAGTAATGCCCTTTGGTCTAACCAACGCACCTGCTATATTCATGGATCTGATGAATCGGGTGTGCCGCCCTTTCCTAGACAAGTTTGTAATAGTGCTCATTGATGATATACTTTTCTACTCTCGGAGTGAGGAAGATCATAGACAACACTTAAGGCTAGTGTTAGAAACACTAAGGGCGGAGAAACTTTATGCAAAGTTTTCAAAGTGCGAATTCTGGATCAGAAAAGTAACTTTCCTTGGTCACATGGTTAGCGAGGAAGGCATACACGTGGACCCTTCCAAAATCAAAGCGATTGAGATTTGGTCAGCACCAAAGACGCCCATAGAAATCCGTAAATTCTTGGGTCTCGCTGGCTACTATCACAGGTTTATCCAGAACTTCTCCAGAATTGCTAAGCCCTTAACCACCCTGACTCAGAAAGGTGTACCCTTTTGTTGGGGAGAAAAGCAAGACACTGCATTTCAAACCTTGAATCAGGCCCCATGCAGCGCACCTATCTTGTCTCTGCCTGAAGGAACAGAGGACTTCGTTGTCTTCTGCGATGCATCCAATCAGGGCCTAGGCTGTGTGCTCATGCAGCGAGGAAAGGTTATTGCATATGCCTCGAGACAGCTGAAAACACACGAAGTCAATTACACAACTCACGATCTAGAGTTGGGAGCAGTGGTCTTTGCGTTAAAAATTTGGAGACATTATCTCTACGGAACCAAGTGTACTGTCTTCACCGATCATAAGAGCCTACAACATATCTTTGATCAGAAAGAATTGAACATGAGGCAACGACGATGGGTAGAGCTACTCAGTGATTATGTGTGCGAAATATGCTACCATCCCAGCAAGGCCAATGTGGTAGCGGATGCCCTCAGCCGGAAAGAATATTCTGGTCGTAGGGTGAAGGCACTGACAATGACCATCCATTCCCATTTATCCGCTCAAATCAGAGAGGCTCAGCTGGAAGCCTTAAAACCAGAAAACATGTCAGATGAAGCCTTGAGAGGAATGTAAAAGAATTAGAGGTCAAGGGAGACGGAGTTTACTATTTCATGAACCAGATCTGGACCCCGAAGTACGGCGGTTACAGGGAGGTTTTCATGAACGAAGCTCACAAGACTAGATACTCCGTTCACCCAGGTTCAGATAAGATGTATCTGGATCTCAAACAACTCTATTGGTGGCCGAACATGAAAGCAGAGATCGCTACCTTCGTGGGCAAGTGCTTGACTTACGCCAAGGTGAAGGTGGAATATCAAAAGCCATCAGGTCTACTCCAGCAGCCAGAAATACCTGAGTGGAAGTGGGAAAGGATTACGATGAATTTCATCACTAAGTTTCCCAAGTCTCCGAGTGGGCACGATGTCATCTGGGTAATTGTCGATCGATTGACTAAATCCGCCCATTTCCTACCAATCAAAGAAAACTTCAAGATGGAGAGACTGACACGAATCTACATTCGAGAGATAATCTGCCTACATGGTGTGCCTGTGTCCATTATCTCCGATCGGGATAGCAGGTTTACCTCGATATTTTGGTAGTCACTGCAGAAGGCTCTTGGAACTAAGCTGGATATGAGCACAACTTACCATCTACAGACCGATGGGCATAGTGAGAGAACCATTCAAACATTAGAAGACATGTTGAGAGCATGCGTCATCGACTTTGGCACATTGTGGGACACTCATTTGCCCTTGGTCGAATTCTCCTACAACAACAGCTACCATACCAGCATCAAGGCTGCGCCGTTCGAAGCCCTCTATGGGCGTAAGTGTAGATCCCCTCTGTGCTGGGCTGAGGTGGGTGACACGCAGCTAGTTATGGGTCAAGTCCCCGATAGCACTCTCACTGGCCCAGAAATCATCCGAGAAACTACTGAAAAGAACATACAAATCCGAGAAAGACTAAAAGCTTCAAGAGATAGAAAAAAGAGCTACGCAGATACGAGAAAAACCCTTGGAATTCCAGGTTAGTGACTGTGTTCTATTGAAGGTCTCACCCTGGAAAGGCATGATACGCTTCAGAAAGCGTGGAAAGCTGAATCCGAGATACATTGGACCATTTGAGATCCTCGCTAGGATCGGTCCCGTAGCATACGAACTCCGTCTATCCCAAGAACTTAGCAACATTCATCCCGTCTTCCACGTCTCAAATCTTAAAAAGTGTTTATCCGACGAAACCCTTATGATTCCTCTCGATGAGATCGAGATCAATGAGAACCTCAATTTCATGGAAGAACCAGTCGAAATCATGGATCGAGAAGTCAAAAGAAAGAAACAAAGTCGCATACCGATAGTGAAGGTCCGCTGGAACGCCAAGCGAGGACTTGAATTCACTTGGGAGCGCGAAGATTCAATGCAACTGAAATATCCCCATCTCTTCCCGAGTCCATGATTTGTATTCTATGTTTGAATTTCGGGACAAAATTCCCTCTAACAGGGGGATGATGTAACAACCCGAACCTTTTTCAGTTAACGTTAGCCGAATTTCCGTTAATAAAATTTGGATTTTATTGAGTTCCGTAAAATTCCTTTGGTTTGGAAAATCATTTAGTTATATAATTAAATTCTACATAAGAGTCGGAAACAAAATCACGCGAAAACCCGAGTTTTCTGTTAGTTTTCGGCCTGAGTGTTGTTTACGGCTGTAAACTCGTTTACGGCCATACACCTGTTTACGGCCAGTGCCAGGTGGCCCCCAATACCGACCATACCCCCAGTCTATGTATATGGGACCCCCACCTTCATTTGAACTTTATTAGCGGAAAACTCTCTCATTCTCTATCTCTACCTCTCGACCGTAAACACCAAAACACCCTCCTTTCTTCCGAAAATCATCAAGAAACACCTTTGGAAGTTGTTTTGGAGCAGCTAAAACACCTTTTTCATCAAATCCAACATCATTGTTCTTGAGTTTACGGCCGTACACCCTTCAAATCTTCAAATCTTCAAAGACCGCAAACTATTTACAGCTGTACACCATTCAAACCTTCAAATCTTCAAAGGTCGTAAACTCGTTTACGGCCGTAAACCCTTCAAAGGGCAGTTCACGGCCGCAAACTCCTTCACACCATGAATCTTGGCTGCAAACCCGCCTTTTCGATTCAATCGAGTCCCGGTAACATTCCTAAACCGAAAGCAAGTGTTTTCCCAACACTATAAATAATGGTTTCACTAATAAAATACATATATGTATTAATTGTATTTGGATCCCGTTGAGTGCCGCGTACATCAACTCGAGGGTCTTCACTCTCAGTTTTCGTTGTCCGACTATTCACACGACTAACAGTGAGTTCATACCCCTATGCTTTTATGATTTTAAATGTTTTCAGGGGGAGAATACAAGCCAAACACAAATGATTTTGTGCACATATACAAAAGGATTTCAACACATTTAAAACTGATGCAATTGATACAATCTTACAGTTTATACATATTTATAAAATATTTAGATATTTTATCCCTTTTGTAACGTGTTGAGCATAAGGGACTTTTTCAATTTACAGTCGAAATTGCATAGTTTTCAGATCAATACATAAACCAAGTATACATCATACATGCAGACTATAATAGGTATAGTTTGGGTTTTCAATACACAGTTTTACGAATTCAGAGATTTACATAGAAAAACTTATAAACTATGACAGATTTAGTTTATGATATGCATTACTACAAGAGTATAACATTTAATAATTATTTAAGTATAATTATTACCTCATATAGTATAGATATGGGTTTAAATATAGTAGATCAATACAGAACTACACGTAAACTAGTTAATACAGGATTTTGAGACAACACTTCAGTTGTACCTTTCGGGGTACATGTTAAATCCTATCATAGTATAACCAGAGTCTCCTAGAGGGAGAGCGTGAGATTTGTGAATAGATCTATTCGGGACTGACAATCCCACACCTGAACTGCTAGCTACAGTTAGGCAGGCATGCCTGGGGTGACAAATGTCATTTATCCGACACTTGAAGAACGTCGTAAAGGTCACTAGGTCATATCAAGCATGGTTATACGAATCACAATAGTATAAACTAACCTTATTGTTTACGGGATTTTATTCTTCTTTAGTTTTATTTTATTAGTAAAACTTGTTCATAATATAATTGGAGGATTCCAGGGATTTCAACTCATAGTTTTATTTTAAGTAATGAAACTACTATACATACTAGTGGTAATCAGGCTTTTTCAAACAGAACATCGTATACATTACTGGAGATAGTTAGGGTTTTCATACAAAGGGTTTTAATTCAAAATAATGTTATACAATACAGTTGGTGGTAACCAGACTTACAAACTAATACATTATACACTAATACAGAACACAGTAATAAACATATATGTTAGAAAATATTGGATTTTCTTGGGAAGCATACAAACATTTTATAGATTCAATGACAAGGTTTTCATTACAAAAACATGCTTATGAACTCACCAGCTTTATGTTGATACTCTTTCAAAACTGCTTGTATTCTCATGAAATCAGTAAGCAGGTACCCCGCTCAGGTTTTTGAGAAGACGGAGCGTATAGAGTCACGTCTTTTTCTTTTGATTATACTTTTGCTGTATAAAAACATGAATTAAACAGATGTAAATACCTTTTGGATATATATTCAATGTATTGGTTGTGTTTACTTTGATTACTATGATGCAATTGTTGTGATACTACATATGACGTTATCCACCCCGAACGTTTCCGTCGTTCCGGTTTGGGGGTATGACAGTTAGGGACTATCAGGCGAGACAAGTAGCGTTTGAGGCCCGACTACGAGCCACCGAGCATCATCTGGCCAGACTTCAGGGTGCTTCCACCTCATCATCAGCACCACCAGACACTTCCCGCCGCTACTAGGATCAGCTCCACCCCTCATCACTATTGTTATGATTCTCTTTTATGTACTATTGTAGGTAGGACCAGCTTTATGTTTAAGTGACTACACTACTCATAAAGCCGTTATGTTGTCGGATCATATTTTCTCTATGTACTGTATGCCTTTTCAAAAGGCAAATTTCCATGCTCTGTACTACAAATATTATATCATTAATGAAGCAGTTATGTTTTATTTGTGATTTTGTAATCTGCTATGTGTTCTATTTTTCTTATTTCATGATATTGCATGAATTCACTTATATGCACAACTGAACCATTGAAAACATTAGATACCAAAGGAACACGAAACCACAAACCACTATGTACTCACCATCTTTCTGTTCCATGACAGAAGATGCCTCGAAGATACATTCGTAGGAACAATAACACGTCACCACCACCGCCTCCGCCAGAGATGAACTATGATGCTTTCCAAGAAGCAGTCTCGACTGTAGTCATAGCAGCCTTGGCACACATCCAAACTGGGAACAATGGTGGCAGTAACGGTCACGGAACTGGAAGCTCGAACCAAGGAATGAACCAAGGTCCTACAAAAGTCTGTACCTACAAGGACTTCTCAAGTGCCAAACCTCGAACGTTCAATGGGACTGGAGGCGTGATAACTTTAAAGCGATGGATGGAAAATATCGAGTCAGTCTTTGAGATCTGCGGATGTCCTGAAGAATGCAAGGTGAAATTTGCATCTTGCACGTTTGTCGACCAAGCGCTCTCGTGGTGGAATGGTCATGTGGAGGCTATGATTTTTCTAAGAATCGGCACAGCAGTACACAACCCGAAACTCGAAATAAAGATCGAGTAATTTTTAGCCGACACAACCAAAACGAGAATCGAAGATCTTGTCAATAGTAGTACAACGGTAAAAAGACAGACGAAAACGGACGTCAAATGAAGAAGTTATGAATTTTTAACGGACTTTTCCTGTCCCGGCTCGTTAAAAATATAACATTAAAAATAAATCAAAATTAGCCGACGGAGTCTAAACGAAAGTTGTAGAGCATGATTTCACCTACGCGCGCATATAAATAACGTAAAAAACGGAGCTCGTATGCAAAAGATACGAATTTTGGAAGTTTTGGGCACAAACTTTGAGGCTGGTCCGAAGGAGTACGCCCAGCGTACTCGTGTAAGAGATCCGGATCCTGTCACCCTCTCTACTCCTTCGCATGAGTGCCACGTGTCGTAGCCTTGACGCATCTGATCACATCCACTTCGTGCGCCCAGCGTAGTAGACCACCAAGCAGTACGCCCAGCGTAATGCGAACCCTCGGACACTATAAATAGGGTGCGAGGCTGCCCGAATTTTGGTTACCATGTTGATTCTCTCTTACCCCCTACACTCTCCCAAATTTCCCTAACACCCCCCCCCCCCCCCCCCCGAAGCCTAGCAAACATCCCTGACACCCGAAGCAAGTCCCAACGCTCCGAAAGCCCGAGAAAATAATCTTTTCAACTAAAATCCCCGGTTTCATCAAAGAAAGTCGTTTTTAGAGGCGAAGTGCTTCCCGAATTAATACTTTAACCCCCAATTATTTCACGGTGAGTTCAATATAGGGACAATTGTATGTTATGTGTTATATATTCAATGTACTTTCCTGTGTTATATCGGATTTATGCCTTTGGCCATGTAGAGCATGACTCGTATAATTTTTGGTATTGGATTTGTGCCTTTGGCCATGTAGAGCATGACTCGTATAACTTCTGGTATTGGCATAGGGCTATGTAGGGCTGAAAGCCTGTATATTTTAGCAAAATGATAATCTGAAATTGTATTTTCTGTGCCATTTGGGCTGAAGCTTTATTGATGTATATCAAGTTGAAATTGTTATGTCTCTTTGACTGTAAATCATTAAATCAGATTGTTGGTTGATATGGAAAGTCTGTCATATGATGCACATATGCCTTTGTTGTTCTTTTTCCCTCTTTTCTTCTGTCATATTGATATGTATATGACATAGCGTTATATTGTAACTGTTATTGAACTCACTAAGTGTCACCCGCTTATCCCTCTCAATGTTTAAACTATTGCAGGTGATAAGTATCCAGTATAGTCATGTAGTGGTTGAAGATGTAGTATAGATAATATTATAGCTTTTTTATTTAGTGTATAAATTCCTGGGAAGTTATGTAATATATATAAAACTTTGTAAGAACTCGTTAGTCGGTTTGTATCCAGTCTTTTGTAATAAAACCATATATGTAAAATATTTTTATGAATATGCATGTAGCATGTTTGGAGTAATATATTGTAAAGTTTAGAAAGGGATTCTTTCAGCCGGTTATTTCTCTAAAATAGATCTAAGATTCGGTTATCATCAGCTCCGAGTCCGGGAAGAGGATATTCCGAAAACTGCTTTCCGAACTCGATACGGCCATTACGAATTCGTCGTTATGCCCTTCGGTCTGACAAATGCCCCCGCAGCATTTATGGACCTCATGAATCGAGTCCGCCGCCCATTCCTCAATAATTTTGTAATCGTCTTCATCGATGATATACTTATATACTCCCGAAGTAAGGAGGAGCACAGTCAGCACCTCCGTAAGATCTTGGAAACTCTAAGACCTGAAAAGCTTTATGCAAAACTCTCCAAATGTGAGTTCTGGATTCGCAGTGTAAACTTCTTGGGCCACATAGTCAGTGAGGAAGGAATTCATGTGTATCCTTCCACGATCAATGCTATTGAAGGCTGGTCGATTCCGAAAACACTAACAGAAATCCGGCAGTTCTTGGGTCTCGCAGGCTACTATCGAAGGTTTATTCAGAACTTCTCCAAGATAGACAAGCCCCTCACCACTCTAACACAAAAAGGCGTACCCTTCAACTGGACGGACAAACAAGAAGCTACTTTCCAAACCTTGAAGTGAGCCCTCTTTAGTGCTCCAGTGCTATCCTTACCAGAGGGAACCGAAGACTTCGTAGTATATTGCGACGCTTCAAATCAAGGTTTAGGCTGTGTTCTTATGCAATGTGGAAAAGTGATAGCTTACGCGTTCAGGCAATTGAAGACACATGAAGTAAATTACACCACCCACGATCTCGAGCTGGGAGCCGTGGTCTTCGCCCTAAAGATTTGGAGGCACTACCTCTATGGTACAAAGTGCACCATCTTCACGGACCACAAAAGCCTCCAGCACATTCTAAACCAAAAGGAGCTAAACATGAGGCAGCGAAGGTGGGTTGAGCTGCTAAATTATTATGAATACGAGATCAAGTACCACCCAGGCAAGGCTAACGTGGTAGCCGATGCCCTGAGCCGGAAAGAATACCCGGGTCGTTTGGTGAAAACCTTATCGATAACCATCCACTCTCCCCTAACTTCACAAATCAGGGACGCTCAATTAGAGGCATTGAAGCCGGAGAATGCTGCAAATGAAGCACTGCGTGGAATGGATAAGAATCTGGAAGTCAAAGGATACAGAGCTTACTACTTCATGGAACGTGTCTGGATCCCAAAATTTGGAGGATTCAGGGATGTAGTCATGAACGAAGCGCACAAAACGCGATACTTCGTCCATCCAGGTTCCGATAAGATGTACCAGGACATCAAACAACATTATAGGTGGCCGAACATGAAAGCAGAAATTGCCACTTACGTAAGCAAGTGTCTCACTTGTGCCAAGGTTAAAGTGGAATATCAGAAGCCCTTTGGATTGTTACAACAACCAGTGATACCCGAGTGGAAATGGGAAATGATTACCATGGATTTCATAACCTAATTACCTAAGACAGCTGACGAATTGGATGCTATCTGGGTGATTGTCGATAGACTAACCAAATCCGCCCATTTTCTACCAATAAAAGAGACGTACAAAATGGAGATATTACCACGAATCTATATAAAAGAAGTTGTGAGACTCCATGGGGTGCCGATATCTATTATCTCAGATCGAGACAGTAGATTTACTTCACGATTTTGGCAGTCGCTCCAGAAAGCTATACGAACACAAATAGATATGAGCATTGCCTATCACCCTCAAACCGACGGCCAAAGCAAGCGAACCATTCAAACGCTTGAGAATATGCTCCGAGCCTGTGTGATCGATTTTGGCAAATCATGGGATACCCACTTGCCCTTAATTGAGTTCTCGTACAATAACAACTATCACACAAGCATCAAGGTTGCTCCTTTTGAGGATTTGTATGGCCGCAAATGCAGATCGCCTCTCTGCTGGGCTGAGGTGGGAGACACCCAGCAGGCAAGAGGGCAAGCACCAAACAGCACTCTTACAGGACCCGAGATCATTCGGGAAACAACGGAGAAAATAGTTCAAATCAAGGCACGACTCTACGCATCGCGAGACCGACAAAAGAGTTATGCAGATAAACGGCGAAAGCCTCTGGAATTTCAAGTCGGAGATCGGGTGCTCTTCAAAGTCTCCCCATGGAAAGGGATGATCTGTTTTGGGAAGCGAGGAAAACTAAACCCGCGATACATCAGACCATTCGAGATTCTTGCATGGATTGGTCCGGTGGCTTATAAGCTGCAGCTACCTGCGGAGCTCAGCAACGTACACCCCGTATTCCACGTGTCAAATCTGAAAAAGTGCTTATCAGATGAAACCTTCGTCGTTCCTCTGGATGAGATCGAAGTAAACGAGAATCTCCTGTTTGTTGAAGAGTCAGTTGAAATAATGGACATGGAGGTGAAGCGTATGAAACAAAGCTGCATTCCGATTGTGAAGGTTCGATGGAACACTAAGCGCGGACCAGAATTTACATGGGAGCGCGAATACCAAATGAAACAAAAGTACCCTCACCTTTCTCTAATTCCCAAGAATAACTTTCAAAATAATTTCGGGACGAAATTCCCTCTAACGGGGGGATGATGTCATAACTAGTAGTTTGGCTAGGAAATTTTGTCTATATGTAATCAATTCTTGATGTATCTTGTAACTTCAAGTTTTGAAGATATACATGTTATTCATTTAAAAAAACAACTATTCAAATCAAAACTCACTCGTGAAGCCCAAAACCTAATCCTATACATTCATACACTCTACTTTGGATTGTAACCCTAATTTCCCGGTTCAAACAATTATTGGGCCAGGAATCATATATTGGGCCTAATGGGCCAATAAACTCTCAATTGAATTATTTTGGGCTAAGAATCCTCATTTTGGGCCTAAATGGACCCACATTCATTAAACCATAACATTTTGGGCTATAAGACTTTTTATGGGCCTTATTGGACCTAAAATGTCTCACCTTGCTTTCATGGGCCTTATTGGGTCGTAAACACCTATGTGGGCCCACAAGGATCAAAACTCCCCAATGGGCCAAAGCAAGAACAAGCCCAAGGCCCATATTTTCTTTTTTCCTCTCATTCTCGATATATATATATATATATATATATATAAGATTGCGGGAATGAACATCTTGACACCTCACCTTTTCATGGTGAATATCCATGCATAATATCCCCCATATAACAATGAAGTCTCATGTTTCTAGGCAAGTCTTGTCACTCTTTTCTCCCCCTTCCCTTCTTATCCCCGGCCAAGGAGAAAGCACCACCACCATCTTCATTTCACTCTTAAACTCACCTAAAAATCCTCTCTAGAACTCCCAAGAAAATCCCATTTCCCTCTCCAAATTCGTGTGAGCTTGTGTGTAAGTCCAAGGATACTTCATCAAAATCCATCCATTCTTGGTAAGCTACTTCTCATCAAGGTGTTTAACTTCATGTTCATGATAAACTTACTTCTCTTAACACTCCATTTTGTCACAACTAGCATTTTTAGCTAGGAAATTCTATTCTCATGTAAAGATCATGTATTGTAAGGCATGTACTCTAAGTGAAAATCATACTCTATGCTTGATCAAAATCATCCATTTGAATCGAACCTCACTCAAGAAGCCCATAACCTAATACAATACATTCCATATAGTCAACTATGGGTTGAAAACCCAAGAAATCTCGGTTCGAGTTAATATGGACTAGGATCCTCTAATTGGGTCTAATGGACCAATAAACTTTCAATTTGACTACTTTGGGCCCAGGAACCCTAATTGGGCTCTAATTGAACCGACATTCATGAAACTAAAACATTTTGGGTCATGTGGGCCTAGAATAGTTCATTTTAAGCCTCAATGGGCCGTAAACTACATCCTTGGGCACCATTGGGCCGTGAACCCTCATAAAGGCCTAATAGGCCGAAAAATATTGATTTTGGGCCTCATGATTTGGAACTAAGTCAAGGAATGGCCGAAACTATCTCATTTCTTGTTCTCCTAGCCCATTCTCGGCCCAATTAAAAAAAGGAGATTAAACTTGCAAGTGCCACCTCATCTTTGCATGGTGGACTTCCATGCTATAACACACCAAATAACAAGGACATCTCATGCACCCATGCAACATCACCTCAACATTTTCTCTCTCTCTTCTCTCTTCATTTTAACTCTCGTCCATAGGGCCTTCATCACCACCATCACTTTTCATCTTCCAACTCAAGAATTCTCTATCATTTTCCTCTCTAGCACAAAGAACTTCCCCCTCACATCCTTCTAATTTTCGAGAATTTCAAGGGCACACCAAGATCTCTTCATCAAAGCTCATCACTTTTGGTAAGTTTTTGGTTAAACTCCATAGTTTAACTTCAAGTTTACACCTTAAATCCCTTCTTAACCCGCATTATTTAATGATCTATGCTCTTAGAACACCTTAGAGCTTGAAAATCATCTCAAGAACACATCTAGGGCCGAGATCTCCTCATCTCATCACCAATAACCGAAAACATCAAAGCAATGTGAGTTCATACCCCTTTCTTTTCGGTTTTACTATGTTTTGGGGGAGGATAGAAGTTGCTTATGCGATAGATCTATGTATTTGTGCATGTTTATGTTTGTTTTCTAAGTTATATGTTGTGATTATGTGAAGAAACTTCATAGATCTCGAAAACTCTATCAAGTATTGACAATATTTGTAAACTAAAACACTTTATACAACTTACCATAAGGATGAAAGTGTTAAACATGTTAAGGATGTTGAAAAACTAAACAAAATCTTGCAAAGGGGCCATTTTTGACAAATAAACAAAAAGAATGAAGCTTTTATGATACTTACGGGTTTTCAAGGACCAAAGAGTCATTTTTGTATAAAAATGGGTTTTTATGACATATGGTTTTAAAAAGGGCCAAAACAGTAATTTTTTCACAAAATGGGCTTAAATTGGGCCTTCACGGTTTTATGGGCCAAAATTGGAAAATTTTTGACTTTTGTGGACTAAATTGTCATTTAACACAAATTTGATCCAAAAATGTAAATTTACGGTTTTATGGGCTGAAAATGTCACTTTATTTGGATTTGGGCCTAAAATGTTATTTTCACAAAAATTGGCCCGAAAATGTCATTTTTATAAAAAATGGGTTGAAAACGTAAATTATACATATAAATAGGCCAAAAATGTAAATTTTTATAATGATGGGCCGAAAACATCAGTTTTGGTCTTGAAGGACCTAAAGTGTCAACTTCATCAAAAATATGCCTAAATTGTAAATTTCGGCTTAATGGGCCAAAACTGTCATCATTACACAAAGTGGGCTTTTCATGCCATTTTAGAAAACAATCAAGCTAAAACAAACAATGCAATAACAAACGAACTAAATTCATCGATTACATGTTTATTGGGCCTAATACTTACAATCCATGTTATCGGGCCTTAGTGGCCCATTTACATGCTTATTAGGCCTGGATTACACATTACATGTCTATTGGGCCTTAGTGGCCCATTTACATGCCTATTGGGCCTAACTATACAATACATGTTTATTGGGCCCTAGTGGTCCTCCTACATGTCTGTTGGACCTTGTACATTCACATACTTACTCGTTGGACTTTTCAAACATAAAACGTACACCGAAAACAATATATATAACATAATACAATATTCGCGTAAACTTAGTTAAGGATGCTAGCGAGACATGTCGGTTGACACCTCTCGAGTGTACAATCGTAGCCTGTAGTTATAACGAGAGTCTCCTGGAGGGAGAGCGAGAGTTTGTGTATAGATCTATACGGGGTGACATCCCACACCTAAGTTGTTCGCTACAGTTAGACTAAGCCAGTCTAGGGTGACAAACCTTACCTTAAACAAGTCGGCGCCTGAAAACGCCACGACAGGTGAATTTGTCATAATCAAGTATGGTTAAAACGACTCACATAGAGATTCTCTCCAACATAATTTTATGGAACACATTTAAAATCTTGTTGATACGAAAACATACCTACACTGATATACAGTCTTAGGGTTGAGACCACAACACTTTTATAAACAGAAAATATCGGATTTTCTGGGGAAATACAAAGTCAAACAATACCTTCTACTTACAACAGAAAATACAGGATCTTTTCCAGGATTACATTTTTATATACATTCCAAAAACAGAAAACACACATGCATTAATACTTGATTTTGACACATCACTTTCAAACCATTTTTCAGAAAATATCGGATTTTCTGGCGTTTTACGAACAATACAAAACTTTTCATTCAAACATGCTTATGAACTCACCAACATTATATATGTTGACATTTTCAAAATAACTTGTATTCTCAGGGAATCGTTAAGCGGAAAGGTCAACACGAACATGTGGAATTTGTCGTATTTTGTTATCATCATACATTGAATATTATGGCATGTAATTTACGATACTATAAATGATGTAAACAATGTTGGTTGTATTTTGATATGTATGATGATGGTGTTGTCTTGTTTCAATTATATACATTGTGATGATATTACAAGATGAAGTCACGCGCAAGCCCCCAGACGTTTCCGCCGTCAGGTTCGGGGGTGTGACAGATTGGTATCAGAGCATTGTTTATAGTGAACTGGCATATCTAATCATACTTGATATGCAACTATAAATACAATGGGACTAAAACACTCTGAATAAAATGATACTTAGGTATACATTAAAACTATAACACTAAAAGTCTCTGGAGGAAATTGAAGACTGTGATTAAACCCGGACAGTTATGTAGTCATATTGGGGATAAATATAGTTTGATCAACTATATTTATTCAAAATATGACCAACTTGTGTTTGGGAGTAATCATGGCGGGAAATGGATCTAGAATCTTACCTCGTATCCAAAACTTCTAAGTAACTCAAACTTAAATAATTAAAAATACTATAGGAGTATTTTTGGAAATACTATATGCATACTCTTTTTACAACGTCTCTCACCCCTCGTGCAGACACTATGGCCGTATTTCATCATCCTGGAGATCCCTATTTCCCCAACCAGGGGAATGGTGGATGGTTCGAGCCAGAGGAAGAACCAGAGGAAGAACCAGAGGAAGACCCCGATGAAGAGCCTATAGGAGGACTAGCAGAACCGCCAGCTGACTCAGACGAGGAGGAGGATGATGGCAGCGACGCAGATGACTCGGACGCGGAGTCCGAAGTCATCGATCCGCCCTACATGGCCAGAGTGCCCCCATACAGGATGGGTACCAATGGTCCTACGCCCCCATGGGCACAGAAGATTTGGAGGTGGAGCCGCCAGCAAGGGGTGCGACCCCCATTTGGTATGAACCGGGACTACTACGATTTGAGTCACGGTGGACCCGCCGACCGAGACTTGGCTGTGTTAGTGAGGAGGACACGCGATATCGGCGAGAAGGCGCAGGCAACCGCTGGTCAGATGGTTGCCATGAGAGCCGCAGTTGAGCGCGCGGAGAGAATGACACATGAGGTAGTCAGTGTCACACCCCCGAACCAGACGGCGGAAACGTTCGGGGGCTCGTGTGACTAACAATTGAATAATCATCACAATGAATATACATGAAACATAACACATTCATCACCAACATTACATATTACAACCAGCATTGTTCACATCGAGTACATTGTTAAAATACATAAGTTCAAATTGTTAAAAGCACGATAAGTGATGTTACATAAAACAAAACCATACACACTTGCATATCTTCCAGCTTAACGATTACCTGAGAATACAAGTTATTTTGAAAACAGTCAACATATATAATTGTTGAAACAAAGTTCAGTTAGGATCTATAGATTCTATGCAGACAAACAATTAAGAACGTAATTATGAACACACGAATGGCTTTGAATGTGTCGTATTATTAATGCTTTAACACCTCAGAAGAGCTCGATTAAGAACTTCGACTGTAGAGGTGTTTAGGGTTACAAAACTAAAACGATAATAATCAGGAACGTTAACCTCTTAATGCATACATGCATGCATTATTTATAGTCTAACCCTACTAGCTAATCACGGATGGACAGGCCCAATCCGGATACAAAACACAAGCCCATGACGCAACACAATAAGACTCAACAATCTCCCCCTTTGCGTCAATGGAGCCGAAAGCTCACTTCGGTTGAGCTGCAGAAGACTTCTTTATTGTTTTGAATACCTTCAATATGATGGCCAAAAGATGATGACGAAACGTTATGTACCACCGAAGCATGTCTGTAAAGTTCTTCTTATCTGCTTCTGAGTTCTGCTTGCACCGATGAATGATATTGATGATGTGCTCCAAGCAGTCTGTTGAAAACAGATGTTTGTCAACAAGAGCGAATAGAAATCTATGAGCTTCGCCTCTTGTAAACATCACAGTAAGATGTGTTGAATCGATTTGGCCCATCTTCATCTTATTCACATCTCCTGGTTTCGGTGTTGGCTTGATAGTTGGTTTCTTGTTCATTACTTTCGCTATCTCCTGATCCATAGCAGCAACCTCATGGATGTAAGAAGCCAACATCCTCTTCAAGTGATCCAGTATCGGCTCATATTCCTTCGGATTAGTGAGCATAATGTTAAACAATAGGATCCAGTCATGAGGATTTAGATTTGGAAGGTCTGCCAGGGAAATAATTGACACCGAGTTTGCTGATCCTCGTGTGATTTTGAAATTAACGTTTATGAATTTCCCAGCAGGCGTAGGTTTTAGTACCTTGACAGTAACTATTTTCTGTGCGCTCCATGTCAAGTACTGCGGTTGACCATACTTCAGATAAAAGTCTATAAGCTCACGATCAACTTTCGGATGAGGGAAAGGAACTTCAGCAGTCGAATCGAAACAATGAAACGTGAATGCCTTTCGTGTTATCGGCATGTCGAACTGTGAGTCCTTAGAATTGTCACAATCAAACGAAGCAACAGGTTCCAACCAGTAAACACTTGGAAACTCTATAGCTTGATTGATAAGTGCCTCTTTTGTCCATAGGGGAAACAAGGCCTTCTTGCAGATTAAGGCTTCTTCTTCTTCCTTGTTCCTCCTTTCCCTCTCCTCTGCTTCCTTTGCAACCTTCAAGGTTTAATCCAACTCTTTATCCATCTTCTTACGTTTAAGAGCCTCAACAATAGTTTCTTCAACATCGTTATCACTGTCATCATTGACCTCCTTCTGCTTGGCTTGAGAACCAGAACCTGAAGCTTTATTACCCTTCAGTTCGGTTGTAACTTTGACTTTCGGTTGAGCAGATTCGGTTTTGGTTTTAACTTTCACTTTCGGTTGATGAGCACCTTCTCCCCCTTGTTTTGGAGCAATGAATCTCTCCGAAACACCCTTCATCTCGTGTAACAATGCAAGGGCAGGAAGAAGTTTTGTAGTTAGATGATTCCTTATGGTCAAAGTAAGGATATGATCATGAGCACCAAGAATGTTGGTCAGCATGTGCTTGACATCCCCTGCACAGCTTCGAAAAACAGCTCTCTCCGTCTTCAACAAAGCAATTTCCTTTTCAGCTTGAGCGAGCTGAACCTTCTGAACTTCAATTGTGGATGCTTGTCGGGCAAGATCTTCCTTCAGAGCACTTTCTTTTGCTAAATCAGCATGAAGAGATTCCAGCCGAGAAGACACAAAACTGATAAGGGAAGTGTTCTCTGCTTGGATGGAAGAACGAACATCCTCAAACTTTGTGTGTTCCTCTTGAAGGGTCTTGGAAAATGAATCCACAGAGGCTTGCGCCTTGGCTGCAGTTGTATCAGCATGCCCTTTAAGTGACTCGAGAAAGATCTGAGTAGTATGAACAATATCAGCAACATCATCAGTGGCCTTTTTGCAAGAAGAAGTAGACTCATTAACAGCCTTAGTGGATTTGTCAATGGAGTCAGTGTATTGCTCAAGAGCTGTGTCCAAAAAGGCTTTGAGCACAACACCACTGTAGAACTTGTTGTCATCAAGCAATTTATCCAGTTTCTCATTAATGCTCTGCAAGTGTTGGCGTGTGACTGGAGCATCATCATCTTCATCGGTAGGAAGTCGATAGGGACTGTAGTATGTAGAATCACACTCATCATTAGCACCACCGAGAGTGGCACCAGAATCGGTTAAGGGTGAGGGTGAAAGTGGTGTGGAAGTAAGTGGAGGTTATGTTTCAGTAGTCGCCCCCGTATCAGATACGTTGACTCTTACTGTCGGTTCAGGAATAGTAGTGGTAGTTGATTGAGAAATAATAGGAGGTGGTAAGGGAGTTGTAGAAATAGGAATAGAAGAAACTGGTGGAGGTGGTGGTAAGCAAGACTTCTTAACCTTCGTAACTGTGGTAAGCACGTCAGTATAGCCTGTGATAGAAGCCTTATGAGAATGGATTTGGAAGTAGATTCTTTCCTTGTTCTTGTCATATGAGGCAGTAGAGTAAACCTGTGATAGAAGTGACATAGGGACGGCTTCCACCTGTGTTAGGGCTAGAACCAGTGGTGAATACTTCAAACACTCAACCACCTGTAGCATGTACGAATCGTACAGAAAAGGATTGAGTTCAATAATCATGTTCTGATTTGGCTTGATCGAAAGCAATGTGGACGAAGCAGTTTGATCATGAGCCGATGAAGAAGTCGCCATTGTTGATTGAAGAAAGAAGATGAACAGTTTCAGATTGCCTTGTAATTTGAGAGAATTTGTTGCTGGTAAAAGACAAATAAGATTAGAAACCCTTTATATACCGTTGCTAGGAGAGAGAAAGAATCGTCATCATAAAGATGAGATCACTGAAACGTCGCCTAAAAAAGCGCGATGTGACAGGTTGGTTACTCCCAGGTATACGTTAGCACGCGTGGGTATAGAGACCGTTCAAATTAACGCGCCCAAAATTTTATCCTCAATTCTTCGTTTGAAATTCAGTTTCGCTCCAAGATTTAGGATAACCCCTGTTGCTCCAGAAGATAAACAAAAAGAGAACCAACAGCAACCAGAATGTTGGAAAATAAAAAACATTTGTGCAATAGAGTGACAAAAGATAAAGAAATAAAGCAAAATGTGTATTGGATGTGAGTGATGTCTATTAGAAGACAGAAAGCAGGGGATTCCGGGCAAGAATCGCTTCCTTCAAAGTCAAGAGAGACTTGAAGTGCTTGAGTGGGTTCCCGTGAAATAACGATCAAGTGTTTATAGAGAAACATTGAAAGGCTTCTTTTTAATTTATAGGCTTAGGGTGGCTTATCTTCAACCGAACATCCATTCTTAACATAAGACCGAACGTTGGAAGAAGTACTTGTGAGACCGATGTGGTCTGTTGAACAAGTAGGTTGGATATAAGATTTAGTGACTATACAAGAGATGGAAATCTCAAAAACAAAAATAAACTGGATCTTTTTGGGAAGAAAAGCCTTGGTGTTAGACAATTTCATAAAAGATCACTCAAAAATAAAAAGAGATTTCATTAGATAACCAGTAAGATCTTGAATATAAGAATTCACCGTCAATTCATTGTTGGTGTTGGATTGTGGGTTTCACTCAGCACGTGGTGTACGTATCTAAGATCACAAACACAGATTTTATGCAACCATAAACCTCAGTGGTAAAGACCGAGAGTCTCAAGGGTTACAGTGGTGAACCGAAAGTTGATGGAGAATATAAGGAGGGTGGCTAAAGAACCGAAAGTACCTTCTGCTATAAAGACATGACTAAGCAGAAAAACTCTTAACTCATTAGAGAAGAGTAAGGTAGCTCTTGACTTGAGTTGATTTTAACAGCCTGATTGGGAAGAAACGATAGGTAGAGATCGAATCATTAAGGCCTTGCTCTAAGTCGTAGAGGCTTTAGTCAACATGCAGCAGCATGCTTCTAGGGACCCTTAACTAGTTCAGATAAAAATAATCATACCTGCCTTAGCTCCAAATTCTGTTGTTCAGGTATACTAGAGACCTAATTAAAAGAACAAGCAAACAAATACACCACACAAACAAAACAAACAAACAAACCAATAAAAAAAATATTTTTGAAGTTTTGAGATTTTCTGAAAAATAATAAAAACAGAAAGAGAAAATATTTTTGGATTTTTGAAGTTTTCTGAAAAATAATAAAAACAGAAATAGAAAATATTTTTGGATTTTTGAAGTTTTCTGAAAAATAATAAAAACAGAAAGAGAAAATATTTTTAGATTTTTGAAGTTTTCTGAAAAATAATAAAAACAGAAAGAGAAAAATAAAGTCGCGGAAAACACTCTTAAAAAATTAATCAACAAAATGTACAACTGAAAGCTTATCTTAAAAGAATGAAGGGAAATAAGTCGAGCGTTCGGTTCATTTCGGTTCCTTAAAATTCTAGAGCCGAAATAGACCGAGCGTTCGGTTCATTTCGGTTCCTTAAAATTCTAGAGCCGAAATAGACCGAGCGCTCGGTTCATTTCGGTTCCCGAAAATTATGGAGCCGAAATAGACCGACCGTTCGGTCCATTTCGCTTGTCTAATTTTTAGTAAGAGATTTGAGGATTCGGTACCGACTCTGCTTCCATCATACCCAAGCCTTGTAAAATTTTATTGAAACTCGCTTCAGGTAAGGCTTTAGTCAATATGTCAGCCAGTTGATCAGAGGATCGAACGAAATGGACTTCCACATTTCCATCTTCTACGTGGTCCTTGATAAAATGATATCTAAGTGCAATATGCTTAGTCTTAGAGTGTTGCACTGGATTGTGACAAATCCTTATTGCACTTTCTGAGTCACAATAGAGAGGAATCTTCTTCATACTCAGCCCATAATCTCTTAGTTGACTTTGAATCCATATTACTTGAGAGGTACAAGATGCTGCAGCTATATACTCAGCTTCGGCTGTTGAAAGTGACACGCAGGTTTGCTTCTTCGACTGCCAGCTAACAAGTTTACCGTCAAGAAATTGGCATCCACCTGTAGTGCTTTTTCGGTCTAGACACATCCTCCAAGATCAGCATCAGAAAAAGCTTGAATGAAGAATCCAGATCTAGCAGGGTACCAGAGACCGAGAGATGAGGTTCGCTTTAGGTAACGGAAAATATTTTTCACCGCCACCATGTGAGGTTCTCTTGGATTAGCTTGAAACCTGGCACAATAACAAACAGAAAACATAATGTCTGGTCTACTAGCTGTTAAATACATAAGGGACCCTATCATTTGTCGATTTAGTGTTATGTCAACAGCAGGTTTTTCCAGAGAAGGTGTTAACTTAGTGCCAAACGCCATAGGAACCTTCACTTTTGAATCTCCCGTCATACCAAATTTTGTCAGCAAGTTCTTTGTGTATGCCTCCTGGTTGATAAAGATACCTTCTGGTCTCTATCTAATATTCAAACCAAGGAAAAAATTAATCGGACCCATTGCGCTCATTTCAAATTTAGTCTCCATCAACTTCCTGAATTCAGCCGTTAAGCTAGGATTCGTGGAGCCGAAGATGATGTCATCGACATAAATTTGAACTATCATTAGATGTTCGCCTTCTTTCTTTCAGAAGAAGGTTGGGTCAACCGAACCTTGCTTAAATTTCGACATTTTCAGAAAGCGAGTTAAAGTTTCATACCAGGCCCTCGGTGCTTGCTTCAAACCATATACAGCTTTATCCAGCACATAGCAGTAATAAGGGAATTTCTCGTTCACGAACCCGGGAGGTTGCTCAACATACACTGTTTCTTCTAGTTTTCCATTCAAGAAAGCGCATTTTACATCCATTTGGAAAACTTCGAAGTTTTTATGAGCAGCATATGCCAGGAAGATTCTAACTGATTCCAACCTAGCTACTGGAGCGAAGGTTTCCTCATAATCTATTCTTTCCTCTTGGCAATATCCTTTAACTACTAACCGAGCCTTGTTTCTAATAACGTTCCCCTCTTTGTCCAATTTATTCCTGAATACCCATTTCAAGCCAACCACAGAAGCATCCTTTGGTGTGGGAATCAGCCTCCAGACTCGATTTCCTTCGAACTAATGAAGCTCATCTTGCATTGCTTGAACCCAATCAGAATGATCAAGTGCAGCATTAACTGTTTTTGGTTCGACTTTGGAGATAAACGAATTAAACATACAGAATTCAACTTTAGAGAATAATACAGTTTGTTTCGCTTTCAATTGAGAACGAGTGAGAACTTTCTCAGAAGATTCACCAATGATTTGTGCTTTGGGATGATCCTTGGTGCACTTCACTAATGGAGGATAATTTGGGTCATAGGTTGGATCCAACTCCGCATTTACTTCCTCTTCAAGTTCTGATTGATCACCTTCGTCAGTTGTATTTTCTTTCTCCCCCTCGACTGGCGAAGCATAACCGGTGTCAGGCTCAGAGTTGTCATCCTCTGTGGGAGTCGGATTCTCCCCCTCGATTGGACTATTATTGGGTGGGTTTGGAGTTGTATTCTCCACCTCGCCTGGACCTTTATGAGTTGGGGATGGAATAGGATTCTCCCCCTCGAAAGACATTTCGGTTGTCTTTGGTGCTGATGAACTCTCCCCTTTGAACATTGAGCCATTGTTTGGAGAGTTAGTTAAGGGTTGACCACCTGTCGGTTTAGGAGGTTCACTTTCCATTTCTTTGGCAGCTTCATCTATGATCTTTTTGAGATTGTCAATTTTGTTGTCTGCTCCTTTCGCCTCTGAGTGTGCTGCTTTCTCTGGTTCATCGAATAACGGAATGTACTCATCAAACAAGTTGGATATCAGAACCGAGACTTGTCCTGATTCAGGAAATATTTCCCCCAAGGCACTTTCGCTTCTTTGAACTTTCTTCATGTACTGATCATCAAAGGTTACATAATATGTTTCTTCAAGTCTTTTGGAGCGTTTGTTCAACACTATGTATGCCTTTGACGTTAGCGAATAACCTAGAAAGATTCCCTCATCGGCTTTGACGTCAAACTTGTTTCGGTTCTCTTTAGAATTGAAAATAAAGCACCGTGAACCGAATACATGGAAAAATTTGACGTTGGGCTTTCTATTGTTCAAAATCTCATATGGAGTGATTGAGAATCTTTTGTTGAGCAAGGATCGGTTCTGAGTGTAGCACGTGGTTGCAACAGCATCAGCCCAGAAGTATAACGGAAGGGAAGCGAAGCTGAGCATGGTTCTGGCTGCCTCACATAAAGAACGATTTCGTCTTTCAACAATCCCATTCTGTTGTTGTGTATAAGGGGCCGAAAAGTTGTGCGATATCCCCTTGTCAGCTAGAAAGTCCTCAAAATCTTTATTCTTGAATTCCAGCCCATTGTCGCTTCTTATATTCCTCACTGTCTTTCGCAGCTGTACTTCCACTTGCTTGATGAACGTCTTCAGCTTGGGGTTGCATCTGATTTCTGTTTAAGAAAGAAAACCCAGGTGAAGTGAGAAAAATCATCTACTATGACAAGAATGAACTTACTACCACCGAAGCTTTCGATAGCCGAAGGTCCACATAAGTCAATGTGCAGAAGTTCAAGAGCTTCAACAATCTTTGTATTGATTCGTGTAGGATGACTCTTTCTGCTTTGTTTGTCCATCTCACACGCTGCACACAGATTATCCTTGTCAAACTTGAGAAGAGGAAGGCCTCGAACATGATCACCAAGCACCAACTTATTAATGTCTTTGAAGTTCAGGTGCGATAGTTGTCGATGCCACAACCAGCTTTCATCAGTGTTCGCCTTTGATAGCAGACATATAGCTGGTTTTCCTCGAATCGGGTTGAGATTTAAAGGATACATCTCTCCCTTGCGTTCAGACTTCAACAGAACCTTTTTGGATTGTTTCTCAATTATTTCTGAGCCCTCATCATCAAATGAAACTTTCAAGCCTGTTCCCACAACTAATTGTGATACACTGATGAGGTTATGCTGCAATCCTTCCACATACGCTACTTTTCGAATCGAGAAATCTCCGTTGGTTATCATCCCATATCCTTTGATTGTTCCATACGAGTTATTGCCATACTTCACACATCCACCATCCTTTAGGGACCGAAACTCCCTCAGCTCTTCCTTCCTTCCTGTCATGTGACGCGAGCGGCCACTGTCTATATACCATTCATCATCGAACTGCTCGTCACTGATTACCTGCAAATTCAAGCAGATTTAGGAACCCAAAATTTCTTGGGTCCTGGTGAGTCTTTTACAGAAAAAGTAATTGCAGTAGAAACATCAACCAAATATGTTCGTTTTACTAGAGTGGTTTGATCTTTTCTTTTGATGGTATACACCTTGATTTTAGTTTTATCTTGTTTAAACTTTGGTGTATTAGATGGTGTGTTGTTAGATGGTTTTGGTGTTTTCTTTTGAATCCTAGGGTTAGCTGACTTTTTCTTATTATTGAACTCAGAATCAAGCTTTCCCTTGCCTTTGATATCCTTTATTGAATTTAATTTGCTTTGTAAATTGGAAGGACCGAAACTAGACTTAGGACCGAAACTTGTCTTAGGACCGAAACTTGACTGAGGACCGAAACTTGACTTTCAGTTCTGAGTGCCGTTGTTGGGACCGAAAGTAGATGTTTGGTTGTTAGCCTTGACGTTTGGACCGAAACTAGACGTTCGGTTCTGCGCGCTAGTTTTGGAACCGAAAGTAGATGTTCGGTTCTGAGACTTGGAATAGTAGGAATTCGGACTGAAATTTTCTTTTCCTTTCAGTTTTTCCTTTCCTTTATCAATTGATTCTTTCTTTGGAGGAACGTAGTTGGGATTTTGAGATTGCCAATGACGTTTTCGCTCATTCAGATTCTTCGTGTATCTTTGATTTCTTAAGCGTTTCTGTTCAGCTAACTCCTTCTGCGATTTGTGGATATTGAAGCTAGCCTTTGGCTTCTCTTTTTGAGTTTCGGTTGTCTTAGTTGGAACAATCGGTTCTTTCTTTGGTTCTTCAGGGATTTCTTTAGTTCCACTTGTGCTTGGTTTGTCGAAACTTGAGGGTTTGTTGATGGGTTCAGCAACGTATCTTCCTTTAACCCTCCATGAAGTTTGCTCAGATAAGCCTACGGTTTCGTCCGCGTTGTTAATAGGGGCTGACTAGAAGTAATCGTCACACCCTTCAGCATTGTCTTTGTCGACCAAGATTTTCAACTCTGCTGTTTGTTTTGCAGTGACACCGGTAACTGCATAGACCTGATTCGGCACTGTTTGTACTTTTTGATAAACCATGGTTTTCTCTTTGAGTTTATGTGGCTTGTCTCTTGACAAGCGAGTGAATTCAACCGAATTTTCACATATTAGGGGTTTCTCAATTTCGGTTTCGCTCTTCATAAACTCAGAGCAATCAACTACGTCTTCCACTGAGATTTCGCTCATCTCACTTTCCTCATCAAATTCAGACGTATTATCTAAGCTCATTTTATTTTCAGAAAATAATTTGGCGTTTGAAGAGTCAAAAGATTGAATAGTTTCAGACTTAATTTTTAACCTATCATTTTCATCCAAAAGATTTTTAAGCATACATTTATGTTCCTTAGAGTCAATGAAGGTCTCTATCTTGTCCAGTCCAATTTTGTAAGACATGGATGTCTCTTCTGAGGACACTATTGATTCACACTCAACGATGACCTCATCCTCCTTAAATTCAAGGAAGGGCAAGATCATCTTGTGAATCTTCTTCCCTATTTCACAACTTAAATGCAATTGAGCAATATTAGTATATAAGCGCTTAGCAATTAAACAAAAAACATTTCTTTGTTTTAAAAACTTTAAATTGTCTCTTTGCAAATAAATACTTTAGTCCCTAGCTCTATTTAATTCCGCCTCCTTCAGCTCAATCCACATCCTTCTCTCCTCACTTTTTGAAGACACCCTGCTGAGTTGGTCAGTTAGGTTAGAATTCGCTAAGCGAGTTTGCATGAGACTACCACTTAAGTTAGAAAATTTAAATTTTAATTCTTTTAATTCTTCTTCATAATCTATTACTGGAACTTTAAGTGATTCAAGGATGGATTGTACCTTTTTGATCAGCCGATCGCAGTCGTTGATCTTCTCACTCACGGGCTTGGCTGCAAAACATTTGTCCTTAATCAGGTTCGGTTCCTCACTTGCACTTTCGGTTGATGCACCAGCTGTGACCATCAAACATCTTCCAGCCGAACCTACATCCTTTGCCACATAAGCTTTTCCATGAGTGGGCTTTCTCACCTCTTCATCTTCAGAATCGATTGACCAAACTTCAACGCCACCGAACTCATCTACATCTTCATTCTCCTGTACAATCAAGGCATTCATAGAACTGTTAGTCGCCTTCTTTTTCTTGATCTCTTCCAACTTGCGCATATAGTATGCCTCATCATCTTCACCATCTCTTTTCTCAGCCATTTTCCTCAGCATGCAATCTTTGGCAAAGTGGTTCTTGCCGTGACAGTAATTGCAGTCGAACCCAGAGTCTCCTGCAAGCTTGCTCTCCTTCTTGTCTTCATCCTTTTGAGAAGAATTTTTCGCTTCATCCTTCACCTTCTCAGAACTGTAACTTCCCTGCCAGTTTCGGTTCTTGTTGACAGGAAATTTTCTTCGCGCAAACTTCTTTGGATTGGTGACCATCATAGCATACTCCTCGCTTGTAAGGTCACACTCAGACATATCAGACTCTTCTTCTTCTTCTGCAATGCTTTTTCCTTTTGAGACAAGGGCCAACGATCCCACACCAGAAACTACCTTCGCTTCTTTGGTTACTACACTCTCATGGGACTTAAGTATTCCCACAAGTTTCGCTAGTGAGTAAGATTTAAACTGTTCATGTGCTTTCACGGTTGAAACCACAGCCATCCATTCTGGTCTCAGACCATTCATGAAGATCACCTTCTGCTCGATCAACTTTATTTCTATTCCATGCTTAATCATCTTACTTAGGAGATGATTGAACCGATCAAAAGTTTGTATGAGTTTTTCTTCTGGTTTCTGTTCGAAAACTCCAAATTCTGACAGCAGCAAGGTTTGAATGGAGTGTTCTAGATCTTCATCGGTTGAATAAAGTTCTTTCAACCTATCCCAGATTTCTTTGGCCGTCGTGTATGAACCAACCAACCGAAAAGTGTCAGATTGCAAGGCGAATCTGATCATTCTCATGGCCTTCACATTACACAGTAACTTGTCTTTCTCATCCTGTGGCATCTTCTCTACATCCGCCACCAGCTTGTTATATTCCTTTTGGGACTTAACTGTTGTGTTCGTTCCTGAGTGAACAAACGGCCCAAGCGTGATAGCTTCCCAGACGAGATAGCCATTGTCTTCAGATCCAACCACGTAATCTTCAAAGTGATGCGCCCATACTTCATAGTCTTGAGTGTAAAGAATGGGAATCCTGGTAGTGGATCCAATGCTGTTTGAGATGTTGATGGGATTTGTTTGCGAATCTTCATGAGACATGGTGAGCTGCTAGAATCAGACCTATAAACTTGAGATTAGGGTTTTATCAGAAACAGAGTTGTCGTCGATATGAATAAGACGGCTTCTATTTATACGATAAAAGCGGAAACCCTAAAGAGTTCTGAATACAGAAGAAATGTGTATTGATCACACAGTCTCCTGCTCTGATACCAATTGTTGAAACAAAGTTCAATTAGGATTGATAGATTCTATGCAGACAAACAATTAGGAACGTAATTATGAACACAAGAATGGCTTTGAATGTGTCATATGATTAATGCTTTAACACCTCAGAAGAGCTCGATTAAGAACTTCGACTGTAGAGGTGTTTAGGGTTACAAAACTAAAACGATAATAATCACGAACGTTAACCTCTTAATGCATACATGCATGCATTATTTATAGTCTAACCCTACTAGGTAATCACGGATGGACAGGCCCAATCCGGATACAAAAGATAAGCCCATGACGCAACACAATAAGACTCAACAATAATGTTGGTGAGTTCATAAGTATATTTGAGTAAAAGTCTTTGTATCTTTCATAAAAACCCAGAAAATCCGATATTTTCTGTAAAATGTTTGAAAATGATGTGAAAATCAAGTATAAATGCATGTGTGAATTTCATAGTTATTACTTATCTGAGTGTAGTTTAGATTCATTGTATTTTGAATAAATGATAATTGTATATGAATAATTTCCCCAGAAAATCCGATATTTTCTGTTTTATAACATCGTCTAGATTCTTGTATCGTTAAATAAGTAGTTTTGCATTTGAAACAATTAAAGAATTTATCTTCAAAAGGTTAACTTTTGGTATTGAATCCCTATATGAGCCGTTATAACCATGCATGATAATGACTAGGTCGCCCGTCTTGGTATTTTTCCAAATTCCGGTCTTGCTAAGGATTTTTGTCGCCCTAGACTGGCCTAGTCTAGCTGTAGCGAGCAGCTAAGGCGTGGGGGGTCACCCCGTATAGATCTATACACAAACTCCCGCTTTCCTACCAGGAAACTCTGATTATAACTACAGGCTACGATTGTACACTCGGAGGTGCCAACCGACATGTCTCACTAGATTCTCAACCCCTTTTTGTTCTATGTTTAATGTTTACGTATATGTGGTATGTTTTTGTATTCGAAAAGTACATATAAAAGTATACGAAGTTTAATGATTACGCAAAAGTATAGTTACGGCCTATTAACATGTGAAATTTCCATTCCAAGCCCTATTAGCATGTAATTAGACCACAAAGGCCCAATAACATGTACACGGGTAATTTAGGCCCAATTGGCATGTAAATGGGCCACAAAAGCCCAATTATATGTAATCCATACTTAGGCCCAAATTAACATGTAAGTGGGTCGCAAGAACCAATAAACACATCATGGAAAACATTGGGCTCAATATACACCTAATTGGGCCCTTAGGGTCCAATGGCCAAGTAACATGTATATTAGACCCAATAAATAGTTATCGACGTATTCCGTTCGTTTGTATTATTCCGTTGTTTGCTTTAGCTCGGGGTTTAATAGATTGATAATAAAAATCCTCTTTTCGTAAAACGATGTTTTTGGCCAATAATCCTCAAATTTTTAATTAAAGCCCAAAGTTTTGTAAAATGACACTTTAGTCCATCATTTATTAAAATTTGCAATTTTGTCCCAAATGTCTAAAAATTTACGGTTTTTGCCCAAAAAGTTATGTTTTCACATTTAGAACCCTGTTTTGTAGAAAAGTGCATTTTCAGCCCCTTGTTTGTAAAAATTTACACTTTCGGCCTAATTTTGGAAAATCTTACATTTTTGGTCCAATTTGAAAATAAATGCTATTTTCACCCCTAAATTTGGTTTATTCACATTTATGACTCAAACTTTGGTCAAATAACATTTTTAACCCCAAAACTTCATTTTTTCGCAAATTGGGCCCAAAACCGTGAGGCCCAAAGTTTGGCCCATTAAGCTTAAATTTGTATTTTTGGCCATTTTTAAAGTTTGTTTAACATAAAAACACCTTTTTCTACATGTAGGATCTGTTTGGCGCTTATAAAAACATAAATGTCACCTTTTACCCTTATCTTTTGTTTTCTTGACCATTTTGACCTCTAACAAGGTTTTTGTTGAAATCTTTTGTATCTTAAACATGTAATCACTTTTGGCTTGATAATGTGATGTATATAATGTAATAGTTCATAGATCTTTGCTAAATAATACTTAAAATTTCGAGATTTGCTAAGATCTAACACCTTATTACCAAATAAACTAAGGATTCACACAAAACATGCATATAACACATAGATCTACACATTTTACTTGCATTCTCCCCCAAAAATCATATGAAAACTGATTTTTGAAGAAGAAGTGGGAAGGATTTTTGGTCTTAGCACACCTTTGTTGAGGATCTCGAGTTTATGAGCTTCTAAGGTGTGATCATGGAATAAAACCATGTAAGAAGGAGTTTTTCATATTAAGATGAAAGAAGATACTTGTGTTTGACAATAACTTACCAAGGATTTGAATGACTTAATGAAGATCCTTAGAATCCTAGCAAAATTTTGAGATCTTGGAGGAAGAAGGTGAATGATCCTTGAGAGTAATAGAGAGAATTTGATGTAGTGTGTGTGTGTGTTGTAGCTCTCGGCCGAGAGTAGAAGAAGAGAGGGGAGAGAGAGAGGTGAGGTGACTATCATGGATATATGGTGGTCCTTGCATGGATATATGATGTATAAAATGGAGGTGGCACCTCCAAAGTCAACCCTCCCCATTTCACTTCTTTTCTCTTTTTTTTTTTTTTATACATGGGCCGAGATTTTGGGCCAAGAAGAAAGGGTGAAGTAATTTGGGCCCATTAACTTTAGTTAGGATATTTGGGTCCTAAACATAAACTTTTTCGGCCCATTGGGCCTTTGGAAGCATTCACGGCCCAAATAGAATAAAAGAATGGGCTTAAAGCTCACTAAGGTTAATTGGATTAGTTATGGCCCAATAAGGCCCATTAGGGTTAGAATGAATCATTCTAGACCCAAATGGTCCAAAATGTTTTAGATTTATGAATTGGTTCCAATTAGGATCCAATTAGGGCTTCTAAGTCCAATAAAGTTGAATTGGGTGCTTATTGGTCCATTAGGCCCAATAAGAAATTTCTAGTCCAATATTAACTCAAACCGGGATTCTTAGGGTTTTTAGACTCTTTGTTGAACAAAATTAATGAATCTAAATGATCATTGGGTTAGATTTACTAATAGTAAGTGTTTTACAATAGATGAACGGTTACACAGGAATAGAATTTCCTAGCTAAAATGCTAGTTGTGACATCATCCCCCCGTTAGAGGGAATTTCGTCCCGAAATTCTTTTGAAAACTAGGATTGTGAAGGAAAGAATAGGTGAGGGTACTTCTGCTTCATCTGATCTTCTCGTTCCCACGTGAATTCCGGCCCATGTTTCGCGCTCCATCGAACCTTCACGATCGGGATGCGACTTTGCTTTGTACGCTTCACCTCCCTATCCATAATCTCGACTGGTTCTTCGACGAACAGGAGGTTCTCGTTTATCTCAATCTTTTCCAAAGGTACGACAAGGGTTTTATCTGATAGACACTTTTTCATATTTGAGACGTGGAACACTGGGTGTACGTTGCTGAGCTCGGCAGGTAGTTGCAGCTTGTAAGCCACTGGATCAATCCGAGCAAGAATCTCGAACGGTCCAATGTACCGTGGGTTTAATTTTCCTCTTTTCCCAAATCGAATCATTCCCTTCCATGGAGAGACCTTTAATAGCACGCGATCCCCGACTTGAAATTCTAGTGGCTTTCGCCGCTTGTCCGCATAGCTCTTTTGTCGGTCTCGCGATGCTTGTAGTCGAGCTTTGATTTGGACTATCTTCTTGGTCGTTTCACGAATGATTTCGGGTCCTGTGAGAGCACTGGCTAGCGATTGCCCTTTTGCTAGTTGAGTGTCACCCACCTCGGCCCAGCATAAGGGTGATCTACATTTACGACCATACGGAGCCTCGAAGGGAGCAACCTTGATGCTCGTATGGTAACTGTTGTTGTAGGAGAACTCGATCAGAGGCAAGTGGGTATCTCATGACTTGTCGAAGTTAATCACGCAAGATCGGAGCATATCCTCGAGTGTCTGGATGGTACGCTCACTCTGACCATCCGTCTGTGGGTGGTAGGCAGTGCTCATATCTAGCTGTGTTCCCATTGCCTTCTAAAGAGATTGCCAGAATCTTGAAGTGAATCTGCTATCTCGATCCGAGATAATGGATACCGGCACTCCATGGAGTCTCACAACCTCCTTGAGGTAGATTCAGGTCAGCTTTTCCATCTTGTAGGATTCTTTTATTGGCAGGAAATGTGCGGATTTTGTAAATCTATCGACGATTACCCAGATAGCATCTAGTCTATCTGATGTCTTTGGCAATTTGGTCACGAAGTCCATAGTAATCCTCTCCCATTTCCACTCGGGTATCACTGGTTGTTGTAGTGGTCCCGAGGGCTTTTGATATTCTACTTTCACCTTGGCGCAAGTAAGGCACTTGCCCACGAAAGTGGCTATCTCTACCTTCATATTAGGCCACCAATATTGCTGCTTGATATCCAAATACATTTTGTCTGACCCCGAATGAATAGAATATTGTGTCTGGTGGGCTTCATGCATGACTACCTCTCTAAATCCTCCAATTTTGGGAATCCAGATTCTATTCATGAAGTAGTGGGTTCCGTCGTCTTTAACTTCGAGCTCCTTCTCCATTCCTCGTAGCGATTCACTAGAGACATTCTCTGGCTTCAATATATCCAATTGGGCTTCCTTGATCTGTGAGGCTAGATGAGATTGGATGGTGATTGACAGGGTCTTCACACGACGACTTGAATACTCCTTTCGGCTCAGGGCATTGGCTACTACGTTAGCCTTGCCTGGGTGGTATTTGATTTCACACTCATAATCATTTAACAGTTCAACCCATCTCCGTTGCCTCATGTTTAGTTCCTTTTGATTTAGAATGTGCTGGAGGCTCTTGTGGTCCGTAAAGATGGTGCACTTGGTACCATAGAGGTAGTGCCTCCAAATTTTTAGGGCGAAGACCACCGCCCCCAGTTCAAGATCATGCATGGTGTAATTTACTTCATGAGTTTTCAGTTGTCTGGATGCGTAAGCAATTACCTTCTCTCGTTGCATGAGCACACAACCTAATCCTTGATTCGAAGCATCACAGTAAACTATGAAGTCTTCGGTTCCCTCCGGTAAGGATAGCACTGGAGCACTACAGAGGGCTTGCTTCAAGGATTGGAAGGCAACTTCTTGCTTCTTGGTCCAGTTGAAAGGTACGCCTTTCTGAGTCAATGTGGTGAGGGGTTTGGCTATCTTGGAGAAGTTTTGAATGAATCTTCGGTAGTAGCTTGCGAGGCCCAAGAATCGGCGAATTTCTGTTGGCGTTGCCGGAATTGCCCAGTTTTCGATTGCTTTGATCTTGGAGGCGTCCACATGTATTCCTTCCTGACTGACTACATGCCCCAAGAAATTTACACCGCGGAGCCAAAACTCACACTTGGAGAGTTTCGCATATAACTTTTCAGCTCGAAGGGTCTTTAAGATCTGTCGAAGATGTTGACTATGCTCCTCTTTGCTTCGAGAGTATACGAGAATATCATCGATGAATACGATCACGAATTTGTCAAGGAATGGGCGGAAGACTCGGTTCATGAGGTCCATAAATGCAGTGGGGGCATTTGTTATACCGAAGGGCATTACGATGAATTCGTAATGACCGTATCGAGTTCGGAATGCAGTCTTAGGAATGTCCTCATCTCGGACTTTGAGTTGATGATAACCAGATCTTAGATCTATCTTTGAAAAGTAACCAGCTCCTTGAAGCTGGTCAAATAGATCATCGATTCGTGGAAGTGGATACCGGTTTTTTATGGTGAGTTTGTTTAATTCCCTATAGTCGATGCACATCCTGAAGGATCCGTCTTTCTTTTTAACGAAAAGAACCGGAGCTCCCCACAGCAAGAAGTTGGGTCTGATAAATCCTTTATTCAGGAGTTCGCTCAGTTGACTTGATAATTCTTGCATTTCTGCAGGAGCCAACCTATAGGGTGATATGGCGATTGGAGTGGCTCCAGGCACTAAGTCGATTCGGAATTCGATTTGTCGTTGTGGGGGTACTCCCAGAAGATCTTCTGGAAACACATCCGGGAAATCACACGCCGCTGGGATGTTATGAATGCTCGCTTCCTCTTTGGTTTTATCCACCACGTGAGCAAGGAACGCGTAGTTCTTCTTTTGTAGACACTTTTGCGCCTTGATACTCGAGATAAGGCGAAGGTTTGCATCGGGTTTATCTCCGTAGATTATTAGGGTTTCGTGGTTAGGAAGATGAAGGCGAACAGCCTTCTCGTGACACATAATATCGGCATGATGGGGTCTTAACCAATCCATGCCGATGATCACATCAAAACTCCTAATATTTACAAGCATTAAGTTTATTTGGAAGGTGTGATTGTTTAGAGTTAGTGTACATCCCACATAGATATCCTTAGTTGATTCAGTCTTCCCATTATCCATTTCCACCGTGAAGGCTTCATTAAGCTTTTGGGGTTGTTGTTTTAGTAAGTATTTAAACTTATTACTAACAAAACTTCGCTCCGCTCCACTATCAAATAAGATGCATGCATATGAGTCGTTAAGTAGGAACGTACCGGTGACAACGGCTGGGTCCTGCACTGCTTCACCCTGACCCATTGTCAGTACTCTCCCTGTAGCTCCTGTCCCTTGGTTGTTCGCGTTGGGCCAGTTTCGCCTGATATGCCCAGTTTTCCCAAATCTGTAACAGGTATAGCTAGCTCCAGTATTAGTGTTGTTGTTGTTTGTCATCTGGTTCTATTGAAGCTGAGTCCTATAATACTTTGCTGTATGGCCCTTCCGGTTGCACCTTGTGCAACTCATCTCTCTGCACTCCCCGTGATGGTGGAAGTTGCATTTGCCACACTTGGGGAGATTTGTCGAGTACTGCTTGGAAGCATTTGGCGTGGATGAGGCTGGAGCATGTGGTGTGGCAGTAGCTTCTGTTGCAGCATGGACAGACACCGTTTGTTGCTTCTTAGACGATTCCGAGTTTTGCTTCCCTTTTCGCTTGTTGTTTTTCCCCTTCTTGTTCTCTTCTTCCTTCTTAACCTCCACTTCCACTGTCTTGGCACCCTTCTTATTGCCATGATCGTACAGTTTCTTGGCCAGTCTCTTAGCGCTGTCGAACGTCGCAGGGTTTGCCGCAATGACATTCCCTTGGATAGGTGCAGTCAATCCCCAGATAAACCTCTCGATCTTTTTTCCCTTCTGAGGTGATCATTCCGGGACACCGAAGAGATAGCTCACTAAACCAGGATATGTATGCGTTGATATTGGAGTTTTGAACCGTGAGGTTCCACAACTCTTGTTCCATCTTCTAAATCTCACCTCTAGGACAGTATTCTGCTAACATCATCTCCTTCAGCTCTTCCCAGGGCATCGCGTTTGCCACCAGGAGTGTCATGGCCTCTACGTGGCCATTCCACCATGAGAGGGCTTGATCAATGAACGTGCAGGCTGTGAACTTGACCTTACACTAATCCGGACACCCGCAGATTTCAAAAACAGACTCTACTTTTTCAATCCATCTCTTCAGGGCTATGACGCCTCATGTCCCATTAAAGGTACGAGGTTTGGCATTGGCGAAGTCCTTGTAGGTGCATGTTCGAGCGGCTCCGTGGTTCGTCCCTTGATTGGTGCTACCGACTCCCTGCCCATTGCCTTCTCCGTTGTTTCCATTGCGAATCTGTGCAAGTGCTGCAGTGACCGCAGCAGACACCGCTGCCTAGAATGCAACCGAGTTTATCTCAGGTGGGGTCGGTGTTGCATTGTTTCCACGGTTGGGTATTTGAGGCATCTTTCTGTCATGGAATGGAAAGATTTTGAGTGCCTATGGTTTTTGCGAGTTCGTGATCCTATAGACTAGGCGTATAGCATGTACTTAAGTATTTTCACACATTGACATAAAACAAGGAAGTAAAACATATAGCAGATAACAATGTCATGATAAAACATAAAGCATTTTCATTAATACTAATAGTTTTGATACATGAAAATTTACCAAAAGGCATACAGTACATGGAAATATAAAATCCGACAGCATGACGACTCTATGAGTAGTGTGATCACTTAAACATAGAGTCGATAGTACATAGCATAGATCACATAACATAATATTGACGAAAGATACGGCTGGTCCTAGTCATGGTGGGATGCGTCAGGGGGTGGTGCTGAGGAAGTGGATGCTCCCTGAAGGCGAGCCACGTGTCGCTCCGCATCTCGGAGTCGAGTCTCCCACCTCACCTGTCTCATGTGAAACTCTCGGATAACCTCTCGTGTTTCCTTTTCTGCCCGCTCAACCCTAGTCCGCATCTGGTGCATTTGATCGGCGGTGCTCTGAGCCAGATCGCCGGTATCCCTCAATCGTCTCACCAAGACTGGAAGAGCTCGATCAGCCGGTCCTCCCTCCCTCAAGTCATAGAACTCACGTGTCATGCCAAACAGGGGTCGTTGTCCCTGTTGCCTGCTCCATCTCCAGATGCCGATACCCCAGGGAGGTGTCGGGCCCATTCGGTGAGTCGGCACCCTCACTAGGTATGGTGGGTTGATGACTTCGGACTCTGTGTCCGAATCATCATCGCTGTCGTCACCAGACTCTTCTTCACCATCGTCTGCTACGGGTTCCGCAGTTCCTTCTTCAATTTCCTCTTCAGGTTCCTCTTTAGGTTCCTCGTCGGATTCCTCTAGCCATCCGTTATTTCCCTGATTGGGAAAGTAGGGATCTCCAGGGTGATGGAAACCAGCCATACTAACTACACGAGAGTGCATATATAAGTCATATTTTAATTACTCTCCTAGTATTTTTAATTATTTGTGTTTGGGTTCCCTAGAGTTATTGGAGAGTGGGGTAGGCTTGTGGATTCATTTCCCGCTGTGATTACTCCCGAACACATGTTGGTCATATTCTGAATAAATATAGTTGATCAGGCTATATTCATCCCTAATATGACTACATAACTGCCCAGGTTTAATCATAGCGTTCAATCTCCTCTAGAAGCTTTTATTAGATGTTGTTAGATTATTATCCTAGTATGCGTACATAAGTGTGAAACTTTTATTTTGTTCAGAGTTATTTAGTCCCATTGTGTTTATAGTTGCATATCATGTATGGTTAGATATGCTAGTTCACTATAAACATTGCTCTGATACCAACCTGTCATACCCCCGAACCAGACGGCGGAAACGTCTGGGGGCTTGTGTGACTAACAATTGAATAATCATCACAATGAATATACATGAAACATAACACATTCATCACCAACATTACATATTACAACCAGCATTGTTCACATCGAGTACATTGTTAAAACACATAAGTTCAAATTGTTAAAAGCACGATAAGTGATGTTACATAAAACAAAACCATACACACTTGCATATCTTCCAGCTTAACGATTACCTGAGAATACAAGTTATTTTGAAAACGGTCAACATATATAATGTTGGTGAGTTCATAAGTATATTTGAGTAAAAGTCTTTGTATCTTTCATAAAAACCCAAAAAATCCGATATTTTTTGTAAAATGTCTGAAAATGATGTGAAAATCAAGTATAAATGCATGTGTGAATTTCATAGTTATTACTTATCTGAGTGTAGTTTAGATTCATTGTATTTTGAATAAATGATAATTGTCTATGAATAATTTCCCCAGAAAATCCGATATTTTCTGTTTTATAACATCGTCTAGATTCTTGTAGCGTTAAATAAGTAGTTTTGCATTTGACACAATTAAAGAATTTATCTTCAAAAGGTTAACTTTTGGTATTGAATCCCTATATGAGCCGTTATAACCATGCATGATAATGACTAGGTCGCCCGTCTTGGTATTTTTCCAAATGCCGGTCTTGCTAAGGATTTTTGTCGCCCTAGACTGTCCTAGTCTAACTGTAGCGAGCAGCTAAGGCGTGGGGGTCACCCCGTATAGATCTATACACAAACTCCCGCTTTCCTACCAGGAAACTCTGATTATAACTACAGGCTACGATTGTACACTCGGAGGTGCCAACCGACATGTCTCACTAGATTCTCAACCCCTTGTTGTTCTATGTTTAATGTTTACGTATATGTGGTATGTTTTTGTATTCGAAAAGTACATATAAAAGTATACGAAGTTTAATGATTACGCAAAAGTATAGTTACGGCCTATTAACATGTGAAATTTCCATTCCAAGCCCTATTAGCATGTAATTAGACCACAAGGGGGTATGAACTCACCTTAGCTTGATGTTTCGGTTTTTGAAGAAGAAGTTGGAAGGATTTTTGGTCTTAGCACACCTTTGTTGAGGATCTCGAGTTTATGAGCTTCTAAGGTGTGATCATGGAATAAAACCATGTAAGAAGGAGTTTTTCATTTTAAGATGAAAGAAGATACTTGTGTTTGACAATAACTTACCAAGGATTTGAATGACTTGATGAAGATCCTTAGAATCCTAGAAAATTTTTGATATCTTGGAGGAAGAAGGTGAATGATCCTTGAGAGTAATAGAGAGAATTTGATGTAGTGTGTGTGTGTTGTGGCTCTCGGACGAGAGTAGAAGAAGAGAGGGGAGAGAGAGAGAGATGTGAGGTGACTAGCATGGATATATGGTGGTCCTTGCATGGATATATGATGTATAAAATGGAGGTGGCACCTCCAAAGTCAACCCTCCCCATTTCACTTCTTTTCTCTTTTTTTTTGTTTTATACATGGGCCGAGATTTTGGGCCAAGAAGAAAGGGTGGAGTAGTTTGGGCCCATTAACTTTAGTTAGGATATTTGGGTCCTAAACATAAACTTGTTCGGCCCATTGGGCCTTTGGAAGCATTCACGGCCCAAATAGAATAAAAGAATGGGCTTATGGCTCACTAAGGTTAATTGGATTATTTATGGCCCAATAAGGCCCATTAGGGTTAGAATGAATCATTCTAGACCCAAATGGTCCAAAATGTTTTAGATTTATGAATTAGGTCCTATTAGGATCCAATTAGGGCTTCTAAGTCCAATAAAGTTGAATTAGGTGCTTATTGGTCCATTAGGCCCAATAAGAAATTTCTAGTCCAATATGGACTCAAACCGGGATTCTTAGGGTTTTTAGACTCTTTGTTGAACAAAATTGATGAATCTAAATGATTAGTGGGTGAGATTTACTTAGAGTAAATGTTTTACAATAGATGAACGGTTACACAGGAATAGAATTTCCTAGCTAAAATGCTAGTTGTGACAGTCAGGGACTACCAGGCGCACCAGACAGCATTAGAAGCCCGGCTTCGGGCCGCAGAGCACCACCTGGCTAGATTTCATGGCGCATCTAACTCGTCGTCAACACCACCAGACCCATCCCGTCGCAACTAGTTCCCATTCACGTACCACCGTTATGGTTTTCTTTTATGTACTACCCGATGTATATCGACTACATGATTAAGTGACTACACTACTCATGGAGTCGTTACTCTGTCGAATTTTATTTCACTGCATGTAATGTATGCCTTATTTAGGCAAATTTTCATGTACTCAAAAGATTATCATCAATGAAAACGGCTATATACTTTATCATGATGTTGTTATCTGTAATGCGTTTTATTACTTTTACTTCATGTTGATTGTATGCATTCACTCACTTATACGCAACTGAATCATTGACATTGTGCTATAACCAAGAAATCATGAAACTAAATACATTGGATACTCAACATCTTTCCGTTCCATGACAGAAAGATGCCGCAAAGACCAAACCGCGGAAACAACACGACACCGACGCCACCAGAAATAAACTCAGTCGCATTCCAAGCGACAGTATCAGCTGCGGTCACTACAGCACTGGCACAGCTTCGCAACGGATACAACGGTGGAGGTGAAGGGCAGGGAACCGGAAGCATAAATCAGGGAACAAATCATGGACCCACAAGAAACTACACCTACAAGGACTTCACAAACGCCAAGCCTCGAACCTTCAACGGGACGGGAGGCGTAATAACCCTGAAAAGGTGGAATCAATGTTTGAGATTTGTGGATGTCCGGAGGGGTGCAAGGTCAAGTTTGCGGCCTGCACATTCGTCAATCAAGCTCTCTCTTGGTGGAATGGTCACGTGGAGGCCATGACACTCCCGGTGGCGAACGCTATGCTATGGGAGGAGCTTAAGGAAATGATGTTGGCCGACTACTGTCCAAGGGGAGAAATCCAGAAAATTGAGCAAGAGTCGTGGAACCTCACGGTTCAAAACTCTGACATCGATGCTTACATATCAAGGTTTAGTGAGTAGTCGCTCTTGTGTCCAGGAATGATCACATCTGAAGGGAAGAATATTGAAAGATTTATATGGGGATTGACCGCGCCAATCCAAGGGAATGTGATAGCAGCAAACCCGACCACGTATGACAGTGCAAAAAGACTAGCGAAGAAACTATACGACCATGGCAACAAAAAGGGTGTCAAAGCAGGGTAAGCGGAAGTTAAGAAAGAAGGTGATAACAAGAAGGGTAAAAACAACAAGAGAAAGGGACGACAAAACTCAGAGTCATCAAAGAAGCAACAAACTGTGGTTGTCCATGCCGTTACTCAAGCTACCACAACACCACATGCTCCAGCCTCATCCACACCAAATGCTCCCAAACAATACTCAGGGACTTTACCCAAGTGCAACAAATGCAATTTCCATCATCACGGAGAATGCAGGGATATGCATTGCACAAGCTGCAACCGAAAGGGTCACACTGCAAGATACTGTAGAACTCAGCCCCAACAGAACCAACAGTCGAACAACAACAACAACAACAACAATTGCAACAATAGTAACAAGAACAACAATGCTGGGGCCAGTTACACCTGCTATGGGTGTGGAGGAACCGGTCACTTCAAGCACGATTGCCCCAAAGCTCACCCTGGGGAGCTCCGTTCTTGTTTGTCAAAAAAAAGGATGGATCTTTCAGAATGTGCATCGACTATAGAGTATTAAACAAGCTCACTGTCAAAAACCGATACCCACTTCCTCAGATTGACGATCTATTTGACTAGCTTCAAGGAGCTAGTTATTTTTCAAAAATAGATCTGAGATCCGGTTATCATCAACTCCAATTTCAGGAACAGGACATTCCAAAAACTGCCTTTCGAACTCGATACGGTCATTACGAATTTGTCGTTGCATTTATGGACCTCATGAATCGAGTCTGCCGCCCATTCCTTGATAAATTCGTGATTGTCTTTATCGACGATATTCTTATCTACTCTCGAAACAAAGAAGAGCATGGTCAACATCTCCGTCAAATCTTGGAAACCCTAAGAGCTGAAAGATTATATGCGAAGCCCTCCAAATGCGAGTTCTAGATCCGCAGTGTAAACTTTTTGGGTCACGTAGTCAGCAAGGAGGGGATTCACATAGATCCTTCCAAGATAAAGGCCATTGAAGGTTGGGCGATCCCGAGAACCCCAACGAAAATCCGACAATTCCTGGGTCTCGCAGGCTACTACCGAAGGTTTATCCAGAATTTTTCTAAGATAGCGAAACCCCTTACCACATTGACACAAAAGGGTGTGCCTTTCAACTAGACGGAAAAGCAAGAAGCCGCCTTCCAAACCTTGAAGCAAGCCCTTTGTAGTGCACCAGTGCTATCCTTACCGTAGGGAACCGAAGATTTTGTAGTCTACTGCGATGCTTCGAATCAAGGGTTAGGTTATCTCCTCATGCAGCGTGGAAAGGTGATAGCTTACACATCCAGGCAACTAAAGACGCATGAAGTAAATTACACCACACATGATCTCGAGCTGGGAGCTGTGGTCTTCACCCTAATGATTTGGAGGCACTACCTCTACGGTACAAAGTGCACCATGTTTACCGATCACAAAAGCCTCCAGCACATTCTAAACCAAAAGGAGTTAAACATGAGGCAGCGAAGATGGGTTGAGCTGCTAAATGATTACGAGTGCGAGATCAAGTGCCACCCACGCAAGGCTAATGTGGTAGCCGATGCCCTGAGCAGAAAGGAATACTCAGGTCGTCGGGTGAAAACCTTATCAATAACCATCCAATCCCACCTAACCTCACAAATCAAGGAAGCCCAAACAGATGCATTGGAACCGGAGAACGTCGCGAATGAGACACTACGTGGGATGGATAAAGATTTTGAAGCCAGAGAGGACGGAGTTTATTATTTCATGAACAGAATCTGGGTCCCTAAATTAGGGGGATTCAGAGAAAAGATTATGAACGAAGCCCACAAGACGCGATATTCCATCCATCCAGGTTCGGATAAGATGTACCTGGACATTAAGCAACATTATTGGTGGCCAAATATGAAGGCAGAGATCGCTACTTACGTGGGCAAGTGTCTCCCTTGCGCCAAGGAGAAAGTGGAATACCAAAAGCCCTCGGGACTATTATAACAGCCAGTAATACCCGAGTGGAAATGGGAAAGGATTACTATGGACTTCGTGACCAAATTACCTAAGACGGCAGACGAATTGGATGCTATATGGGTAATCGTCGATAGGTTAACTAAATCCGCTCATTTCCTGCCAATAAAAGAATCTTACAATATAGAAAGGTTGACACGAATCTACATCAAAGAGATCGTAAGAATTCATGGGGTGCCAGTGTCTATTATCTCAGATCGAGATAGTAGATTTACCTCATGATTTTGGCAGTCACTTCAGAAGGCGATGGGAGCACAACTAGACATGAGCACTGCTTACCACCCTCAGACCGATGGCCAAAGCGAACGAACCATCCAAACACTCGAAGACATGCTCCGAGCCTGTGTGTTTGATTTTGGCAAGTCATGGGATACCCACTTGCCTTTGGTTGAATTCTCATACAACAACAGTTATCACACGAGCATCAAGGTTGCTCCTTTTGAGGCTTTATATGGTCGTAAATGCAGATCGCCTCTATGCTGGGCTGACATGGGTGACACCCAACTAGCGAAAGGACAATCACCAGACAACACTCTCACAGGGCCAGAAATCATTCGAGAAACGACCAAAAAGATAATCCAAATCAAAGCCCGACTTCAAGCATCGCGAGACCGACAAAAGAGCTATGCTGACAAACGACGAAAGCCGCTGGAATTCCAAGTCGGAGATCGGGTGCTATTGAAAGTCTCTCCCTGGAAAGGAATGATCCGTTTTGGGAAATAGGGAAAACTGAACCCGCGATACATCGGACCGTTCGAGATCCTTGCCCGAATTGGTCCGGTAGCTTTTAAGTTGCAGCTACCTTCCGAGCTCAGCAACGTACACCCCGTGTTCCACGTCTCGAATTTGAAAAAGTGCTTATCAGGTGAAACTCTGGTCATTCCTTTAGAAGAGATCGAAATAAACGAGAATCTCCTATTCGTCAAAGAACCAGTCGAGATTATGGACAGAGAAGTAAAGCGTACGAAGCAGAGCCGCATTCCGATTGTGAAAGTTCGATGGAACGCCAAGCATGGACCGGAATTCACATGGGAACACGAAGACCAGATGAAGCAGAAGTACCCTCACTTATTCTCTCATTCATGATCCTACCTTTCGAAAGAATTTCGGGACGAAATTCCCTCTAACGGGCGGATGATATCACAACTAGCATTTTTAGCTAGGAAATTCTATTCTCATGTAAACATCATCTATTGTAAGGCATGCACTCTAAGTGAAAATCATACTCTATGCCTAATCAAAATAATCCATTTGAATCTAACCTCACTCAAGAAGCCCATAACCTAATACACTACATTCCATATAGTCAACTATGGGTTGAAAACCCTAGAAATCCCGGTTCGAGTTAATATGGACTAGGATCTTCTTATTGGGCCTAATGGACCAATAAACTTTCAATTTGACTATTTTGGGCCTAGGAACCCTAATTGGGCTCTAATTGAACCCACATTCATGAAACTAAAACATTTTGGGTCATGTGGGCCTAGAATAGTTCATTTTAAGCCCTAATGGGCCGTAAACTACATCCTTGGGCACCATTGGGCCGTGAACCCTCATAAAGGACCATTAGGCCGAAAAATATTTATTTTGGGCCTCATGATTTCGAACTAAGTCAAGGAATGGCCCAAACTATCTCATTTCCTTTTCTCCTAGCCCATTCTCGGCCCAATTAAAACAAAAAAAAGGGAGATTAAACTTGAAAGTGCCACCTCATCTTTGCATGGTGGACTTCCATGCTATAACACACCAAATAACAAGGACATCTCATGCACCCATGCAATATCACCTCAACATTTTCCCTCTCTCTTCTCTCTTCATTTTAACTCTCGTCCATACGACCTTCATAACCACCATCACTTTTCATCTTCCACTCAAGAATTCTTTCTCATTTTCCTCTCTAGCACAAAGAACTTCCCCCTCCCATCCTTCTAATTTTCGAGAATTTCAAGGGCACACCAAGATATCTAAATCAAAGCCCATCACTTTTGGTAAGTTTTTGGTTAGACTCCATAGTTTGACTTTAAGTTTACACCTTAAATCCCTTCTTAACCCACATTATTTTATGATCTATGCTCTTAGAACACCTTAGAGCTCGAAAATCATCTCAAGAACACATCTAGGGCCGAGATCTCCTCATCTCATCACCAAAAACCAAAAACATCAAAGCAATGTGAGTTCATACCCCTTGCTTTTCGGTTTTACTATGTTTTGGGGGAGGATACAAGTTGCTTATGTGATAGATCTATGTATTTGTGCATGTTTATGTGTGTTTTCTAAGTTATATGTTGTGATTATGTAAAGAAATTTCATAGATCTCGAAAACTCTATCAAGTCTTGACAATATTTGCAAACTAAAACACTTTATACAACTTACCATAAGGATGAAAGTGTTAAACATGTTAAGGATGTTGAAAAACTAAACAAAATCTTGTAAAGGGGGCATTTTTGACAAATAACCAAAAAGAATGAAGCTTTTATGATACTTACGGTTTTTCAAGGACCAAAGAGTCTTTTTTGTATATAAATGGGGTTTTATGACATTATGGTTTTAAAAAGGGCCAAAAGAGTAAATTTTTCACAAAATGGGCTTAAATTGGGCCTTCACGGTTTTATGGGCCAAAATTGGAAAAATTATGACTTTTGCGGACTAAATTGTCATTTAACACAAATTTGAGCCAAAAATGTAAATTTACGGTTTTATGGGCTGAAAATGTCACTTTATTTGGATTTGGGCCTAAAATGTTATTTTCACAAAAATTGGGCCGAAAATGTCATTGTTATCAAAAATGGGTCGAAAACGTAAATTATACATATAAATAGGCCAAAATGTAAATTTTTATAATGACGGGCCGAAAACATCAATTTATATATAAATGGGTCGAAGATGTCAATTTTTATGATAATGGGCCAAGAATGTTATTTTTAACCAAAGTGGGCTAAAAATGTCATTTTATTTGAAATGAGCCCATAAAGGTAAATTTTGGTCTTGAAGGACCTAAAGTGTTAATTTCATCAAAAATATGCCTAAATTGTAAATTTCGGCTTAATGGGCCAAAACTGTCATCATTACACAAAGTGGGCTTTTTATGCCATTTTAGAAAACAATCAAGCTAAAACAAACAATGCAATAACAAACGAACTAAATTCATCGATTACATGTGTATTAGGCCTAATACTTACAATCCATGTTATCGGGCCTTAGTGGCCTATTTACATGCTTATTAGGCATGGATTATACATTACATGTTTATTGGGCCTTAGTGGCCCATTTACATGCCTATTAGGCCTAGACTATACATTACATGTTTATTGGGCCCTAGTGGTCCTCCTACATGTCTGTTGGGCCTCGTACATTCACATACTTACTCGGTGGACTTTTCAAACATAAAACGTACACGGAAAACATTATATATAACATAATACAATATTCGCGTAAACTCAGTTAAGGATGCTAGCGAGACATGTCGGTTGACACCTCTCGAGTGTACAATCGTAGCCTGTAGTTATAACGAGAGTCTCATGGAGGGAGAGCGAGAGTTTGTGTATAGATCTATACGGGGTAACACCCTACACCTGAGCTGTTCGCTACAGTTAGACTAGGCCAGTCTAGGGTGACAAACCTTACCTTAAACAAGTCGGCGCCTGAAAACGCCACGACATGTGAATTCGTCATAATCAAGTATGGTTAAAACGACTCACATAGAGATTCTCTCCAACATAATTTTATGGAACACATATAAAATCTTGTTGATACGAAAACATACCTACACTGATATACGGTCTTAGGGTTGAGACCACAACAATTTTATAAATAGAAAATATTGGATTTTCTGGGGAAATACACAGTCAAACAATACCTTCTACTTACAACAGAAAATACAGGATCTTTTCCAGGATTACATTTTTATATACATTCCAAAAACAGAAAACACACATGCATTAATACTTGATTTTGACACATCACTTTCAAACCATTTTTCAGAAAATATTGGATTTTCTGGCGTTTTACGAACAATACAAAACTTTTCATTCAAACATGCTTATGAACTCACCAACATTATATATGTTGACATTTTCAAAATAACTTGTATTCTCAAATAATCGTTAAGCGGAAAGGTCAACAAAAACATGTGGAATTTGTCGTATTTTGTTATCATCATACATTGAATATTATGGCATGTAATTTACGATACTATACTTGATGTAAACAATGTTGGTTGTATTTTAATATGTATGATGATCGTGTTGTCTTGTTTCAATTATATACATTGTGATGATATTAAAAGATGAAGTCACGCACAAGCCCCCGAACGTTTCCGCCGTCTGGTTTGGGGGTGTGACACATTTCGTGATCCATGTACCTTAGAACCCCATAAGTTCGAGATCTATTCAAAGGGAGCTTGCTAGGGCCGAAATCTCTCTCATTCCTTCACCAAAAACCGAATCCATCAACCTAATGTGAGTTCATACCCCTAATTTCGGTTTTATATTGTTTTTGGGGGAGGATACAAGTTGCCTTGTGTTAGATCTATGTGTTTATGTATGTATATGTGTGTTTTATGTTATATGATGTTATTTTTACTATGAAAACTTGTTGAAACATCACAAAACTCGAAAAATTCACTAAACATGGTGATATTTGCAAACTAAAAGTATTACATATAACATACTATGAAGTTAAATGAGAAAACATCTTGAAGAACACTAGAAAACTAAATAAATTCGTGTAGAGGGCCATTTTTGACAAAACAAACAAAAAGGTGAGATTCTTATGTAACTCACGGTTGTGAGAGGACCAAAATGGATCATTTTTAAATAAAATATGAATTTTTATGAAGTTCATAGTTTAAAAAGGGCAAAAAGTGTAAATTTTCACAAAATAGGCCTCAAATTGGGCCTTCACGGTTTCATGGGCTAAATTTGTAAACTTTTGACCTTTGTGGGTTAAATTCTCATTTTAAACAAATTTGGGCAAAAATTGTAAATTTTCGGTTTAATGGGCTGAAAATGTAAATTTATTTAACTTGGGCCGAAAAAGTAAAACTCTAAACATTTGGGCTGAAATTGTCAGTTTTTCATAAAAATTGGGCCGAAATGTTTTTTCTAAAAAAAAGTGAGCTAAAAATGTTATTTTACTTGAAATAAGCCCTTAAATGTAAACTTTTGGGTCTTAAGGGACCTAAAGTGTCATTTTTACCAAAAATGTGTCTCAATGGTAAATTTTCGGTTTTATAGAGCAGAAATGTCATTTTTACAAAAATGGGCCTTTTACGTCATTTTGGTAAACAATTGAGCTTAAACAACCAACGTAATGACAAATAGACTAAATACGTCATTTACACTTTTAATCGGGCCTGGAATATACATTACATGTTTATTGGGCCTTTGTAGTCTATTTACATGCTTGTTGGGCCTGGAATATACATTACATGTTTATTGGGCCTTTGTAGTCCATTTACATGCTTGTTGGGCCGGGAATATACCTTACTTGTTTATTGGGCCTTAGTGGTCTATTTACATGTTTATTGGGCCTGGAATATACATTACATGTTTATTGGGCCTCTGTAGTCCATTTACATGTTTGTTGGGCCTGGAAAATATATTACGTGTTTATTGGGCCTTTGTGGTCCATTTACATACTCGTTGGGCCTTGTATCCTTAAAACATACTCGTAAACATTATTTACTACGTTAAACAGTGTGATATAATATTTGCGTAAACATAGTTAAGGTTCTTGTGAGACACGTTCTTTCATTCGTAGCTATCTAGTGTACAACGTTTAGTCCTGTAGTTATAACCAGAGTCTCCTGGAGGGAGAGCGAGAGTTTGTGTATAGATCTATACGGGGTGACACCCCACACCTGAGCTGTTCGCTACAGTTAGACTAGGCCAGTCTAGGGTGACAAACCTTACCTTAAACAAGTCGGCGCCTGAACACGCCACGACAGGCGAATTCGTCACAATCAAGTATGGTTAAAACGACTCACATAGAGATTCTCTCCAACATAATTTTATGGAACACATATAAATCTTGTTGATACGAAAACATACCTACACTGATATTCGGTCTTAGGGTTGAGACCACGACACTTTTATAAACAGAAAATATCGGATTTTCTGGGGAAATACACAGTCAAACAATACCTTCTACTTACAACAGAAAATACAGGATCTTTTCCAGGATTACATTTTTATATACATTCCAAAAACAGAAAACACACATGCATTAATATTTGATTTTGACACATCACTTTCAAACCATTTTTCAGAAAATATCAGATTTTCTGGCGTTTTACGAACAATACAAAACTTTTCATTCAAACATGCTTATGAACTCACCAACATTATATATGTTGACATTTTCAAAATAACTTGTATTCTCAGATAATCGTTAAGCGGAAAGGTCAACAAGAACATTTGGAATTTGTCGTATTTTGTTATCATGATACATTGAATATTATGGCATGTAATTTACGATACTATACTTGATGTAAACAATGTTGGTTGTATTTTAATATGTATGATGATGGTGTTGTCTTGTTTCAGTTATATACATTGTGATGATATTAAAAGATGAAGTCACGCACAAGCCCCCGAACGTTTCCGCCGTCTGGTTTGGGGGTGTGACACATTTCGTGATCCATGTACCATAGAACCCCATAAGTTCGAGATCTATTCAAGGGGAGCTTGCTAGGGCCGAAATCTCTCTCATTCCTTCACCAAAAACCGAATCCATCAACCCAATGTGAGTTCATACCCCTAATTTCGGTTTTATATTGTTTTTGGGGGAGGATACAAGTTGCCTTGTGTTAGATCTATGTGTTTATGTATGTATATGTGTGTTTTATGTTATATGATGTTATTTTTACTATGAAAACTTGTTGAAACATCACAAAACTCGAAAAATTCACTAAACATGGTGATATTTGCAAACTAAAAGTATTACTTATAACATACTATGAAGTTAAATAAGAAAACATCTTGAAGAACACTAGAAAACTAAATAAATTCGTGTAGAGGGCCATTTTTGACAAAACAAACAAAAAGGTGAGATTCTTATGTAACTCACGGTTGTGAGAGGACCAAAATGGATCATTTTTAAATAAAATATGAATTTTTATGAAGTTCATAGTTTAAAAAGGGTCAAAAGTGTAAATTTTCACAAAATAGGCCTCAAATTGGGCCTTCACGGTTTCATGGGCTAAATTTGTAAACTTTTGACCTTTGTGGGCTAATTCTCATTTTAAACAAATTTGGGCAAAAATTGTAAATTTTCGGTTTAATGGGCTGAAAATGTAAATTTATTTAACTTGGGCCGAAAAAGTAAAACTCTAAACATTTGGGCTGAAATTGTCAGTTTTTCATAAAAATTGGGCCGAAATGTTTTTTCTAAAAAAAGTGAGCTAAAAATGTTATTTTACTTGAAATAAGCCCTTAAATGTAAACTTTTGGGTCTTAAGGGACCTAAAGTGTCCTTTTTACCAAAAATGTGTCTCAATGGTAAATTTTCGGTTTTATAGACCAGAAATGTCATTTTTACAAAAATGGGCCTTTTACGTCATTTTGGTAAGCAATTAAGCTTAAACAACCAACGTAATGACAAACAGACTAAATACGTCATTTACGCTTTTAATCGGGCCTGGAATATACATTACATGTTTATTGGGCCTTTGTAGTCTATTTACATGCTTGTTGGGCCTGGAATATAGATTACATGTCTATTGGGCCTTTGTAGTCCATTTACATGCTTGTTGGGCCGGGAATATACCTTACATGTTTATTGGGCCTTAGTGGTCTATTTACATGTTTATTGGGCCTGGAATATACATTGCATGTTTATTGGGCCTCTATAGTCCATTTACATGCTTGTTGGGCCTGGAAAATACATTACGTGTTTATTGGGCCTTTGTGGTCCATTTACATACTCGTTGGGCCTTGTAACCTTAAAACATACTCGTAAACATTATTTACTACATTAAACAGTGTGATATAATATTTGCATAAACATAGTTAAGGTTCTTGTGAGACACGTTCTTTCATTCGTACCTATCTAGTGTACAACCTTTAGTCATGTTGTTATAACCAGAGTCTCCTGGAGGGAGAGCGAGAGTTTGTGTATAGATCTATACGGGGTTGACAGCCCCGCTCCTGAGCTGTTCGTTACAGCTAGACTAGGCCAGTCTAGGGTGACAAATGTCTTACCTTAAACAAGTCGACGTCTGAAAAATGTCATGACAGGCAGATCCGTCATATCAAGCATGGTTATAAGGACTCACATAGAAATTAACTCCACTGTAAAATTTACGGAATACATATACGTTTCTACAATTACAATTCTATACAAACACCATTTTACAGTCTTTGGGTTTAATACCACAACACTTTTACAAGCAGAAAATATCGGATTTTCTGGGAAAACTTACATTATACATTACCTTCTGCTTACAATAGAAAACATAGGATTTTCTGGAATACTCTCTTTATACATTTTCAAAACAGAAAACACACATGCTTTAATACAAGATATTGTTGGGTCTGGTGTTGCGTCTTTGGCCTCGGTTGTAAGTCCATTTAGTTAACCCGGTTTGGGCCTGTCCAACCGTGGATAAACATTAGGGTTAGAATATAAATATTGCATGCATGTATAGCTTTTACATCGATCGTTCTCATCAATTACTTGCATTGTAACCCTAGCACACCTGTACAGTCGAAGTTCTTCATCGAGCTCTTCTGAGGTGTGAGTTATTAATCATTCGACACCGTTGATTCATTCTCGTGTTCTTTTCTTGATTAAATATTGTTTTTCTATTTGGAATCTATCGATCTACAACTCAAATATTCCAACAATTGGTATCAGAGCGGGAGACTGTGTAATACATACGCATCATTTCTGTTTGAAGAATCCTTTACGGTTTCCGCTTTTATCAATATAAAGACGTTGTCTTCCTCCTGTCGACGGTATCTCTAGTGTTTGATAAAACCCTAAATTCATCTTTACAAGTCTAATTCTAATAGAAACACTTCATCATGTCTCACGATGACTCGCAAATCAATCCAATCAACATCTCCAACAGCATAGGATCAACTACAAGGATTCCCATTCTCTACATTCAAGATTATGAAGTGTGGGCGCATCACTTCGAAGATTATGTAGTTGGATCTGAAGACAATGGCTACTTGATCTGGGAAGCAATAACATTGGGTCCATTTGTTCACTCTGGAACAAATCGAACCGTCAAGACTCAAAAAGAGTATAACCAACTCCTGGCGGACCAAGATAAGATGCCTCAAGACGAAAAAGACAAGGTGTTATGTTACGTAAAAGCCATGAGGATGATCCGATTCGCATTACAATCCGATACCTTTCGTCTGGTGAGTTCATGCACAACAGCTAAAGAAATATGGGATAGGTTGAAAGAATTATATTCAACAGATGAAGATCTAGAGCACTCGATCCAAACCTTTTTGCTCTCTGAGTTTGGTGCTTTTGAACAGAAACCTGAAGAGAAGCTTGTTCAGACATTCGAGCGATTCAATCATCTGCTCAGCAAGATGATGAAGCATGGCATTGAAAGGAAGGTGATTGATCAAAAGGTTACCTTCATGAATAGATTAAGGCCCGAATGGATGGCGGTATTTTCGACTGTGAAGGCTCATGAGCAATTTAAATCATATTCACTGGCGAAACTGATGGGTATTCTAAAATCTCATGAAAGCGTGGCGACGAAGGAAGCGAAGGTTGTTTTAGGTGTGGGTTCACTGGCCCTCGTTTCTAAAAGCAAGAATGTAGCAAACGAGGAGGAGGAATCTGATTTGTCTGAGTGTGATCTATCGAACGAAGAATATGCTATGATGGTCACAAACCCAAAGAAGTTTGCTCGCAGAAAATTCCCGATCAACAAGAACCGAAACTGGCAAGGAAGCTATAGCTCTGAAAAGGTTGTAAAGAAGATCAAGGTCACTCAACCGAAGTAGTCTCTCGCCTCAATTGACGCAAAGGGGGAGATTGTTGGGTCTGGTGTTGCGTCTTTGGGCTCGGTTGTAAGTCCATTTAGTTAACCCGGTTTGGGCCTGTCCAACCGTGGATAAACATTAGGGTTAGAATATAAATATTGCATGCATGTATAGCTTTTACATCGATCGTTCTCATTAATTACTTGCATTGTAACCCTAGCACACCTCTACAGTCGAAGTTCTTCATCGAGCTCTTCTGAGGTGTGAGTTATTAATCATTCGACACCGTTGATTCATTCTCGTGTTCTTTTCTTGATTAAATATTGTTTTTCTGTTTGGAATCTATCGATCTCAGGGTAAGCTTGTGGGACACTCAGGGTACGATTGCAACTACTGTCATGGCAAGAACCACTTTTCCAAGTATTGCATGCTAAGAAAGATGGGTGAGAAGAAGGAGGGCGAAGATGACGAGACTTACTACATGAGAAAGCTGGAGGAGATAAAGAAGAAGAAAACTGCTAACGTTTCTATGAATGCTTTAATTGTACAGGAAAACGTTGATGACGAGTTCGGTGGAGTGGAAGTCTGGTCCACAGATTCTGAGGATGAAGAGGTACGCAGACCCTCGCATGGAAGAGCATTTGTAGCGAGAGAAGGAGTTGCTGAGTCGGCTGGGAAATGCTTAATGGTAACAACCGAAAGTAAGCATGAGGAAGCGAAGGTCAAAGAAGACAAATGCTTCGCTGCCAAGCCCATGAGTGAAAAGATCAGCGACTGCGATAAGTTGATCAAGAAGGTACAAACTATCCTAGAATCTCATAAAGTACCAATAACAAACTATGAAAAATACTTAAATGATTTAAAATCCAAGTTTTCCAATTTAAGTGGTAGTCTTATGCAAACTCGTTTAGCCAATTCTAACCTAACTGACCAACTCAGCAGGGAGTATTCCAAGAGTGAGGAGAGAAGAATATGGATTCAGCAGAAAGAGTTAGAGTTGAGTAGGGCTAGGGATGAACTTATTTATTTGCAAAGAGACAATTTGAAATTTTTGAAACAACGAAATGTTTTCTGTTTGATTGCTAAACATCTATATACTAATATCACTCAGTTACATTTAGATTGTGAGATAGGAAAACAGATTCATAAAATGATTTTGCCTTTCCTTGAATTTAAGGAGGACGAAATCATTGCTGAATGTGAATCTATAATGTCCTCGGATGAAATCTCTGTCACTTACAAATACGGACTGGACAAAATTGAATCTTTCATTGAGTCTAAAGAACATAAGTGCATGCTTAAGAATTTGTTGGACGAAAATGATAAATTAAAAATAAAGACCGAGACTATACAAAAATTTGACACATCCAACGCCAAATTAAGTTCAGAAAATAAAATCAATTTAGAAACCACTTCTGAATTTGATGAGGAAAGTGAGATGAGTGAAATCTCTGTAGAAGACGTTGTCGATTGTTCAGAATTCATCAAAAGCGAACCCGAACCAACAAAATCCCTCATATCTGAAAATTCGGTTGAATACGCTCGGGTGTCAAAGGACAAATCAAAGAAGCTCAAAGAAAAGATTGTTGTTTATCAGAAGGTTCAAACAACTCCAAACCAAGTGTATGCAGTGACTGGTGTAACTAAGAAGCAAACGGCGGAGTTAAAATCAATAGTTAAGAAAGATAATGCTGAAGGGTGTGATAACTTCTTCTGGTCAGCTCCCATCGATCATGCAGTCGAAACAGTCGGTCTGTCAGAGCAAACCTCATGGAGAGTTAAGGGACGATACATACACGAACCCCTCAACAAGCCCTCAAGCTTCGATAAACCCAGCACAAGTGGTACAAAAGATATACCAGAGGAACCACTGAAAGCTACTAGCGATTCATCAACTACAACCAGTGCTCATGAGAAGAAAGCGAAGCCTAAGGCCAACATTCACTTGACTCAAGAGAAAATCGCTGAACAGAAACGACAGAGGAACAAAGGATACATGAAAAATCTCAATGAGAGAAAGCAGTTTTGGCACTCACAAAACCCCTCTTATGTTCACTCTGAAAAAGCTTCTACTCTCAAAAAGGAAGCACATGCCAAGTCTCATTCCAGCAATCAACATCAATCGTACCGTCAGGCGAACCGAACGACCCGTCTCAGCCCTAATACTTGTGGTCACGAGAACCAAAAGACAAGTTTTGGTCCCAACTCCTACTACGCCAAAAACTGAAGGTCTGGTTTCGTTCCCAACACAAGAGCTCAGAACCGAAAGTCAAGTTTCGGTCCCAAATCCCATCCTCCTCACTCTCATCCTAAACCCAACTCCGTGAAGGATGTCAAAGGAAAAGGAAAGCTGTACTCAGATACTGAAATCCAAAACACCAAAAAGTCAACTACCCCTAGATCTTCCAAGAAAACCTATACTGAGAAAGCTACTAACAATAACACACACCGGTTAAAACAAGATAAAAATAAAATAAAAGTTTACACCATAAAACGAAAAGATGAAACCACATTAATAAAAAGAACATATATGGTTGATCTTTCGGTTGCAATTCCCTATTCTGTAATAGACACACAAGGACCCAAGAGATTTTGGGTTCCTAAATCTACTTAATTTTGCAGGTTATCAGTGACGAGCAGTTTGACGAGGAATGGTATATTGATAGTGGCTGCTCTCGTCACATGACTGGAAGAAGGGAAGAACTTAGGGAGTTTCGGTCCCTTAAGGATGGTGGATGTGTGAAATACAGAAATAACTCTTACGGCACGATCAAAGGGTATGGGATGATCACCAACGGAGAATTCTCAATACGAAGGGTAGCCTACGAGGAAGGATTGCAGCATAACCTCATCAGCGTTTCTCAACTAGTGGCAGGAACAGGTTTGAAAGTCTCGTTTGACGATGAAGGCTCTGAAATAATTGAAAAACAAACGAAGAAAATTCTGCTAAAATCTGAGCGAAAAGGGGAGATGTTTCCTTTAAATCTCAACCCGATAAAAGGAAAGCCTGCAATATGTTTGCTGTCAAAGGCGAATTCAGATGAAAGCTGGTTGTGGCACCAAAGACTATCGCACCTGAACTTCAAAGCTATCAATAAACTGGTGATTGGTGATCATGTGCGTGGACTTCCTGTTCTCAAATTTGACAAGGAACATATGTGCGCAGCATGCGAAATGGGCAAGCAAAGCCGAAAAAGTCATCCTACTCGCATCATTACAAAGATCATCGAACCCCTCGAACTACTGCACATCGACTTATGTGGTCCTTCAGCTATTGAGAGCTTCGGTGGTAGAAAACTTATATTGGTAATTGTAGATGATTTTTCTCGCTTCACCGGGGTTTTCTTTCTTAAACAGAAATCAGAGGCGACACCCAAGCTGAAGATTTTTATCAAACAAGTAGAAGTCCAGCTGCGAAAGGTGGTACGAAATATAAGAAGTGACAATGGTCTTGAGTTCAAGAATAAAGATTTCGAAGATTTTCTGGATGAAAAAGGAGTAACTCACAACTTCTCTGCTCCCTATACTCCACAGCAGAATGGGATCGTTGAAAGGCGAAACCGTTCTTTATGTGAAGCATCCCGAACTATGCTGAGCTTCGCCTCTCTTCCACTATACTTTTGGGCTGATGCAATTGCTGCCGCATGCTATACTCAGAACCGATCCTTCCTGAACAAGAGATTCGTCATCACTTCGTATGAAATCTTGAATGGTCGAAAGCCAAATGTGAAGTTTTTCCACGTGTTCGGTTCAAGATGCTTCATTTTCAACTCCAAAGAGAACCGAAACAAATTTGACGTTAAGGCAGACGAAGGAATCTTTCTCGGTTATTCGCTTACTTCAAAAGAAAATAGGGTTCTAAATAAACGCTCGAAGAAGATTGAAGAAACCTATTATGTAACCTTTGACGACAATTATATGAAGAAAATGCGAACAACGGAAAGTCCAACGGAGGAAATCTTTCCAAAATCAGGTCAGGTCTCGGTTCCTATTTCCAATATGTTTGAAGAGTACATGCATCTCTTTGATGAACCAGAAAAGGCGATCCACTCAGAAACGAAAGCAGCAGATAACAAAATCGATAACTTGAAGAATATCATGAATGAAGCTGCTAAAGACATGGAAAGCGAACCTCACCAACCAACCGAGAAGCAGTCTCAACGCGCACCTACTGTAGCAAGTGATCATCCAGCTACTGATGACCCTCCAAGAGAAAGCTCAATAATCCAGGGGGAGGGTTCGTCTACTCCAAAACCGCACGACATGCCTTTCCAGGGGGAGAATCCTTCAAAGGCCCCAACCCATGAAGATCCATCTGAAGGGGAGAGCACGGAATCTGACATAGGATTCGGCTCGCCATTTGAGGGGGAGAATGAAAATGCAAATGACGAAGGCGATATGTCAGAAATGGAAGAAGAAGTCAACGCTGAACTGGATCCTGCCCATGATCCCAATTACCCTCCTCTTATAAAATGGACAAAGGATCATCCTAAAACACAAATTATTGGTGAATTATCTGAGGGTGTTCTCACATGCTCACAAATGAAAGCGAAGCAAACTGCTTTATTCTCTCAAGTAGAATTCTGCATGTTTAATTCGTTTGTCTCTAAAGTAGAACCGAAGACGGTAAATGCTGCTCTTGATCACTCTGATTGGGTGCAAGCTATGCAAGACGAACTCCATGATTTTGATTGTAATCGTGTTTGGAGACTGATTCCCACACCAAAGGATGCATCTGTAGCCGGCTTAAAGTGGGTATTTAGAAATAAATTGGATAAAGAGGGAAATGTTATTCGCAACAAAGCGAGACTGGTGGTGAAAGGATATTGCCAAGAAGAAGGGATACACTATGAAGAGACCTTCGCTCCAGTAGCAAGGTTGGAATCTGTAAGAATCTTTTTGGCATATGCTGCACACAAAAACTTCGAATTTTTCCAAATGGACGTAAAATGCGCTTTCTTAAATGGAGAACTAGAAAAAACAGTATATGTTGACCAACCACCCGGATTTGTGAACGAGAAGTATCCTGATCACTGCTACATTCTGGATAAAGCAGTCTATGGATTGAAGCAAGCCCCGAGAGCCTGGTATGAAACTCTTACTCGTTTTCTCAAAATGTCAAAATTCAAGCAAGGTTCGGTTGACCCAACCTTCTTTCGCAAGAAAGAAGGCGAACACTTAATGATAGTTCAGATTTATGTCGATGGCATCATCTTCGGCTCCACGAATCCTAGCTTAACAGCTGAATTTAGGGAGTTGATGGAGACTAAATTTGAAATGAGCGCAATGGGTTCAATTAACTTTTTCCTTTGATTGAATATAAGACAGGGACCATAGGGCATCTTCATTAATCAGGAAGCATACACGAAGACTCTATTATCGAAGTTCGTCATGACAGGTGATTCCAAAGTAAAGGTTCCAATGGCATTTGGCACGAAGCTGACTCTAGAGAAACCGGCTGTTGATATGACTCTTTATCGTCAAATGATAGGGTCTTTAATGTATCTAACGGCTAGTAGGCCAGACATAATGTTTTCTGTCTGTTATTGTGCCAGGTTTCAAGCTAATCCAAGAGAACCTCACATGATTGCAGTGAAAAATATCTTCCGGTATTTAAAGCGAACCTCGTCTCTCGGTCTTTGGTATCCTGCAAAATATGGCTTCTTTATTCAAGCTTTCTCAGACGCTAATCTTGGTGGATATGGATTGGACCGAAAGAGCACAACAGGTGGATGCCAGTTCCTAGATGGCAAACTTGTCAGCTGGCAGTCAAAGAAACAGACGTGCGTATCTCTCTCCACAGCCGAAGCTGAGTATATCGCTGCAGCATCCTGCACATCACAGGTCATATGGATACAAAGCCAACTTAGAGATTATGGCTTGAGCATGAAGAAAATCCCTCTATATTGTGACTCGGAAAGTGCAATACGAATATGTCACAATCCAGTGCAACACTCCAAGACAAAGAACATCGCACTGAGATATCACTTTATCAAGGACCACGTTGAAGATGGAAATGTTGAAATTCACTTCGTTCGGTCCTCAGATCAACTGGCTGACATCTTCACCAAGGCCTTACCAGAAGCAAGCTTTAATAAGATACTCTAAGGATTGGGAGTGATGGAAGCTGAGTCAGCACCGAAACCTCCTTCTAATCACTAAAAATGAATAAGTGAAATAGAGCGCATGCTCGGTCTATTTCGGCTCCTGAATTTTCGGGAACCGAAATGAATCGAACGCTCGGTCTATTTCGGTTCTTAAATTTTTGGGAACCGAAATGAACCGAACGCTCATTCTATTTCGGCTCTTAAATCTTTGGGAACCGAAATGAACCGAACGCTCGGTCTATTTCGGCTCTTAAATTTTTGGGAACCGAAATGAACCGAACGCTCGGTCTATTTCGGCTCTTAAAGTTTTGGGAACCGAAATGAACCGATCGATCGGTCTATTTCGCTTCATCTTTTCTAAGGAATGGTTTCGGTTGTATAATCTTGTAAAGCTTTCTTTCTCTTTCGAGTGTTTACATTTATTTTTCTGTTTTTTTTATTTTTCAGAAAATCCAAAAATCCTAAAATATTTTCTTTTCTGTTTTTATTATTTTTCAGAAAATCCAAAAATCCAAAAATATTTTCTTTTCTATTTTTATTATTTTTCAGAAAAACCATAAATTCAAAATTATTTCTATGTTTCTCTTTGTACGCTGATGATGGGGCAGGTATAATCTTCTTCTCTTTGTACTAGTTAAGTGTCCCTAGAAGCATGCTGTTGTATGTCGACCGAAGCCTCCATGACTCTGGATGAAGCCTTAATGATTCGATAAACACCATTCGTTTCTTCCAATTCAGGCTGCTTAAATCACTCAAGTCACGAGCTACCTAACTCTTCTCATAGTGAGTTAAGAGTTTTCTGCTTTGTCCTTCTAATATAGCAGAGGTACTTTCGGTTCCTTAACCACCTCACATTTCTCCATTTCAGTTACGCTTCATAAAAGTAACCCTTGAGACTCTCAGCAATTACCACTGAGGTTTATGGTTACACAATCTCTGTGTTGATGATCTTAGTTTCGTTTACCACGTGCTAAGTGAAACCCAAAATCCAACACCTTGAATGCATTGACGGTGGACGCTCTAATGTTCAAGTTATTACTTGTTACCTCACGAAATCTCTTTTTCTTTTTGCGTGATCTTTATGAAACTGTCTAACACTAGGACGTTTCTTCCTATAAGATCCAGTTTATTTTTTTTGAGATTTCTTACTATTTTCCAGTTACTTATTATATTTTCAAATCTACTTGTTCAACAGACCACATCGGTTTCACAAGTACTTCACCCGACTTTCAGTCTCATTTCAAGTATCAAGGTTCGGTTGAAGGTATGCTACCCTATAAAGCGTATAATTGAAAATATGTCTTTCAATGTTTTTTTACAAACATTTGATCGTATTTCACGGGAAACCATACAGACACTTCTCAGTCTCTCTAGACTTTAAAGGAAGATATTCGTGCCTGGGATCATCAGTTTCATGTCTCAATAGACATCACTAAATCCCACAAATATTTTGCTTTATTTCTTTATCATTGGCACACTCTTGCACGAAAGTCTTTATGATTTTCAAAATTCTTGTTCGTGGTTCTAATAGCAATTTTCAGATTTGTGCTTTCGGTTCTACCAGATATGGTGATCTCCTTAATTATGGAGAAGCGACAGTTGATTTCCACAACGTGAAAGGATGTGTCTCGTTTATGGTGAAGCTGATTTATTTTTATAATAAAAATCAAATGAGGATGAGTCAACATGAAGTTGAAACGGTTCGAAATTTGAATAGGAGATAAGATCGAGAAAGCACGTGAATTTGAAACGGTTTCTATACCCACGCCTGCTGACGCATTTCTAGGGATACCAAGCTGTCATATCGCGCTTTTTCAGGCGACGTTTCAGAGATCCAGTCATAATCACAACCAGATTTTTCTCTCTCCTAGAGATGGTATAAAAGATTTTCTCGAACCTCTTGGAATCCTTTACCAACTCTTCTCTCTCTCTCTCACGAACTCATCGGCGATTATATACTGTTCATCTTCTTCTTTCTCACTGCAACAATGGCGGAATCATCATCTGTCCAAGATCAAACTGTGTCATCATCGTTGCTAACGATCAAACCCAATCAGAACCTCATCATTCAACTGGATCCTTTTCTCTACGATTCCTACATGCTCCATGTTGTCGAGTGCCTCAAGTATTCTCCATTGGTGATTGCACTCACACAGGTCGAATCCGTTCCGATGTCTCTTCTATCCCAGGTGTATTTTAGTGCTTCATACGACAAGCGCAAGGAACGGATCTTCTTTGATATCTTCAATCAAAAGACATCCGTTTCCAAGGCAAGATTATGTTCGCTGCTAGGGCTTGCAGCTGATGCTTCTGTCATCTCACCGGACTTTATCACTACGACCCAGTTATTTCATATGCTCTACGATATGGGTTACACAGACATTCTAACGACGGTAACGAAGTTCAAGAAGTCTTGTTTGCCACCTCAGTGGAATGGTCTGCTTACCCTTCTCTACAAGGGTTTAGCAGAACGTGTGGCAGGGTCGGATGGGGCTAGCAAAGGGTTCCTGACCATTCTCTATGGTCTCTATCACGGAATCAATCTAGATTATGGAACACTTCTTTGGGCCCAATTGGTGCAGAGTCTCAACTCCTCAACGAAACATTCAGAGATCTCCTGCGGTCGTTTTTGGACTTTGATCACTAACAGAGCTATTCAGTCTTTTCAAATTCCTGTAATGGAAGGTGCTCTGCGGTCTTCAATTGCGAGCTTTCACACAGTCAAAATTATTGTGACTAATCCAACGAAGTTCATATTTATCGGTTCAATTCCAGAATCGATGTACCGATGTGTCTCCAATGAAAGTAAAATAATGGCTGATTACAGGAAGATGACCCCTTCAGGTCCTCGCCAACTCACTCCCGAGATGCAGGGTTCATTGGATGTTGTCGACAAGCCAAAAAACCGAGGGAAGAAGGATGATCCCAAAGGCGACAAAGAGGGTCAATCCTCCAAGGTTTCAACTCCTAAGAAACGCAAGGCAGAGCAAGCTGTGCCTACTGCTTCAAAGAAACGAAAGGTCAAAAAGCAAGCTCGAAGACCGAAGTCTCCTTCCCCTTCTACAAGTGATCCTAAGTATGTTCCTTCTGATGGCCAGCCAGATCCTCAGACCACTGATGACGAAGCTACTGAAACCGATAGTCCATCTAGAGGTAATTCGCCTCCTCCCTCACCCACTAACGATAGCAACCGAACCTCGCCTCCACGTTCTGCTCCAGTTTCGGTTCATATCACTACCGCTCCTTGTCCTCCACCTATCACATCTACAACCGCTTCATCCATCCCCATTCCAACCCCTCTGTTCTCTACAGCTACAACTACCACAACCACTACTACACCCGAACCTACAGTTCATGTCAACGTATCTGATATGGGGACATCCACTGTCGGTTCTACTCCACCTGTTACTCTACCTGTTACCTCAACTCCTTTAACCCCACCTACATCACCTGAACCTGTTCTTGGCGGTGAAGACATGGAATTCGATTCCACATATTTCAATCCTTATCGCGTACAAAGTGATGAAGATGATAACGCCCCGATTACCAAAAAGCATCTCAAGGCTGTCACAGAAAAGCTTGATCAATTGCTTTCGTCGTCTTCTACTGGTGCCTATTCAGAGGTTACTCTCCAAGCTCTGTTCTCCTCAGTTGTCAAAGATCATGAGGCCTCCATCTCCAATGCTGCCAAATCCATTGAAGCCTCCACCTCCACTTGCTAGAAAGCTTCTCTTGCCGTTGAAGCTTCCACCAAAGATTGCAAGGAAGCGACCGCAAAAGTCGAAAAACTAGTTTCAGAGGCACAGATTTTTATCGATTCCCTCCAAGCCGCTGTACAGAAGAATGCTGAAACAGTGAACGCTTCGGTTGATCATCTTACGCGTTCACTGGCAGCCGAAAAGTCACATCTCGAGGAAGCTCGCAAAGCCATTGAGGCTGCTAACCAAGAGCTTCATACTTCGATCGGTGATCGGTTGACTCAACTTGAAGCCGAGCTTGCAGTTGAGAATAAAATTATGGATGAACTGGACAAGCGAACCTCACAGCTTAAGATTCAGAATCTCAAGCTTCAGAATGCCACCAAAGAGGTTGAAGATTTAAAATATGAGCGAGAGGTGATTAAAAGCTCAGTTTGAGATGTGCATTCCATTCTCTTACATCAACTGGAAGCTCACGACTCAATTCTGACCATCTCCATCCGACGCCACTTGGCTGAAAAGCTAAGACCTGCATTGGATGTGTTGAGTCGTATTGAAGGTGTTCTGGCGACTGGTGTCCATCCGAAACAAAGGGGAGATAAGGCTACTCAGGGCAAAGGTCAACCTCATCCCCCTCCCAAACTGAACGTCACTACTGAGCCGAAGGTTAATGAAGCTTCGGGCAGTATGAAGGACAAGAAAAAGAAGAAGATTGGAGATGATGATGTGGATGAAAATGATGATGACGATGATACAGGAGGGAATGCTTCGAAAAAGGAAAATTTGAAAGTCAAGCCCACTGATCAAGAAATTCGGGAGAGACTTCAAAAAGAGAAGGAACTTCTTGAGAAGGAGTTGAAAGCGAACGAGTTGCTAGAGCAGAAGAAGTCCATGTTTCATGAATGGACTATGGAATCGCTTCTCAGGGAGGTTATTGATGCATCGAGCACTCATTGGCTTGAACCCGTTTTTTCGTTCGGCCTTGAGAACTCGAAGGACTTACAGTTTGACATGCCAATCACCCGAAAGGCATTCATCTTCCACTGTTTTGAGTCGACGGCGGGCATTCCTTCTCCAGACCTGAAGGTAGATCGGGATTTGCTCGACTATTATCTTGCGTTTGCTCAGCCATAATACCTGACCTGGAGCACTCAAAAAATCACAACGGTCAAGGTTTTGAAGCCCACTTCAGCAGGAAAATTCATCAACATTAAATTCAAAGTGACCCGAGGCTCTGATAGCTCGGTCCATATGATTTCCCTGGCTGACCTGCCGAACTTGAACCCTCACGACTGGATACTCCTTAATAATATTTTGCTGACCAATCCACAAGAGTATCAGCCTATTATCGATCACATCAAGCGAATGCTTGTATGTTATATTCATGAAGTCGCGAAAATGGATCAGGAGATCGCTGCTGCTATTCATAAGCGAACCACTGTGAAGGCGATTGGAAGGGCAGGCGATGTAAATGCGATGGTTAAGGGGAAGATCAATCCAAAATTTCACATTGTTATGTTCACAAGGGGCGAAGGTCAAAAATGCATGTTCGCTCTGATTGACAAACACCTATTTTCCACCGCTTGCTTGGAGCACATTTTGGAGATCATACATAGGTGTAATCAGAACTGTGAAGCTGATAAGAAGTTGTTCACTGATATGCTTCGGTAGTATATTCAGTTTCGACAAACGCTTCTTGCGATCATCCCTCGGCTGTTCAAGGTTGTAAAGAAGATCAAGGTCACTCAAACGAAGTAGTCTCTCGCCTCAATTGACGCAAAGGGGGAGATTGTTGGGTCTGGTGTTGCGTCTTTGGGCTCGGTTGTAAGTCCATTTAGTTAACCCGGTTTGGGCCTGTCCAACCATGGATAAACATTAGGGTTAGAATATAAATATTGCATGCATGTATAGCTTTTACATTGATCGTTCTCATCAATTACTTGCATTGTAACCCTAGCACACCTCTACAGTCGAAGTTCTTCATCGAGCTCTTCTGAGGTGTGAGCTATTAATCATTCGACACCGTTGATTCATTCTCGTGTTCTTTTCTTGATTAAATATTGTTTTTCTGTTTGGAATCTATCGATCTACAACTCAAATATTCCAACAGATATGATACAAAGCGTTCAAACCATTTAATTCTTTTACAGAAAATATCGGATTTTCTGGTGTTTACAAAGTGATACAAACTTTTCATAAAAATATGATTATGAACTCACCAACATTATATATGTTGACCATTTTCAAAATAACTTGTATTCTCAGGCAATCGTTAAGCAGGTGGACAGCGAGAACATGTGGAATTTCTTGCATTTTGTAGTTATCATAAACCTTTTATTTTTTAGATGTAACTTTTATAAACAATTACAATGATGTAAACCCAGCATTGTTGTATTATTGTATGTGTGATGATGATGCTTGCCTTGTTTCAATTATATTCACTGTGATGATATTACAAGATGAAGTCACCCAAACCCTCGGACGTTTCCGCCGTTCCTTCGGTTCGGGGGTGTGACAATTGATTTGTCTTAATGCAGATAAAAAGAGAGATCGCTGCATTGAAGCTTCTTAAACATCCTAACGTGGTTACATTACACGGGGTTTTGTTAAAACTTTTTGTTTCTTTTTATAATTAATTAAGTCGTAAAACTTCATTTAGCTGGGGTCAAGTGAGCCACATATTTTGAAGAAAAATAGTAACATGCTATGGATTACTAATGATGTCTTAAATACTATAGGATCCCAACATGTTTTTCAGGCAAGTTATCACATTGTTAAGATAAAGTTAATTTTTTTAGTTTAAATTTCAAATCCAAGTACTTCCAATTGATTTATTCTACTCCATTTTTAGGAATGTTTATGTCATAATACATTATGTGTAGTTAAATGTCAAGTTTATGGTTATACACAATTTTCTTCAGTATTGTTAATTTTCAAGTTCAAAGTAGCATATTCTTTGAGCGACAAAGTGGTAAGAAGGTCCAAGTGCATCTATGGGGAGACATCTTTTATAAATCAAGAAAAAGTGGGGCCTCACATATACAATTATAATGCAAAAAAGTTGTCATATTGTCAAGAATTATTGTGCAAAATTGTTTGTTGTGTTGTTATTAGACATGAAAATAAAGAATTATGTTTTTTTAGAAGATCTTGACCTCCATTAATTACATTGTCTTACTTTTTCTCATGTTGGTTTTGGAAACTAAAACCAAGATTTATACGGTCTTGGAATATGTCAATGGAGGCGAATTATTTGACACACTTGTAAGTTGTAATCACCATTCTTTTCTTTTGTGTCACAATTTCAATTTTTTTTCTTTTTTCTGATAGGTATCAAAGGGAAAGCTACCTGAGTCAACTGCCAGAAAATTTATTCCAACAACTGATTGTTGGTGTTAGTTACTGTCACAACAAATGTGTTTTCCATCGTGATCTCAAGGTCAAACTCCAATCTACATTGGTTAAACGCTTAATATATGTTTTGAAAAATATAACTAGAAAATGTGCTTGTGGATGCTAAAGAAAACATCAAGATAACTGACTTTGGCCTTAACGCATTTCCCCAACATTTTAGGGTATGTTTCTTTATGACCTCAACGTTGAAACAAATATAAAAACAGACGATAATTATGTTTTTATGGTTTTGATATATGATGATGTGTGTAAAATGCACTGGTTTTATTCCTACTCTAAAAATATATATTTAGCACACAAAGGTAGTGAACCTGTCTTTTAGTGGTATAGTTGAATAAGTAGGGTGTCGAACTCAAGGAACGGAAATTAAATTAATAACTAATTTTAACTAAACAAGTAATAAAAGTAAGGGTTTTATCTAGTTTTACAGGACTAGAAACTTAAACACACCACCTAACACATAATTAACTAATCAACTAAAGCAAGTAAAAATTCACCAAATTTGATAAAAGGGTTTCTGTTTAGGTCCAACCAATTCACTCCTATGGTTAATTTTATGGTAAAGTAATAAATTAATTGTTATTGGTTACCAACTATAGTGATTAGATTCGCATTCGCTATTACCAACCCTTAGGAAATTAATCAATTCAAGCAGTGATCAAGTGTTTAAACTAATTAACTCTCTAGTTCAATTATTTGGATTAAATAAGATTTGTAATTGGTTAATCAAATTAGTAATTCAACTAACCTCTTGTTTGTTGGTGTCTCAAACAAGCTCACACATTAATTTACCCATTCTCTAATTAATCCTAGTTTCATATTCACTAATCCTAGGCATATAATGAAGTGTTCACATAAATCCTATGAGGTTAACAATTAAAAGATGTTCATGCAGCCTAATTGTCTTCCTATTAACAGAAAATAGTTATGGTTAATGCATAAGGGTCTTTAACAAACTTAACTTAATAAAATCACCAATAATCAATCAATCAAAGTATAAATCAAACCATAGGAGTAATTTGGTCTTTCCTAAACAGAAACTACGAAAATTCAGCTCATGATTACAGTAAAAGAGAAGCTAAAAACGAATTTAGTTGATCTAAACATGATTCACTTCTAAGAATAAGTGGAAAATTTAACCTAATTCGCCTTGAGTCTTCTAAAGATCAAAGATTAGGGTTCTTCAGGTCTCCAAGGGTTTCCTCAGTCGCAAGTAATTCTCCAGAGATGCCAAAAAAAAACTCCCTAATTCGGAATTTGATCCTCTATTTATAATTATCTCAAAACAGGGGCAACTCGGCGAGTAGGTATCCAACTCGCCGAGTTCCTTTGAGAAATACGTGTACGGCAAGGATTCTGGACATTACTTCGCGAACATTCATTGGAACTCGCCGAGTAGCTTCTGGACTCGCCGAGTAGCTTCAGGTTTGTTCTTCTTTCTTCATTCTCCAGCTTCTGATTGCTTCTCCTTCTTCCTTTTTGCTTCCAAGCATGTCTTCTGGACTGAAAATATAATTTAGACATTATTAAGTACCTTTTGTCCATATTATGCAAATAATTAGCTAATAATTGATAAAATCTATACTAAACACATGGCTAAATATGCAAATATCAAAATACCCCACACTTGACTTTTGCTTGCCCCCAAGCAAAACCGAATTTTAGCACACTAGAATCACATAAGACAATTCCAATTGAACCCAGCCATTATGCCAAGACCGCAACGCATGCATTTGTGTCTAAAATTTTCCTAAAGACCCCCCAATACTCTAAATACTCACAATCCTCATAAACATTCGCCCACTTATTCTGAACAATGCTCATTTTATGCATCCCTCCGAATCCATCCGCAGAAAACTTCCTAATCCTCAAGGTATTTTTGGTTGAGCAACCCAAGCATACATAATCTAGAAAATTACAATTTATGATACCACTATGAAGCTCTTTGGAATTCTTCACTTCTTTGACAATTTGATCTTTGATTTTTGGGTATCTTCAATTTTTGAATTTCTTCAGATTTTTTTTTTTTATCTTTGATCTTCATACTTTGACTTTGATGCTCCAAAAATTCTTCAAACTTTTTCTTGTAATTCTCTCTATTTTTTATTTTTTATTTTTTTACATGTACCTCACTTTTTTTTATCACTCAAAAACCTACATGCTTAAGCAGGGGCGCTCAAATTCAACCTTTATTGGTTAAAAATAAAATTTTCCTGGATACATTTCTGGTACATGATGCTAAACATATTGCATCTTTCAAACTAAGCAAGGTCGTGTTTTTGTCCCATGATTTCACTAGAATAAGGAGGCCACAAATGCACTAGAACGTATATAGGCTCAACTAAACATTTAGGTCTTCATGCAATCATCAACATAATTCTAACATGGAATCCTAATTACTTTTACCATAGTTTTCTAAGTTAAGTCGTAAGCAATTTTTTTATGCAAGATTTTTGAAAAAAATTAAGCCTAAATTAGGATTCTAAGTTGACTAAAATGTAACCAACCCCCTACCCCACACTTAATTTATGCAATGTCCCCATTGTATGTTATTCATAAAAAGGAAAAAAAATAAAATATAAAGGGAATTGGAACAAACTCCCCTGGGATAGTAGTCACGAGGTTGATACTCTTCATGTAAAGCTCAAACTTTGAATGACTTTAGACATGGAAACAACTCATCCATGCCTTGGGTATCATGTCGCGTGTGGTAAACATCTAAATAGCTCCAATTGTTTAGGACAAAGCTCTCAGAAATCTTCCAGGGATGAATCTTCACGAAAATATGGATAAAAGCTGCAGTGAATGTGCCCAAAACAGATCTTGAGAGTGAAACGTTGAGGGACTCGGCGAGTCAACCGTGAACTCGGCGAGTAGACAGGACTCCAGCAGAAAATCATGGAATTGCACATAAACTCGGCGAGTACCGTAGGTGCACTCGGCGAGTTGAACGCTGAGTCGAAAATTAATTTTTCTGCTGTTTATCCTTGGCTGAGGTGCTGAAACATGACACTTCAGTGACTCTTCTTTTATTTTCTTCAGTAATAACGCATTTTGTCACTCTTATTCCTAACGGACTCAACCTTAAATGTAACATTTCACATTCTCATCTAAACCAACCCTCACTTTAGCCTTGACCAATGAGACTCCTAAATGTATCCTAATCTTCAAACCTGGAAAACAAACAACCACAAGTGAAAGAAAACAAACAAGGTCCTAATCTCCACATTATTCCACCCCTCATCCTCGTCTTCCACCGGGATAACCAGTGGGTCTTCTCGGGCCCGTTCCCTCCTTTGCCTAACTCTTCTTCCCGGCTCCTCGGGAACAATCACCTCATCTTCAAGTGGGATTGCATATGAATCCCCAAACTTCTCCGCAATCCTTGCCCTCCGGAATAATGTAGTGCTAAATGGAGGAGGAGAAATTACTATTAATGCCCTTGCCTCTTGCATATCCAAAACCCCATACGATCTTGCTAGTCTTGTAACAAACATACCCCCATTAATTTTGGAGGTAATCTTTTCCTTCACCGCTCCATCCGCAAGATATTTTGCCAAACAATAAGGCAAGTTGCAAAAAACTTCCGGGGTGATTATGCTCTACAAGTAGAAAATATCGAGAGTAGAGACTTTGTCATCATCCTTCCTCATGTTGATGGTGCTAGCAATGAGGCGGTGGATAAGATGATGGATCGGAGAACGGATATGGCCTTCCTGAGCAGAAGAGGGAATATAAACCCGATTTGCAATACTATTCCACCAAGTGGAGGCAACGACTTCCTCGGGAAGATCCTTATGACATTGCTCCAAAAGTGTTTCAAAGTCCTCCGACATAATGAGGTTTTGATCATAAAGACCTACCCTCCAAGCAAGTTCTACTATGCTGCACTGGCGCAGCTCCCCTCCAAGGCAAAAAGTGATAACATTTGGGTTATAGTATTCACTACCACCCCGGAACGAGATAGTAGCAAAGAATTCCGAGCACAGTTCCTTAAATACGGGTTCTTGCATTTTGAAAAGCTGCATCCACCCATCACAGATTATTGTTGCTCCTCTCACTTCAAAAGATTTCACCAAGTAGGGTGTTGACTCCTCTTCCAACCCAGTCTGACTCAGCCAATCCCAATTAATTGCATTGGGGAGGTAAATCTCTTTCTGTTTCAGCGTATCCAATCTGTTTTTCGCCCGAGCTTGCGAAGACCTTGAAGTAATTCGTGGGAAGGCAAGCCATGGAATGTCTCCATAACCTCCTCCTCTAGAGCTTTGGCCTCTTCTGGACATGATTTCTTTGGCTTTGTAGATGAAGATTCAGCGAGAAATCAAAGGAGTTGCTTGAGAGAAAACAAAATGCTCGGCGAGTATGCTTGGGAGGCGGCTGGTGAAAATGATTAGGGTAAAAGAAACCCTATTTGCAGATTGTAAAAAAAAATCAAGTAAATACGTGGACTCGTCGACTAGGAACACCTACTCGCCGAGTAGAAACGCGAGTTCGCGATTTTTCGTGGATTTCAAAAAGTACTCGCCGAGTAATTTATGAACTCGGCGAGTTCATCATTCAGTTTGAAAAAAACTCGATTTTTTAAGCCACCACCCCAAACTTTGAGCATTGCTTGCCCTCAAGCAATCATGTTAAGCATAATTTCAGAAGAAGATTGAAAAAAAAAAACAGATCCTAAAAGTGAAAAACAAAAAGAAAAATAAAGGGAAAAGAAATGCAAACTCTAAACTCGGGTTGCCTCCCGGAAATGCTTCTTTTTAAGGAGTCGTTAGCTGGACTCCTTCCCGCTCTACGTTTCTGCCATGCCTTCCAGCATCAGCCCTTCTTCAAGTTCTTCATTCCTCGGGATTCCTTCTTCATATTTTTTCACCCTATGTCCATTAACTTTGAAAGGAGTGCCATCTCTTGATAATAACTCAATAGCTCCATGTGGAAAAAATTTCTTCACGATAAATGGACCATCCCATCGTGACTTTAGCTTGCCCGGAAAGAGTTTGAGCCTTGAATTAAAAAGTAACACTTTTTGCCCTTCGTGAAAGTCTTTATTACCCTTGATTCTTTTGTCATGCCAATTCTTGGTTTTTTCTTTGTAAATCAAGGAGCTAGTGTAAGCCTCATTCCTAAGTTCTTCAAGAGCATTCATTTGCATCAACCGGTTGGTTCTAAGTTCAGCTACATCAAAATTGCACATTTTTAAAGCCCAAAAAGCTTTATGCTCTATTTCTACCGGTAAATGACATTGCTTCCCATAAACTAGCCTATATGGTGTAGTACCAATAGGTGTTTTGAAAGCTGTTCGGAAGGCCCAAAGTGCATCATCTAACCTATCCGACCATTCCTTTCGATTGCTACCCACCGATCTCTCCAAAATTCTTTTTAATGCTCTATTCGTCACTTCAGTTTGCCCACTAGTTTGTGGATGGTAAGATGTAGAGAATTTATGGGTTACCCCATATTTTCTTAACACTTTTTCTAATTGATCATTGGCAAAGTGAGTGCCCCGGTCACTAATAAGAGCTTTAGGGACTCCAAATCTTGAGAATAACTTCTTTAGAAAGCGCACCACCACCCGAGCATCATTAGTTGGTAAAGCTTGTGCCTCCGCCCATTTGGATACATAATCAACCGCCACCAAAATATATTTGTTCCCTTTTGACATTGGAAATGGTCCCATGAAATCGATCCCCCACACATCAAACACTTCACACACTTGAATACTATGTTGTGGCATCTCGTTTCGGGATGATATGTTTCCCGCTCTTTGGCATACATCACACTCTTTGACATATTGGGTAGCATCTTTAAAAATTGTGGGCCAATAAAACCCAATATCAAATATCTTCTTAGCCGTGTAATGTGCTCCATGATGTCCACTGGTGGGCCCGCTATGGCAATGCTCCAAAAATTTTCGGCTTTCCTTCCTAAATACACATCTCCTTATGATCCCATCCGCGCAGCTTCGGAAAACATATGGCTCGTCCCAAAAGTAGTATTTTATTTCTGAAAAGAATTTCTTCTTTTGTTGGCGGGTAAAATCTTTTGGAATATACTTGGTAGCTAAGTAATTAGCTATATCTGCAAACCATGGCTCCTCCCCCGTGGTCACTAAAATGTACTCGTCCGGAAAGTCATCTCCAATTTGATCTTCTTCCAATGCTTCCAAATGCGGGTTTTCTAGTCTTGATAAGTGGTCGGCAGCTACATTCTCCATTCCCTTTTTATCGCGTATCTCGATATCAAATTCTTGTAAAAGTAGAACCCAACGTATCAATCTTGGGTTTGCATCCTGCTTGGCAAACAAGTACTTAATAGCAGAGTGGTCAGTAAAAACAATGGTTTTAGATAAAATAAGATAAGGGCGGAATTTTTCAAAAGCATACACCACGGCTAGTAATTCTTTTTCAGTTGTGGTGTAATTTTCATGGGCCCGATTCAAAGTCTTGCTTGCATAATAAATGGGTCGAAAGTGCTTATCAACCCTTTGGCCAAGTACATCTCCTAATGCAAAGTCGCTCGCGTCACACATTATTTCAAAAGGTAGGTTCCAATTCGGGGCAATAATGATCGGGGCATTAGTTAATTTTTCTTTCAGAAATTCAAAGGCCTTTAAACACTCTTTAGTGAAATTAAATGGTGCATCTTTTAAAAGTAATTGTGTTAGAGGTCTAGTTATTTTAGAAAAATCTTTTATGAAACGGCGGTAAAAACCCGCGTGACCTAAAAAACTCCTAATGCCCTTTACATTAGTTGGTGGGGTAATTTAGCAATTGTATCTATTTTTGCCCGATCCACCTTAATTCCCGCTTTGGATACCTTGTGGCCCAAGACTATACCCTCTTTAACCATAAAGTGACATTTTTCCCAATTGAGGACTAAATCGGTTTTTTCACACCTTGCAAGCATTAGATCCAGGTTAGCAAGACAATCATGGAAGGAAGATCCAAAAACAAAAAAAATCGTCCATAAATACTTCCATGAATTTTTCCACCATGTCATGGAATATGGCCGTCATGCACCTTTGAAATGTCGCAGGTGCATTGCATAACCCAAAGGGCATGCGGCGATAGGCAAAAGTCCCACTCGGGCAAGTGAAAGTAGTCTTTTCTTGGTCAATTGGGTCTATGGGTATTTGAAATAACCCGAAAATCCATCTAAGAAACAATAGTAGCTATGGCCGGACAATCTTTCAAGCATTTGATCAATAAAAGGTAAAGGAAAATGGTCTTTACGAGTGGCATCGTTTAGTTTTCGATAATCGATGCACACTCGCCAACCGGTTACCGTTCGGGTCGGAATAAGCTCGTTCTTCTCGTTTGCTACGACCGTCATCCCGCCTTTCTTGGGCACCACTTGAATAGGACTAACCCATGGACTGTCGGAAATAGAATAAATGATCCCCGCATCTAAAAGCTTGACTACTTCCTTCTTGACCACTTCTTGCATGTTCGGGTTCAGTCTTCTTTGGTGTTGCACTACCGGCTTTGCTTCTTCTTCCAGGTTGATCTTGTGAGAGCAATAAGAGGGGCTTATTCCCTTGATATCGGTGATACTCCATGCAATGGCACTCTTTCTCTTCTTTAGGACATGGACTAATTCTTCTTTTTCAGATTTGGAGAGGTCAGAAGCTATTATAACAGGTTTTTGTTGGCCATCTTCAAGGAATGCGTACTCCAAGTGATCTGGTAGCGATTTCAGCTCTATTTTCATGTTCTGCATGGTGAACACATCGAGTCCAGTGAAGGGACTCGTCGAGTCCTGGTCAGAATTCGCGATAACTCTGGGTTCTTCATATGGACTCGGCGAGTAGATCGGGGCTACTCGGCGAGTAGGCTGCTCAGTGGTTTTTATTAGTTCATTATAATCAGCTTCTTCCAGCAGTCTCTCTATGTCCAGTAGGTCTCTTTCAGCATCAAGTTCTTCATCAAAGGCGATGGTGGACTTGTTTGGTTCTTCATTGTTCCATTCCTCCATTAATTCATCCAGCATATCAATTGAAAATGCCGTGTCATCACTGTTCCTTGCATGCACATAGCTTGATCAACCCCGAAAGTGACTGATTCATCTCCCACCCGTAGAGTAAGTTTTGAATCTCGCATGTCAACTATAGCGCTTGCGGTGTTAAGGAAAGGTCTTCCAAGGATGATCGGGACTTGAGGATCCGCTTCCATGTCCAAAATTATAAAATCCGCAGGGAACACGAACTTATCCACCTTTACCAAAAGATCTTCACAGATTCCCCTAGGAAATGTAACCGTTTTGTTTGCTAGGTGGATTGCCATGCGAATGGGTCTTGGCTCGGGGAGATCTAACTTTTTGAAAAATGAATAAGGCGTGAGGTTTACACTTGCCCCCGAATCGGCTAGTGCATATATGGTGGCCAAGTTTCCAAATTGACAGGGCAATGTTAAACTTCCTGGATCTCCTTTCTTCTTAGGAAGTGTGTTCAACATAGCAGCTGAACAGTTTTCGTTTAGGACCACCTTCTTCACTTCTTCCATTTTCCTTCTATTTGTTAGAAGCTCCTTGAGAAATTTGGCGTATTTTGGCATTTGGGCAACCGCTTCTATGAATGGTATGTTGATTTGAAGAGCCTTTATGTGTTCTAGAAACTTTTGGTAGTCTTCTTCATTCTTTTCTTGTCTAGCTCGGGTTGGATATGGAAGTGGAGGCTGATATGGCTTAATAGGAGTTTGACTTTTCTGATCAGGTGGCGGACTCGGCGAGTAGGGTCTGGGCTCAGCTGGTTCTGATCTTGATTCTGCCCTTCTGTCTCCTTTTCTTGCACCGGCTTCGGATCTTTGTTCTGAATAGGGGCCAGAGGGGTTATAATCTTCCCACTCCTAGTTGTGACAATGTTTATATGTACGCCTTTTGGATTGTTTTCGGTGTTACTCGGAAGTTCTCCTGGTGCTCTTTGATTCATTTGTTGGGCAAGTTTCCCCAGCTGCTTCTCAATGTTGTGAATAGATGCTTGCTGATTCCTTAATATTGTTCTTGTATCTTGTATTGCAGCATCGTGGTCATTGTGTCTTTTTTCGGATGCAGCTACAAATTTAGTGAGCATTTCTTCTAGATTTGGTTTCTTTTCTTGTACCGGCTCCTCCTTTTGGTAAAAACCCCTTGCCTTTTGTCTAAATTTCTCCTCCCTCGCTTTCTTGTACTCATCATAAGGGAGCCATTCTTTCTTAGGTTTTCGCCAATCGTCATCGAACCTATCACCACTAGAATAGCATACTTGCACTTTCTTATTCCCGTTCTCGTCCAAATCACGATCTCTAGTTAGATGAGGCCCATTGCAATTTTCACATCCTACCCGAATATCATGGATTGTTTGATCCATTTTATCCATCCTTCTATCCATGGTTTTCAACATTGCCATAACTGCCGACAAATCTTCAGAAGCTGCGTAAGCCGATCCCTTGGTCATATCATTCCTTGGATTGTGGTATTCTCTAGAATGCTTAGAGAATTCTTCAATCAGTTCTTTGATCACCGGGGGTGCCTTCTTTGTTAGGGGTCCTTGTGAGTCTAGGAGCTGCCTAGTTGTTACATTGACTCCATCATAGAAAATGGAGACTTCTTGTTGGCTATTAAGATCATGATGTGGGCAATTCCTTAGTAGACTTTTGTATCTCTCCCATGCCTCATAAAGGGACTCTCCAGGTTGTTGTTCAAAGTTGGCGATAGCTTTCTTCAACTTGGCTATTTTCGAGGGTGGGCAAAACTGGTCAATAAATTCTTCCTTCATCTTAGCCCATGTAGTGATGGATCCGGGAGGGAGTGACTTGAGCCAATCCTTTGCAGCACCTTTGAATGTAACTGGAAGCATACGAAGCAGCTGGGTTTCGCGAGGCACATTTAGAACATTAAAATAATCAGCTACATCATTGACTTCATCCAAGTGTTTATAGTCATCTTCGTGGTCTTTTCCATAGAAGGGGATCTCCTTGAGTTGAGCAAGAATGTGACCCTTAAGCTCAAAAGTGGCAGTCGCGGGAATTGCGGGTTGCATATGTCCCGGGCCGGTATCATCCCGTATCCTCTTCTTCCATTCGCCCATGGGAACTTTATCAATGTTCGCCGTGGTGTTGTCAAAGTTGCCTTCTAGATCGCTACCTTCTTCAAATTCGCTTTCTTCTCCTTCGGACTCGTTCACGATGTCTTCCTTGATTGGGTCTTCGTTTGCCAAGGAAGAGGTGCTAGATGCTCCTGATTTGCTGCTCTTTTTCTTGCTAAAAACGGATTTGAGATTCTTCAAAGGTGAGTTCTTTGAAGAAGCGGATTCTCCAACGGTTTTTCCTTTGTTCTTTCTTAGAGCGGACTCCGGATCTTCAAGTGGGGGAACCAAAGGCGTATTGGATCCTCGGGTCATGTAACAACTGCAATTAAAGTAAGAAAAACGCGTAAAAAGAATAAAAAGAAACTAAAATAAAAACTGTGAATCAGCGATGGACTCGCCGAGTAGAGTCGATTGCACTTGGCGAGTTTAAGGCAGAAACAGAAAAGAAAAGAAAAAAAAATCTAATTAAATTTCTAAAAACAGAAAACTATGAATACTAATCCTATCAACTAAATTACCTAAAAAAATAACTTTGTGCAAGATAATTCTCACACAAAGGATCGATAAAACTAGATATTAATGCTAATTTTTGAACCATTCCCCGGCAACGACGCCAAAAGCTTGATGTGTGTAAAATGCACTGGTTTTATTCCTACTCTAAAAATATAGATTTAGCATACAAAGGCAGTGAACCTGTCTTTTAGTGGTATAGTTGAATAAGTAGGGTGTCGAACTCAGGGAACGGAAATTAAACTAGTAACTAATTTTAACTAAACAAGTAATAAAAGTAAGGGTTTTCTCTAGTTTTACAAGACTAGAAACTTAAACACACCACCTAACACGTAATTAACTAATCAACTAAAGCAAGTAAAAATTCACCAAATTTGATAAAAGGGTTTCTGTTTAGGTCCAACCAATTCACTCCTATGGTTAATTTTATGGTAAAGTAATAAATTAATTGTTATTGGTTACCAACTATAGTGATTAGATTCGCATTCGCTGTTACCAACCCTTAGGAAATTAATCAATTCAAGCAGTGATCAAGTGTTTAAACTAATTAACTCCCTAGTTTAATTATTTGGATTAAATAAGATTTGTAATTGGTTAATCAAATTAGTAATTCAATTAACCTCTTGTTTGTTGGTGTCTCAAACAAGCTCACACATTAATTTACCCATTCTCTAATTAATCCTAGTTTCATATTCACTAATCCTAGGCATATAATGAAGTTTTCACATAAATCATATGCGGTTAACAATTAAGAGATGTTCATGCAGCCTAATTGTCTTCCTATTAACAGAAAATAGTTATGGTTAATGCATAAGGGTCTTTAACAAACTTAACTTAATAAAATCACCAATAATCAATCAATCAAAGTATAAATCAAACCATAGGAGTAATTTGGTCTTTCCTAAACAGAAACTACGAAAATTCAGCTCATGATTACAGTAAAAGAGAAGCTAAAAACGAATTTAGTTGATCTAAACATGATTCACTTCTAAGAATAAGTGGAAAGTTTAACCTAATTCGCCTTGAGTCTTCTAAAGATCAAAGATTAGGGTTCTTCAGGTCTCCAAGGGTTTCCTCAGTCGCAAGTAATTCTCCAGAGATGCCAAAAAAACTCCCTAATTCGGAATTAGATCATCTATTTATAATTATCTCAAAACAGGTGCAACTCGGCGGGTAGGTATCCAACTCGCCGAGTTCCTTTGAGAAATACGTGTACGGCAAGGATTCTGGACATTACTTCGCGAACATTCATTGGAACTCGCCGAGTAGCTTCTGGACTCGCCGAGTAGCTCCAGGTTTGTTCTTCTTTCTTCATTCTCCAGCTTCTGATTGCTTCTCCTTCTTCCTTTTTGCTTCCAAGCATGTCTTCTGGACTGAAATATAATTTAGACATTATTAAGTACCTTTTGTCCATATTATGCAAATAATTAGCTAATAATTGATAAAATCTATACTAAACACATGGCTAAATATACACATATCATATGATTACGAAGATGGGTTATTGCATACAACATTCGGAAATCCTAACTATGTTTCTCTTGAGGTCCTATCTAACAGAGGGCATCCCGTTTTCATTTCTTCATATTACAACATTACATTTAAAAAAAAAACCACTTATGGTAATCTCATTTATTCATTTGCATATTATAACATTCTTCCCATCTTCAATCACAATTGGAATCGGCAAACCGGGAGTTGTTTGATTCGCAGATGGAGTTTCGGAAAGCGATTGCGGATATCTGCATGGGGAATCCGAACGGGTATTTGGAGGTTGAGAGCGGAATGGAATCAGAGAAAGTGGAGATATTGAAAAAGGGAAGTGGGGGGTTGAGGGGGTTGATTGAAGGGGAGGAGTATTTGTTTCGGAATTATAAAGAACAGAAGTCTGAACTTTTATTGAAGGTGAAAGAGTTGCAACACAGGTTGGGTTCTCATGTTCCAAATATTTTGTAGTTTTTTTTTTTTCTTGTGTGTTCTTTTCTTATTCTTATTAATCCGAAATCTTCATTTTTTAAGGTTTTTGTTTGGGTGTTTTTCGTATTACGGGTATGAGTGATTTGGGGTTTTTTCTGAATTTTACTGTTTTTCAACTAAAAATCATAACTTGAATTCAGTGATTAGTTTGTGTTTATTTCTATTTCACACCTGAACTAAAATCGAACCCGAATCGACCCTAGATATGGTTTCTTCTTCATCTTCATTGTGGTCCACAAATGCCAATCTTCTACTCCAACCACAATCTTGTTCATCTTTCTCCAACTATCGACACTCTTCAACACCAACCAGGTAAATTCAACTATTTCTAGTCTCTAGTTTGGTTGAATTTTGTTGCTTTAATAATCGTTTAAGTTTTCTTTGTTTCGCTTACTGATTTGTCCAATTCCATTCCATACGTACCTTCACAGGAATCATTTGATTCCACCAGATCGACAATCTGAAAAAAGAAATGAAAAAGCTTCCCGATAACGATTTTCCATGCATGTAGCTGATTCGAAGGTGAAGACGGTTGTTTTTTTTTGTCTATCGCATAAACATCTATGCGTTCTTTTGGTGTTCTACATATATATATGTAACCACGAGACACCATCTTTCTTCTAATTCCCTTAATGTACCCACATGTTATGCTTATTTCAATTATGCTTTCTTCTTTAATTCATTCGGTCAGCCTTCATTCCCCTACGACCACACCGACAAGAAAATATAACACATGTCAAAGCATACCGCAAATGACCAAAACACTTGATCAACAATCCCTTATTATCTATATTGTTAACAAATCCATACCCCGCAAAGCGGGGTTCCTCATCTAGTTTTTATTATTGATAACTAACATATATTAAGATATCTAGATTAGATCTAAGTTTTGAAGTTCATGTGATCTATCAATATTTTTTATTATTTGTTTTACTTTTGTGCAACGTACGAACATACGTCAAATGCATGTCTCTCTCTCTCTCTCTCTCTCTCTCTATATATATATATATATATATATATATATATATATATATATATATATATATATATATATATATATATATATGTTCCTTTGAGATTCAGAATAAATTAGAGATTTTGAAATTCAACTTCAGCCACATAATTCATATATGCCGCTCCAACCCTCCGGCGTACCGGTGCGGCGGGTCAGTTATAATCATAATGATTATCTACCCCGCCGTTCTTTTCACCTCCGCCACCTTCCCCACCACCACAACCGTCGCCGCCACCACAACTACCACCACCTCTGCAACCAGCTGACCCCACCATTGCCACCTCCGTCACTTATACCACCGCCACATCTGCCACCACTAACTCTTCTGGTACCAACCATTATAGTCATATATGATTAGTCAATTTGTGAACAAACATGTATGTATAATCATTTATGATTAGACATATACGTATAAACATGTACAATCATATATGATTATACTTCTCTGACATATAATCATCTATGATTAAGCATACCTCGCTCTCCCGTAACGCTGGAACATTAGAGCAACAAATGAGAAATATGTGGCTTGGGTTGAAGCTCAAGATTTTTTTTTTAATCTCAAATGAACCATCACACACACACACACACACACACATATATATATATATATATATATATATATATATATATATATATATATATATATATATATATATATATATATATATATATATATATATATATATATATATATATATATATATGACTAAACTGCACAAATGGTCCCTGTGGTTTGCTCAAAATTGCCACTTTGGTCCAAAAATGTTTGGTCTAGCACCAGAGGTCCAAAGTTTTCATTTTGTTGCTTGTTTGTTCCAATCTGTTCTGATTTTTTTCAAAATGACGGATTTGCCCCTGTTAATATGATTTTCTCTTTTTTCGTAATTGTTTTTATGATTTTCAAATTTAAAAAAAAAATAAAATAAAAACTAATAAAAAAATAAAAATTAATCTCTCTCTCTCTCTCTCTCTCTCCCTCTCTCCCCTTCATTTTTTCTTCATGTTTGTCAAGAACCCCTCATCGTCGAATCCACCACCGTCGTCACCGTCAGCCAACATCGCCTTCAACTCCACATTCAGCCCCTATCGTCTCCGCCACCACCGTCCATCTATAAACCCTTGCTCCACTCTCGCCGCCATCGTCCATATATGTAAACCTTCGTTTTTCTGGCAGATCTATAATCTCACTGGTACTATCTCCTCCGATATTGGTCCCCTTCACAAATGGAGATCAGGTCACAGTCTTCATCCTCTCCGTATTGTTGCTCGTTTCTTTCATCTTTCCTCTGCCCAAACCTCACATCCACCATCACCCACAATCTTATTATGAGTCTCATTACGAGTTAATTATGGCTTGAAACAATTTCGATTTCATAACTTTGGTTTGTGTTATATCTGATTTGGGTTTTAACCTAACACAAAATAGAGAGGTGGGAGAATGTAGAAGTGACATTAGAAAGGAGGAGGTAGAAGGTGAAGTATGAAAGCTTCATATCTCGATTCACCAAAGGTTTCTAGTGAATGTTTTGTGTGTGACGAGAAGTAAGTGAACCAGGGGTGACCATGGCTGATGGTGGATCTTTGCATCGTTCTTCGACAGGGCTATAGAGGACTGATCATAGTTCAATCGCTTTGTTGAAGGTATGAGGGCTCAAACTCGATTTCTTAGGTTTGATTTTGGATTTTAGAAATATGCCGATGAAGATGAAAGGTAGAAGAAGATGGGCGGTCAATTTTTTTCGGGTGTATCTCTGATTCAAATGAACCCATTTTTTTTCTAGAGAGAGAGAGAGAGTTTTGTCTTTTCTTTAAAATTCTTTTTTATTTTTTTAATCAGTCAAATAGTTAAATAAATAAATAAAATTGAAAAAGTAAAATGTAAGGGTAAATCGTCATTATAAAAAAGTTCAAAGCAAATTGGATCAAACTTGCAACAAAATGAAAAGTTTGGACCTCTGGTGCTAGTCCAAACTTTTTTGGATCAAAGTGACAATTTCCAGCTAACCACAGGGACCATTTGTGAAGTTTTGTCTATATATATATATATATATATATATATATATATATATATATATATATATATATATATATATATATATATATATATATATATATATATATGCAGAGAGAGAGTTAGGTTCAAATGTGGATTGACGTCTATTGTGCGGACGTGTGGACAGTGCTATTCTCTGAGAATGACAAAGAAAATATATTGTTTGATATATATATATATATATATATATATATATATATATATATATATATATATATATATATATATATATATATATATATATATATATATATATATATCAATTAATTCATCAATTTACTTGTAATGATTAGCATTTACGAGAACGACCAATTATGGTGGTATATTATCTACATCTAGAAAGTCAAAATAATAATAATAATTATTATTATAATAATAATAATAATAATAATAATAATAATAATAATATAAAGGTTTAATCACTCTTAAAAAAAGTTGAGCGCAAACAGTTAAAAATACAATGTAGTTTTTGAGAAATTAAATAATTTTCTATTTTTTTCTATTTTTTTTTATTTTCCCAACTATATAAAAATATATATAAAATTATAACAATTGTCATATTTTAAAAAAACTAATAATCACAGACGTAGTCAGAATTTTATTTTAGGGTAACCCAAATAATATAAAATATAAAATCGCTACTTTTGAATGGGGTGGACTATATCACAACCTTAGTTTATTTTACTTAAAGAATATATATATATATATATATATATATATATATATATATATATATATATAAAAGTTCAATTGAGAAAATAAAAAAGGTTGAGAATGGGGGAATCATTCTCAGCCACTCGTTTAATCTAAGCATAAAAAGACATGGTGGCAAACTTGTAAATATGATAATAACCTTCAATCTCAAATACGTAACTGTAGAGAGTTAGATAACAGTTCGTTCATCATCAAAATTTCTCCTCCAACTTTCAACAATCATCCAGATTTCTTCAATTAAACCACCATCAATGTCATCCAGTGTTAATCAACCATCGATCTTCGTGGCTGGGAGGTTCGCCGTTCAAGACAGATTCACAACCCAAATTCATCAATTTCATCGATTTCTTTGTTGAATACTCTGAATGTTCATAGCTTGCAAGCATTTGTTAAAGTTCATAACGGATTTGGAATTGGAATTTCCCAGATTCGCAAACGAACTCAGTTGGAATCAGAATTTCTTCGCTGTTCATGAAATTGGAATCGGAGTTCTGGACTCGCAGTCACAGTCGACATTGAAGGACTCGGAATCGGTACTCACAGGTTCCCAATCAGATTTCGGAAATCAAAATCAAAATGAGAAATCGATCAGACATAGGATGTCGCATCTGAAGTCGAAATCGGAAGTATATGATGATTTGGAATTGATAACTTGAATCGGAAGTATCATGTTTTTAACATTTTTAAAATAGTTAACTTGTATGCACTCCAACTGTTTGATGAAATGCATAAACTAAATTATCACGTTATATTCACATATGAATATGTTTTCTCACCTGAATCAGTATATGATTATTAAAAACACAAAACAAATATGCAAGTCTGTATGTTATTCATATGTAAATAACATATAAAAATTATATATATTTGTGAAAATACCTTGTAATATTCATATGTGAATATATTGTGTAATATTCATAATTGAATATATCATTCAATATTCACAAGTGAATATACTATGTAATATTTACATTTGATATACCATGTAACACTATGTAATATTAACATATGAAAATATCATTTAATATTCATAAGTGAATATATCATCTAATATTCACAAGTGAATGCATCGTCTAATATTAAAATATGAATATACTATGTTTATTATATGCTATATTCATATATGAATGATACTTAAATTGTAAAAAAAATTAATCATACTTTTTATTCATAAGTGAATAACGAATGTACTGTAATAAAAACCTGATGCATTTTTATTCACTTATGAATAACGATAGCTGAAAATATAAAAAAAAATGTATTTTATCTTAAAACTATATCAATATGGATGTCTATTTGTAGAGAATAAAAAATCATGAATGTTGGTATATTTAAAATCATTTTTCGATAAAAATAGTTTCATAAAAATTAAAAAAAAACGAAAAAACTATGTTTTTGTATATATTAAGGTAATGATTAGCATAGTTTAAGGAAACATGTTTTGTTGGAAAACACATGTCTATTCCTTTCCCATTTTCGCTGGTACGACGAAGGCTTTTGCGGCAAAAATAAATGAGTGACTGAGAATGATTCCCCCATTCTCAACCTTTTTTTTCTTAATTGAACCCTCCCCTCTCTCTCTCTCTCTCTCTCTCTATATATATATATATATATATATATATATATATATATATATATATATAAACTAAAATATTATGGGGACCACATTTGTTTCTATGTTCCACGCCTCTACTAATAACGTTTTACTATATATATATATATATATATATATATATATATATATATATATATATATATATATATATATATATATATATTGTTGTAAATAATTGGTGGATGACATAATAATTGGTGCATGGTAAATTTGTCAACATTTCTAACTAGTTACAATTATATGTTAGTAAAATTTGTAGTATAAATACCCCTCTATTGTAAAGAATGAAACACACCAAAAGTTATAAGAGATATAACTTTCATATTCTCTCTAAATATTCTTTCTTCTCAATTAAAGTCTTATCAAAGTTAGTAGTTTGGTTTGATTTATAGTTACATTAATTACGCTTAATTAATAACACGTTATCAGCACGAAAGCTCTAATCAAGGTTACTAAACAAGTGGAAAATCACATCTATCTTAATCAAGGTATGTATTACTTAGTAAAAACACTATTAATTATAAAAACCTCAATCATATTAAAATAATAATACTAATGAATTAATGAAACTTATACATTATGGACATTATGGACTACTAACAATTTTTATTTCTTATACTAACATTTTTTTATGTATTCTAATTTTTATACTAACATTTACATTATGCAACTAATTTTTATTTATGCAAACTAACATTTACATTATGCAACTAATTTTTATTTATGCAAACTAACATTTACATTATGCAACTAATTTTTATTTATGCAAACTAACATTTACATTATGCAACTAACTTTTATTTATGCATACTAAGATTTATATTATGCTACTAACTTTTATTTGTGCACACTAACATTTAAATTATATTTATTTATACATGTCACTGTTTATTTATATTTTAGATACTCTTCATAATTTTATTTAAACATTTACTAATATTTATTTATGTTTCTAATTAGTAAAGTTATGTATTAGTTATAAGTCTTATTATATGATTTATAAAATACATATACATATATACACAACAGGAATATATATGCAACGGTTATAAACAGCAAAAACAACGGCTGTATTTTTTTACCATAAATAAACATCTTTATCCTGCTTATTTTACCCACAACAAATATTTCTCTCTTCTATCAAATAAATCAATTTCAAGAAATCAAGCTTCAAGATGATTCATCCTTTTGTTATAATCATGACTATAATAGTCATGTTACTTTTCATCCCAATCCTTAACATCGAAGATAATATGGAATTTCATCTACTTTTAGGCTTGTATGTAATGTTAGCTTTACCGCTTCTTTTTTGTGTAATATTTATTGAAATAAATGGATTTTAATTTTAATTTTTATTTTGTTTAAAATTTATAGTTACATTATGTCCAACATTGCAAAGCTCGAGTTTGCAGCACTTGAAGTTAGTGGGAAAAACTATGTGCCATGGATGATAGATGTAAAAATGCATCTTGAATCCATGGGTATCTCAAATACTATATATGAATTTAATAATTGCTTGGTACAAGACAAAGCAAAAGCACAAGTTTTCCTTCGTAAGCATATTGATGAAATGTTGAGATTTGAATATCTTGATGTTACTGATCCAAGTATTCTCTGGAATCTTTTGAAAGAAAGATTTGATCATCAAAAGGAAGTTATACTTCCAAATGCTAGAGATGAATGGAGAACACTAAGGTTTCAAGACTTCAAGAAAGTAAATGAATACAACTCAGCTTTGTTCAGAATATGTTCACAACTCAAGTATTGTGGACAAGAGGTTACTGATGAAGATATGTTGGAGAAAACTTACTCAACATTTCATGCAACAAACATTACTTTGATGCAACAATATCGGATGCAAAAGTTCACAAGATATTCTGAACTGAATGCATGTCTGCTCGTTGCAGAGCAAAACAATGAACTCTTAATGAAAAACCATGAATCTCGTCCAATGGGATCAGTAGCACTTCCTGAAGAAAATGCTACAAATATTGATTGTCATCGAAACAATACACGTGTACGAGGGCGAGGTCGTGGTCGAGGGAGAGGTCGTGGCTATTTTAATCGAAACCAAAGCCATAATCAGAACCATAATTCTGGTCGTGGACAAGGTAATAATCATGGTCGTAGCCAGAAAAGAAATAATTACCAATATTCACAAAGAAACAATGTCCACACACAAGATAAGGCCAAAGTGGCAAGGCATGACACTGGGACATCACAAAAATATGATGGTTCATGTTATAGATGTGGTAGCACAGGCCATTGGTCAAGGACCTGTCGCACACCTGCACATCTTTGTCAACTTTATCAAGAGTCCATTAAAGGAAAAGGAAAAGAAGCAAACCTCATTGATAATGTTGAATTCACTCCACTAAATGTTGTTGATTTCTGCAATGACATGGAAGACATAAACTAAAAAAAAATCTATTATTGTTCTAGTAAAACTGTTTTTCCTTCGTTTGTTTTTCATGTAATGTCTTTCCTACAATAAATGAGCTTTCTTTTTAATAATAATTATGATTATGTTTATTCACTTATTATTCCTTTTATATGTGAATTTTAATATGAGTCCAAATGGAGCACAAAAGATTGGAGATCTTTGTATAGCAGATAGTGGTAGTACACATACTATTCTGAAATCAAAGAAATATTTTTCAGAATTAGTACCAACAAAAACAGTCATACATACAATATCAGGTCCTGCAGACTTGATAGAGGGAACCGGGAAAGCCCATTTTATATTACCAAATGGTACAAGCTTTTGTATAGAAAATGCCTTATTTTCTCCAAAGTCTAATAGAAACTTATTAAGTTTCAATGACATATATTTCAAAGGTTATGACACAAAAACTGTGACCATTGAAAATAAGAAATATATGTATATTATAGACAAAAACCATGTGCTTGAAAAACTACCAACACTTGATTCTGGTCTGCATTATACATATATACATATGATTGAATCAAATATGGTAGTAGAAGGAAAACATTGTGATCCTGGGACATTCAGTTTATGGCATGATAGGTTGGGCCACCCAGGATTAACAATGATGCGAAGGTTAATTGAGAATACACACGGGCATCCATTGAAGGACCAAAAGTTCCCTCAATCCAATAGCATAAAACCATGTACATCTTGTTCCCTTGAAAAGTTAATTATAAAACATGCTCCAATGAAAATTGAAAGGGAGTCACCTAGATTTCTAGAAAGAATTCAAGGTGATATATGTGGACCGATTCACCCACCATCTGGACCATTTAGATACTTTATGGTCTTAATAGATGCATCCAGCAAATGGTCTCATGTTTGCCTATTATCAACTCGTAATATGGCATTTGCAAAGTTTCTTGCCCAAATTATTAAATTAAGGGCACATTTCCCTGATTATACTATCAAAAGAGTGAGACTTGATAATGCTGGTGAATTTACTTCACAAGCATTTAATGACTATTGTATGTCTGTAGGAATTGTTGTTAAGCATCCAGTTGCTCATGTACACACACAAAATGGTTTAGCTGAATCACTGATTAAACGTCTCCAGCTAATAGCTAGACCATTGATAATGAGGACCAAACTTCCTATTTCTGTTTGGGGCCATGCAATCTTACATGCTGGATCATTGATACGCATAAGACCAAGTTCATATCATGTATATTCTCCACTACAACTTGCTTTCGGTCAAGAGCCAAATATATCCCATTTGAGAATTTTTGGGTGTGCAGTATATGTCCCTATTGCACCACCTCAACGGACAAAAATGGGTCCTCAAAGAAGGTTGGGAATATATGTTGGTTATGAGTCAGTCTCTATTATAAGATATCTTGAACCATTAACAGGTGATGTTTTCACAGCACGCCTAGCAGATTGTCAATTTGATGAGGCAAATTTCCCATCATTAGGTGGAGAAAAGAAGATTCTGGAAAAGGATGTGTCATGGCATGAGCCTACTTTATCATATCTTGACCCTCGCACAAAGCAATGTGACATGGAAGTTCAAAAGATAATGCATTTCCAAGAAATGGCAAATCAATTACCTGATGCATTTACTGACACAAAAAGGGTGACTAAATCATATATACCAGCTGTCAATATTCCAGCTCGAATTGACATTCCACATGGACAATCTGATGATAAAGTCACTCAAGAGTCTAAAACACGCCTAAAGCGTGGAAGGCCATTTGGTTCTAAGGATAAGAACCCACGAAAAAGAAGAGGAGCAAAAAATGCACTAGATCACGATGAAAGTGTTCCTGGAGAAACACGAATTATTCAAATTCCCCCAGGAAAGGAGGATGATGTATTAAATTATGGTCAGACAAATAGAATATGTGACCAAAATGAAACTGACAATATAGGTGCAATATTTTCTTATTCAGTTGCATGTGATATTATGAATGATGATCCCGAACCACAATCTGTCATTGAATGTCAAAGAAGAAATGATTGGGCTAAATGGAAGGAAGCTATGCAAGTTGAATTAAATTCTCTTAACAAGAGAAAGGTTTTTCGGAACATTATCCTCACACATGAAGTTGTGAAACCATTAGGATATAGATAGATCTTCGTACGAAAAAGAAATGAGAAAGACGAAATTGTAAGATACAAGGTCAGGCTTGTTGCTCAAGGTTTCTCTCAAAGACCTGAAATTGATTATGAAGAAACTTATTCACCGGTAATGGATGCAACCACTTTCAGATATTTAATCAGCTTGGCAGTATCTAAAAATTTAGAGATGCGTCTTATGGATGTTGCTACAGCTTACTTGTATGGATCACTCGATAGTGATATCTATATGAAAATCCATGAAGGATTTAAAATGCCTGAAGCGTTAAGTGCAAAACCCAAAGAAATGTATTCTATAAAATTACAAAGATCTTTGTATGGGTTAAAACAATCTGGGCGCATGTGGTACAATCGTTTAAGCGATTATTTGACAAGTAAAGGTTATAAAAATAACACTATTTGTCCATGTGTATTTATTAAGAAAACAACATCTGGATATGTGATCATAGCAGTCTATGTTGATGATCTAAACATCATTGGAACGAATAAAGAAATCCTTGAAGTGATTGAACTTTTAAAGAAAGAATTTGAAATGAAAGATCTTGGAAAAACCAAATATTGTCTTGGTTTACAGATTGAGCATATGCCTAACGGAATACTTGTGCATCAATCAAATTACACAGA